>NC_031475.1:765534-1365534 GCF_000006565.2 Toxoplasma gondii ME49 | reverse complement strand
CCGGAGATTCCCGACATAGAGCGGTGGAAGCGCTTCGTCTCGTTTTCTTGGAAAACTTCTTCTCGCAGGTCTCTCTGCTCTGGATCCTCTGCTCTTGGGAGCAGCGCAGAGCCGCCTTCAGGTCCTCGTCGGGACGCCCCTTGAGCGGCGAGAGGACTTCTCGCTCGGCGAGGATGCGACCACCCACACGAAGGCGAAGCTGCATGCGGATGCGGCGCATGCGGCTTCAGAGAAGGCGAGAGCATCACGGAAGAAGAGTCGGAGGAAGACAGCGGCGACAGCGAAGAGCATCTGCTTCGGTGCGGACTCAGCGATCCGAGACACGTGCTGCCAGGTCCCCCACTCTCGCGGCCGTTCTTTAAGAGACCGGCAGACGTCAGAGTGGCTTGCGACCCTTCACCAGCTTCGGAGTCTTGGGAGCAACGCCTTCCATATAAGGCCAAAGATCCACTGTTCTCTTCCAGAGACTGAGGAGATTTTAGAAGCCCCCCTCCTGAGAGAGCAGGAGTCGTTGCACGGTCCCTCCAGGACTCCACATCTCCACGAGACGGAAGGCCGCCGGCGGCTTGCTCGGGAGTTCTCTCGCTCTGTTGGCAGGACTTCGAAGTCAGGGACAGCCCCCACGCAGAAACATCAGAACGCGTCAACTGGGTTGGGTCTGCCGACGCGAGAGATGCTTCTCCGTCGCGGCAACTCGCGGCGACTGACGCCAGGGCCAGACTAGAGAAATTTCCACTTGCGCTTCGCTGTTCGCGTGCTTCGCGCCGAGGTTCGACGCCAGGTGCACGCCCATCCGAGGTCGGCCGCGGGACCGGAGGGCGTCTTTCCGCGGTCTGCAACCCTGCGGAAGACAAGTTCGACGGCGCCGATCCGCAGAAAGAATGGGCAAACGGCCTCGCACTGTTCACGCTCACGACGTGGCGAAAAAGCGGGAAGTGTAGCCAACTCCGAATGTGAGATCTGCGAAAACACAGGACACCGACAACATGAGGGTGAAGAACGATTTCAACAAACGCCCACTCGATAGTCACTGCTCAAATGCGCAACATCATGAAATGGAAATAGTTTACATTCCCTAGAGAGCGCAAGAGCAAGCATAACTCGCATTTGAAAAACACACCTCCCTCTGGACCGACAAACATAACGCTGCGGCGTCTAGACGCCTGACTTCCGCGTCTCTGTGTCGCGCTCGGGTGTCAGTACACGTCACATCAGAGCGCCGTCTGACGCCTCCGTTCTCGACAATGCGGAGTTAGTCAAACAGCACAGTTCGCCTTCGCGTCTTCTATTCCAAAGAGCGAACCCAGTCTCGAATCGTGCGTTCGCCGAGACACCCTGTCGAGTGCAGAGACACTAGCGGCAGCATGCGTCTTATAGAATGGATTTGTTCCTTGCTTCTTCGTGAACAAATCATGACTCGGACCGTAGTCCTTGTGTCGGTGATTAGCTTCCTGTTCGCGTACCTCAGGAGCTCTTTCATGTGCCCAACAGCTTCGGCTGGCACCTGTTCACACAAGATCGATCCAAGCTGAAAAAGGGACAAAGCAAGACAGGCGTACTTCCCTGTTGACGTCGCAGGCACCCTCAGACTTCACACGCCGAAACACGCACCACCAGTTTGTGTCAAAAGCGAAGCGCCCACGAACCTCCATCTGTGCAGGTTCGCCGTGTACATACAGACACGACGCCCACGCCACAAACTACACAACGTTTCCAGCCTTTTGAATTACGCACAAAACTTGGTGCACTTGCGTAGAGGCTGCGAAGCAAAACAGTGAAACATGTACCCCTACACAAGTTCACAAAGCACACTGGACGTTCATGCTGCACCGGGAGCGAGACTGCCTCGGCAAACACTGCCCAGCAAAGACGGAAAGAAAGTTGACCGTTTTTCGAGGAGCACACACAGAAAAGAGACACTTCCATAACGAAACGCAGCAACTACGACCCCGAAGTTGTCGACTTGAGCAACGATGGTTTCGGATTCAGCGTTTCTTCAGAGATCATTCAGCGACTGTGAAGCATATCTCTTGTGTCCCTCCAGAGCCTGATTCAAAATCTCTACCATTTCGTGATCCCCAATACAAGCCAACTCACCCCGCCTGTGTCGACGATCACCCTGAATTGCTCTCTGCAGTCGCCTATCTCTTTTTCTCCCGCCTCCCCGCTTCCGCGCCGCTGATCGGGCGAGAAGCACGGCGGAGACTGTCCTGATGCATACGCCTGCATGTCGTCTGGAAACTGTATCTCCCTTGTGTCCTTTGTCAAGTGCCTCTCGTGTCACCTTTGCAAAGTTTGTCTGTTTTTTCTCCTTTGCCAAAGTGTTTCTCCTGTGTTTGCTTGCCCAGCCCTCTCTCTCTCGCGGATACATGCAAGAAGTGACCGAGAAAAAAGCGAGAGAGCTCTTTGGCGCAGAACCTCTCAAGAAGCCTCTCTCCACAGGGAGACGGAACACCGAACTGCCTCGAGAATTCCGCCGCTCTCGAGACAACTGCATCGACACGCAGGTCCTCAGAAAGACGTTCTTCGCACAAAGGAGCGAAAGAAGAGCCGAAGACACTCGAACGATGTCGCCCCGCAACAGCCGGTCCTCTTCGCCAAGATGTCAAGATGTGAGTCCTGTCGGTACACCCGGCTCGAGCCTAGTGCGGAAGATCCAATGCACAAAACCGAGACGTCAACTCCCACAAGAAGAAACGAGATCTCTCTCTCACTCTGCTTCGATAACACACATCGGGCCCCGCGCGAAAACGCACGACGCAGCAGGGCTGAGGTTGCGGCGCCGTTGCAGCCGCAGAACTGGAAAACGCGCAAAGAAAGTGCGTTTGATGGTGCATGCAATCTGGACACGCGGAGGATTCACACACACGTGAACCGAAGGGAGGAGCAAAGCAAACCGAAGGAAGCCGAGTCCCGTGAAGACATATATTCACATGCGCATGTAATCACGTAGCTGCATTGCCTGTTTGAGACTGTATGTGGTTTTCTGTCTCCTCCACGAGCCCTGTGGCACGGACCTTGACAGAGTTCTGGAAAAAAGGGAACTGCGGGCTTTGGGAAGAAATGGGTAGACACCTTCAAACTTTCGACAGTCTCCAAGTTTGCTCTTCCCCTTCTCTATCGCATGCAAACGCCGCCTCTCGAAGCGACAGGAAGCTCCTGTTTGCTTTCCGCGTGCTCCATAAGATAAAAATGGGAGACCAAATAGAGGGTTCGTTTCTCGTGGTTTTATGCGCGGTCGAAAGGACAAACCGGACACTTGCCCTACAAGCTCCTCAAATCTCACACGTCTGCTGGCAGACACTGAAGAAGCATCGATTCCGCGAGGCTTCCCTCCTCAGCGCACGGGGAGAATCTTTCTTTGGTTCTCTGCAAGGTGGCGAGCAGAAGAATCGCGTTCATGTGCCCTGTGCGCGAGGCAGCGACTGCACACGGATGAATCTGGAACTGTGGACCCGCTGCTTCGTCCCACACCCTCAGGTCCTGGCACTCGTTTTCGCTGTACACAGACCAGCATCTAGAGGGAATTTTCGGGACTGAAGAAGAGAAATGGAACGAAAACCGCTACTGCACACGCGCTGCGCAGCAGGGGCACAAACTGCCACGCTGAGCGCGGCTGTGAAGCGCGTGGGGCACTCACTCGTGCCGGAAGTCAGCGACGAAGAAGGGGAGACCCGAGGAAACCCTCTCAACACAAACGCCGTTCTCGCAAAAACAATTTACAGAAGCCACAAAGCCCCGAACAACAGAGCGACTGCGCGTGTGCCTAGCGTCGAGAGAGGTGGGCGGGCCGGTCCGCCGGTACGTCGGAAAAATGCGGAGTCGGAAACGGTGCGGCAGCGGCGAGGAAGTCACGTGCACTAACTTCGCAGTCCGTGTCAGAAAAAACGAGAATGAACCGCAGAAAGCTGTCTGTTCCTGCGCGTGCAAACAACCCGAGACTCGCGCGCGACGGGTAGAGGCTCAGCCTGGCGGAACCGTCCACGAACCTTTGAACTGCGCGCGCACTCGAGAGGAACGCACGCAGCAAGGGCCAAAAAACAGGTAGCGGTGTCAGCCTTTCCTGATAAGTGTGTTGCAGCGATTTCAAGCTGAAAAAAACCTCGGTGAAACCCCGAGATCTGGCGCAGCTTGCTGCAAGCGGTCGCGGCGTGAGTGTACATACACCCGAGAGGGGGGGGGGCGCAGTGGCATGTTGGGTCCGTATCGATGCGCTGAGCGACGAAGATGCAAGCAGACGTGAACTAAATGACGCGACTTGCGCGCGAAATCGCTCATCCTCTCACAGGCACAGTCGACTGTCGACTGTTCACACACAGACCGTCGAAGAGGGCGGTTTCTCATCGAAACAGATGCAAAAGGCAATGGACGCAACCAAACGGCTTTTGAGGTGAGGGCGGAACATCGGGTGCCCGCCGCATCGCGAGCGTTCTACAATCACAGCCGGTAAACGTTGGAACGAAGTTTGTGTTCTTCCTGGACTTGACGAACTTACCCAGGGGCAGAACAGCGGGTTTAGTGGAAGTGCCAAAGTCACAACTTGTCAAACGGGGACCACAGCCTACTCGTTGGGGTACTGGGGAGGAAACACGCCTATTTGTAGACAGTACGCAGCAGCTCAGGCGGTACAAAAGGACAGAACAACACGGAGGAGAAAGCACGTTCACTTTCAGTCTGTGTTGTTCTGAACCGTACCTTCCACATTTCCACAGGGGCGACCCGCGTACTACCTTGCCTCTCCCGGAGGTTCGTTACAGCCTGTGTATAAACCCTGGTGTGTGTCAACGCTTTTCTGTATTTCGTGGATTTCGTTGTTGCGTCGAAGCTCGTCGACGAGAGACTGCCGATTGGTGTGTCAACGGCAAGCGCACGTAAGCTGCTCCCCGCTCACGGTTTCTTCTCCCCTTCACAAGTGAGAATCGATTGCCTGTTCGATCGACGCCATGTCGCTTTTTCGTGTGTAACTTGTGCGTCGCGTTGCCAGCTCAAATCCATGATGCGAGTATGTTTGGTTAGTCTTAGAAACGATGTAATTTCCATGTAGACTACGAGACCGGGTGCGCTCGCTTTACAGCAGCCACCATCGTTCTCTTTGGGACAGAGCGCAGTGTCAGAGTTTCCCCGAGCGCGGGTGGAGGCAGGGTGGAAGGCAAACGATTTTAGATCGATTGGTATACAGCATCATAGACCGTCTCCACGGCACAGTGCAGATGCCATGCAGCTTGATCGTATGTGTTGTAGTGTGCCAATCTCCGACCGTTTTGAGTCTCCTAGCACTGGCGCAGAAAGGGGCACGGGGCACGCATCACTTCCCTGCAGTGCGGAAGACCGAGACCAAGTCAACCTGATGCAAGATGTCGCCGGTGTTGACGGGTGCTGCGTTCCGTCGCCAACTGGTGGGTGCAAGGGTTACAGATCCGAAGAAGTTGCCTCCGTAGAATCGAAGGAGTTCTTGGCTGTGAGACAGCTCCTCCAGAAAAGCAGCAGCAGAAACGACGAGGTCGAAGAGTGCCCTTATTTCCGTTCCTCGGTACACACCACTCCGTGCAGCAACGGAGACAGAGATATGCAGCACGGAATTCGCTCCCTTTTCACGTGTTCATAGACGAGAGGATGTTCCCGTTCTCCGCTGGTCATTCGATCATGATACAGGTAGTTCGCTGTGGAACAATGGACACTGCAGTCTGCTTGCACGTGGTTCCTCACTAAAACAATCTGTCCCACGAAAGTTAAAATAAGTATAAACAACCAGAATACGTTGACGAAACAAAGGCTTTTCCTTTCCCCAAATTTATCAAACTGTTTTTGTGCCCCGTGCTCTACGGCGTTGTGCACACTTCACGCGCCATATCTGTCCCTAGAAGGTTGGGAGAATCATGTGAATGTGGATTGAAGACATGTAGAACGATTATAGTACAACCGAACTACTGGAGAAAACCGCAGATTGCGGCGCTACGGCTGCAGAGAGAGTCATACTCTATTATTTCATATTCCGTGGAAACTATCGCGAAAATGCATACCGTCCCTTAGCACATACGCTCCCTCCGACAGTTGAACCCCTTTACACTTCGACGACTACGGCAACAGCGAAATCTGCCTCATTTGTCTTTTCCCGTTCGTACTCGCGGCACGCATCACCAACAGGTAACAAACGCTCTAATTCAACATTTTACCGGCATTCATATTGCGTGGAAGCGGCAGTTCTCACCAGTGCTGGTTCAGTATCCAAGTAGACCCAGTCCGTTTTTCTTTGCATCCTTGATCTGCATCTGGGTGCTAATGGAAAGTCATTCAAGAGGGGCTTTTACTGTCGCGCGGGTTCGGCTTCAAAGTATTTTAAGCTCTGTGTCAGTGGCTTTCGTTAGACGGCAGTCGGTTGTTCTAACGATGAACGACAAATTCAACGATGGAAGCCGCTCAGTGGAGACATGACACGCGCACAGACACCACAGATAGAACCGTTGTTCTCCCAAAACACAAAGAGCGACTGCTTCTGTCCTTTTGCTGTTCTCGAGAAGCCACAGGGAGCGAGCCTTTCTCTACTGTAAAGCACTCAACAAAAAGGTGTGGCTATAGCGCTCTGTTTGAGTGAACCTGCTGAACACGAACGGTAGACAGTGGAGACGATTTCCTACGTTAACTACAGCTCTAGAATCACACGGAGAACTCAGCAAGAGATGGACAGCGCCCCGAAGATGCAAATACAGGCCCAAACACATGCACAAGTACGGACGTCGAAAAATGCAGGGATACAAACTTAATCACAAATATGCAGGCGAGGAAACGTGTGAATTCAAACAAGAACAGCAACCATTCATACCATGTGACGATCTGAAAGCGTCACTGAAGAAAGGGAAGGTGCTGGTGGTTCTGTCTCCTACTACATAGGAGGGGAATTTTCAGGAGATTGCTGCATCTGTGCCTATTCGATCCAATGGAAAACACATTAACCCTACAACTTGATCCATGAAAGCACAGATTTGTCGAGTGTATGCTTTCGCTGCAGGGACACCGGCTTTGGGAGCGTTCACAGTCGGGCTGCCGTTCTCCGATCTTTGGGCAGATATTTTTAGTAGATTTGTGGAGGTTAATGCCTCCTAGAGGCCTTCAGAAGAAAACCTTCTACGCCCAGAGACGTCAACTCCGAATCTCCTCTCTTTTCAAGAGGACTCACGAAACTCGTAAGATCTGTCGCACACGGTTGCAGCGTCTTTGGTGTGCCTCAGTACTGCACCCTCCTGTCTACACACATGCAGCTCTCTTTGCGCGGTGACTTTGCCCAGCGTTGCCACGGAAAACCGAACGAACGGACCGCCGTCTCCTTTTCTCGTTCCCGAAAGAACGAAAGCTGGAAAAAACGTTGAAAAAACACAGCGAAACCCGCTTTTCGGTTCTCTCGGACCTACGCCTGCAGGCGACCTCGCGCGTCCCTTGGTTTCTCGGGGGTCACTCGGCACATCTTGCGTCCTTTTCGAGCCCGGGCGAGAACTGTTTCTTTTTTCTCTTAAGGTCCTTCGTTCGTCTTCTCTTCTTTTTGTGTCTTTCTGGCGCGGCAAAACTCATCGTCTCAGTCAGCCTCGCGGCTCGCGCCTCCAGCGACGTTACTACTTACTTGGGCACCAGGGAGAAAACGGCGGCTTTTCCTGGCTTTTCAGTGTTTGCAAATCCTGGGGCGGTAGAAAAACGTTTTTGCGATACTGGTGTGGAGTACCAAGTGACACGATGTGCTTCCGCGCTTGTCTCAGGTTTTAAGGACCCGGAGAAGCCGGAAACGCCTCTTCACTCTGTAGACGCTTCTTTTCGTGAGCAGCCGGACAGTCGACGCGCATGCCTTCGTCCTGAAGAGGCATTTCCGCGTCTGCGAGATGGGGTAGACTCTGAGGACTTCAAGAACGATGGTGGGTGTGTTTTTCGGCTTCGTTTCTCCACACTCAGCCCTGTTCACCTCGAAATGCCGCGACAGCCTTGCCCATGACAAACGCCGTACACACGAAAGAGTGACAAAGTGTGGACCCCCGCAGCTGC
Source organism: Toxoplasma gondii ME49 (assembly GCF_000006565.2). Taxonomy (NCBI): domain Eukaryota; phylum Apicomplexa; class Conoidasida; order Eucoccidiorida; family Sarcocystidae; genus Toxoplasma; species Toxoplasma gondii. Next base: position 1,357,509 of record NC_031475.1, on the reverse strand, counting down.
CTCTACACTGAAAATCCGTTTCCAAGGACTCCTGCGGATCCGTTTCGCCTGATGGTCCGTGGAAACCGTAAACCGTAGATGGCGGAAACGCAGCAGACACAACGAGAAGGCGCGGCGCCTGAAAGTGGGCGACCTTTCGCCCAGGGCTCGTCGAGCTCTGTCGCGCGTGGAGAGGACGCAACTGCGGCTGAGACAAAGTCCTCTTCTGTCGCTTCAGGCGGCTTCGCTGCGCATGCAAAGAAGCTGAAAAAACTCACCGTGGCGCTGATGCAGGGGCGGCGCCTCTCGAGTGCTCCAGCCCACTCAGAAGACCGGCAATCGGTGTCTCGACAGGCGTCTTCTCAGAAGAGGACTGAGGAAGAGAGAGGGGCGGAGACAGGCCAACAGACAGAACGCGCCTGCCCCCGATTCCTGAACAAAGATGAGAGACGAGAGCTGCAAAGCTCCAGAGTCGCCCACCCGGATGTCGGCCGCTTCTTCACAGATCGCCTTGCTGGAGAAGACGCGGTGAAGCTCGACAGCTTCGCCCTCGCCGCGTTGAGAAACGGAGGCAGCGAAGAGTTATGGTGGTGAGGCGACGGTTTTCAGACTCAGAAAGAAGAAAATCGAAATGCCGCTTGACGCGGTTCCGCGAAGATCGACGATCCTGCTGTGTGGACGCAGACATCTGAAACGGGTGGATTGTTTTTTCTTCTTGCGCCTCTCCCAGACCGTTCATCTCGATGTAACAGCGTCTGCGGGGTCTGGTCACCTCGTTGTCTCTTCACGCGACGGTTCTCTCGACAATGTGCCAACTCTGGACAGCTTCCTCAGGTGTCTAGACACCGCAGCGAAGTTCAGGTCCAGAGGTCGGAATCGAATTGCCGACTTTGAAGACGCTGTTTACTGTTTGTGTCGACTCTCGGTTTTCTCTTCAACCTCGAAAGTCGTCTACTCTAGCCACAGGGACACCCAGGGACTCCTGCTGGTTGGTCGTCCAAAAGGTATCGGTCACGAATCTTGTGAAAGGCGAGACTTCTTTCCTCTGTGCTCTTCGTTTTGCGTCTGTCTCGCCTCTCAGCTCTTCCACTGGGTTTCCCTTGCTCCTCGAATTCCGCCTTTCCTCCGACATTTCCTCGTTTCTGTTTCCAGGTCTGGCTCCTCAAAGGCCCTCGAACTCCCCAGCAACGTCGACGAGGAAGGCCCTCAGTTAGTCGACCGATACTCTCTGGGCGCCGCTGCTTTAGGTCAAGAAGACTGGATGCATGCAAGCACAAAACGCGGCTGTCCACGCGTGCTGCCCTTCCAAGAAATCTTTCGAATGTTCAATCCGTACTTCCCTCAGTAAGCGCCGGGCTGACGAGTCTTTGCGGCAGGCCTGTAAATTTGCATCTTCCCAGTCGCCATCGAAATATTCTGTGTCCGTCTACTCGGTGTCTACCTCCTGGGGGTCTGTGTTTTTTATACGGTTTGTATCGATCGATCTATGTATAACAACTTTGTCTACCTACATCTACGTCTACCTTTACGTTTCTTCATTTCTCTGTCTATGTATTCATATTTCGGTATCGATCGGTCCACGAATGACAACTTCGTCTGCCTGTACCGCTATCCATCTCCTACTCGTGGATGCATAGGTGCGTCTCTGTATCTGTCTGCGAGCATCTTTCTGTATTTGGTGCATCTACCTGCATGAGTCTCCTTTCTGGGTCCCTCTGTTTTCTGTCGGTCTGTCTAGAGATCTAACTGCCTATATGTCGATCTCTTTCAGTGGATGTTTGGACGCAGGTGCTCTTCTGCTCCGCGTGTAGGGACGGAGGAGCGCATGTCCCGACTGTATGTACACTCCTGTCTGCATGTGCGTGTTCGTTTCTGGACTTGGATCTCCTCCACTTGATAGACTGGTCCTTTTGCATGCACATCGTTGGCAGTGGCGGTCGTTGCATCTTGCGCCTCTCTTGACTGGCCTCCGTCTTCTTCTCGCGCTTCTTTGAAGGCCGGTAGGCTCCGCAGAGCCGCCCTCCGCGAGCGAAGAAGAGAGAGAAGAACATGAAGGGAGACACGCGAACACTGTGGAGGAGACGGAGGAAGAAAACCGAGATGTTTTCGGAGAGAGCTTGACGTCCAGAGAATCCAGAACCTCATCGGGAGAAGCGAGAGACGCAGCAGAGCGAGAAGGAGAAGAAGAGAGAGAAGCGACAGCAACAGAGGGAATGCGTCCGTCAGAGCGCCGGTACTCCTCAAAACTGTCAGGGTCCTCCGAAGAAGAACCAAGTGAAGTGAGCTCCATTTCGTTCTCGCCGAAGGACGATGAGGTCGACGGCAAGTCGTTTTATCCTCGAGTGTCGGAACCTGACGAAAAAACAACAGAGGCTGTTTCTCCGGCGTCGCAGCCGGGAACCAGCTTCGACAGAGAGATCCCTGAAAGCGTTGAGAGACAGGCGCGCGTAGGCGGGAGAGGAAACGCGGACTTCCTGCACTCTCTGCTGGAAAACTCTGCTCAGGTATGACCGAAGTCGATAGCTGGATTTTAAACCGACCAAGGTGATTAGCCGCAGAGACGTGAGATGCTGAAGAACTCGTGAAAGGCTAAGACCATTTCCACTGGGTCGACCAATGTTTTGATGTAATAACTGTCGCGGAAACCACTTGAGCGGGAACGCGCGTGCGAGGGGAGAAGTCAACAGGTCCGTCTGGAAAGCACGCATTTTCGGGAGAGAAGAAGAGCCAAGAAACACGGTCTGGGAGAGAAGGCGACAGCTCCTTTGAAACGCGTAGACTCTCCTGAATAAGCAGAAACCGTCGCTGAGGAGCAGCAGGGACGGCGGAGAGGCAGAGGGGAACGAAGAAGAGAAGGAGAGACACTAGGGACGAGAAACGAAGCGATTAGAGCACGAAGAACCTCGGAAAAGACGCCAGACTGAGTGCTTCTTTCTTGTCTCCAACGAGAAAAAACCGGAAAGCAATTAACAAGGACGAAATCTTAAACGGGTCTGTTCAAGTCGAGTCTCCCTTCTTCTTTCAGGCAGACCGGGAAGCTGCTGTTGCTTCCTCGCCGACACGCGGGTCTCCAACGCATACGCAGACGGCGACAGAAGACGAAGAGAGAGAAGAAGAAGAGAGAGAAGACGAAGAGAGAGAAGAAGAAGAGAGAGAAGACGAAGAGAGAGAAGAAGAAGAGAGAGAAGACGAAGAGAGAGAAGACGAAGAGAGAGAAGAAGAAGAGAGAGAAGACGAAGAGAGAGAAGAAGAAGAGAGAGAAGAAGAAGAGAGGGAAGCAGCTAAGAGAGGAGATGAGGCAGAGAAGTCGGACGCTGAGACCGAACAGAGAGTTGAAGACGGAAGCGAGTTCGGCGAAGGAAGTGACTTCTCAGGGGCGAGCGCGTCGTTCAAGCCGAGCCGTCTGTGGAGCTCGAGGCAGAACTCTCTGGAGAAGAGACCAAGAGACACTCCAGGGTAAGGTGCTTGCTGACTCCCACAATGACCCATTCTCTGTCTGAAGAGCTGAAAGCGAAAACGACATCCCTTTTCTGCGCGACACACTGGTCGCCTTCGTCTCGCCTTCCGCGTTCTGAGATTTGCGTTTCGGTGATTTCCTTTCTCTTCGTCTTGCTCCTCGGGTGTGCCGGTACACTTTGCGCATCCGTGGGCCATCTTTTCCTTGCGCTTGTTTGTCTCTCCTTTCCCCTCTCGTTTGCTCCACTTGTTCACTCTCTTTTTCACTTTTTTCTCATGCGAAGGCGCTTTTTGTCGCTTCTGCAGAAGCAGTTCGTCCTTGCCAGCGCTTCCTGAGGCAGAGGAGACATGGTCGGACAAAGCAGAGAACAGCGGCAGGCAACGGAGGGGCGTCGTTCTCGGTCAGGCCGACTTTCCAGAGTGGCTCATGCAGATCGATGGAGAAGAAGACACAGACTCAAGCGCCAATCCTTACAGACACGTTCGTCTACGCAAGTGAGCATGCAATCACTCTCTTATTGTCTCTCCTATCGTCACCTTTACTCTCTCTTCTATTCTCTCTCCTCTCCCGCTTTTCCGTCGACTGTTCTGTCTTCTCTTGCCGCCGGCGTCTTTAATGCCTTCCCTGTCTCCACATGTTTCCCGCTGTCTCTCGTTTGTCTCTCTCGCGCGTTCAGAGTTGCGCTGCAGCAGTGGGGGCGTCAGCGTCAAGGAACGAGAAGCGCAGAGAATTTCCTTCTTCTCGACTGCTCGCGGTCGGTGTCGCCGGCGGCCTCTTCGCTCAACGAAGGCGGGGAGAATGGCGAGAAGGCGTCTGTGCCAGGTCCGCCGGAACGCGCGACGGCGTCGCAGACTTCGGGCATCTCTCCAGCTCGAGACGAGTGGAGGCCGTCAGGAGTGTCTGGGGCAGAGCGTTGTCGCCTGGAACAGGAGAGACGCTTGGCAGAGCGGCAGCAGCGTCTCGAACTCGACGAAGTTCTGAAACTTTTCGAGGAAAGGAAACGCGTCAAGCAAGCCGAGGACAGGGAACGAAAGCCCCAGCGAGAAGACGCTCCAGCGCCGCCTCCAGAGTCCGTGGGTGAGTGAAAGAACCACCGCAGAGGCTCTCTGCCGAGACGGGAGGTCCCGAGGCGAGGCAGATCGAATGCGAGGACTCAGAGGAACGTCTTCTCCAGAGAGGAAACGTGTGGGTCTCGTTCAAAGGGAGGAGGAAAAAGAAAACAAACGGCGGCGCGGGTGTGAGCGTGTAACGGCACGCGACGTTGCCTCAGTGGTTGGGAACACCTGATGCGACTCTGTAGTCCTCCAAAGAAAAGAAGTGGAGATGGCGAACATCTGTCGGGAGTTGTTAAAAGAGAAGCAAGGATGTCAGGGGGAAAAGCCATGTGAGAGGGAGAGAATGCAGAGAACGTTTTCAGAGGTGTCGTTTTATTTTCAGATGAAAACCGCCAGCTGTCTGTCTCTGCACTCCGAGCGCGCTTCGAAAAAACTCAGCAGGCGTGGTTCACCAGACAGGTACGCGCTACTCTTTCCCCTTCTCTTCATAAAAACAGTTCTCTGCTTCACTTTTGCTGCGTCGGCATCATCGCTCTTTCGCCTCGTCTTCCTCTTCTTGTCTATCTTTTTGCTTCTCTCCCTCTACACGCGCTTCCTCTCATATCTCTTTCTCCATCTGCTTCCCCTCATGACCCTGCTTCTGCTCTTTGCCGTGTGAGAGCTCTTCACTCGGTCGAGTCTAGGCTCGGCAGGCGCCACTTGAGTTGCTCATACGTTGCCCGTTTTGGAGGCGCTTTTCTTCTTTCTTCTCTCTCTTCGCCTTCGTGTCTCCACTGTTCAAGTTTCCTTCCTTTTTCCCGCTGTTTCTTCTGCAGCTCGGCGCGTACCGGAAGCACGACTTGTGAACCTCTACTGCGATATCTAAACTTCTGCACTTCTCGCGGTCTACGTTCTGTTGCTTCTGTCTTTTGCGTGTCTTCCTCGAAGACACAGCGCCTGTCACTGCCATGTCTTGTTCCCTGAGAAACTGCCCACTTATGAAGAACTCCTTCTTTTCAAACCTTTGAAAGTCCTTTCTCTTCGTCTTGAAACAACTTTTCGGATGAACGCGAGTCGTCTCTTAGCTGCTGTTCGACGCCCCCCAAATATCCCGGTTAACAGTTTACAGCACTCTGGGCTACTTTGTGAACCCCGCATCTCTACACACTCTTGGACACATGCATGTGCATCTGCAGGCGTAGACAGAGATACATAAAAATATGCAACATATATATATATATATATGTATATGTATTTCTATAAATGTATGTATTTATATGTATGGTTTTATCTATTTCTATTTTTATTTGTCGATGCTTCCGTTTGGGTTTAAACACCTGACTGAGTTCGCTGAACACTGCTCCCCACATTCTCTATATGCAAACATACATGTTTATACACGTATTCAAATATATATATATATATATGTATATATATTTATGCATGTGTACCTGTCTATAAGTTTGTATGAATATGACTCAGCTGCAAAAGAAAGAACAGTTTCTTAAGCTACACCCCAGTGAGAAGAATAGAGGCCTTTCTTTGAAAACGATTTAGAAAAAGCTGTGTCGCGTACACCTGCCCGCCTCGATCTTCGAGAGAAAGTGTCTTCTCTTTTCATGCATGCATCAAGAGAGCAAACAGTTGAGCATTTGCGCGAAAAAATAAGCTGACCTAGAAGATGCTCTCGGCGCCTCACGTGCATCCGCGTTTCGCTCCTCTTCACCGCAACGAAATCCTTCGAGAAAAAACACGAATTCAGGAATAGCAGACAGAAGCGCGAAAGAAAGAACGCGAGAGAGAAGAACGAAGCGAAGACGAGAGAAGGACGACAGAGAAGAAAGGACGCGAGAGATCCGGAGAAAAGTCGTGAAAGAAGGGAAAAGGAAGAGGACAAGAACCGTAAAGAGAAGGAGCAGCTCAGCACAAGGAAGGAAGAACGCGACGGAGGAAGCGCATGTGCCATTGTTTGGGTTGCAACGAGAATCCGGCGATTCTGCTTGCTCTACGAAGCGTTGTATGGTGTATGCATACCCTCGAGAGAAATCTCCCCTAGTCTTGAGGGGGGGGGGGGCGCGAACGCCTTGGTTCTCTCACTTTCTCCTTCGAGTCTGCGTCGCCCCACAGCTCTCAAAACGAGGGGAGAGCGGGACGCGACTCGGCATTTCCCGACTTTCCGCGGCTTTTCAGCCTGTCGCGAGCGGGCAAAGAGAGCGGAGCAACTGAGACAGGGGTGGACGCGGTGAAAAGGATGGAAACGAGAACTTAGAAAAGTCAAGACAGGCGTTTGTATCGACGGACACAGTTCAGAAACAAGGACACTCAGCTTGGACGTAGCGAACATTGAAAAGCAGCTTCGGCAACGACATCGAAAGAAAGCGGCAGAGCCGTCTCTTCGAGGTCGAGTCGCTCGCGTCTGTGAGTTTTCCTTCTTAACCGCACCACAATGAGCTCCATATGCACTCGAAAGCAGCTTCCTCTTCTCAGGCTGCTTGCGTCACATCACGACTCCAGGCTTCGGTACGGAAAATCGCAAACGCGCATGTGCATGCAAACTGCGACAGCCGCCGAGGGGAGGTCTTCACCTCAGCCACTCGGGGCGTCTGTCCTCCTGGCCTGTGGCGGAATCGCGTTCTCGGTGCATGAACAGGCGAGCGCAGAAAAAAATGTGCACGGGGGATTTGGGGATGAAGGAGACGCCCGCGTTGCCGCGGTCAGAACTGCCCACGTCCGTCGGGAGTGGACATATGGATTCGCTTTTCGAGTCGGAAATCGACAGCCGAACAAGGCGGCGACTTCTCGATCCCTCGCGCAACGAAACAGACAACGCACTAAGTCGAGCTCTCTGCTCGCCGAGCGTGAGCATTGGCAAGGGGGAAACGAAACGCGTCCCCCGGACACAGGTCCATGCATGCACATATCTGCAAATACCTACGAAATATACACATGCATATGCGGATACGTTTTTTGCACGTAGAAGACTTCGAAAGTCCACATGTACAGACATTACCAAACTGAGGATTTACATGTGGGGACAGGTGAGGACTCGTGGGGTCGTCGACTTCACGCGGCTTCCTAGTGTATGCACACTGCGTTTAACTCGCAGGCTTCGGCGCAGAGTGGTGGACGCGCCAAGGCTGGACAGAAGACTGGTCGAGGCGATAGCGCGAAATGAAATTCAGCAAGACATTTGCGACTTCTTGCGGCTGATCTTCCTGCACAGAAGAAATACGCAGTTCAGAGAGAGACGTCCGGGTGTACATACACCCCAAGGTCCATGCCTGTCCATTTTCTTGCGCGTGCCAGAAGTTCCTTTCGAAAAGAGCTTCCGCACCGAGTCACAAAGGAGAAGAGATTCTGTCTTGTTCTATCTGAAACTCTTCTCCTCAAGGACAAACAACAAAAGTCAATCGAAACCTCCGGCGACAGCTGGAACGCCACAGTTACACACATACACGTAAACCTCTACATTATTTATCAATATGATTCTACATGCATGTGAACATCAGCACACGTATAGATATCTACACAGGCAAAAATACTTATATTCATGTATATATATAGATATATATAGACATATAGAGATATAGATATATGACTGTAAAAGTGTGGCCACCTCTATACATATACAAGAATATATACAAATTATATATGTATATGTATATGTATGTATATGTATATGTGTGTATATGTATGTATATGTATATGTATGTATATGTATATCTCCGAAGTGAGAGGAATAACTCTGCAAAAGAATGTGGGCGCGCAACAGAGATGTGTGTCTCTTCGTTGACCTCGACGACGTGACCGGAGTAGGGCACAAGTTGCACTTGGAATTTTCCTTGCATGTGGGCGATCATCAGCTCTCGGTCGAGGCGGTCGTTCCCTGCACAGATAAGCACCTTCGTGCACCTTGCTTGCAAGAACAGAGAGGACATGCCGTCAAACCAGCCTGAGAAGCAACAAGGAGAAAAGGGAGACAAAGAGACAGTCGAGAGGCGACGAGCGTTCCATCGCAGGCGAGACGCAGCCAAGAGATACCGAGAGGAGCAGCGATCGACGAAATCCAGAGAAGGTAGCGAAACAACGCGAATGGACGTCGCGGCGAAAGACACGGCGCGAAGCAGGCACGAAGGGGACAGAAAGAAACAGCTGCTCAGAGAGAAAAGAGAGAAGCGACAGACACGACAGAGCGAAGAGCGAGATGCACCCAAAGACAGAGAGAAACGAAAGAGACAGAAGCAGAGACAGAGACGACGGAACGCGAGAGCGATACAGATAAAAAGAGAGAGCCATTTGATAAGTCGCGACAGGAAGAAACGTGGTAAGCAGAGAGAGGCACAGACAGAGAGAGAGAGGGGGGGAACGGCTACAGAAAGAGAAAGATAGAGGACGAGCCAAAAAAGAGGAATGGAGAGAAGTAGACATAGGCAGAGGGAGAAAAGACTGAATGAAGTAGAGAGAGAGCGACTGAGGAAGCCGGTGAAGAAAAAACACAGGAATCGAGCGCGCCGCACGAGCGCAAAGTGAGAGAAAAGCAAAACAAGAAGGAAAGCACTGGAACCATTCTGGAACTGGCGTCACCTCGAGTTTTCGCAGTTTGTTTCCTCACCTTCCCAGAAAGGCTGTGTCTTGGCCAAATCTGTTCGCCAGGTCCTGGGAGAGAGAAGCAGGAAAGAACAAAGAATTCAAACCTCATTTCGTCCATCGTCTCCATCCTCTTTCTCTCTTCGTCTCCATCCTCTTTCTCTCTTTGTTTCCTCCTCTCTGTCCTTCTCTTGTTGTCGACCTTTCTCCTTTCTGTTTCTGCCTTTTTCACTGCTCTGCTCCACCTCTGGTTGTCTCTTCTTCCCCCCCTCTTGATTCGTCCCCCACGTTCTTCACCCTCCCTCTCGCTATTTTTCTCCTCCTCCTCCCCCTTTCCTCTCTGTTCTTCTCTCTGTTTCTTCTTCTCTCTCTTCTCTCTGATTTCTGGTTCCTCCACCTTCTTCCTCCCGTGTCTCCTGCGCGTCAGTTCGCTCACCAGACGACGTCGTCTTCATGCCCAGGCGAGATTTCCTTCTTCAGAATGTCTCGGACGTCTCTTCTGCGGGTCTGCACGAGCTGCGAGGGAAGCGAGACGCGGGCGCTTTCTTCGTTTTTCAGAGTTCCGGATCGAATCGCCCAACAAACTGCCTCGCGAGGCGAAGTGAACACCGTTGGAAGCCTCTTGATGAAGGACGCCATGTGGGGCAACGCAGCCATCGCTGTGCCTGGAAAAGCCGCCAGAGGCAGACGAAGGCGAGAGAGAAGAAGCGACAGACAGAGGCGAAGTGAAGACGAGGAAGAACGAGGAGGAAGAACAGAGGGGACTTTCACACACGACGATCGTTACACCAGACAAGGATTTCTGACCTCTGGACCGCCTTAATACAGCCGCCGTTCACATGCTACTGCACGAAGCAGGGACAGAGGAATAGAGGGAGAGAAGGGGGAAGAAGAGAGGAGAAAGAGGAAGGAGAAACAGACTGAAAGACGGTGAGTACGACCCGTAATGAAGGAAGGAAAAGCCTGCAAGCAGAAGGGCAGAAGGAACAAGAACGAGATAAAGGAAAAGGGAGTGAACCGAGAAGAAAGAAAAACGTCTCACCTTCGACGACGTCGACAACGACAAGCCCGTGGAGAGCAGGAAGCTTCCCAGAAGCAGCAATGCGCGTGGCGATGGCTCCTCCCATGCTGAAAAAACATAACATGCCCTTTTTAATTTTTGTTTTCAGTCCTCAAATCTGGCAAACTCGCTCTCGTAACTTCTCTCTTCTCTCCTGTGCTATTTTCATTTGCTTCTCTTTACACAATATGTCGTCGTTCGTGTCTCTGACTGTTTCTGTCCGCTCTCTCGTTCTTTTCCTCCTTCTCTCTGCTCCTCTCTCTCTCTCTGTGTCTCGGGGATTGTCTCTATCATCTGTCTTTCTTTCTCCTCCCCTGTTCGCTTCTCTCTTGTATGTCTCTCGACTGCGAAAAAGCACTTGCGCTTGCGTTCGCAACTTCCGTCTTCTCTTTGCGTGTCTCTGTCCTCCCCGTTTTCCTTGTGTTTCGCGCTGAAACCTGTCCTTCCTTTCTTTCCTCCCTGTGTATCTGAGCAAAGTTTCGCGCATTCGCTTCCCTTTCGCTCGCTCTGAACAGCCTTCCGTTCATCTCTGCTCTCTTTCCTGGCTCCGAGACAGACGCTTCTTCTTCTCCACTGTGCATGCGTCTCCCCTGTCTCCCCGTGCCTGCTCTCTCTCGCTGGGTCGCGCGTCCGCTGCCGCCGCACCGTTCCTCCGAGACGCCGTCCCCGCCTCGCTCCGCGTGGAGACACTCTCCCCTCCTTCCTCACCTGTGACCTACGATGATGATGCACGGGTCGGCGCTTCTCTTCAGTCCTGGGAGCGGAGCGACTGGAATAAAAGGACTGCACGCCTTCGAGTCTCCTGCCTCTGCCGCGGGAGCCTCCGCCCACTTCGTCTTGTGGATGCTCTCGTAGATCTGTCGACAGTAAAACTCCACGACTGCCAGACCGTCACTGACCAGCCGAGCCGCACTGAAATCCGTATCTTCTTCGCACCGCGTGTCTCCGTGGCCGCGCGCGTCGTACGCGATGCACCTCACTTGCGGCCCCAAGGCTTTCTGCGCAGCAGAGAAGGCGGGAGAACGGATCGAAGGAAGCGAGCTTGCGATAAACAAGGAAACGCACGAGTCGGCATGACCGAAGCAAGAAGGCCTTGGCAGAAAAGAAACAGGAAGAGAAGATCGAGACGCATTCGAGAGACGGAGCAAAACGAAGCGAGTCCTTGCACTGCAGACGAAACAGAAAACTGCTGTGCACCCTTCAGCTCACGCGGTCGCGCGTCACAACGCACGCAAGCATTTGCGAAACGGCCGCCAGAGTCGAAGAGGACGTCTGTCAACGCCGAAACGCCGAGACAAAGAACGGGACAGCACCCAGAGGCGAAGCTCCTCGCTGACGGTGAAGAAAGGAGAACACAGAGGCACAGATCCTGTTTCTGGAGAACCGGAGACGGATGCTCTCTCTCTCTCTGTGACGAAACCCCAAAACGGACGTTTCCTTTTGTGAACAAACATCGAAAAAACATCGTTCGTTTTTGTGAACTGACGCCGAACAGATACTTCTCTATGGCTCGAGAAACATGACTACGTTCTTCCTTTTCCTAAAGGATCGGGTGTGCCGAAGTTCACAGAGCAGAAGCAATTCTGCTTGTCCTTACAGCAACGAGCGACCAGCTGAGAGCAGTGTGGCCGCCGCCGTGGAGGAAGAAGCAGATCGGGCCTTCGGATCCAGATCGATAGACGCGAAACGACTGGAAAAGGAAAACACAGACGCCATCTGCGTGTAAATAAGCGTCGGCACTGGAGCTGTTTACGTCGAGAAGAGCTTCAGCCTCTTGCATCCGCGAAGCATCAACTCTGATGGACTTCTCCCTCTTCCACTGCTTTTCTCAGTCAGACGACACACCGACAGAAGCCTCTCGACGACAGAAAGTGAAGTGTAACTCGCGAGAAGACGTGCCAACAGGCGATGTAAAGAGCTTCTTGTGAGTTCACCCTGTCAGAGAAACTCATTCACGCACGGTCCCCGTCGGGAAAACAATTTTTGACCCCCCAAAAGAATGGCGCAAACAAAAGGAATGACCTTGAGACGTATTCGAGAGTGATCTGCGTTTTCGTCTGAAGACTCCCCGACTCCTTCTTCTACGGACATGGAGGCTACGCCGCCAACGCAGAAGTCCGAGGTGACCGGAAAGAAACAGAGAGACAGCAGAGAAGTCCACAGGCAGTGGAGTCGTTTTGACAGAAGACTCGAGAAGAAAAACTTGCAGCAAGAGACGAACCGCCAGAGAAGGAAAATCCAAATTCGTCTGTGGGAGAAAGCAAACTCAGTCGAGGGCTCAGACGGCCCACAGAAACAGATCCGGACGCTTGAGCTCTGACGCTTCGTCAACCAAGAAAAAGTTCACCGAGCTGGCTTGATGAACGTACATCGTTTGGGTTCTCCGTCGGGTGGATGTCCTCCTGGACCTCCCAGTAGTCACTCCACTTTAGAAGAGGTTCCACAGATCTGCAGAGAAAAGCATTTTCTCCGAGAGCAGTCGGTCTGCACGAACTTCTTCCTCTCGAAGCACGTCGCACCGAAAGAACAAAGCCTGTCCGTAAACAGGAGACTCAATCACTCGGCACCTCTCCCGGCTGACTGACAACGCCCTCGAGTTTACGGTTCACGGACAAGGCACACCGTGACAGAAAAAGGAAACCGGTTTCCTTCCATCTGCGAAAGACCTCTCCACCAAAAACTCTTGTGTGTCTTTCTCTCGCGCCTCCTCTCTTCTTGTCCTCCCTCTCGTCACGCGTTCGAAATGCTCTTGCAAAACAAAGTGCGTGGTTTCCTCGTCTGTTTCTCTCCTCGCTGCGCATGCGTCTGCCTCAGCCTCTCCGACAACTCCCCGGTTTTTCCTGACCCCCTCAAGTTCCAGAACAGCTCTTGAGGCCTGCAGTAAGTCGACCCTGAACCGTAGCCGCCTTCTGTCGAATTCTGACGTAATGCAGTCAACCTTCTTTCTTGTTATGCGTTGACGACTACATTGATATGTCTCATCGCTAGCAATATCGTCACTAACATGTGAGGGCAGAAGAAGCCCTCAGCTTCGCTCTTTTTATCTCTACGTTGATAAGATGTACCGTTCTTTACATTTTTTTTGTCGCTACCACAGATGCCTCACCGCGAGCGACTCCTGCCTTTGCCTCTGGAGGCTGCGTTCGCCGCTCTCTCGTCCTTGGCGGGGTCCGCTGGGTTTAGTTCGTTTCTCGAGTGCTTCCCCCGTCCCCTGGAGGACCTTTCAATTCCTTCCTCCTCATCGCGCTCCTCCAGAACGGCCTTCATCACATGCGAGGGTGGCGGCGACGCGGGAGGCGGCGGTGTGTGAGCAGGCGGCATGCATGTGGGGTACGTAGGCGGTGGAAGAAAGAAGTCGTTATCCATCTTTTCGACGAGAGGCGAGGCCGGCTTGACACTCGAGGAGCAAGCGACGAAGCCACAGAGGGGGAGGAAGCGACGAAAAAAAACAGGGAGGAAGGCGATGGGCAGAGCGTGGAGACTGGAGAGTCACGCAGCCGAGGCAGAGACGGCTTGGCAGGCGACGCGGGGGAGAGGAGATGAAAAAGCAGGACGAGACAGCAGTGTGGTAGAACCGAGGGAAGGCCGCATAAGGTCCTTTCGTGAGTGAGTCGATGGGCTCGCAAAGCAAAACCGACTCACATAAAAAGGGCAAATGCCGGGGGAGAGCCATACGGAAGGAGGCAGGCGGATGACGCCCCCGCGGCGATTCAGCACCACGACGGAAGACGGAGAAGAGACGAGTCGCCAGGCGGTGCTTTGCTCTCCTAGCAGTCACTTGCACCTTGTAAATCGACGGCGAAGGAGAGGAGACACAATCGGCGGAAAAACATTCCGAAACACAGAGAGCGCGGCACTGCGTAGCTCCACATCGGAAAGGAGGGAAGCGGGCAAGTTCGCGGGCAAAGAAGAGCTGAGAGATGGAGCAGACGCGGCAGTGAAGACGACGAAAAGCGCGAGACTCAGGTCCGCACAGAAATCGAGGGACGGAAGCCTGCAGAGCCCTTTCTGCAGCGTCTTGCGCGTAAGCCAGACAAGGCAACGCGTAACTCGGACCTCTTCTGGTTAGGTGCCACGTGTATATACACCTGAGGATGCAGCACGAATTCCGGCGAAGTCTGATGAAAGGATTTGCGCTCAGCTCGCTGAAGAGATTCGGAGGAACTGCCACGGGGACGCAGACGACATTGAATTTTGCACGAGAGGGGAAGCCTTTTTCACCGACGCGACCAGCAGAGGCGCGCTGTACTCAAACGGCTGCTCGGACCAGCCATTTCACGAGATGCGGCATGCCCGCTGTGAGGAAGCAGCTCTCAGGAACTGTGTTGGAATATCGCGACGACAGGCGCATGAAAGACATCACTCTGGTGTCGAGCGTGCGCTGAGAAAGGCTCGCCCGTCCCGGACAAAAAGCTGTTTAAGCGCGTAGCTGCCTAGTTGGTGTCGCGCGCGGAGGACCGGCCTGCTGGCGTGCTCAGCTGCATGCACCACTGAATCCGGAAAAGTTAGGGCACAACGGTGGTAACGGTGAATGGGAGAATCTGGACTGCGCGCCGCTGTTAGAGCATTTTCCTTCACAGGGTTTTCTCTGTCAGGACGGTCGCGTTTGTTTCTAACGACGGAGGCAAACTGCAGGCGGGAAACCGCCTCGACCATGCGTCCCTCCTCACCCTTTGCTCGGACTGGCGAGGGTGCATGCGACGATGAGAACGCCTCTTTTTATAGACGGAAAAACGACAATCCTCGGCAGAATGTGAATTCTACGTCGATACTTAAAATGTGCTCAAAGTAGGGAACCTGAAAGAGAGATACAGGCGACGTCTCGAATAGAGATTGCTCACCTAGGACTGCTCGACATAAATACAGATAGAGTTTGAGATTCCAACCAGAACCAGGGCGTTTCGCGGAGAAAAAACGAGCGCGACGAAATGACTGAGACGAATTGGTAGTCCAGCCTTCGCAAAGTATTCCTGGTTGATGTTCTGCCGACATATTCCACTTGTACGGAACGCCTGTGGCAGGGTTTGGTGTCCTTGCACGGTTGCTGTCGCGGGTCGAGGACAGCACCGCCTTCTCCTGCTCGACAGCACTAGAAACAAAGAAATTATCTTCTCGGCGCATTCACACGCGCTGCCGACAAGTTGGCAGAAATGCCTCTGTGGCGATTCATTTGCCTTGCTTTAGCAAACACGGAGACGAGAGCTTTGTGCTAGGTGGCGGGTAATTGAAACTCGCGTGGTTTTCGAGTCGGGCTCCTGTGTGTAAAGTTCGTTGTTTTCCTTGAATTTTCGGAAGGAGAGGGTTGGACGTGCTGTCTTAACGAGTAAGATACATTCCCTGTCGTGGCGATTGAACTGCGGAAGAGTCGAGTATTAGCCACACATAACCAGCGGGGAAAGAGCGCTCACCCAGTTGCTGAACTAGTGCCGGGGCAACCGATGAGAGCGTGGACGGGAGGGCGGCTGCCAGGGGCCTGCAGCGCATGTCACTTACACGCAGGCAGGTGTCTGAGAAAGTGAGGAACAGCCACCAACTGTACTGAAGGTGACACACCAAGCTCGGCATGTCCGCAGTCGTAGTAAGATGTCGGAAGGATTTTCAACCGAGCACTTTTACAGGCTGCCTTTTCGATCTAGCCGTGGCCTCTACGACCTCAATATCGGTTCTGTACGGAGGATGTGGGAACTTCTCTGTTCCAACCTGGCTTCGTGGCAGATCGGCGTGTGCTGCGACTGGAAGAAATCAAAAGTCATGGGATATTTTCAGAGCGTGCCTCTGATCGGAGTTTAATGGGGTCTTTTCAGTGCATGCAGATGAGCTATTTCCACGTTGGAACTGAAGAGGCACTGACAGATCGTAGACGCAAGAAGGTGCGACCATGTGGAGAGAGCGGCGCTGCCGTTGGATTTTTTTACCGGCGGCGAACACATTTCTCAGAAGGGTACGCGAGAACATATCCTTGGGGTTCGACTGCGTTCCCAGGAAATGCGGGCACCACGTTCGTGAGTGCCACTTAGTCGCACTTGTCTATTTCCGCCGACAGAAGAAGTCCTGCTCTCGGTACAATGCAGCTTAGACATATACAGTTGTAGCCGAATACTCTCAGAATCACATCTGTGCGTTAAAACACCTTCTGATCTCTGGAATGCAAGGACTGCTGAGCTGTACAACCACACTCGTGCAGAGAAGGCTGTTTCAATTGAGCACGCAGTTGCTTCTCTGCGTGAGCGCATGGCCAGAGTGCCACGAATATGACAAGGAACGCAGGGAAAGGGGATTTGTTTCCTGGAACCCCGAACGTGCCCGGGTCGCACATTCCACATGCTTTGTTAATACAGAAGGCGCACGGAGAGACTCCGACACATTTGCCAGCAATTTTTTCGACGTCGACAGAAAAATGTTTCCTCAGAGATCGTTTTTGCCCCCTTGGTGTGTTGGGTCTGAAAGTTTACCTTCCTGCACTTCCTCGCAAAGGACTTCTTTTCTTTGAAACTTGCCTTGTTACCATCAGTACGATCTCATAGAAACCTTGTGGTCTATACAGTACAACGGGACAGAGGATCGAACCTGCGACACAAAAACGTCTCGGATGACTGTGTACTACAGGCTACGAAAGACCGAAGTGCCACAGTTTGGTGTCCGGCTGGACTGAGCTGGAGAAAGAGGAAGGGGGAAAACTTCGTTTCATCAAGAAAAAGGAAACTAGGGGAGAATATCATCTTAGCCAACGCAAACAGCTGGTGTGTGTCATTGGAGGGGGAACGTGTGTAAAGTGCTCTTGCCTCTTTGCCTTCTTGCCAGATGATACCCTTGAGTAGCCCCCCTAAGAAAAGGTGACAAACCTGCGACATACCTCTACTTGTGTCCAGCCATCCCAACACAGCAGCTCTTTTTCCGATGGAAACTGGAAGTGACAACTCCAGCAGCAAAGCTCTAAACCCTCTGTAGCTACGGAAAAAGCAGGAATGTGGTTTACAGCCGTGTCCGCCTGTCTCGCCCCTCTTGTTCCTCTGCTTGTCAGGTGAGCATGCCGAAAAAAAGACAGCCTAGAGAAGAAAAGTCTGCAACACGTCCTCGAAAAAAACTGTACACGGTTTCGAATTTCCGTGCTTTCCGAGAGCTGCCTTCTCGCTTTTTCTTGCTGTTTCCAAAGTCGCTGTTGAGAGGTCGGAAAACCCGCTGTCGACAGCCAGACTGTCTCACGCAAAGACGGTTGTCTTGGCCGCTCCAACGTGAAAGGCTGCAGCAGTTTCTTACCGGGAAAAGTGGGAGATTCACCGCATTCCAAGATGCTTTGTGAGAAGTTTTCGCTTTGCAGAGGGCAAAAGACGCAAGAGTCCTCCGCTGTTCCAAGGAGAAACTCTCTATCATCAGGGTCCCGTGTTCTGCGCAGCTTTGCGATGTGCGAGCGCGCAAGACGCTGCTGAGAGCACTTGCGCTTGAAAACGAATGGCCTGTAAAACCGAAGAGAACGGCGTTTCCACTTTTTATTTCCTTCGACAAACGAAGCGAAAGTGGCGGACTGCTAGCCTTAAATTTGGGCTAAATCCTCGGTGTCTTGGTGCCGACGCTTCGCGCGTTTCTCCTGGACCATAGTCCCGTCAGGCAAAAAAAACTATTTGAAACGCTTCCAACCTCTTTTGCCTTTGTCTTGGGTTTCTTTTTGAAGGTTCGATCTCCAACCGCTTTGTCGCTTTCCGGCTGTAGACCCGTCCGTGGACCCGGTGTTTTCTCTTTCAACTCCTGCTAGCCGGGATGCACACGAGTGGACTTTCTTTGCCACTTCGCTTCCAAGGACGGCCGTTTTCAAACTCGCCCTTTACGCGTCGAAAGTTTCTCGCACGAAATTGGAGTATTTCTGTCTCGCTGCATCTGCCTGCCGTTAGAGTTCGCTGCACTGCAACGCTGCCTCTGCGTGGCTTTCCGACTTTCTTGCCTCTTCTCGTCTTGCTGCTCTCGTCCTTTTCTGTCGATTTCCGTGCACCCATTCGTCTGCATGCGTTCTTCCTTCCTTCCAAGTCGCTGACTCCCTCGGTCTTTCCTCGGGCGCGGTGTTTTCGCGTTCTTTCGCGACGCAGAACCACATCCATTGCGAGGGTCTCCGGAGTTCCCTCTCTGTTTCTTCGCCCCCTCCGAGACTGCTCACGAACGACCGACAGCACTCCCTTCTTCGAGGTTCTCCTTCTCCTTTTTCAGTTCCAACTCTGTCTTGATCTCTCGGAACCCAACTCCAGCTGTTTCTCCTCTGTCTCCCTGCGCCCTCCGGTCTCTCAAGAACTCCATCTTTCGCGCCTCCTCTGTCTCTGCCTCTCTTCCTCTCCGTAGTTCCCTTGTCTTGTTCCGCTGTCTCCGTTTCTTCCTCTCTCCCACCCCTCCCTCTTTTAGCGCGTCGTTTCTCGTCTTGTTTTCTGCCCATCTGCATCGATGAACAGCGAGGTGTGTTCGCGGTTTTCTTTCCCCTCTCCGCAAGCGTCTGCATCTTGCGCTGCTCTCTCTTCGTTCGATAAGAAACTTCCTCCCATCGCAGCCGATAGTCCGGGGCTTGACCACGCGAGGCCGACGCTTGACACCCTTCGCTACCTGGGGGCTGGGGGTGTCTCTTCAGAGACAGGCCGCTTGGAGCCCGAGGCGGTCGGAAACCTTCCGCGGGCCTTTGCGAGGACTCGCCCGGGCCTCACCACCGGGACGACACTCTCGAGCGGCTCTTCCGCCTTCTCTGTCCCGCTCTACTCTGACCCAAGTTGCTTGCCCTTGCCCTTGAAAGGAAAGAGTTTCTCGCCTCTCGCAGCGATGAACTCGACTGGCAACGCGAGCCCAAGCTCGCTGTTGCGGCGAGGTGCGCAGAGACAACTGAGAAAAGAAAAGGAGGGAACCCACGGAGAAAGGGACTCCGGCACCTCCACCTTGGGACAAGGAGACAGGACAGATTCTGCAACAGGAGACAGGATGGGCGAGGAACGCTGTACGACAGACGGAGGTTTAAACGGGGCTTAGTCGACAAGGCAGAACCGTGACAGAGAACGAGAGAAGGAGGATGCGTCGCCTAGCCTTAGGAGAGAAAATGAGGAACAGCGACGAATTAGAAAACGAAAAAGACAACGGAAACGGAGCTGAGAAATGTGCTCGTGGCGAGAAGATATACAGAGGGAAGAAGGAAACAGGAAAGGGGGAAGACATGCACTTTGAAACGTGAAAAGAAACGCAATCCGCACTCAACTTGCTCTGGCCTTCTTCCCTGTGTTCCCTGTGTGTCTTTTCTCTTCGAGATCTCTCCCGTTCTCCGAGTTCCTTCTCTCCTTTGTTTTTCTCTCCATTCTTGTCTCCCTCGTTCGGTCTTGCCTTCAACCTCTGCCGCTCTGTTCTCTCCTTCGACCTGTATCACTCGCTGCATGCCGCGTCTGCGTGTGTTTCCTTCTCCCGTCGTCCATGTCCGTTTCTTCTCTCCTGCTTTCTCCACAGGGTCTGCAGACGACGCACTGGCGTACCCTCCGGGGACTTCAGCTTCAGCGCTGGGAGGCTCTTCTCGCTCTCCGATGGAGGCCGGCTTCTGCCCTCCTGCTCCGGGACCCGCAGTCGGGACTGGCGTCGGTGGACTGCTGTATTCCGCTACCGCTTCTCCGGAGTTTCTCTGCAGCTCGACGGCAGGCGGTCCTTGCCCCGCTGCGAGCGCTGGGTTCCTCAGCTCTCGCGTACTGGCGAACGGCGGACTCTCGCGCCTCTCTTCTCGTCCCTTCGACGCGAGCTGCGCGACGCTTCCGCGGCTCTCTGGCGCACCTACGGGCGACGGCGCGGGAGCGCTGCATGCGCTGCACGCGCTGCATGCGCCGGTGCTCGCGGAGAAGCGCGAGCCAGGCCCCGCTGAGTTTCTCGACGGAGACCGTGGCGGGGAGGAGCGCATGCATCCGCGAGCTGCGAGTGGCGATACCGAGGAGGGTCATGCGGCCCCGTTCGCCTCTGCAGAGGACTTCGAAACCATGGTGGGAGATTTGAGACGGACGTTCATCGGGTGGCTGAAGAAGACCGAGAGCGACTTGCGGAAGGAGAAACGCGACCTCGTTCGCGCGAAAAAGGAATTCGAAGAAGAACGCAAACAAGCCCGAGAAAAACTCCAACAAGAAAAAAAAATCGAATACGAGAAAATCAAGGTGCGCTAAACATGGACAAGCTCCGTGCTTCAAAGTCCGACACACACATGCTCTTCACATCATCTCTCCAGACGGATGCCCAATTTCGATCGAATCTGTCTCTACCAATACGTCTATGTAGATTCAATTCGACCTATCTCCACATCTGCATCTGTCCCCGTCGGTAACTGTATGCATCTGTATATCTAAATCTACCCCTCTCTGCGTCTGTGTCTACATCTCTCCAGATCTACATCTCTGTCTCTACCTATTTCTCTCAGTCTCTGCACACATCTGTATCCGTTGCTATATCGATGGATATTTACATCTCTCGGTATCCATCTATCTACATCTATTTGTATCTATGTGTCTATGCGTATATATATATATATATATACATATATATACGTACATACATATATATGTCTGAGTGGCCATGTGAATGGAGAGTACATTTGTGGCGATCTATTGTTCTGCCGTATATTTCCTCTTGTTTTCGGGGCTCGTCAGGAAGAGCGACGAAAGGCGCAGGCTGAAATGGCGACGCAAATCAAACAGATTCAGGTGGAACGCGAAGACGCGCGGCGAAAGTTGAATGCAGAGAGAGGCCGATTCGAAGAAGAAAAAGAGGCCCACCGGCGGAGGACGCTTCTCGTACGTTTCGCTCTTGTTTTGAAAAAGAACTCCCTTTTTGTGGGTGCGTGTCTGTTATTGTTCCGTTTTCTCTCTCGGCTTGTGTGTTTTGTGTTTCTCTTTCACAGCGCTTCCAATTGCAGGGGGCTGCATTCGATAGAAACGCAGAAAACCGTCGCAGGTGGAAGTCGCTGGGTCGCACGCATCCAAAACGCGATGAGCTCGATGAGGGTATCGATGGACTGCTCATTCGCGCTTGTCTATTTCTATTCGCGCCTATCTGTGTACCGATTTTCCTCTGCATCTCCATCGAGGAATGTGTATCTCTGTCTCTGTTTACGTGCACATATATCTTTATGTATGCTGTCTTTCTACATCTATATATCTCTAGAGCTATCTATCAGCATCTTTCTATCTCTGTCTCTCTGTGTATATATAGCTCTTTCTACCTATGTATTTCGATCTGTCGCTATTCGCTCGTATCTCCGTCCTGCTGTCTGTCGTCAACAGAGTATATCTGTCTGTGTCCTGCAGTCGCTGCACCTGTGTACGTTGGGATACCGTCGCACCTTTCCAACTTTCTGTATCTGCGGCTTCTGGGGTGGAACTTCGTTCACGAACCTCTTTAACAGGTTCAAAAGGACGAGTTCAACTTTTTCGGTGGCTCCCTCTTCAGAGAATCTGTCTCTCTTTTTCTGTTTCTCAGGAGAAGGAACGTTTCCGACAAGAAGCAGAGGCGTTGGACGCAGAGAAGCGCCGCATTGTCGACGCGAACATTGCGACCGAGACAGTGGTCGACCTGAATGTAGGCGGAGTTGTTTTCGAGGCTTCGCGCCACACCTTTGTTCAGCAGCCAGGATCCTTCTTGGAAACTTTGTTGTCGGGGAGACACCACGTTTCTCGCGACAAGCAGGGACGCATTTTCCTCGACCGCGACTCTGAACTCTTCCGCATCATTCTCAACTTTCTACGCAATCCGGCCATGCCTCCTCAACCCAGGTACGCAAAAGCCCCCAGATTGAGGAGAGACGCATGCATAGAACTCTTTTGTGTTTGGGGTGAGAGACACTCAGGGGGAGAACGGCGGAGAGAGAGCGCTGCGCGTTTGTTTCGAGACACATGGTTTCTCACTCGAAGAAACAATTGTTTTTTCGCATTTTTTCCGTCTTCCAGGAGGGCAGGAAGTCGGTTGCTGACTCGCTGCATGCCTCTCTTCATTTCCTCGCGCTCCGCCACTCCTCTCCACACCCTGTTTGACGGCTTTGAGTAGCACGGCGAGAGTCGTTTTCTGCGTCTCTGACTTCGTTTTCCTCGTAGTGCACCCGCGTTTTGTTTTCTCTCTCACAGAGATTCGGCTGAGAGCGACGCCATCACGCAGGAAGCGGATTTCCTGGGGATTCGATTCTTCCCCTTCCCTCTCGTTTTCGCCGTGGGCGGCCACAACGGCGTGGAGCACCTTCGTTCCCTGGAAGTCCTCGACATTGGGCAACAGTGCTGGCGCCCCTGCAAGGCCATGCAGACTGAGAGGGCCTACTTCGGAAGTAGTGTGTTCCAGAATCGCTTGTTCGTCTACGGCGGGCAGAACCTCGACTACAAGGTGAGCCTTCGCACTTCCCTCCTTTCGGTTTCCAGGGGATTCTCTTTCAGCGTCATCTCTGCATGTCCTCCATCGTCAACGGGGAGAGGCTTTTCCTTCGTCTTTCGAAACTGCCCGTTCACTGTGGAGGCGTCGACTGTCAGTGTTGGGGTAGACTTCTACTCTGGATGCTGTGCTGAAAAGTCCTCCAGCAGACCAGCGACTTTGCGAGCTGTGGTGTCAAGAAGCAGGAAGGTGCCATACGTTCGTTGACAACCTGCCCTGTTGTGTTTCTGCCGCACATCCACTCAGTTTTCAAAGAGAGACCCTTTCACACGTAGTTCCTGCATGATTCGGTCTGGCCTAGGCTCTACCGTTTTCGCGAACTTCCTCGACCAGCGCCTCTGTTTTCATTGATTTCGACAAGTGGCGGGACCGGCGGACGGCTGCCACAGTCGACAAAAACGAAGAAATAACAGCAAAAGAGCTGGTGTCTGGGCGAGTGTGTCGAAAACAGGGGCAAGTCTGGAAGACAGAAGAAAGGCGAATCTTCAGTTGCGTCTGCATTTTCACTCTTTCCAGCCTTCTTTTGCATATCTTTCCTGTCCCGAACGCGTTTCTTCGCTTCCTGAAGCTCGTGCTTCGCCTTGGTTTCCTGCGCCTTTCCTTCCTCTGTGGTTTCCTTCCTCGCCTCTTCTCGCTCTTCTTCTCTCTCCCGTTCCCTCCCTCTTCTCCTCTGGGCTCCACTTCAGAAGATCCGTTCGTTTTCTTTTTCAGGCCTTGTGCGAGACAGAAGTTTTCGACGCTTTGCGAGACGTCTGGATGACGGGGGCGGCGCTGAACGTCCCTCGGCGAAACACCTGCGGAACGTTCATGGGCGCTCGACATTTCGCCATTGGTGGATTCGATGGATCTGACATTCTCTCGAGCGTCGAGTGCTACGACCCGCGGATGAAAAACTGGATGCAGGTTGCTCCTCTCACCACTCCGCGGTCGAGTGCAATGTGCTGCGTTCGAGGTGAGAAAGAGGGGAAAGGCTCTGGGTGTTTTTTGGTCCTGAGGAACCTTCCAAACTGTCCTCTCTCAGCGAGTCGACGCCGTGGCTTTCCTTTCTTGCCCTGTTCGTTTATTCCGTCTCCTCACTCTTCTGTGAAAGAGGATCAGTTCTTCGCCTGTCTGTAGAGGCTCAGAATGCCCCACTGTTGCACCGCGAGACGTCGAGGAAGCTACTCGGTCTTGTGTGCTTTGCTTCTCCTTGTTCCTGCGACAAGACAGATCAGCTTCTGTCCTATACCTCACTGCCGATAGTGCTCTGTGCTTGCACACAACCCACATGGTTCGTGACCACAGCTTCCAAAGGAACAAAGGTACCGGGAGAAACTGAAACTCAACACTGCTGTTTGCGTGACTGTGGCAACGCTGAAGTTCCGAAAAGAGCCGGGAAACAGACGCAGTCAGCACGAAGGATACAAAGATCTAAGAGGGTGGTTCTTCAAAAAACTCCTGACAACACAAGTACGAAGGTACACGTGGATCTTGAAGGCTCGCGAGAGACTCGAAACCGCGGACTCTTCGCACAGAAAAAAGAAGCTGTCACAAAACTGTAAATCTGCCTCAAAGTTGTGGCTGTAGCAGATGTCAGGGCTTGGTCTGTGTTCGCACCGCTTCAAATGTCCAAATTGGAATTGGTTAGTGTTTTACTGCAGAAACAGGCGAAATCGGTAGATACGCTTGATGTATGATCTACTAAAATCGAGAGTATCAGTCGCTCTTTCCGAAAACTGTATTTTCTTTAGAAAATCTTTCCAGAGTGGATTTGACCCAACGACTCGTCGGCTGCCAGCCGAAAGTCTTTTCTTTGCATATGCCCCTTAAATGGAGGTGCTCAGTAAATGCTCAGTAAAAGTCGTCCGTAACTTTCCGAGTTCCATCCACATGGATGTTGAGGAGTTGACTTGCTAGAGGTTTTCCTCCGTCGATCGCGGTGAAGTGGAAACAGCTGCACTCTCGACATCCAGGAAAATCCGCAGAGTCGAGGCATGCAATGGTCATCAGATCAACACACTGGAACTACACTTCTTGTCACTCATTCTACAGTGCGAGCTAGGAGAGGCCTTTCTGTTTGCCGCTGTCTGTCGCGTTCCAGCCATCGTGTTTGAGATCCATCCCTTCGTCTCTTTTTCTTTTTCCTGCTCTGGGAAGCTTGTCGAGCTTCGAGTTAGGATCGCCGCTAACCGTGCAAACGTGAGAGTTTGTACGCCTTCTCTATACCACCGTATTCCGTTCTCAAGGGAAAGCTCTGGAGAGAGAACATGCAAAGAGCAAAAAGAGACGGAGACAGAACGAGGAGAGAACGAGACAGACTGAGAGCCGAAGAGAAGAGAGCGGGGAGAAGAACAGGGAGGGAAGGAGACGACGGGAGAAGGAAGCAGAGAGAGTTGGAATTCAGAATTTCCCCGCGGATGAAGCTGCTGTTGAACTCAGAAGCAATTTGGCCACAAAGGAGATACGGACGTGTGAAAGTCGAGCTTTCTCTTTTTGGAGAATGTGTTCTTTTTTCTGGACTCTCTTCAGACGATCACCTCTACGTTCTTGGAGGCACAAACGGAGAGCGCCTGCGCACTGTGGAGATGTATGACCATCGCATGAACAAGTGGGAGGTTTTACCTTCTGAAATGATTGAGGTAATCAGATCGAAGATACGGAACAAGGTCGGCATGTGAATCTCGTGTCCGTCTTCATTTCTCCTGTCTCAGACGTCCAACATAAAGATAAACATGGATGTTATCTTTGAATCATGTCTGTTGGTGCTTCTGCTGAGTGATCAAGGAGAGGCGAGTCTTTCATGAATGCGAAAACGATCAGAAAAGCTGACGAACAGAGCGCTCCTCACGTACCGCATCTGTGGCTCATTCGAGGTATGGATGTGCATGCGAATAGATATCGCAAGCTCCACGATCTCGTGCGGGTCCTTTGTTTTGCGACTGTGGCTTCTGCAACGGTAAAGACACCGTCAGGAAATCCCTTTCTACGCACCTATATATATATATATATCTATATATATATATATACCTTTCTCTCTCTCCCTCTCTCTCTCTCTCTCTCTATATATATATATACATGTCTGTTGGCGTGCACAAATACACGAGCATATGCATATATGTGTGTATATATATATCTGCATTTATCCAATGTATCTATGTGCGTATATCTAGGCTTGTAGGGTGTGAAAGAGACGCTTGGAAGGTGTTGGGTTGCTCCTGTGCAGGTGCGAAGCGCGGGAAGCGCTGCATGCAGTTTCGGTCACATTGTGGCCATGGGCGGGATCGACAACAGCAACGTGGTGCACAGTTCCGTGGAAGTTCTCGACCCTCAGACGCAGAGATGGTCTTTCCTGACAAACATGGCAACTCCACGAATGGACTGTGCGGCGGTTGTTGTCTCCGATTCCATCTTGGTAAGAGACGCGGGGAATTCTTGCGGATGCAGACACAGGAACCTCGAGGCGCTGTAGAAAGGAACGCACGAGTCGTACAGCGTACCTTACTTCGTTCTCTTTCCGTCGCGCAAGGAACAGCAGAGTCTCTCTGCAGTCATTGCTATATCTCAGACACACATAAGAGTACAGCTATACATATGTGCGTTGATAGACATACACGTTTATATTTGAGAATGCGTGCATACAGGTGTGAGATTCAGTGCCTCGGATATGTATCAACACGCCTAAACATATAAGAGCGGCAGGTAGTGGTGTCCGTGCTCCCCAAACATATCGCGGTTCTCGAGCGCATGCACATCTTTTATCTGGACATGATCTTGTGTTTTTTCCATGTTGGTATTCGTCTGCACATTCGATTGTCCACGTCGTGGTGGTGATGTCTGATGGGGTGCGGCTCCTCTTTTTTCAGGTCACTGGCGGCCAAAGTGAAGACGTGTTGTCGAGCACGGCTTTCCTTCGTCAAGAAGTGAACGAATGGCAAGAGGGGCCGCCGATGATTTCTCCGCGCTACGGCCACGGCATTCTCTTGGCAAATTTGTGAACACAGAAAAGTGAAAGTTCGGAAAAAAGAGAGAAGCTGCTCGCCGAAGAAAAAGTGTATCCCCGCAACTGCCTCCGGCTCGGAGTCGATGACGACTTCATATATCCTAGCGAGACGCGGTGTGAATGTGCTTCGTGTGGCTGTTCCTTTGCATGCGTGGCTTTGCATGCACAGGATTTTTCCCGAGATTGGTGGGGGTGTGCGCCAGACAACGCTGTTTGTTCCAGCCACAGTTCCAGAGGCTGAGAATACCCTTTTCGCAGAAACGCGACAGGTCAAAAAGACAGGCTTCCTGCTCGTCTTTTGCGATTCTTTCAGTCCCGAAACCCTCACGGCGTCAGAGAGTGTTTTGCCCCGCAAACAGACAGTTTTTTTGACCTGTGTGGAGAAAAGTGAGTTCAAGGCACCTCCGTACGTGTCTGTAGAGAGAACCACGCGGCCCGACACTCGGCTAGCGAGCTTCCACTAGAGGTTCGATGAACCTCTTGTGCGTAACTTCCTTCTACCGCAAAGAAAAGCACTAACCTGTCTGCACTGTACACTGCCGCATACCTCCAAGCATTCGCATGTCCACAGATTTGCCAGTGCATGCACCGAAAACAAGGACTTCACATAGGGTAGGTTGCGGAGCCGTTGTCAGGGGTTATTGTGATATGAGACACTCAAAAACGGAGGCGAACACAACGCTCGCTTGAGTCAACTCATGCAGTTTCTTCGTCGCTAGACTCGCACAGTCAGCGCGAAGTCGAAACTAGTTAACGGGGATCCCGGAACTGGAAAAACACCCTTCAGTTATGCCGAGCTCAGTTCCAATACACACCTGTTCTGCTTGAATAGAGAAATGATGCGCGTCTGTGTGCCGGAGAAAGGCCGGTGTTTTGCTGTCTCTTCCTCGACTCTGGATTTAGTTTCATTCCCTGTATCCCTAGAGTCTTTCTCCCGGTCTTCTTGTCTGCGCGGTGTCGCCGCAACTTCACGTGTGTGCAACTACTTGCTCTTCTTTCCTTTTTTCGTCTCGGGCCTCTTCTTTGCATCTCTCGCGTCTTTCCCTCGAGGAGATGTCGGGGTCTTCCCCTTTACCGGGAGCGCAGCAGGCGTGGGCGGTAGGGGGAGAGGTGGGAGTGGAGGCGCTTCCGAAATCCGAAGAAGATACACGAGAGCATCTCTGCCGACGCACTGGTCTTCGAGGCTCTTTTCGGGGTCTAGGCGACTGCCTCTGTGGACGAGAATCATGTCATCTTCCTCGACACCTAGTCGGGTCCTGATGAGTCTCATCAACACTTGCACGCGATCCGCCGCAAATACCTCAAACCCCTGAGACACACAGACAATCAGAGAAATATGGAATCATCCGTGACTGGACCAGTGTGCCAAAGTGTATCTGGGAAGCTAGCGTCCAACATATATGGATAGACAGACGGACACCATTACTCCTTGTGTAATTTGCCACTCAAACCTGTTGGATTCGAGAGGCACTCGCAGCGTGTTCTAAGCATGCCCGGGCGTTCCAGAAAAGACAACATAACCTGGGCCTAGGGAAATTGTGGGTATCTACCCCCAGATATATATATATATATGGATAAAGGGGGAGATGGCGACTTTCTGGTAAGGGGTAAGCATGTCTATGTGCTTGGTGGTGTACGGCTGTATTCATGCAGCTGCGTCCACCGACAGGGTTTAGAGCAACTTTTGAGTGAGACGACTGGCACACCGAAATGCATATCTGTGCATGTGCACGCTCGTACGTTGGGACGTGTGCGGTTCGCTTGAACTCACGTGAGTTTCTCCAGTTTCGGCTAGAACGACGAAGAGCCTTGTGGGCATGCCGTAGGTTGCGGTGCTGATGTACACCTTTGTTTCTGGCTGAAGCACGTAATCGTCAATTTTCTTTTCCATGTCGAAAAGCACCCCGTTGCTGGTCAGCATCACACTGGGGAGCCCGTCCGCGAGGCCGTTCTGGGATCCCGACTGTCTTTTTCCCGGCAAAGAAAAAATTCCATTTTCCCAGAGGTAGCGGAGAAGCATGCTGAACGTCCAGTCACCGTGCGCCTCGATATACTGCCCTCGGTCCTCGGCTTCTCCCGCGCTGTCCTCTGGATTGACAATACACAGCCTCATTCTTGGAAACCGAAGTTCTTCCCTCAGGAGAGAGAGAGAGGGAAGCAACGAGAGAGAGACGCACGCCAACACTCCTAACCCGCAAGAGCATAGAACAACTGTTTTGCTTTCTTCTAAACCTTCTCAGAGAAGGTTCCCCAGAGAATTCCACGAACCAGCGTCGCTGATGCCGAGGAACCTATAGAGAAGCCTACAGAGGCCCTCTGGTTTTCCCGAGTTTGTTTCCACTAACGTCTTCCCTTCCGTCACGGTGTTTTTCTCCCTCCTCTCTTTCCCGTTCCTTTGATCTGCTCTGTCAGCCGTTGGCAGGTTTTCTTCCCCTGCTTGCGACTCCGGCAGACCCACGGGACCCTTCTTGGTCGCTCACGATAAGCCCCCGCCGTCACAGAGTGACTTGCCTGCGGGGAGACGAAAGAGAAAGGAAGAAGCCAGGTATTGGAAATTTCCGAAGCACGTTCGTTGTCGCGTGCGACGGCGAGAGCTCAACACGCGCACCGATTTCACATGTAGAGACAAGATGAACTTTTACCAGCTGAAGCAACTCTGAGCGTGACGCCCAGCCTTCTCCGCGATGTGTAACAGCGAGTTTGCCTCGTATACGCTGTCTACCTCCGCCTCTTCTTGAGCAGGTGGGGTAAGAAGAACACCTCATTTGCCAGTTGGCAACTGGCAAGACGCCACGCTCTCTGTGTGCGATAAGAGGGCAGCACTGCGTTCGTCTTTTTGATAAAGTTAGGCTCTTCTTCGTGGCTCAGAGGGTTGCAGTTAGAGAGTCGTCGTCAAGTTCGACTTTGGTAAGTGTCTGCAGGGAGAGCGCTGGATCTGTGCAGAGACACTTCGTTTTCATTAAGCTACGTCGCTGGCATTCTTTCCAGGAAGCTATAAAGAGGCAACTCTTCCTCCACGGGACAAGACTAGTCTATGTTCTTCGCATAGGGCGTCGCCGTCTTCCAACTATTCACAGCTCGATGCAAAATCTCTGCAGAGTTCTTCACCAAACAAAGGAGAACCGGACGGACAGCCACCCCATGCGCGGAGTGCGTGCGCACGTGAAACTGCCGAAGTTTCCTCTTACTCCAGCACGCGATACGAATTATCAAGGAATAGATGTAAAGTGCACGATTACAAACGCGATTCTGCTCACACTTATTTGTGTATTTGCTTCTACGGAAGCCATTTGGGCCGTCTTTTGTTCCGGGGGGGGGGTCTTGAGAGCGCTCACAGTTTTGACTCTTGTTTCGCGGATTTCTCTAGAGTTCATCGGGGACCTCCCGAGGTGACGTGCGCAAAAAGGAGACGACGCTTCATGCAGAAGACCCAAAGAAAGCAACCTTGGAGTTCCCTTTCACTTCTCTACACGGCAGTACGAGCCTAACGGATGCAAGGCATACTCGAGACTGTAGTCCGTGCCGTGGGGCCCCGCACTAAGCCTCGAACTGCAGCATTTCCGAAGTTTGTCATAAGCAAGAGATTGAGTTGGCTGTCTCTTCCCCTTCCCTTCAGACAAATACACACTTATCCATGCGGAGAGATTTACGTATTCACATGCCTTTTTTAAGGATTCAACGGAAAAGACCCTCCCGTGAGACGTCGCGAGTTGACCAGGAAGGCAGCGAGTGTAGCTACTCGTAGTCAACTGGTGCATCGAGACTCGCGCATGGAATACAGACAGACACGCTCCTACGTAGCATTTATGTGTATACAGAGTTCTTGAATCACTTTGTAAGGTCTGTGTCTTTGGGTCTCATGCTCTTTTTGAAATAGTTGACTGCACCTCGACGAAATTGGCGCCGGACGGACTCTCCCGACTTTGCGCAGGATGGCTTATTGAACAAGTGGCTTTTTCCGATCCCCGCGATTATGCAGAAACACCGCAGCAAAATAAAAAAACACGTGGAAATGCACGTTTTCGGAAAGAGGGTCGTTTCGTTTTAAACTGCATTTCAGCGAACAGCTTGCCATGGTTTGAACTCCGCAGTGTCCCTGTGGCTTTCGAGGGCGGACAACAGGCCCGCTGAACACGGGAGACGAATCGAGGTCGACATGAGAGTTCCTCATGTTCACCATTTTTTTCTCTCTGTCTTTCGCGAGAGATAGCGCACAACTCCGAAGCCTTTGTCGCGTATTCCACCGCGTTCTGCCTCTACGAGGAGTGCTGCCGCGGAGCTAAGCGCAAGGCATGCGCGGTTCTCATTTGCGTCGTTCGTTTCCGTTCGGGAAAGCGATTCGTTGCGCCCGTGGTTCTTTTGTGGAACTTCAGCTCCTCTGAATGGCTGAATCATACCCAGCCATGTCTAGGGAACCTAAGAAGCGCGAAGGGAACAGGGCGTGCAGTTTCTTTTGTCGGGTGTTTTCCTGGGGCACCCTCTTCCCCGAAAAGATGCGTGTTTGCTAGTTCTTTCTCCCGTCTCTTCAATGCCGCCCTCCGCTGGACGGTGTCGGCAGTTGCTTCGTCAGTGCTGGACACAGGAACTGAAAAAGAGAGACAGGATCCAGCCTCTCTCGCCTGCAGCTCGACGCCAGGCGAAGAAAGACCCAAAATTGCTCACGCCTTCTCTGACCAGACATTTGCAACTTCGCGACCTCCCTACAGGCTTCACATCCAGGTGTGTCCCGCAGATATCGACTCCACTGACAAACACTCAGTTCCTTGCGAAATCTGGGATCCATATATATATATATATATATATAGATATGGGCATTTGAGTTCAGATATGTGTGTGTGTCTGTGCTGGAGTTCAGCTGGGACTGGTTGTCAGTCTTGGGGTCCTCGGTGTTTCTGTCTGTACACTGCATGCAGAGTCCGCACACGCTGTCTTGTTTGGGGAAGGTCGTCGAAGTATGGTCTCTGCATGTTTGTGCTTTGTTGTCGATGGAGTGCCGACTCTTTCGGTGAAGCTGGCGAGACACTGTGTCCATGCAACGCGTGCATTTTTTTGCCTTCCCAGGTTCGTCCAGGACAACCGCCGCATGAAAGTCGCTTCCGCCTCCGACATTGACGTTGCAGAGTTCTCGCTTCCTCCCACTGCCCAGCCGAGGAAAGATCCCCTCGAGCAGCTCACCCCGTTGGACCTTCTGGTACGCAGAAGTTGCATGGCTTTCTTGTCTGTCTCCCTGTCGTGTGGGTCTTCTTTTTTCGCGCCCCGTCTGCGATTTTGCTCCCCAGTTTGGTGCGCGGCTCTCGGAGTCGGCTTCGTGCTTGCGTCCGCAGGGTCGTCGTCTGCGAAGCATGCCGGAGAAGTGTGGACGAATGCAGCAGAGGCGGAGGCGTGGAAAAAACGTCCCTTGCGTGCAAGCGAACCTGGTGCCGGCAAAACACGCGAGAAAAGCGGAAGTGCGTTGGCCTACCCCAGCGCGCTGTGTCGCACTCTCTCCACCTCTCGCGCTCCCCCACTCTTGTGGACTCCTTGCCTGCAGGCCATCCATCCGTCGCCGAGCGTGACAGCGAAGGCACGCGATGCGGCGGCAGCTTCGTTTCTGCGTCGTCACAGGTCGACGCGTTCGGGGCTTCCTCGCTCTGCTTCGCCTGCGGATTCCCCAAGAGATTTAGTTTCCACCGGTTCATTCGGGGGACTCAGGGGCGCGAGCGCGACGGAACAGGACACGGGTCGCTGGGGCTTCCTTTCTCGCCAGGCAGTCTTGGCAAAGACAGGCACAGCAGACGACGGAACGAACAAAGGAAGAGCGCGACTAGGTAACAGTGTGGACAGCCGAAACACAACCGACCTCGGACGCAGAGAGGCGGAAGCAAACCGCGGACACCCATTTCCTCGTCTTGCAGAAACACCAGACTTGTACGTCGAACTGTCACGCATCGCTACAGAGACAGGCTTCACACTTGACGCGGAAAACGCACTCGCCGTAGTCTCAAGAAAGCGATCGCCTAAAGCGGCGGGGTCGGCAGCTGCTTCCAATCCGGCTTTCCTTCCCCAGGCCACTCATGCATCTGACGCAAGCTTCAGACGGCCCAGGAGAGATACAAGCACGCTGCGCCGCGTTGTGCCTGCCGCAGAGAGACACAGTCAAAGGAGCGGCGGAAGAACATCTGGTGGAGGTTGGGGATGGAAAGACGACCGAGAAGCTGTAAAGGACGTATACAGACACCATGTGACAGTAGAGCGTTCAAGCAGTGCCTCTCCTTTCGCGTTCTCGGTCGTGCCAGAGGATTGAGGGGTGCCATGGGCACTACAAAATTCGTGAATGCGCCTCCACACGCTCTTCAGAATCATGTACGCGCATGTTGTGGGCCTTTTTTACGACACCAGAACGCTGAGACAACGAACACACAGCGCCTGCACAATTAGACCCACAGAGTCCGTTCCTCAGTTCAGCGTTCTCACACTGACACTGTGAGATGCCGCCTCTGTCGGTGCGCCGCGCCTGGTGGGACGCACACTTCTTCCCGCGTTCTGGCAGTTTGTTTTTTTCTACAAAACATCACATGCCGCGTTTCGCAAGGATGGGACGTGTCGCGAGATTTTGACTGGAGTGAGAGTTCGACGTGTTCCGCAACTCAAGAGGTTCTGGATGTCTTATCGTTGGCCGCTGAATAGACATCTCATGGTGTATGTGTTGGTGCGGGCACCAGAAGCGAACCGACGAGATCACCGCTTCAGCGTGTGATTGGTATTCTACGATGTTTACTGACTCTCAAACGCCAACGGTATCACTGTGGTGGCGGAGAGTCGTATCAACGTGGGGTTCACCTTTGGGCGAGTGTAGAAAAAGTATGCTGACGAACGAACTAGCCAGAGTAGACTGCCGTACTCGGAACCTCCATGCTGGACTGAGTGACATTTTCGTCAGATAGGTACTGGGCAATCTACCCACGGAAAACACGTAGGAAGGTAGCAAAGGACGGCGTGTATGATGACACGGTTGCAGAGTTGCTATTAGGTCAGAGGGCAGAATGATTACTATCCCGAGAGACAGATGGCTACACAGTCACACAAGCAGAGAGAGATCCATGTAAACACCACCGGCGTGATAGACGGACCGGTTAAAGAGGTCAGCAATGAGAACCATTGAAACATCCTGTCTCGCAGATTTCTGAAGACATCCACTTCGTGTTCTTTTTCTTTTGAGAATGCGGCTCCCCCCCTCGTTTCGCGTGGTTGAAAGGGAGGCACCCTTTGCCTACCCTTTCAATGCACCACCAAGACCTTCGCCAGGGCCATCACGCGTGGCCCTGAAAATCAGAACTCGAGCTCCGGGAGCGTGCCTCTCGCCGGCTCCTGCTCGAGTTCAATCCCGTCCCGATGCCTCAGCAAAGTTGCTGGAGAGCATCGCAGAGGCACGGGTGAGGCTTCGGCGACAGGACGCGCCGAGGCCTAGCCACTTCGTCGTGGTCGGAAGGGTTGTCCTCCGACCCCGCGTTTCTGCCTGTGCATGACAGCCAGGCTTCTTTCTGTGTGTGTTTTCGGTTTTGAGTGTGTGGTGGACGCGTGATTGTGTTTTGTTCCATAGCCGTCTCGCGCTCCGTCTGTTCGTTTCTTTTGTCATTTGGGACCGGAAGATCGACCCAAATGACTCAGCGTGTTGGAAACTTGATGGCGACAGTTTGCCATAAAATCTTTTGTTTACTCTGTGCGGCCCTGCGTGAGATTCGTGGTCTGCCGATGCTCTTTGATACACGTGCAGAGAGTGCCTCTGCGTGCTGCTGAGAGAAACCAAGACCGCTCAGACCCGAGCACACAGCATTTATCGGACACGGTACATGATAGATAGTTTAGATATAGAGAGAGGACGATAGCGTCCCGCCCCTGAACGGTCCAATCTGTGATGAGAACACGATTTCCCACTAGCTTAGTGTGGATCTCTCGGAGATTTGCTATCTCAGTACATGGGATACACACTCCTAGTCTACCGCGCAATACTGCCACGTACCTACCTGGTGAAAAATCACTCACTCAATTATAGCATTTCCGAGTATGTCCGCCCATGTCGCGGCTCCTTCGCAGTCATACTTTTTCTACACTCGTTCACGGGTGATTCACACGTAGGAGCGACTGTCCCCCGCCACAGCAATACCGTTTGGGTTTGAGAGTCAGCCACTGTGCGCGCCATCATCGAATACCTGTCACACGCTGACCTAGCTGCGTTCTCGTCACTCGCGTTCCGGTGCGCACACCAGTACATAAGCGAGACTCCTTGCAATACACGTTATGAAATGGGATTCATATGTTTGTGTACGCTCCTTTTTCTGGTAAGCATATGTTTCGAATTGCTCCGCAGCTGTAGGCCCTGGATTCCAAACGGATCGTGGGCGCCTGTATCTTCTAACTGGAGTCGCACGCAGTATCCTACGTGAGATAGTCTCTCTGTTTAGTCGAGATGAGTTATTCCCGTACCAACGCATAAGGTGATCGATAATGGCAGTATGCACCTCATTGTATTGGTACAAAATGTGAACAGAGGTTTCACTGAAAACAATTGAAGAGTCAAGTTGGTGCACACTGTAAACGGGCAAATTCTGTCCCTCAATCGATATATGCTGGTACTCAGTTATATAGGTTGGACGCTAACTTCCGGTCTGCGATACACTGTCACCACACTGGAACGCTTAGGACATCCCAAAGCGTCGGATACCAGTATCCTACGCATGACGGTTGCTCCAATTCGATTATGTTCTTGTCTTAGTGCATAGAATGCTGCTAGTAGAGGCAATAACATGGAGGGAAAACTACCACTGAGGTGCTAGTATTCCAACTATCAACTGAAGCTAGAATCCCTGTTACATGTGAAATGAGATTCCCAGGTTTATATAAACTACATTTTTCTGGGGAGTGTGTACTACGAGATGGACTACTGGTTTTGATCATGAAGGCATTTGGTTGCCAGATCCAAGTTCTGCTGTACTGTTATCACTCGTACTTACGGCATTCCCTCAACTGCCTGTTTATTCGTTTGTGGAGGACCCGGTCTGCAGCTGCGTCGACGTGTCGATTCAGAAGTGGCCCCTGAATCGAACACCTCACAAACTGTGAGGCGTCGACCTCGCTAGCCACTGCCTGGGTCGCTGTAAGCCAGGCTACGTCACTCTCCAACTTGGTCACGAGGTGGAGACTCTCCAGCTTGGTCACGAGGTGGAGAGTCGGTGTCAACACAGGGATGTGGCCACCCTTCCAAAGGCAGCTAGCGCGGAGCCACTGGACTGAGCTCCGAAGAGATATTCTGCACAATTGCTCGATGAATCGAATGCTCGGGTGTCAAAGGTGCGGACGGCTAGTCCGTGCCGCTTTACATCCTGCGTTGCTAGTGCGCTTACTCCCGGGCCTTCTCCGTCCCATGTAGATGCAACGGCGGTTTGGGGTGGGTCAGTTCGAGTGGTGACTATCACTTTTTACTTTTCTCCAGAATTCCCTTCTCCCGCTGCCTTCCGTCTTCCTTCGCCGCCTTCCGTCTTCCTACGCCGCCTCCTCCGCGTGGAGTTTTTTGAAGACTTCCTCTTCGCGTTCTTTTTCTTTTGAGAATGCGGCTCCCCCCCTCGTTTCGCGTGGTTGAAAGGGAGGCACCCTTTGCCTACCCTTTCAATGCACCACCAAGACCTTCGCCAGGGCCATCACGCGTGGCCCTGAAAATCAGAACTCGAGCTCCGGGAGCGTGCCTCTCGCCGGCTCCTGCTCGAGTTCAATCCCGTCCCGATGCCTCAGCAAAGTTGCTGGAGAGCATCGCAGAGGCACGGGTGAGGCTTCGGCGACAGGACGCGCCGAGGCCTAGCCACTTCGTCGTGGTCGGAAGGGTTGTCCTCCGACCCCGCGTTTCTGCCTGTGCTTGATAGCCAATGTTATGCGTTTCGAGTGTTTGTTGCCGTGGAGGGACATGTGTGTCTTTCCATCGGAACGTTTTTTGGCACAAGGCATCCACTCCTCATGATTGACGAGTCTGCAGAACCATTCGGCGCCATCGCACCTTAAAATCGTGTTCTGCTCTCTGTCGCACCGCGTGACTACTGTGGTGTGCCGAGTCTCTCCGGAGCAACTGGCGAGGTCACCTGCGTCAACCAGCGGTTCAAACCAAAGCCACTTAGAACCTAACACTCTTCACCAGCAGGATGCACAACGTAGTATACAGAGAACGATAGTGTCCCTCTCGCAAAGCTGTGCATGTGGACGTGGATACACGACGCACATTCGCTCCGGCTGTCTGCCTGGGAGGCATTGTCACCGCACAGCTATCGACGCACCCGTCGAAGATTCTCCGGCCACACTAACGCACATAAAAGACAGGAAGTTCCACCATCTCGAACACAGAGTTGCTCTCCAGTAAGTGCCCATCAAGCGGTGACTTTCGACTACCCGGCGGAAACT
This sequence comes from Toxoplasma gondii ME49, assembly GCF_000006565.2. Classification (NCBI taxonomy): domain Eukaryota; phylum Apicomplexa; class Conoidasida; order Eucoccidiorida; family Sarcocystidae; genus Toxoplasma; species Toxoplasma gondii. Next base: position 1,320,592 of record NC_031475.1, on the reverse strand, counting down.
CCGCTATGACACAAATAATAGATACAATTTTGGAGTCGGTGCAAAAAAGCCAAATTGTCGGCACTTCCGGCTTCCGCGACCAGGAAAGAGGGGCTGACTCTCTTTTGTGAGAGCTGGAGAGTGACTGCTTACTGGGCAAGGGGCTGTAGCAGCGAGTCTGTTTGCGATGAGGCGAAGGATAAACCGCTGACGTTTTGGCTGGTTTCAACCAGCTCTGCAGCTCTTCACGGCAAAGCCGCTTGTCGCTAAGCCACTTGATTCACAGGAATATCCACGAGTTTTCTTCAAGACACCACAAGAATCTTGTCGTTGTTCACAGAAGTCCCCGGCCGCTGTGCCAAGTGATACGCTGTCATGTCACTTTCAGTCTGCAGCTGCAAGGAGAAAGCGGAATAGCCTGTGTCCTGACCTGTGTCCTGACAAGTCGATTTGCACGTAGCCTCGGAAACGAAAGGTAGACAGGAGGATTCATAGGCCTGCGTCAGCATCGTTTTTCATTTGGATAGAACTCTGAAGAGCCAGTATCCTCACTTTCCACTGTCTGGATCCCCCTTGTGTTAAACTGGTGAAGTCAGGACCGAAACTGGCAACAAGGCGACTGGAGAGTCGGGCCCCGCGGCGTGTAGTGTCTGAAGAAGGTCCTACTTAGCGCATGCACAACGAAGCGAACCACGCGCTCTGTAGCGCTGTGCTGGGTCTTCGTTTTCCGAACCACTTTTAGGCACACTATACGGATTTCTTACTTGCAGAAGTGTATTCGCCACTCCTCAGATACGAAGCAGTGGTTTTCAACGCCGGGTATTTTGCAAAGAGGACAGCATCTGGGTAGAAGTGTGTAAGCGACCCTTTGTTGCGGTGTCCCCCAGTTCCACGCCTCAGCTTACTTGTTCCTACCACTCTCTTCGTTTGCCGGTTTCTCCTCCCTTTCCTTTTGCGTTTTCCTGTCCCTCCTTTCCTCTTGTTCGAGTCTTTGTCCTGATGGCGACAAATCTCATTTTGCGGTTCCGCGTCGGGGTCTCTCGGCCCCACACAGCAGCAGTCGGTGCGGCTGTGCCTTTCTGCCGCGCGAGCGTCGCCGTTCCGTTCTGTTCTTCGATCAGAGACTTTTCAGCTTCCTCCAGCTGTGCTCTTTCTTCGCGCCTCGTCTCTCCTTCGCTGTCTCCCAGCTTGAACGCGCCAGTCGCCTGTTCGCAGTTCTCCGGTCTCGCCCGCACTGTAGAGAGAACCGGCAGAAGACCGGCGGCCTCAGAAAGCCGACCCAGCCGGCGCTTTGCGTCTCTCTTTTCCTCTGATTCGTCTTCCAGCCCTGCTCTCTTTTCGGCGTCCTCTACACCGGCTCTGCACTCTCCCGTCTCTCCAGCCTTTTCCACTGCCCTCTCGACTTCCCGTGTGTCGGCTCTCGCCGACTGCTCCAGGCTCCTCGAGCCCAAGCGGGGCTTCGCTGTCGGCGTCTTCCAGCGCACAAAGCCCCACTTAAACATCGGAACGATCGGCCACGTCGACCATGGCAAGACGACGCTGACTGCGGCGATCACCAAAGTCCTCGCTGACATGGGCCAGGCAGACTTCAAGTCGTACGCAGAGATCGACAAAAGTCCGGAGGAACAGAAACGTGGAATCACCATCAACGCGACTCACGTCGAGTACGAAACGAGCAAGCGCCACTATGGACACGTGGATTGCCCTGGACATGCCGACTACGTCAAAAACATGATCACTGGCGCGGCCCAGATGGATGGGGCCATCCTTGTCGTCTCTGCCTACGATGGACCGATGCCTCAAACTAGAGAGCACATTCTGCTTTCCAAACAGGTACGGGAGAAAGGGAGGCAGAGACTTCGACTTGGGCGTTTTTCAAAACCAGAACTGTGAAAGACACTTGCGTGACTGTTCACAGGTCCATCCAGGCAGCACGACATGCGTGACAGAAAGCCTCTCTTTCCCCAGTGAAGCTGCGTTCCTCAGTTTCCGCGGAAAATGTAACATATGCGGGAGAAACAAAGTTTCTCGTATTCGTCCACACACACACAGGCAGGCACACAAGTGAACAAAGGCTCAATGCAGCGCCCCGGGCGCGTAGATACACTCTGCTTCGGATACTTCCGTGGACATGCCTTTATTAGTTAGGTGGAGGTGCGGCCAGTGCCTAGCTGTTTGCTTTGTGCTCGGTGCTCCTCCGGCTGACTCCCGTGCTTCGTTCCAAGACCGACTTCCCTGCTGTTTGGGAAGTATGTAGAGAACATAGAGCCTCGAAAGCGCCTCGCCCGCCTCCTTACTCGATTGCACCTTATTATGCACATTCACTTCTACGGGTATGCGCGCATATTCAGATGCAGCCCATGTACACACATGCAAGTCTGCCGTGACCTTTTCCCGTGGTTCCTACGTGTATCTGGTGCCCGGCGTTGCGTCGCTTTCTAGGTTGGCGTCCCTCGCCTGGTTGTCTACCTGAACAAGATGGACATGGTGGAGGACCAGGAACTCGTCGAACTCGTTGAGATGGAAGTCCGAGAGCTTCTTTCCTTCTACGACTTCCCTGGCGATGACACGCCCTTCGTCAAAGGCTCGGCGTTGAAGGCGCTCAATGGAGACACTGGCGAGTATGGCATCAAAACCATTCAAGATCTCATGCAGGTGAGACATTTTTACTTTCGGAAGAGCGGTGTTTCCCTTCGATGCACATGAGTGCCTGGCGATCCAGCGATGTGTGGGGCTACTCATGATTGCGTGCGTTTTTATGGGGGCGCCACGCGTTGTATTCTCGAAAGTGCTCAGACGGCCCCAACTGAAACCGAGAGTTAGAGCGTCTCTCTCGCGATCTCCGTATATCTATGGATTTATATACGGTGGATTTCGACCTGCACGTTCTGCGTTCTTCCCTCATTTTCCTTCGCCTCTCTTTTCCTCCTTTGTGCTGGCGTTGCTGCAGGCATGCGACGACTTCATTCCTGAGCCAGAGCGAAAAGCAGATCTGCCTCTCATCATTCCGGTCGAGAGCGTCTTGTCTATTCCAGGTAGGCCCTTGACGCGCGTTTTGTGTTTCTTGTGGAAGCATCTTTCGCTTTCTCCTCCATCTCGTTGCGGCGATTTCTCTTTACACTATTCCCGTCGTTCTTCGTTCAGGAAAGGGCACAGTTGCAACTGGCCGCGTTGAGCAAGGGACAGCGAAGCCGAACGAGGCCATTGAGATCGTGGGCGGGCGTGACAAGCCGCTGAAGGCGCAAATCGCCGCTCTCGAGATGTTTAGAAAAACTCTGGACGACGCGCAAGCAGGGGATCAGGTATGAAAATCCACGCGACCTTCACGCTTTTGCGTTCTTTCGTTTTGCCGCTTCGCTCTTGCAGATTTCACAAGGATGAGCTTTGTTCGCGGAGCTTGCGGTTCTCTCGCGGTGTGCCTTTGTCGTGGATGACCTTTTTTTGGGTTGCGCTTCCTGTCTTCAACCTTAGTTTGTCTTCGGCTGTCGCCCCGTCGTCGTGTTCTTTCTCCTGCCGAATCATCCTCTGTACCTGTTCATTTTCGGACTGTTTTTCGTCTTCCTCGTCGCGCGGGCACAAGCCTCCACGGCTGTCTGGTTCGTTTTTGCATGCGGCACGCTTTGATAGATCGCTGTTTCCCGTGTTTTGTGGGTTTGAACGTTTCTCTCTTTGTCCACAATGCTCCGCGACAGCTAGTCATAGCGTTGTTTCAGAAGAAGTTAAGCTGCTCCTAAGACTCCCAGTTCAGTCAATAAGTAATGGCAATACTGTCGGCCACCGTTTCAGCTCGCGGAGCGACAGCTACGTGCAGTTACTGTCGTCGTACTGTTTGCTTGGGACCAGACGTCGAGCGGCTCCTGAAGAAATGTCTGCTTTCTACAGACGTAAAGAACTTATTGTGTGTTCGATAGTGGCGACTCATGCTCTCAACGTTTCGGGTGTTTTCTTGTCGCGTTCCGCTCTCAGGTTGGTTGCTTGCTCAAGGGAATTAAAAGGGATGAGGTGAAGCGAGGCATGGTGCTCGGCGCGCCGGGATACTTGAAAACCTTCAAGAAGTTCGAGGCCGACTTATACGTTTTGAAAGAGGAAGAGGGAGGAAGGAAGAAGCCTTTCTTTTCTCACTATCGCCCACAAGCCTTCATCCGCACTGGCGACATGGCCTGCACCATTACCCTTCCAGAGACAACTGAAATGGTAATGGCCGCTTTTCACTACAGCCGATCCGTCGTTTCCTGTTTCGCTTTTCCTTTCATTCGCTCACTTCGTCCTGCTTCTGTCGTCTCTATGCGTCCCTTCGCGATGTTTCATTCGTTTTTTCTTCTTACGGACAGATACACACAGTGTAGACGTGTGCGTACGTGCATGCACGCATCTGTGCAGAACAGCTCACGGATGTGTATTTTTATGTACAGGTACATGGGTGAGTGTCTGCGCGTTTCCCTGTTTTGGTCGCCTGTGCTGGATGCTTCCCCACATATCAGAGTTCTGTTTTTTACGCCTGCGCAATTTTCTTTTCAGGCGATGCCGGGGGACCGCGTTTCATGCACTGTAGAGCTTCTGCATCCAACTGCTCTCCACGAAGGCTTGCGCTTTGCACTCCGTGAAGGCGGTAGAACTGTCGCCTCTGGAATTGTGACGAAGCCGATGCCCGAGAAATAAATCACAGCGCATGCCATGAAGGAAAACTCTAAAGAACGAAATGCTCGAGCACGCGAGAGGGAAACTGACGGAAGAAAGAGTCAGGGACCATCGGCAGGTTGACGCGGTTGAGAAGCAGCGCCGCGCGGCGTGGAACAAGGAGACTTTTCAGACACGATCTGTGGTGACAGCGAGAAGGGGAGGGGCAGGACGCGACTTCTATGACGAAGAGCAGAGCAAACAGACAGGTGGACAAGGACAGAGAGGGCGTGAGCGAGAGGCAGCAGGCGAAAAACAAGGAGGGGTTGACGACGAAAACGACTGCGTTTCGCGTCTGGTGGAGTGACCGAAACGTGGTTGTTTCTTTCATCTTGTCCATTTGTCGCGTTCGCCATCTTGACACCTTTTCTGTCTGTTACGGGCTTAAAGTGTATATGAAGACAAAATAGTGAGCGGCTGGCTCTGGACCGTTTGTGTTTCTCGGTGATTCACTTGAAACCCTTTACAGCGCCCCTGCACCTCCCGGTGTTCACTTCTCGGCGAGGTTCGTGGAGGGAACGTTCGAGCTCCGCGGAAGAGAGCAGATTTCTCCACGAGGACGCCCACTGCTTCACCACAGAAAACGCGGAACAAAGAGACAAACCGACAGAGAAGAAAGAGAGAAATCGCGAGAGAAACCGAGACAGAGACGCCCAGAAAGAGAGAGAGGAAGCGATTGATCGAATCTTCCCATGTTCGGAGGGGTGAAGCAGCAGGAAACGCTCCACTGTTCGTAGAGTGAGTGTTACGCAGCGACGGCGACAGACAGGCCAGACTCAGCTTGAAGCCGACGACTGTTGGGGGGCAAAAGTTTTTAAAAGACGCGCAATTCTTCTCTTTGTTGGCAGCACGAAGAGTCGCAAAGAAACAGTCCCAGTCGGCAGCTCTGTGTTGTTCGTTTCGACCAACCTCGCGACTGGACCGAGCACAGTATACATCATCCTCTCTTTTTTCCTCTCGCTTTCACTAGCGTTGTCCCTCTCTCGAATTTCCTAAAACGTTCCCCAATGTCATCTGGCCACTTGCACTCGCTGCCTTCATTTTTCGAAACCCTCCACGAGTACAGGACAGTGCATTCGGTGCATCCACCAGCTGGTACAGTGCAAAGAAGAGCCCCAGAAAGAAACGACGGCACTGCCGAGAAAAGCGACGGTCGCCTCCTTCACGGCCACGGACCGCGCATGCGTGGGAAGGAAAAATTACACGACACGACCGTGTTTCTCCCTCTCACATCTCGAAAAAGATGCACGAGGCACTCCCTCAAAACAAACCAACCCATCATATATATACATATATATATATATATATATACCCAGTGAGAGTGAGGTACGTTCGCGAACAGCACAAGGTAATACATGTGTACAGAAAGCCAGGTGTGCATGCATATGCATACAGACGTGGGGCGGCAAGAACTCCATGCATGAACATAGATCTTCGGACAAAAGCGCTCATACCCGATAAATACAGATTTGCATCGCTTTACAAAAATATGAAGATCGGGCTTTTAGAAGTCACTACCGGAACTCGCACACAGACTTCTGAATAAGTCTTTCGAGTGCGGTATGGATGACATATTTGTGTACCAGTGTCTGACAAGTTGAGCCAGGATTTTCAAAATTGGAGACAATAAGATCTCGCCTCGTCCTGGGGGCGACGGCATGCCTGGCTGTCGCTCTTCAGTAGTCTTCGAAGGTCCATACCTGGAGAGACCAATGCCCACAGATACACATTTGCGCCTTGGCAAGCGACAACGACCCCCCTCCGTCTGGATGCCTCGGGGGTTCGTTGGAAAGCAGAACAGCTTTCTCGACGATCGGTTCGTACTTCTTTGCCATCACTGGATGGGAGAAATTTACTTTGGTAGTCTCCTTCGTAATGTTAGTCTGTACGGAATACTTAGGTATATCTATTTAAATTAACGATAATGGATTTGGTAATGGTCTATTGAGACCTACTGGTGTACATTTCAGTCATGTTATTGTCGGTGCCATCTTGGGTTTCTTTAATCAGGGTATGTATAGATCGCCCTCTCGTGCCGCCTTCTCACTCTGGGCCTTCCCTCACGACGTAGCGACACGAGCGACTCTCTTCCTCTCACCCTGGTCGTCTTCCCGACCTCTTGTCGCCTTGGTTCTCCTACTTCTGCCGTCTTTCGTTCGCATCTCTTACTCTTCCTGTCTCACAGTTTTTCGTGAGGCCGCATCCCGAGTCGCTTGCTCTGTGTCTCTTCCGGTTGATCCACCTTTCTCTCCGCGTCCCTGCGCATCTCACCTGAAACGCCTTCACAATAAAATCTTCGGAGGACGACAACACCGGCGAATTGAAGGTCAGACAGCAAGACGAGGAGCCTCGCAGCAGGTCCTTGTCGACCGAAATGGCGTAGTGACCTCCGCCTCCAATTCCCAGGACGTCGTGGTCCGTGTAGATGAAATAGCTGTTCAGTTTGCTCCACCTGTACACGTGGAGCGTCTGCGAAGGCAACGGAAACAGCATGCCGTCACGCAGCCGAGAACTGGGCGCAGCTAAAATTCGACATACACACGCACCACGGACTCTGATCTACAGGCCCCCACTACTAGTCACGGCCAGAGGAAACAGTGCAGCGAGAGAGATAGGTCGAGACCGCGTTCCTGTGTCGCTCGTCTCTTGGGCTGGAAGCGTCCTTCAAACGAAAAGAGACACACGAGTGAACCATCAACGTGGGGGACTTGAGATCAAGCCCCTTCACCGCTTTCTCTCGAAGAAGCCCAGGAGGCGAACCAGCCTTTCTTCTCACCGGATGCTCGGGATCCATTTTCCCGTCAGGTCCTTTGAAGGTGAAGACGAACGTCTCGGCTGCGGACGCGGAAACAATCGACAAAAAAACACCGAAAAAACCGGCGAGACATGCAGAGAGCCCCGCACTGGAGAGGCAACTGGGCCAGGCTCCGAGGAGGACCCAGAGAGGGCCGACGCATGTTTAAAATGCTCCACAGAAGAAAAGGCCCAAACACGCGGCGACGAAGTGGGTACCAGACGCGCCGGAGAGCCCAGCAGGATGCATGCACTCCACGTTTATGATTGTGACAGGCCAGTTCTCCTGCCCGCCCTCCCTGCGAGGAGACCGAAACGCTGTTTACCTGAGCCGTAGTATTTCGCACACTCGCGAATCTCGCTCAGAAACGCCCCGAAAAGGATGCCCCGGGCATCTTGCAGAAACAAGAGGCACGAGCCGCGGTAGGAGCATTTGCGATAAAAGCTGAACAGAGAATAGAACACAACTCGGAACCGAGCTGTCGAGACACAAAGCCAGTTCACCAGGGGAGCATCGAAGAAATCAAGTCGTCGTTCACCGCGCGCAAAACAAAGGGCCGGCTCAAAAACCAACTCGAGATCTACAGACAGTGTACACACATCCTGAAGTCGAATCAACCGAATTGTTTGTAGATGTGGGCAGATTTATTTTTGAGTACATGCACACAGATCGACGGACAGCTACACCTCGTAGTGTCCATGCGTACATACACAACTACATATCTACGAGAAGTTGAGGTGACTGAGATGAACGGAGCATCAGCCGGAAAGGGAGTCTTTTAGGACTACCTGTCAGTTGTTCCGTGTAAACAAGCAAAAGCAAACAAAAGGAGCCTTACGTGTTGAGGGAGATGCCGTGCAATTTATGGCAGAAGGCGAGAGACCAGCGTTTCATCGTCAACATCAAAGGAAGGTGGACGGCAAGCTGAAGCAAAGCAAAGGCAACGATGAACCGAAAGGGAAGAAGACATGAACGAGGACTGCACCTGTTTTTCCTGCAGTCATCCGCCACTACTCATCCACGCATACCACGGCCTCGACTTTTGCCGCTCTGTTCACAACCCGGCCTCTGCGAAGAAAACGAAGATATATATATATATATATATATATATATATATTCGTGTCTGCCTCTCACTCTCTCGCTATCTTCCCTCCTCTCTCAGCGCATCCCTTCTTCTCTCCCTGTGCGCGTTTCTCTCGCAGTAAGTCTCTCTGTCTCTCCCAGTATCTGTCCTTCTCTCCCTGAGTCCTCCGTTCTCTTCCCTAAGCCCTCCTCCCTGTCTGTCTCTGATGTTCTGGAGAGGGTCGTCACGGATTCGGCGTTTCGTCTTGAATTGTGCGGACGCGTCGGTGGTTCCAGCAACTCTTCAGGAACGACTCGCAAATCCTTCAGATCTCCCATTTGAAAAAGACTCAGCAGAGCAAACACCGGTCTCCGTGTGTCCTGCGTTTGCGCGCGTACCTGAGAGACGATGCCATTGGTGAGGAGGGCAGGAGCGCCTTCAGGAATTTCGTAGTCCGGCAGCGGCAGCGTAAGAGTGGATCCCTTTCCGAAGCTCTGGGGACGAGTCATCTCTTCCTGCTCGGGCTCTCCAGCGCAGAAAATGTCGCCCTCGGCATCGGCGGCAGAGGGAGAGCGGTCGCTGCCTACAGAGGTGCCTAGCCAGCCGTCACTGGAGGACCGCCGAGACTGCATCACGAGAAACTGGTAGAGGGAAGGCGACAACGCCTTCTCTCCGTCCCCGTCAGAGACGATGGAAGATGAACTCCGGAGCTGCGGGTGAGGCCGCGACGCTCTGTGCGCGCGTGTACCCGACGGCGTACGAGGTTTGCCAGACAGCGAGAGCGCAGCAGACGACGCGCGGCGAGACCGAGAGCCGCTGAGGTCGGAAGAACGAGACGCGCCGCGACCGACAGAAGCCCGGGGACCGTCCGCTACCGCCTCGTCGCTGCCCACGCTGTCGAAGCTCTGAAGCGAGTGTGTGGGTGAACTGGGGAAGACACAGACACACACGCAGAACGGGGCAGAAGCGCAGGGATAGGGAAGATGGAAATGAGGCGACAGAGACAAGGCAGTGAAAGTGGAAACAATTTCGCGCCTTTGTGAGAAAAGACGGGCGGAAGACTGAGTCTGCTGCTCTTTGTGTTTCGGTCGTTCCTCGACTGTGGGCTACTTCGACACACACTCTCTTGTCTCTCTCGGTCTAAGACGTCGTCTCTCTGTTGTCCCTTCGCGCTTCTACCTGAGAGCGACCAAGTCTTCGTCCTCCTGGAACATGGCCGAGCGGGCGAACTCCGCAGCCCAGCGTCCAACGAGCACATCTGCGATGCGGCAGCAGCAAGAGCGTCCGAACTCTCATGAAACGGCAGACATCCAGCGAGGTGGCAGACTACAGCATGGCACACGCAAACGTGGAGCACAGGAAGGACGAGCCGCAGCGCAAAGTCGGAGACGCGGCCCTTGAAATAAAGAGGAGACCTGAAGGGAGCACCCGCTCCTCAAACGGAATCTCGGGGAACGGCGACGAACACAGATGCAGACGAATCCAGCAACGGATGGGGAGAAGACCTCTCCATGCGACAGATTCTTCGACGACACCTGCAGGCGAGAGGAGATCAGAATCTACGGACAGAGAAGGGGAAGGGGAGGTAATCCCTGCGGCAGAGGGAACAGCACCGAGGGTACAGAGAACCGAATGCGAACTCACTGGAATTGGAAGGGATGTGCGTCGCGACGATGCGGACGTTTCGATGCTCTGCCTGAAAAACAACAGGACATGAGTAACTCATCTGGTCTCGTGAATTGCCGTCGTGTTTTCTGGGTCCTCTCTGCCCTTTCTTTCTGCTTCTCTGTCTCCTCGAGAGGAGAGGCGAGGCTTCTTCGCGTCTGGTTTCCAAACCCCTCCTGCGCTCCTCCCTCTGCTGTCCACGCGTTGGCTTCCTCTCGTGTGTCGCCGCGTTTCTTCCTCTTCCTCAGGCCTCTGATCTCAACGCGTCCCTTTCCTCGCTGCACCATCTTGCCTGCCGGCTCTGCTCGTCTGAGGCTGCCAGTCGTCTTTCCTGTGATGTTTTTCCGCCGTCTGGCCTGCCTCTTCTCTGGCGGTCCCGATACGTCTCGACCCGCAGAAGGAAACACTCACCTGGCAGTGGTCGACGAACTTGATGATGGCCCGCGTAAACTCTTGGGCGAGTTCCTTGTTGAAGAAGCCGAAAAGAACGAAATTGACGTTCTCGTTTCCTCTGAAACGCACACATCAAGAAAGCGACAGGCTCAACACACGTCTTCAGTTTGTCAGCTTCGTGTAGGGAACCTCGCAGCGTCAGCAAAAGATCAGCGAAACCCTCGCCGTCTCCCTTCCAGGTCACTGCGCTCTCTCGACCACGAAGACGAAACAAGAGCGGAGAGCGACTCAGAACGCACGCCGACTTGACTACGGGGCATCGGCTCGGCTCTGCTTTGGAGACAGGGAGATTCAGACGACGTCAAAACGCGTGAGAGACTGCATGGGTGACTACGTGAACACCGGGAAGAACAGGACCCTCACTGTCGTGGGCTGTGACTTGTCGAGTCGCGTCCACCCGCCAGAAAGAAATCAACAGAGGTGCAGAATCCTATGAGCTCACTGGAAATGAGGCACGACGCGCTTCACTTGCGTTCGCTTCCCGTCGGTACGCGCGAGCGGCGAGCCACCCTCTGCGTCGCTTCTTCGTTCCTCGGGTCTCGATTTTTCTCTCCCAGCTTTGTCGTCTCTGCCCTCGCGTTCGACGCGAGCAGCCTCGTCGGGAAGGCCAGCAGGACCTTTCCATTTAGACCAGAAGTCGACGAACCCAGAGGCGCCGCGAGACAGCAGGCGAAGAGGCGAGAGGGCAAACGACGCCGTGCGGGGGGCGGGCGCCTGAGAGCCGCTATGGTCTCCGTCGCTTCCGCGCCTCAGAAAAGCCTGGACAGCCGCCGACGGCGAGGTCGGAAGCGGTAAGGCAGCTGCTGGAGGAGCCGGAGACACTGACTGAGACGAAACTGTGGGGAAGGAGAGGGACGGCTGTTCTTCCCGCGGCGAAGGCGACGCCGCGCTCGCTGAAGCGACAGTGATGGAGGACACGCTGGGATTCGCAGAGAGCTGGTTAGTCTGTGAGGAAGTGAAGTCTTGCTTCGGAGCTTCACGGTCCGAGGTGGGGTGCTCTGGAGAGGCACTAGGTTGCGCAGAGCCAGCATCGAGGTGACGCAGGGACTCCAGAGGTCGGGACTGAGTACACGCCTGTCGTTCGTACTCCCCTGAATGTGGTAAGGACGCACTGGAGTCTCTGCCTCGGGAAGAGGAAGAGCCGAGCCGATCCCGAGAGTCCTCGTCAGACGCTCTGCCGCCGCCTTCAGTTGGAGACAAGGTGCTCGCCTGGATGCGCGAAGAGGAAGCAGAGGCGGACAAGAGAGGAGGAAAGCCGAGGTGCTCAGAAGAGGAGAATGAAGAGAGAGGAGAAAGCGGCGAGGAAATCGGGGTGCAGTACGCAGAGGCGGTGGGAGCGGGGGGGGCACTGGAGACAGTTAGAGAGGCAGAAACGCCCGTATTCCCCTCAGAGGGGATCGGCTGTTCTTCGCCTCCTGGCGGCTTCGCCGATTTTCCTTTCTGAGGCGTTTGCGTCTCCAGCTCACTCACAATTTGTTCTTCCACACCTCGCCTCTGCGCAACGTCCCTCTCCTCGACTTCTTCGCGTGCGTGTCTCGCCTCTGTCGCCTCTTCCAGGAGCTGAGAAGGTCCATTCAAAGTGCCGACGAGAAGCTGGATGTAGACCGCAGGCTGCCGAGCGAGGGCTGGAGGCGGTTGGCGGGCCTCCACGCTCCTTCCTCGCCTTCCTAACGCCTGCGAAACTTCGCCGGCAGAAGTCCCTTCCTCCTCTCGCGCTGTCTCTCCAAGGCAAGACCCCGACACCGAAGCCGAAGGCCACAAGAGAGAAGAAGATTTCGCGAAGGCATTCGGATTCGAGGACTCCTCGTCGTTGACGGAAGGCGGCGGACAGACACATGCGCACTCGACAATGTCGGTCAGACTCACGCTGAGAAGCGGAGTCACTCCCGCCATTCCAGAGCCCCCTGGGGAGACAGCTGCATGAGAGAGGGAGACGAGCAGGTGTGAAGCAGTCGTCAACGCTATGTCTTGGAAGTTGCATGGCGCCTCATCGACGGTAACGAGGCGATTCGTCCGTTCCCTTTCTCTTTAGGTTTTTCTGTCTTGTCTTTCTATACAAACTTGGCAACGCGTGCCGAATGTTGTCTGTCACCTGCGGGTCTTCATTCGTCCCGGTTTTCGTCTCACTGCCGTTTTCCAAGGAGCGAACGGAATTCGGTGAAGACTCAGGTTCCGCAACGTCACCTTGCTCCTGGGAATGAAACTGTTGTCGTGCTTCTTCCACCCACACTTCCGACAGGAACTTCACCTCTTCCACGACTGTGCAACTGACGCTGGTTGGAGCCATCGCGAGAACAACGGTCCCCCTTTTTCACTGGTTGCTTCGTTCTGCACCTTTCCCCTCATATTTGTTTCGTCTCTGCCCTCCTGCGAGAGCTGACTGTTGGAAATGTACCGTTGGAAATGTACCGTTGGAAATGCACGCGATAAACAGAAGAATTGAGGATACGTCGGTGCGGAGTGTCCCGCTTCTTTTCTCGGTTTCTTCCTTTTCACTTGTTCGGCCTACCTTTCCGAAACTTCAGAGCCTCCCGCTCGAGGGTGAGGATCCCTGGCACGAAGACGTCTTTCGCCACGTAGAGACACCGCGCTTCGCCCCTGTCGAAGGCGAGCTTGTCTTCTTGTCGCTCCTGTTCCTCCTGCCAAAAGTCGAGGAGAGCTGTCCCTCGCTTGCTCAAACTCTCTTTCTGCTTGTTCTCGGAGTCGTGTACCACCGTCCAGGGGTGTGTCTCCCTCCCGCCCTCGACGGTCTCGCGTTTCGCAGAAGCGACGGTCCCGTCGTCGCCGGAGCAGCGAGTCACCGTCTGGCGAGACGCGAGAGACGAAGCTGGGGGGAGTAAGGTCGAGGGAGCATCCTCTCTGCCTGCTCGCAGAACCGACGAAGAAGCGACGGAAGACGAGGAAAACGTGGAGGGAAGCGACATCGGAGGCGCTTCCGCCTCCCTGTCTCTCCCGTGGTCTCCGGACTCTTCGGCTTCTCTATGCGAACGCAAAGAGCTTACGGAGTCCCTGGCGCGGTCCGTCCTCGCGAGTGTCTCCTGGCCCTTCCCTCGCGTTGCGTTGCCTTCGTCCGGCTCCTCCCTCGTAGTGTCTCCACAGGCATCCTCTGGAGTCGCAGAGACTTGCTGAGGCATGTGAACGCCAAAGTGGATGTGCGGAGCCTGCAAGGCAGGCGTAGCAGTCGAGGCGCCTCGAGCTCCGCGCAGCGAGGTTGAGTTCAGAAAGAGCCCAGAAGACCGCCGGGACGGCGACTGCGCTGGCGGCACATGCGAAGGCTCTGCGGAGCCCTCGAGAGAGGACGCAAAAGACATAGACGCGGCATGCGGACAAGAGGGAGACGGCTGGTAGGTTGGGTCGACAGAGCACGAAGAGAAAGACAGCCGCTTCTCTCTAAGAGAATCGGGGGCGGCACCGGGCTGAAGAATCGCTTCTCGGATGCTCCCAGGTTGGAACAGAAAGTGGGGTGGAAGCGTGACCGTCGCACTTCTTGCATGCAAACTCCCATCTCCGGGAGAAGAGGGCGCCGCAGAGACAGGCTCTCCCGGGCGAGACGAGAAAAGGCGAAGAGGAGAGGCAAAGACCTCGTTCGGCGAAGAGCGCGGCGAGGGAGGGTGGGATATCTGCCCTGGACCAGCACAGGAAGGCATGATCGCTGCCTCGCGGCCCTGACCAGCGCCCGACCCGTTCCTACAAACGAAAACAAAGACGGGCAGCACAAGAGCAAAGTGAGACCACACAACCTCAAAGAGAGACCGCATGCCGTGGGTGTACATCCGTTGCTCAAGAAGGACGCGACGAACTACAAATAAACCTGTGCACATGCAGAATCGGCCAACGGAAAAAACAATGAAGACTTGAGAGGGTTTCACGCAGGGACAACGAAACCGAGAAAAAACCTCCGAAAAAGCATGTACGAAGGAGAATCAAACAAGACGGTCCTAGACAGACACGTCTGGTTTTGGGTCGGCAATCACACGCAAAAACCAATACTTCATCCCAGCTGTCTCGCACTCTTGTGACACTGGATATTCTTGTCTTTCCTTCTCCCCTCAAAGGGGGGGGGAGGGGAAGTCCCCGTCTCTCCCGCGTTGTCCTCTTCTCGTCTCTATCTTTACTCCTTTCTTCCGCTCTTTCGTTCCTCGTTGTCTGCTAACTCACCGCCTCCAGAGGAGCGAGGAAGCCCACGTCGCCGACCTCGAAATCGCCGAAGGGACGTAGCTTCCCAGGCGTCCCGAAGGCGACGGCGGGAACGCATGCGAGGCCGATCCAGACTCTTCTTCGAATTCTCGGCGTATCCGCGCGTCTCGTCCGACATGCTCTTCGTCGTGGTGTTCCCTCGGGGAGTTGAATTCTCTATCGCCTCCCCCAAGCGAAGACAGAGACGACCCCCGAGCTCGGTGTCCCTCGCCCGGGGCAGACATCCCAGACTGTTCAGCCCCCATCGGTGTGTCTGTCTCACTCCAGGTCTCAGCAGCAGGGTGACGCGACGGCGGCGCAGATGCAGAAGCCTGAACCTGGGGGCACGAGTGAGAAGAGACGCGATTCCGAGCTTCTGAAGAACTGGCAGTCTGTTCTCCTTTGCGGGGAAACTGAGAGACACTCGCCCCCCCCGCGCCGACTCTGTTCAGCTGCCCACGCGTCTCAAGAGAGGGTCTTTGGGTGAGGTGCTGAGCGCAACAGAGAAGCAGAGGCAAAGAAAGGCGAAGGGAGAGGTGACAGTGAACACCGAATAGCTGCAGGCCCGGTCGCTGGGAAGTCGTGGAGAGGCTCACGCCGGCAGTTTGTTCGGTTTTCGTCGTCCTTTGCAGGGGCGTCTGCTGACGGACGGCAGCGGCTTCCGTCCCTCGAATGGAAACCTCCAAACGGTGCGGAGAAGGCCTGTGGCCACTCGCGGCAGGGTTTGACCGCGTCGTAGTCGGCGAGACAAAGCCGGGAGAAGAAAGAGAAGCCGAGTTCGCAGAAAGCGAAGCTGTCAGAGACGAAGGATGTTGTGGAAAAGACAAAAACCGAAAGGGCACTGCAAAGGGAGAAGGGCCGCAGACAGAGACAGACGCACCGGGAGAAGAGTCCACAGGCGCCTGTGCAGAAGGATGGGAGACAGGAGGGTGAGCCACGAACTCCTGGCGAGAGGACGAAGCGAATGAACGCGAAGAAGCTAGAGGAAAAGAGTGAGAGGAAACGGCATCAGAGGCCGGGCGATTTTTAGGCGACACACAAGACGAATGCGATCAAGGATAGGCGAGGCGAACGAGCACGGCTGACAACTCGGCAGCACATTGAAGGAGTGCGTCCGGAGAGAACATCCTCTCCTATGTCTGCTCAGGTCGGAGACGAGACGACAGCAGTTGGCCAGAACGAGAATTGGACGAGGCCAGGAGCTCCACGAAGAACGAAGAAACTGTCGAGCGGGAGCGATAGACGCGCTGCACCACTTTCTCTCAGAACAAGACAAGAGAAGGAGTCAGAGGCAAGGAGCGCATCCCGGTCTGTGCACACAGTCTGTCTGCGAGAGAGAAGCGAGGAAATCATCCCTTTCTCTCTACGCGGCTCGCAACAGAAAAGCGTCGACGACGTGGATGCACCCATGGACTCAAAGGAAAGATCGATGAGAAGGCCTTGGTCACCTTTTCAGAGAGAGGCGAGCGGCGAGAAAAGCACACATGCCGGTTCTGTGTCTGTGCGAAAAGAAACCACAACTCTCGTACCGAGACACTGCTGCGCCTCCTTGTTGCCTCCGTTGCGTCCATCGCCTGTGTTGTGCCGCGCTCCTGGCCCTTCCGTGCGTCCGCCGGCATACGCGTCTGCGCTGTTCTGTGAGTCTGTCGTTCTGTCTCAACAGGTTTCTCTGCTTATCTCCGTATCCCTGCGCGCGCTCCCTCCTACCCTCGCACCTTCCTTAGCTCCATGCCGCCCTGCTCGCTTTGCCCATTTGCCGCCACATGAACTTGTTTCACGGAAGAAGACGTTCAGAAGGAACAAGGGCAGCCATCGCAGCGCGGGAAAGAAGCACAACGAGGCAACCAGAGGAATCTCCCAAGTCTGATGAAGCGTAGATGCGCGCCTGAAGTGTCACAGCAGCAGGCGTACGGGGAAGACGCCACACACGAAAAGACGAGAAGGAACAGGAATTGTGCAACGCAACACTCTACCGGGGGCATTCGTAAAGGAAATGATTGAGTGTGGTGTAGTGAAAGGACAAATGCAACCATTTGATGCCCGGTCAGGCATGGAGGCAGGGGACCTCGAGCCAGCTGTGAGGCTAGGAGCGGGAGCGGTAGAAAAGCGGGAGAGGAATTACGGATAAATGAAGGTGGGAAACCCGAACATTAGAGGACCGAGCTGGATTACGAAGGAACTGGGAAAAGGAGGGAGGGCCTGTCGAGAGAAAACTTACATTGCCAGACACAGCCGCCACTGGAAGGCGAGACACACAAAGAGACGGAGTGACGCAGCCACGAAAGTAAGGAATAAAAGGGATTCATTGCCGGAAAAAGCATGCGAAAAAGAAGCAGTAGAGGAATTGGACCTGCTTCAATTTAGTTTTAAAGAAGAGAAAAAGGATACGGGCCGGACGCTCGATTTTTGCCGGCGAGGCAGTGTTGGCCAGGACTTCAGTGGACAGAGGGAAGAACGGATGAAACAACGGCGAGCGCGTGAACTGAGGCAGAATCCTTGGCACCTCATTAAAGAAAAGACGGCTGCCGCTTGGAAATATCAAACACCTGCACATTTAGCCTAAAAATAGCGGTGCTCTTTCGCTGTTCATGCTACCGGATTTCCCCCGGCGGCCGCGTTGGCAGCTGGGGTTCAAAAGAACAGGTGACGCCTAACTAGAGTCGCTCGCGAGTTTTGGGATTTCCCTGTTCCGCTCTCCAGACCATTTCTTTGTTCTGCGATGCACACATCAAGCACAGAAAGCTGGGTGTGGGAGGTCTGGACGGGATTCCTCGGTGCTGCACCGTTCGTTTTTTCTACGCATCGTCTGCGTGGTGTGTATAGCTCCCGCCTAGCCTCGTCGCTCTCGCCAGCCCGTCCCCGCCGATGAAATACTGGAAACAACGAAGATATTTCGTTACCATAACAAGATACAAGGTCGACCTGCGCTACACTGGAACTGGATACGTTTTGATCTTACCGGTAAGGCCAAAATAGTTCACTATATTCGTACTAGAAAGTAGGCGATCGCGTCAGTTTTTGGAAGAACAGAGGCTTTTCCTAGAGGACAGACGGAGCGCTCACGTCGCTCGAGGCCACCCTCTCGCCGTTCAAAGACTGTGTCAAAGATGAATCGCCTCAAAGAAGCAAAGGGAATCTGTTTCAGTCTTCAGAGGGGAGTCGAGCGAGACAGAGAAAAAGCAACTAGCGGGTAAAACGGCCTCTATTCTTCGCACAAGAATTGCGAAGAAGCTTGCAGAGTCCTCAGGACGAGGGAACCAACGCGGGTCAAAGAGCGTCGGTATACCCACAGAGAATCAACTTTGTCTTTCGAGAATTAGATAGTGTTCGTAGTGAGCCCGTTCTCCAGAGGCATATGAGACGGGAAAAGGCAAAAACAGATTCTGCTTTCTTTGGTACTGCGAAAAAAGTGCGAGACAACGAGACTCGAAAGAGCCTACATGCAGATTGACAAACTCGTCAGGTGGAAGTTCTGTAGAATGTGAATGAAAACGTCGAACCAGCGGACGAGTCACATGGAAAATGGCAAACAAGGGCGCCGCTGTGAACAGTGCAGAGCCGTGTTCTGAGACACTCTAAAAGAAAATACTCGACTGCAGCTTCAGAGCGCCCGCATACCAACAGGCAAGCCTCCCAACGACGCCAAAGGGATTTGAGGTAGACATTTTGTGCCTTTCACAACTTGCAAACTCTGCTTAGCAGAGAGGTCTTCAGTGTAGAATTGAAGAGAACTACGCTTACCCGCGAACAACCCTCAGAGAAGCGAGAGTGCAGAAGCCTTGTCTGGTTTTTCATGAAGGCCATTTCGTTACCTTCCGATCCGCAGAGATGCTATGCATCACTCGTGCTAGGGAGAAACCACCTGGTACTATCATACCGATACCGATGTTGGACCGCCCGTATCTCGTTCCATTGGGAATGTCAGGAGCTGAAAGCGTCCGTTTGCATGAATATACCTATTCAAAGGAAGGTATGAACTGTGTGTCAGCTGATGAGTAGGAATGAAAGAAAAGTACGGACCTGTCGGGGCGGAAATCGCTCTGGTGTTTTATGCTGATGTGGAATAGTTCGAGTTAATTCGCAGCGAGGTGCCACAGGACAGTGACAATGGCACAGTCGTTTCAAAGGCCGTGATGCCTCCCCTACACTCGGCAAATATTTATGCGGTGACAGATTAGCAAGTAGATGAATATTCACAATATATTTACTCTCATTTGCAACAACTCATGTGTAACGGCATGGGCGGAGCCATGCGACAGGGCGTCTCCAGAAAGATCCCGTTGCTCTATCAGGATTAAACTAGAAGAAGACTCCTTGTACACGCTACCACAGCAAGATTTCGACAACTACGAACCTCAATCTCCACATATTTGCAACGAATATGCACTTGATGCCCATGTAGACGACGAACCCCCGCGTCGGGGTCAGCGCGTCTGTTCGGTGTCTCACGGTGAGGGATGCAGAGTGCTTCTGAAACGTCATTCGAAGCCCCTGCTCGTTGACAGCGTTCCTGAAAAAGCTCGCTCGTGTACATCTCAGCAAACGAGCCTACAGAAGCTCCCGGTGGCTTTCGTTCCAGCCCCAACCTATCCCGTTGCCGTTAGTGTCTTTCTGCACAGCGGGGTGGACAGTCTCGCGGCTCACTATAAGGGGGCGCGATCACGAGCATGCGGGAAAGGGCAGTGGACTTTTCTTCCGCGGTGTCCGGGAGAGTGGCGGTTTTCGTTACTTTTCCTCCTGGAAAGATCCCCTTTGTCCGTTCGACAACCACCGGTGCTGCCGCTTTTGTGTCGAGGAATGATGACCGACGCGCCATTCTCGCGCTCGCCATCTGAGGCTCTAAACTGTCAGCGACATGGTCGACGCGGTCTGCGTGTCGCATATCGCGTGCACTGTGAGACGCCACACTATTTTGCGTGGTGTGCGTCGCTTTTTCGTTTTCATCATCGATAGTAAGAAACAAACCATCGCAGTTGGAAAAAATGACGTGGAACCGGCGGCACAGGAGGCAGAGGGCTCTCTTTGTTGCGCCTTTCCCTTTTCTGCTCTGATCCCCACCTCTTTCGTGCCGCAGGTTGTCCTTCCGGCGGCGCACAAGGCGCACAGTCGAGAGGCACACTGCTCCCGGTTGAAACGTAGGGCACAGTGAGCATTTTACTCGTGTCCTTGCTGATAGGCAGAACCGGTTTGTGCGTTTCTGTGGCCGCGATTTCTCGACGTCGAGAAGGGGAGTGACACAAAAAACTGGCAGAGAAGCTCGGCTTGACTCCCGCATTGTCTCTGTCGAGACCGTCGCGACGAATCTGTGCGGGATCGTCCCAGGGTTCAGAGGAACAAGACTCCGCCGGCTGGGCCTTCTCGCCTGTGTGTGTTCTTCAGCATTCTTCTCGTCTGACACGGTCCAAGGGTCTTTACCGCTTTGTTTCACGATCTTCGGGGCGTTTTTTCCCTGTAAGAGGCCTAGTGGCTTCACGCGTCGCCAAGACGGGTGGTTCCTCGAACTCCGACCCTGTTTTTCGATTTGTCTTCTGCCCCCTTCGCCTACTCCATTTGAACACACAGTGAACTGGTCAATAAGAGGACAGAAATCACATAGAGGAAGCGAGAGAAGCGCCGGAACGCGCGCAACATCCCGAAAACACGACCACAGGTTTCTTCTGAACGGAGACGGCGTTGGGGGCCTCCGTTGCCCCTGTTCGAGTCGATGGTACCGTTGTTTCCTTTCTCAAGCAAGCAGGAATATGAAAGTACAACCCACATGAAGGCGAGTTCTCGGCGACAGGTGTCGTTTCGCCTCGACCTCGTTGAGCGCGCCGTTTTTTCCCGTTCGGTTTTTCCTCGAACCTCCTGCTCCTCTCCTGCGCGCCTTTGCCACCATGGTGCGGCACTGGCGATCGCCGACTTTTTCGTGGTCTCCCTCCGTTCACTTTCTGCTAACTTCTCTCGCAGTGTTTTTCCTGTTTTCTTTCTTCTCGCCGCGTTTCCTCGATTCATCTGCAGCCACAGTCCAGGATGCTGAAGAGGTGGAGCGAAGGAGGGCGCCTGACAACAGTCCCGGCGTGGAAGCGAGCGATGCGTTGCGGGAAGGCGACAGGAAGCCTTTGAGTTGTGAAGAAGATGGTCGACAACCCTGCACAGTTTCAGACTACCGGGTCGGTTTGACCGACCTCCAGCCTCTCCTGCAACGTGTGCAAGCTCTACCTTCGGGCGTCAACCTCGCCGATGTCTCGGAAGCCGCAACTTGGATTTCCCGACCAAATAGTGGCAGTGGTGGCAACTGCGAAGGAGAGGCAGACTGCGCAGGGGAGAAGACGAGGGCACCGTTCTCTGCGGACACCGTACACGGCTTGACGTTGCCTGGGCCTTCTCAAACGACCTCGACTTTGTCAGAGGAAACTGTAGCACCGGGCAAGGGAACCTTTCAAATGGGCGTGGATCCCTTTTCCACTGTTCACGGGCGCGGACTTTCGAGTGGCTACGACGGCGTCTACCTTTCCAACAGTGGAGAGGACATGTCGATCGAAAGGAGCTTCCCAGATGTTGTCGACGAGCCGGGAACACCGACCTCTCTCCCGCTTCACTGGTTCCACCCCCTGTACCATTTCTATCCTCCGGAAGCGTTCAGAGAAGAAGACTCGCGTTCCACCTCCTCCAAGAGAACCTCGGCTCCGCTCGTTTGGGGTGCGCGCTTCTTGTCGCCCTCTCGCGCAGGTCCTCGGAAGTCCAAGGCTTCTTCAGCCAAGCACGCAGGCGCCGTTCCGGCGTCGGAGACGCGTAGACCTTCCCACGATGAATGGCTAGAGCCGTTAGAAGAAAGGGAAGGCGGGGCGCGTGAAAAGAAACTCAGGTTGTCGCAAAGCGCTGAGAAAACCTCGAGCTCGATCCGCTCCCAGAGTCGCTTCGAGAGCCAGGGAACGTCGCGCAGCTCTGCTGCTGCACATTCGTCTTTGGTGCCTTCTTCGCTCGTTTCCCGCATCCCGTCTGCCTCGCAAGCTCTCCACATGCAGGCTCCTGTTGACTCTTCATCGCTTTCGCATCCCCGGCCTGTCGAGGTGCAAGGCGACTTACCCGCGGCGGTTTCTGAGTCACACGCTGGAGACAAGGCCGAGTCTCCGACTCTCTGTCTGGGGCGGAAGGCTGTTGTTGACTCGCGTTCGAGTCAGTCGCGTTCTGCCTCTGCAGAACCTTCTCCGGAACGGCCCGCGAAAACGCTGTCGGAGCCCGGCTCTCCGGACTTGGCGTCCCAGTCTGTGGTGGCGTCGGACTCCCGCGACGAGTGTACGGGAGGAAACTCTTCCTGTGTGACTTCAACACCTGCAGCGGCCGTGCCGGCTGTTCAGTTGCCAGTTTCTTCGTTCTACCCCGTCGTTTTCCACTCCTCGCAGACACTGGCGGCTGTGACGGAGGTCAGCGACCTGCGGCGCCTCGGAGAAGACCCACTGTTCGATGCAGAGGCTGTGCGACACCAAGAGGTGTGTGGGGGCCTGTTTCAGTGGAAGAGGCCGATGAAGGCCAGCTCCTCTTCGGACCTCGCTTGTGTCTGGGACCGCTTCGCAGATGCGTTTGAGCGGACAATTCCCCCTCGCACGCCTTTGCCTTTTCGTCCTGGCGGCTTCACGTACAGAACCGTCGACACAGTCAGTCGGTGGTATAGCCGAATCAACTCGTCGTCTGTGCCGGAAGTGAAGAGCGAGCAGCACCGCGAGAAGGCCGAGGCCAGTCCTTCGAGCCCAAACCAGGACGCAGAGACCCTAGAGCCTTTGTCCAGCCGCGGCACCATACACAGAAGTGACAGCAGTTCCGAGTCGAGCTTGTCGCACGAGAGCGACGCCGGGGTGGTTGCTGGAAGCCCCCACACGCCGACGCCAGAAAAGGCAAAGGCGGTGCGGCGAACCACGCGATCTGAGAGCCCGACTGGCATTTTGGGTCGAAGCCACGCGTTTCTCAGCAAGGCGAGCCGCCTGATTTCAAAGCGCCTCACCAGCTTCACCTGGGGCCTCGTCCAGCGACTCGTCACAGTGCTGAAAAACCAGCAGCGCGAGGGAGCACTCATGAACTTGGGCAAGGCCATCAACTCGATGCTCGAGAGCGAGGGAGTCACAGACACGAGAGCCATCGAAAGCGCCCTTTTCCTTCGTAAGGCGTCAGAGATGAATGACCGTTCGGGTATTTAAAGGTCGAATCTCAGATAGTTATCATAGGCGAATCCTGGGTGATTCAACCCTCCATAGATCCCCAGCTTTGGATGAAATTTTTCCTCCACACCGCACTACATGCGAGAAACGTTTCCGTTCTCGTACGTGAAGATGCCGATGTGACGGGAAACAACATAGCAAATGCTGAAGCGAACACTGAAAGCGAAGAAGGCAGGAACGTGGAAGGACGTGAGGGTGCGAGGTGTGCAGCAGCCATTTGGTTTTTTAGAGGGCAGCGGGATGCAAGAGCGGCGGGGAGGAGACAGGGACTGAAAAATCAAGAGGGAGACGATGTTCGTCAGTAAACGAGGTGTATATACAAAAGGGAAGAAGAGCGAACGGGGAGGAAACGTCTACACAGCCAAATGTTTTAGATATGATTGACAGTCGTAGCCGTCGAGCAGGGGGAGGGGAGGGGTTGGAGAAACTGAGAGTCCGGTTTTCAGATACTCGGAAAGAAGCGCAGTTGGTGAGGGAAATAGAAATCGCTTCTCTTTCATCGACACTGGTGCTGTCTTGCCGCATGATTTTTTCATCTTTTTCTCTTTTCTCCACGTTTCTCTGCTGTTGCGTATAGCTCTCGGATGCAAGAGCCACCTGCATTACAGCGAACTGTACACGGAGGGATACGACGTCTCGCCAACGGACCCCACCAGTTGGCCAGATTCCCCTTTCTTTGCTTGGCTCATCCAGGACAGAGCCCGAGGCGAGATGCTGCTGCCATCGAACCTTCCTCACCATTTGACTGTAAGTGCCACCGAGATGTTCTCGCGTGTGATGACCTGTGCGGCTGTCTCTAGGTGACTCCGCGTCGAAGCAAATAACATGCATATGTGCGTGTACTTTTTGCCACAGCAGTCGCCTACAAGGTTCTGCCCATGTTGCCTCGCAGAGGCCTGCCTTAGTCGTTTCGATCTTTTCATGCGGCTGTGTGCCACTCCGCGAGCATCTCACAGGGGTCGTTTCTCTATGTCGTGCTAAGGGGCTACGGTCAGGTGTGTGAGTCCGCATAGTCCGCGTCCGACTTCCTGCGCAGACTCCTCTGTCCGGCTTCTGTGACGAATCGGATGTGTACATGTCTACCGCCACCATGTTCGAAAACGATTGCCGTGTTGACGTTCTGGCTCGGCGGGGAGCTTCTGCGTAGACCTGTTTTTTCTCGGGTCTCGATCTCCGGAGCGCTCGGCCCTCACCGTCTCACGTCTTCACCTGTCGTGAACCAACCGCGCGTTTCTCTTGTTGCTGCGGGTGCAGGTCACTGTCTCTCCTCGTTTGCCAGATGACGTGGAGGACAAAGCATCGCGGCTCCGTCTCTACGAAATGTGGCACACCATTTGGTTTCTCATCGCTGAAGTCTCGCGTTCCGACTACGTCTGGCCTTGGGTCAAACACAAAGACGTCAACCAATTCTTTCCGTGGTGGACCGTCACCACCGTCGCACTCCACAGAGTCACAGAGCACCGTGAGTCACAAGCCAACTTTGGGAGTGGAGAACGAGTTGCACCTGTGCTTCTTGCTTTTCGGAAAGCAGTGTGTATAATTACGTCAACGGCAGCAGGAATCTAGGTTTCATTTCTTCTGGGGTGGAGATGGAGGAAAAGAGAAATTCAGACAAGGTTTGGGATTCGAATTTCGCGATTTCTGGGTTCGCTCGGACCTCTCTCAAAGCAAAGTGGAGTGAGAAAATTGAGTGACGGTCGTGTCTCCGTTATTTTGGCCAGGGGCCGTCTCTTTTGTGCCTGCTTCTGTCGCCGGTTGAGCCACTCTGTCGCGTCACCTTTCGTCCACTTCGACTTGACTGCCTCGTGCTCTCGGGGCTTGTTGCTGTTCTCTCTTCTCGTCGGTGCGCATTTGTTCCGCACCACTTCCCGATCGGCGTTGGTTCTGCTTGAGTTCTTCCGTGTTGCCTCAGGTCCGGTCCGATACGCCACGGGAGTGTGGCGGTTCAAGAACATCGATCCAGAGACTCTCGAGGTGATCCCTCAGCCCGATGGAAGCGAGAGCAATCCATTTGAGGTTCTGCCTCCACCTCGGAGTCACTTGGTCGAGATGCAGCCGGGGGACAACCTGGCGACGTCAGGAGGAGATGACCAGAATCCCTGGGGCTTCCTTGCGGAGGGGCTCTACGCCAACATGGCTGCGGCGGAGCAATCTGCTAACTCGCGGGTGAGTTGGAAACGGTGTCGAACTGAGAAAAAGAAACACAATTGAGGAGCGACAGGAATGCAGCGTTTCAGGATCCCTTTTGTCGGTCACCTGCGGGTCCTTGTTAGTTGTGGAGGGGACATTCCGGGCAGAATCAACGCAGAAGCAAACCTGCGCAGGCGGAGAAGGTGGGAAGATCTCTGATGTTTATGGTGGGCTTTTGGGGACGGGAACAGGGGGGAGATAGGGAAGCAAGGGGATGCGTTTGTAGTTTAGATGAAGCAATGTCTCCAGCCATATATATATATATATATGCATAAACTGATGAATACATGCGGTTCTGGTTTCTGGAGGAGGATGTCTGTCACGCATGAGAGACGGATGCACTCATCACGATTTCCCTGGCCTTGCTGCAACCAGGAAGCCGTAGCTATCACCGGAAGCCTTCTTTGTCTGCGTAGAACCAGCTGGCCGTCATTCTTGAGCTTTCTTCCTTGAGTTGCGCGACTTTACGCGCAAGCTTGGACAGCGAACGTCTTCTTTTCTGTTGGTGAATACACATGTTCAGGACGACGAAGACAACGCCGTTAAGCCTAAGACGTTTACGTATCGCGGGAAATCGCTGTCGATCTACCCTGACTTGTGTGGAGAGGACGCGACTTTCTCGTACCTTTACGACGCACCCTTTGCAATGCTTTTCACACCCTCGAATCTACTCGAGCGCATCCGGACGAGACTGCATGGCCGAGAGAGCGACCACCCGCGGTGGCGTCAACCTCGAAGAACTGCCTCGAGAACCTCCAGGCAACGCAAGAGCCGCGAAACCGTTCAGGGAAACCTCGTGGACGCCATATGGATCTTCAAACCGACTACTATGCCGAAGGTAACGAAATCAAACCATGTTGCGTTTCTTCCGCTCATCGTTCGCTTTGAGATGCTGCGCCTCTTTTTCTTGTCGGCTGTTGTGGTCGGTGCCGATCTCGAGGGAAGGACGAGCCCATTGAGGGATGCGCGGACACTGGCGCAGTCAGAAAGCTTCTCGCCCTGGAGCTTCTTGTTTTCTCCTCGCTTGCCTGTGAGGAATTCGCACCTCACTATGTGAGGCAGGAGCTGCTTACGGTTTGCGGTGTAGCTGTTTGACCCTTCTTTTTCTCCAGATGTGGCTGGCGAATCGCATGGCGAAACCGTTCGAGCCGGAGCTGAGCCTGAGCAACCACCCAGAGGCCCTCGTCCACCGAGGGTACGGGCTGCTCTTCCGGACTTCCTATCGGCCTCGAATGGAGCAATTCATTTCTCAGCTCACTTCGCCGCAGCGCCCGTCTTCGCCGCTGTTCCCTTCGTCATCACTCCGTGGTCGAGACGCCATGTGGCTGGCGTATCAACATCGATCGCGCGCTCATCCCTTCACCCTCGTTTTTGCGGGACATTCGCAGGGTGGAGTTGCTGCAGAGATGTCTGCGTTCTTCGTCGCGAAAGCCATGAAAGATGCGATCGACAACGGAACAGTCAGGGTCTACGTTATTGTTTTTGGAACGCCTAGCGTAAGCATCAAAAACGGCTCAGTGCTTCCGTGTCTTCGATGCTTCTAAGCAAGTCCACAGGCGAAGAGACGGTTGACGAAGGCAGGCACATCGCGTGGGTGTGCGCCGAGCTACCGCTATCATTGCGGACATGTCGCTCTCTGCGTTTCCCGACTTTTTCCCAGTTGAAAGTGGACCAATATGCACCCGTAGAGACTAGACGGACAGGCATGTGTGGCGGTGTTTGCGCGGCTGTTTCGGAACGAAGGATTCATTTGCGTGAGGAATACGACCATGCAATTTGGCGGGAGTGAAGCGCGGGATAGGCCTCGAAACGGCGAGATGCCGTCTGCAGTGTTGCTGTTTCTTTTTGCTTCTCCTCTGCATGCAGTGGTGCACACAGAAAATGTACGAGGAATTCCGAGAGACGGGTCTCGTGATTCACGAAGTAGCCTCGAGTGTCGACCCAGTCCCGTTCCTCTTCACCTCCACTGGCTTTGTTGCGGACAGAAAGATGGTGACGGTAAGCGACTTCAGGCAGTGGCTATGGAACGCCAGGTGCCCGTTGTTTCAGGAAAAAGCTAAGCATGACCGCCCCTGTGTGCAGACGTCACAAAGAAGAAAGAGTTCAGATGCCTGTGTTGGTTTCCAGTCCTAAGTTTGGATCGACGGAAGAATGCCGAAGTCTCGATTTTGAACGAGAACACATTCACACAAAGACAGACGAGGTCACGTGGCTTCTGTCTGTCGGAAACGCATGCGGTTTACAGCAGAGACCTCTAGTTTTGTTGAGAGAGAATTTTCGTGATCTCTTCGAAGAGGGCCAGAACCCATTTTGTCTGTCCCTTCAGGCGGATACAGATATATATATATATATATATATATTCATTTTCATGAACTCTGTATATGTTTAGGCAGATACGAGAGAGCACTAGGTTCGTACACACCTCTGGGCTCTTTAGAATTTATTGAAGCTCAGTAAAATGCTTGGCTTTTTCGGTTTGTTTCTTTTTTGTTTCAGCTGAATCTCGAAGACTTATACAAGGTGTCGTTCAGACACCCGTTCCCGTTCGACGGGTCGTTATGGAAGAGTCCCAGGAAAAAGACAGACAAGAAGACCCGGTTGATTAGCGCGACTTTAGGGATCCGACCTCTTCTCGATCCGACACTCAGTTTTACATTGACCCATTCTCACGTATACGCCGCGTCGCTGGGGCTGCTCAGCCAGAGATACCCGCACATCGGGTAGGAAAGATGAAACGAGAAAAAAAATGGGTGCATGAACTGGCACATATATCCCCTATGCTCACTTCCCTGTGCTTCCCTCTGTCATGGCCTTACCGCCGAAGCACTCGAGTGTTGTTGGTGTCAGGAGAAACATTATGTTGAACTCTTTGCCACCAAATCTATTTACGTATTTGTCTATATATTATATGTTGAGCATTTACGTAGCAGCTCCTTTGTTGGACTCGCTTTCACTCTCGTCTTCACGCGGTTGTTCTTAATGTACGGATACGAGTCGTCTGAACGTGGCTCTCGCCTGCGAGGTGCATGCCCTTTCTTGACATGCTCAGTCTCTGGTTTTTCTGCATACCGCTGTGGACTTGCTCGTTTCTGTTTGGAATGGATCAGGTGGGCAAGCTTTCTGGGTTACCCTCTGGTGCCGCCGGAGGTCCAGACAGTGCCATCGCATACTCCAGAAGGAATGCGGGGCCTGCAGGAGGGTCACCGATTGCTGCTTATGGGCGCGGGAGTTGAACCACCCAAGAGCAGTTCTGCTGCGGCGAGAGGACTCAGTTTGCTCAGGTCCTTGCGTCTGCGGAAGCGTTCTCGAGAGCCGGACGAAGGAGAAGAACCCCCGAAGAAGCGCCGGGTCGTCGACAAGACTCTTCCTGAACATGATGCAGATCGGCAGTAGATGGCGTGCGAGACCATCGGGCGCTTGTGTGGTGGGTATATACATGGCGACAGAACGGGGGAGCAAGAGGCTGAAGGCCGAAGGAGCTCTACCGTCTCGTTCCGCCGCCGGTCAACCCACATGATACACATGGCTGCGCATGTACATTGATCGGCTATACACGCGCATAGATGGACTAGGTTCTGAATGGGCATGCGCACGCAGGCACATGCCCATTGTTGTACAGGGGGAGTCAACACAGCTGCGTGGGTCCGTGGTATCCTGTCACGAGCACTTGTATACCCGACGGCAAGTCGCACTGTATCGAGAATAACGTTGTAGAGACATGGTCCTCGGCATCGTCTTCGTTATAGAGAGAGTCATCACTGTAGCATCTGATGTGCCACACAGCGTTTAGGTTCCTTTTTGCGGATCGTAGTGTCTCCGCGTGCTTGTTTGCCTATATGGATACGATCGCGTCCTGTGACAGTGAGCAGTGTGGCGAGCCTCGGTCTCTCCGCCTCTTGTGTGTGATATGGGGCGCAAGAAAGAACGCAGTGGCCGAGCACGAGAGGCGACAGAACGAGGGGACCACGCAAGCACTGTAGAAAGAACACCAAGAAAGCAGGAGAGAGGGTGCGACAGAACAGGGAAACTTTTTGCTTTAGGTATTTTCCACGAGTGTGTGTCAATTGTGTATGTCGTTTGTCATCCGCGCGCGGCCTGCCAGGCTTGCCGACGGAAACGAGTCCAGCAAGAAACGCAGAGACAGTTTTCGCTGTGGACGGACTTTCGGATCACGGGTTCGCGGCTGTCAACTGTCGCGCGCTCGGTGCTTCACGCAGCCGGTGAATGCCCATTTCCGTCGTTTTGGTTTTTCATGCGTTTCTTTCTGCGCGCTTCTCGACGGTCGCATGGACTGCGCCGTGTAGACGTCTGAGGAAGTCGGTTTTTCTTGTGAATCAGGTACTTAGATTTAATTGACAAACGGTAAAAAAGGCTGCGTGTGTGAGTGTCGTGTTCGTGGAGAGACAGCGTCCAAAAAGCTGAGTTGTCCAGCCGACGCGGCACATTATGTTTGCTGTTTTTGAAACTTGAAAATGAAATCTTTTACGAGAACAGACCTTTTGGGATCGTGTGCTTCGAGATCCATGTACCGGAAGTTAAACGCGCGCTATGCTCACGTGAGATGCATAAGCAAGGACTTGACGAACTTCGCGCAAGGAAATGTGCACCGACAAGAACTGATATAGACACCAAGGAACGGGAGGACACTGCTTCCCTTGTTTTTCCTCAGTCGCACATGGAAAAAGTTCATCCACACGCACAGCCAGGGGAGGAAACGATGTACCTCGTCTTTTCGCAGGACCTAGACGCGAAGTCAGACAGGCAGACGCTTCCGTTTCCACTCCTCGTTTATTCGCGAATTTTTGAACTCTACACAAGCCACTCAGCCGCCCACACTACCGATCTTCCTCCCCATATGCATATATATATATATATATATATATATATATATATAATACATACGTACATATTCATTTTTCCATAAAAAACATATAGATTAGCCAGCGTGTAAACCTATTTATTCATCCGAACGAATATCATACATATATATATATATATATATATATATATATATTGGAATGCGTCTTTCCCTTTGCTCCCGCTGCTCCTTGTGCTTTGCAAATGCATGTACATTTGGGTCTTCTAATGAGGGCGGGAGACGAGAATGGCAAACTGGAGAGAGAAGGAAGCTGTCGAATATCCTCATTGGATGTTGCAAGCGGGTTCCCGGTCGCCTTCCCCGGGTCGATCCATGGATGCGAACAAATGCCTGTGGCAGAGAGAGAGAGAGAAAACGACACGAACCGAGTCCCGCGTCAAGCAAAAGCAAAAAAAAGACCAGGCACCAGGAAAGGAGCAGCAATACCCAGACAGATGCTAAAATGCTCAAAACAAAACCGCCGATCAAACCTCCGCTTCACGGAGTGACGAGGTGGAGTGAAGCTGTCATGGGCAAAGCCATACGCGAGGGTCTTGCACTCAGGAACTGAGAATTCAGATTACCTCGATTCTCTCTGATGGTGTGGTAAAGGTACCCAAGTGGGGAGGATCAGTTCATATACACAAGCGAACGCCCGCAGCGACCAGCCTCAAAACAAGTATGAAAACGAGGAGAAAGAAAGGAGAACGGTTGGTGCAGGAGAGGCAGCGCGAGTTTAATCAGACACGGTCACGAGACAAAACCCACCGGAGGATTCCCGGACGAAATGTGGTAAAGAGACTTCGCGCCGCAGCATTTTCCTCGTCCATCAAATCCTGATTCGACCTCAGAACCTTTTCCGCTGCCTCGTCCTGAAAAAAACAGAAACGAAATTCCATAGATGAGTCGCTCGGCGCACTACCGCTGTATACCATGTGTGGTTGATTCTCTGCTAGAGTAAAGATAGGTTCTGAGATACTCAAAATCCATTCGGTGTGAATGTTCGACATGCGGTCAGGACGTCAGGCTCATGCGGAGAGAAATGGTCGAACATGCGCCTTGCTTTCACAGACTGGGCATCGACTCAACGTCGCCGAAAACAGCTCGTCACAGCTGATAGTCAAAACGCGTTTCTCTCTCTGCACACCCGTGAATGTCTCCGACCATACGCCAGTCAAACGCAGCACCGTGGCCAGTTGCCCCCTTTTCCTCGATGTCTGAGTGTGCTGGCCTTCCTATCTCCTTCTCCGTCGTTACGTTTCCCTCTCATTCGCTCTCTCACACAATGACTCAGTGTCCCTGTCTCCATCGATTGTCTCCCTCAGGCACTCGCTCTCGCGAGCCCTTTCACTGTATCTTTCTGTCTCTCATTTCTCTCATTCTCTCTTTTTAACTCGAGTGACTCCTCCGGACCGCAGTCAGGCGACGCCGAAACGAAACAGATTGGCAAAGGACAAGCTACACCCTGGACTCACACGCCAGACCATGGTCATAACTATGCCATCTGTTGAAACGACAGAGCTGCGATCGCAGACAGATGCATGCGCAGCGATTTTACGGAAGCGCCAGGCGCAGCGCTTCTGTGGAGGCGTCTTGGAAACAATCAAAAGCACTGACTTCCTGACATCTCAAAACGGTCTTTGGATCGACGGACGCGCGGGCATCAGCCTCGATTCCTGTCGGACGAGCCTCGCGTTCTGCCTCCCCAGAGGTGTTGGGAGTCACAGCCTGCGACAGGGCGTTGGGTCCGAAAGACGAACACCGAGTCGCAAGTCTCAGTGTGCATGGAGGTTTCTGTTGGAGACTAACGAGCGCTTCTTCGCTGCGTGAAACGGACAGGTGGGGACGAGGACATACCAGAACAAACGGCGAGTCCCCCTCAGGAGTCCAGATTTTGATAAAATCGTCGATGCCGCTAGTCGCGATGCAGGAGCCGTGCGGATGCACCGCCACGCAGTTGACGTGACTCTCATGGCCTCGCAGAATGTTGACAACCTCGCCTGAACGGCAAATCAACGCAGACACCAGACGTCCGTTCGGGCATCGCTGGCACTCGATAACGCGGCGCCCGGCAGCTTTTTACTCTATCCCTACACAGTGAAAAGGTCGACGCCAACTGGGCACCGCTTCTCGTTTTGCCGATGTTCCTCCAGTCGTCGCCTGCTCGCGAACAGGCGGAGGTGCTCTTCGAACAGTAGAGGCACACTCGGGACGAGACGAAGACAGAGAAAACGCGAACGCAAAAAAAACGATAGCGGGGAGGAGAGATGCGCGAAACCTGAGTGGACGCAGTGAAAGAGGAGAGCAATCGACGCACACAGTAGGAACGACGGCAAGTCTAGGCAAATAGCACCTGCACGAAATGCTCGACACCAGTGGAGACAAGAATGCGAGAAGGCTTAAACAAAAGCAACGAGATGAGTGGTACATCTGGGGAAAGGAAAGCAGCAGATGAAAACGCCGTACCATCACACATTCGCCATGCTAAAACCGAGGCATCATCACTGCCTGCCAGGACGTGGTTGGTCCCCCAAAACGCAACTTCCTTGATGTCCGTAGCGGCGTTGCAGTGACCGACGAACCTGGAAGAAAGCGAACGCCGTTGACACGGCAAGGAAGAAAATGACACAAACGCAAGGAAGCAAATGGTGAACAGAAACGGCAAAGGAAGAGGGCTCCAACAGAGCACCAGCGGAAGCTGCCATCCCCCCTACACACGACCGAGGCAGAAGTCCACGACTCGACCCTGCCACTGGAAAGAAACAGCAGACAATTTCGATAAGCCATGATTATACTTGGTTTCACTGCGAGCGCGGTAAAACACAGAATGCTGCTTGCCGTCACTCTCGCTTTCCTTGCGCGTCTGAATGATTGTTCACCTTTGTCGCTGTGGACGCAGGCACATGCTCATACTGCTTAAACGAGACCGAATACGGGAGGAGAGGGGTTTGAAGTTTGAAGGCTTGATTAACTACGCCTGGCGGATAGTATCACACCCTTTACTTGTTTTCTTATTCGCAAATACGACTTAGATTCAAAGCGTTACTGCATGCACGTGCAATGTTCTCCTTTACTTCAATATACATATAAAACATATATATATATATATATATATATATAAACCGGAATGCTTGCTACAGGTAGACCTTGTTGGATGTTTCCCGCGTGTTGTTCGCACCGGCCGATATGAGGCGTCGGCATCCAGTTGGCGTTCAGGATATATTGCTCAGCCTGGCGTGCAGTCCGAAAAGGAAGGCGCCAGGGTCCGGGAGCGGCGCCGACATCCTGAGAGTCGCAGGAACGCCCGCAACGAGAGAAGACGATGCAGAAAAAGCCAGTGGTGGTAGAAGAGGCGTGAGGCTAACCCAAACGACAACAAGCATGTTGACGACAAGGAAGAAAAATATGCAGTGCAAGAAGGAGGGAAAGAACTGAAGAGCTGGTCGCAGAAAGAAGACAATGGCAAGTGACACGCGCTGCCGCGACGATGCTGGCCTGACTCCGAGAAGCCACGATAGTCTCCCAGGATCCGGAAAAAAACAAGGAAAACGAGAAAGAGATGAATGTCAAAACCGCTTGCATGTCAAAACCTCTTGCATGTCGAAACCGCCTGCACCAACCTGAGAAAGAGACTCTGAAAGGCCACAACGGAGAGCGACGAAGAAACCGACTCACATGCATGGAGTCGACGTCCGGCCAGACGTCATCGTCGCTGTCATCCCAGAAATACCGACGACGCGGGGCGTCGGAAACGTTTTCTTCTTCGCCAAAGCTCGGCCACGAACTGTCTGACGATGAAGATCCAAATTCCTCAAGATCATCATCGCTGTCGTGACTGTCCTGTGCATCATCTCGCAAGCTTGCAGCTTCACCTCCCGCGCTGCCGTCTGATTCACTGCTGCGACTTCCACCTCCATCTCTTCCTGGTTCTCTCCGTCTTTCTCTTATAGCCTGTGACATGGAGACACGGCGTTCTGCTCTCATGTCCCCCTCAGGATCTGCAGGACTCAACTCCTCTCCGCCAGGCCCTGTCGCTGCTGTCTCTTCCGCGCAAGCCCTTGTCCTTGTTTCCTCCTCACGAGGCTCTGTTTCTGGCGTCTCCTCACGAGGCTCTGTTTCTGCGGTTGGCTCCTCTCCGCAACGCCCTGCTTGGGATCCAGCTGCGGCGTCTGCGACTCCGCTTGACCTGCCGACAACGGTGAGCGCCGCCTCAGGTTCCGCGCCTTCTGACTGGCCAGGCCGTCGCTCAGCGGCTTCGCGTCTCTGCGGCGCGTTGGCTGCCTGCGCGTCGGAGTCTTCAGAAGAGTCTGATCCACCGTCCGGTCCGCTCTGCGCGTCTTCGCCGGTCGAGCAGAGGAGACAGTACTCGTCTAAGGCGACATCTGAGTTGTAGGCGTCGATGTCGAAGCGGCTCTCGCCGTCCGACGAAGACTCGCTGAAGCTCACTGGTTCGTCAAGCGCGTCCAGAGCGGAACGTGAGAAACGCCGTCCCAGGAAGGCTCCAGCGGGGCGGCGAACGCCCCCGCCAGGCCCTGCGTTTTCAGGGTGTGAAGCGCCTTCATTCCGCTTCTGCGCAACTGTAAATGACCCTCTATCAAAGGCGGCAGATGAAGACGCAGACGACGAAGACGCAGAGGATGAAGACGAAGAAGAGGAAAAGGAGGAAAAAGAAGTAGACGAAGAAGAAGCTGTCGAGGAGAAGGACGATGCAGACGAAGAAGTGGAAGAAGAGAAAGACGAAAAAGAAGAAGATGAAGAGCCACTGCGTAGGCGTTTCGACTTCCGGTGTGAGCTTGGTCTGGGCTCTCGCTTGACATCTTTGTCGGCCGTTTGCTGCTTCAGGTTGACACTTGCAGTTGAGGTTGCACCCGCTGTTGCTCCACAGTTGGACGATGCCGAGAGTGGCGAATCCTGAGGAGAGAAGCGTGACGCCTGGCGCTTGTTTCGTCCTTGTCTCCTCAACATGTCTGCTTTGTCAATTCCTGACCTCTCGTTTCCATGGCACTCGTCTTCGACATTCTCGAAGTCGCCGCTTGCCTCTCTGGCTTCCTTCCGACCTAACTGACCTGCCCCATGCCCTGTCGAGCGCCTGCCTGTGCTGCCGAGATCTCTGTTTTCTTCATCTCCCTTCCATGCCTCGAGCTCACTTGTCGCTTCGTCGCCTTCTTCCTCCTCGCCTTCTTCGATACGTCTCGGATGCTCCTTCCTTTCCATCAGCCACGCACGGCATTTGCTGCGAATCAGCCTCCTCAAGAATGAAAGCGACGGCCAGCCTTGCCATCGTGGAATTCGACAGCGATAGGAAAATCCGACGGCTGGGTGCAACCAGAGAGGCCGCGTCGCCTCCTCGGAATGCTCCAGATAAACGAATGCCAACGACAGCAAACTTTCCATGTCCTTCTCGCACTGCTTCACCCGCAGATCTCGCTTTTCGCTCTTCGAACACGATTCCAAAGAGGACGGTGGTGGCGAAGGGCGCGTCGGGGAAGGACGCGAAGAAGACGACGCAGAAGAAGAGGAAGCAGATGCAGACGTAGAACATGAAGATGAGGCAGAGGTAGAACAAAGAGAAGAAGAGGTCGCGGATGAAGAAGAGGTGGAGGTACCACAAGGAGAAGACGAGGCTGAGGTAGCGCAGGGAGACGTAGAGGCAGAGGTGGAACAAAGAGAAGATGTAGAGGTAGAACAAGGAGAAGAAGAAGCAGAGAGAGCGCAGGGAGAAGAAGAGGAAGAAGGCGGTGAGTGACGGAGGGTCTGGTGCATGGAAGGATCCTTGCAAGAGACGTCATCTCCATTGTTGCTCCCGAGACAGATCATGAGACCAGACTGGAGAGGCGGTCTCTTCACGGTTGTCTCGGAGAAGCGAGTGTCGAGTCCGCGAGCTTTCATCCGATCTGTGTCTTCGTCGTTCGTTGTTTCTGACACTGGAGAGGCAAGGGATGTACCCTGAGTCCTCTCTTCGTGGTTGGGACGTGACGGTTCATACAGGGCTTTGGGTTTGTCTGTATCTCCGCCAGAACGGCAGTTTGATCCTTCCTCGCCTCCGCTGCGCTCCTGTGACTCCGCACCGTCCATCCGGCCAACAGCTGCTGAAGAAGTCGATCGTGCGTCTCCAGTCTGGCCCTCGTCGCTGGCAGGTGCTGTCGCAGCATCGTGCAGCAACGACGAAGGAGCGGATGACGAGGGAGCAGAAGAACAAGAGGCTGAGGCGGACCAAGACGACGACGTTGTGGGTGGCAAGGCGCTGATTTCCCTCGTCTCTTCATCGGGACCTGTCCGTGTTTCTGAGTTCCTCTCATCGCCGCGTCGTTCCTGGTTCTGCGTCGCATCGCCCGTTGCCTCAGCCGCACGGCTGTCTCGCTCAGTGGAAGGCGAACGACGAAAGTACCGCGGACTGTTGAGCGGCGAAGGGCAAAGACACCCTGGGAAAGGTCGAATCCCTGAGCCGCCATAGAGCTGCGAAACGCGACGGCTGCGGCTAAGAAGAGAAAAACAACACAGAGCGGATGTGCGACAATGAGGATAAAAGCAAGACACTACGAACATTTGCGGACATCCGAAGACTGCATGCAGGTTACCGCTCGAACGCCTCGCGGACGCGCGGCTTTCCGGAGACTGGGGTCGGGTGCCCACGGCTGTCTCCCCAGTGGCGACTGCTCGTCTGCTGAGATCCACATCGTCGGTCTGTTATCAGGCGCATGCAGCGACGGAACAGTCACACTCTGCCACCGCGATCTATGCAGACAGCGAACGTTATTTCTCGAATTAACAGATGCACAAATCCAAGACACACTCCCTGATAGAGCTCGAGACAGCAGCTCTTCGAAGAAAACGACTCAAAGCCATTTCTTCCTACGGACTCCGCCCTATTGCCCAACAGCGGCTTCCTGTCCGGTCGTGTGAAAGTAACTGCCGATTCACTTCCATATACGCACGGCCACCAGAAACATTCCTCGCATGCCTGTGGATATGGTCATATTAATATACATATATATATATATATATATACATAGATATATACATCTATACATATACATATTATATATATATATATATATGCATACACATATAAGGAAAGAAGTATATCGAAGGAAAACCGCATGCCGAGAACTGGAGGAGCTTTGCGATCCCAGAAACGGGGTGAGAGATTCGAGTGCGTCGGTGCGCTTACCACAGCTCCTTGCTGATTTCTTTCATGACTCGTGCAAAATCAGGAATTTCTGGAAACCGTCGCGCGCAATTTCGAGCCACCCGAAAGGCCGCAATGGGTCGGCGGGAAAGGCGCAGCGCCTGGATTCGCCTAATAGACGAGAACACCACAAAGGAGAAGAACGATGTCTCAAGACGGGTGGAGGGAAACGACGAAGCTCACAGTGTACAGCTTCTCCATACACTTGTTATCGTGAGGTCCTGCGCTCGTTCACAAACATCTACCAGTGCTTGTCAAGAATCAGGCAAAAACCAGCCACACACAAAGGGGGAAAGGACCCGGACTGCCGGAGGACGGAAATGCACCGGGTACGCGAGGCGCGACGCTAACAAGACGGCAAAGAAGTTGCCATCCTTGAAGTGGAGACGCGAAAGCACCGAGAGTCTCTGAGATGCAGCGTGAGACGCGCGGCGAGAACCGAGCGTCGGAGACGCCTCGGCAAGCAGAGGGAAGACGCGTCGAACGCCAAGAAGACCAGAACAGGAGTCCAGTACCCCACACAAGACTGGCAATACATCCAAATCACGAACTCCCCAAACAACGAGAGACCCACACAGAGCGAAGAGCAGAAATGAGCATGGCTACTCACCGGTAGAGAGGTTTCGGATTCTCCGACGCCAAGCATGCAGCCTCGATTGCATCCAGTTCTGCGGCGAGGCCGTCGCCTCTGGCTGCCCTCTTGATGAAGCCCAGAGCCCGGTTGCACAACAAGGGGACTCGCAACTCTGCCTGCGTCGCTTCGTTCAGCGCTTGAGTCAGAACCACAATGGCTTGTGTGTACTTCGCATCCCGCACTGAGAAGAGAATAGAAATAACGGCTTAACGCTCCAGAAAAGCCTGGCACTGAGGCACACCGACACCGTACACATCGCGGAAGTCCTCAACGTGAACTGTGCCGTCGTACTGAATGAACTTCCATAGTTGGAAAGGAAAGCGAGACACCGGACTCCTCGCCGACGGCACTCGTACAGAGATGCGAGCGTATTTGCGGGGACATCACCATGAAGCACAAAAAGGAGGCGGTCGTAGTATTCGAAGTTTGAAGACAGACACAGCCATACCCACAGTCACTTTGGAGCTTTTTCTGTCGAGATCCCGTCCGCCCCAGAAAGCCAACTCCTTCAGCCGAGGCCGAAACAACTTCCTTCACCAATCGAGCACCCCCATGCAGCGCGTCCGCGTTTGAGTGTATCACGCGACTTTTCCTTCCTTCCTGCATGCATGCTTCCTCTACTTACGAAGTTGGTTGGCGTGTGCCTGCATCTCCTTGATCTTCTCAGTGGGGGTCGAAGAGTGCGAAGCTTGCTCCCAGTTCTCCTTCGGCAAGAAGCCGACGGAGGCGTAGCGAGACTTGACGCGAGCTTGGTATTTTCCATCTCCTGCGACAGAGGCCCCAGGGACTCCAACGGGTGAAGTCATGTCGCTCACGCCTTCACTCTCTGCCTCGGCTCGACTGAACGACAGGGCGGAGGGATGTGTCTCTCCTCTGTCGGGAGGACGCTCCCTTTGCATGCCGGGCTCTCGAGAAGACGGAGACGAAGACGCAGCGCCCACGAGAGTGCGAGAGATGTCGCCAGAGATTAACTGCCCTTGAAGAGGCTCGCGAGTAGTCGCCGAGACGGAGGCGAGAGAAGCCGCCCGTGTGCCGCGTGAGCCTCCGGAGAACGCAGCCGAAGAAGACGGAGACGAAGACGAAGAAGACGGAGGCGAGGAGCCAGAAGCAAGAGAAGAGGACGCAGAAGACGAAGAGGAGGACTGCCGATTCGCATCGTCGCTGCATCTCGCTTCTCGTCTCCGTCTTCTTCTGCGAGAGCCGGAGGCGCTTCGTACGCAGGTCCACTCGTAGGAGGGCGGTAAGCGAGAAGCGAGCGTCGAGGTGGAAGAACGAAAAGGAAATACATAAACCTGCTCGCCGCTGTATGTTGCGCCGAGGAGGCGCCCGTCAGGCGACCAACTGAAGAAGCGGAGACACCCGGAAAAAAACCAGTATCAAACAAGCAAAGCGATTACGGCTTGCGGCAGGAAACAGAATACGAGCGTCGGGAGCGACACAGCGCCGCTCGAGAGCGGCGACAGCAGAATGGAAAACGGGGAGGAGGCAGAAACGACATGAGCTGTCACCTCCGTCATCGAGGACAGACGGAAGCGACGCGCAAGGAAAGGATGTCATAAAATACGCCCAACGGCAGTGACTTCAGAGGACAGATTCGTCGCTTTTTTTTGAATAACCAGACGATTTCGGTGCCATGCCCAAGCGTTCACATATGCCTCGCTTCCGCCCAAAGATCTATCGTTTCTCCTCGGACCGTTCGTTTTCGCTCTGTACCTTCTTTTACATGCATGACTCGACAACAGCAATCGGCCGCCTTCCCCTCTGATGTTTTGTTCCTTTTTCCTTCTTCTGAAAATGCTTCTTCTGTGACTTGACGCCAGCCTCCCTCCTCGCACTCCAAGCCCCCTGTCCTCCGGCGTTGTCTCTCCTTCTCCCTCTCTCCCCCGCGCTTCTCGACCTCGTTTCAGGCTTTGTTCGTATTCCGTCCTCCATGCTGGTCTCCCTTTCTCCCGACGGTCCCCGCGAGCCGTCGCATGGCGCGTTCGGCCTCGACGTTCGCACCCACTGTTCCAACTGCACTTCATACGGCGACCATGAACGAGGAAGGGCAAATGCACGAACCGCTGCGGGCTCAGTTGCTGCGATATGCGCGAAGGCCTTCGAGCTCTGAGTCACGCGTTTCCGGCTTCCCCGCGGCTGCTCACCTGAGATGTGTGACGGTGAGAAGCCTCGAAAACCGTCTTTCCCAGTGCGGATCAAACTCGAACGGAACCCCCCAGAGAGTAGAAGGCAGATAAACGTCGCAAGGCATGACATGTCGGATATCCTGTCTCCTTCGTCTTCTTTCCTCAAAGTCATCTTCGGCAGGCTCCGACCTCCCTAGGCCGTCACTGCTCAACGACAGCATGCGCCGGTCGTAGACGCGAATGAGAGGGTCGTTTGCCGCAACAGCGATGTACTCCGGCTGCATCGGATTGATAGCAACAGCCTTGATCTGAAGGCGCGAGAGACAGCAATGGAGGAGCTGTGACACGGCACAGGTAAACGACGCACCGAGACATAACGCGGCCAGACAAAGCGAACAACCAACGTTCAGTACAGAGAACTACAACGCCTCCCGGTGTTCAGCCCAGAAGACATCGACGGCTCCAGTGACACAGGCGAACTCTGGAGCTCCACTGTTGGTGCGCCTCGGTCAGAATCGACCTCCAAACTTGGGTGGAGCCTCAAGTACTGAAGTAGCGAATTCACAGATATCGCAGATTTCGTAGCATGAGAACGGCCGTCTCTTCTCACCTGAGGCGCACCACGGGGGCCGCCTTTCCGGGCGAACTGCATCTCATAGTACGCCTCGCGCAACAGTCGTCTGTCCTTGGTGAGAATGGATCTGTGATCGCGAAGATCCATCCTTCTATCCAACAACGACAGTCCCCAGCCACCGTCCTCTCCGGCTTCATATCTCCCTCGGTTCGCGCCACACACCACATTCGCGCGGATCTCGCTGTCGCGCGGTCTCCGGCATCTTCTCGCTCTTTCAGGCGAAGCGTCGGATCCCGAGGAAGGCGACGCGCTCTCGCGCCTAGTCCTGGCGAGCGGGAACCGCAACCGGACGGACACAGAGGACGACAAACGGCCTCTCTCCCTCGTTTCTGGAAATGCGAGAACGACTGAAGAGGGAGAGGAAGAAGACAAAGACGAAGAAGAGGCAGAAGAGGCAGAATAAGACGATGAAGCAGAGGAAGAAGAGGCAGAAGAAGCAGAGGAAGACAATGAAGCAGAGGAAGACAATGAAGCAGAGGAAGACGATGAAGCAGAGGAAGACGATGAAGCAGAGGAAGAGGCGATTCGAGGAGGGGTGAAGGTCATCCGG
Source organism: Toxoplasma gondii ME49 (assembly GCF_000006565.2). Classification (NCBI taxonomy): domain Eukaryota; phylum Apicomplexa; class Conoidasida; order Eucoccidiorida; family Sarcocystidae; genus Toxoplasma; species Toxoplasma gondii. The sequence goes on along the minus strand of NC_031475.1, from coordinate 1,279,409 downwards.
ACGGAAGGCCTTGCATCCCGAGGGCGCTCGCGCGGATGCAGACTGATGAGGATCTGTACATGGGCAAGCGGAAAACTATCGGCAGGCATGGACGGAGGGGAAAACAAGAGATGCCAGCATCTGGCGAAAACGCAGCCAGTCGTCGAAGAAAAAGTGGACAGCCCTAGGAGCGAGGCGGAACCACAGGAACTGGAGACAATGTCGCTGAAAAGGAGAGAAAAAGTCGTGAAGACTGACGAGTCACATGTCACGATTGCAAGCGAAACCTGGAAGGAACGATCGAACTTGAAGACGAACAACGAACGGTCAAACTGTGCGCAACTCACATTGGAGGCTTGGACTCCGCCAGGGGTGCAGGAGTGGAGAGCGCGCTTGTCATACTGGCGAACGGTCCCTGCGAGATGCGTCCACCCAACAGATGCGCCATATGACATGAAAATAAAAAGATCTCATCATCTTTTCAAGGACCTGTGTGTCCGGTCGGAGGTCCCTGTTGGAGTCGCAGTTCCCCCCGCTCCCCGAGCACGGACGTTGTTTGCCTGTAGGAGTTCCCGTATATCTCCGTTGTCAAGTTTTGTTGATGCACCTCTGTGCTCCTCCTCCTTCTGCTCCCTGCATTCTCGTATTTGCATCTTTCTTCTTGCCTTCGTTTCTGGGCAGGACGAGACGGTTCAGTCTACGCGGCGGAGAACAGCAATTTTAAAGAACTGGGTTGTCCGTCTCTCGAGCATGCTGGCGTTTTCGTTTTTTTTGTGCTCACCGTCCTCGGAAGCGGTCCACCAGAGATTCTGGGAACCGTGAGGAAGCGTCGCTAGATGTTTCACTCTGCCGGAATGGCAGTAACAAACGAAGCTGCAAAGGAAAGAAAAGCAACGCGGAAACGCTTCGAGAGTCGACCGGAGGACGTCAGGATCCACAGCACACGGTTAGCGAAGGTACACAAGCTGCTGGCGAGCGTGGAAGCCAAGCAGGTGGAGACAGCAAGTAAACGACGTCACGGGAGCGGGCGTCTTGCAGAGATGGGCGACACAGCGACCCGTTCGCGTGAGAAGAAGGAAATGAGAAAAGATGAGGCAATGAAGGAACTTCAGACGGTGTTTATGCCGTGAGCGCAGTCAAAGCGAGTGTGGACGGGCAAAAGAAAGAGAAGTTCTAAAGATACGAGGAAGCAGGAAACCGCTTCCTACCTTGCATTTCCTTCGCGAATCGAACAGAGGCGAACCTCGCGGTCCATCGCTCCCGTGGCGACATGTGTGTCACTCAGAAAACCAACGCCGAATATATTCAGCGAGTGACCTGCGAACACCCAGCCAATCTCCTCACCTCGAGGAATGAGGAAACTCAGTAAAAAGACTTACGAATATGCACGGCTGCGAAGTGATAACGCTGTCCATACACCGTGGTTCATGCCAGCAGCGAAACGTCACTGTGGTTTCTCATAACAGGTCGTAAACCCCCCATAACGTGTGACAAACCATATCAATCTCTGTGTCAAGACTTATATGCATAAATTAGCAAAATCCTATATATATATATATATATATCCTATATATATATAGGAAGTACTGTTGTAAATGGCAACGACTTACATTTGTAAGTAGTAAAAGTGAGAGATGGAGCGACAGACAGAGAGGCATATATATATATATATATATATATATATATATAGACTGATAGATAGATAGATATAGGCGGTGATGGATGACGATTTATTCGCATCTACACACGGATATGCATGCCTTTCGGGAAAGAATTGAAAAACCTGCATCAGTCAAGTCTGAGACGCTGGACGGCAGGCTGCGTTCCAGGACGCAGCTAAAAAGGGGAGAAGAACGGAAAGCGAGAGAGAATCAAGGAAACGAGAGCCCCTGCAGAACAGGAGAAAAAGCTCCTCAACGATTACCAGAATTGATGATTGTAGTCGGGGAATCTTTTTCGGAGTGAAGGTCCCAAATGAGGCACTGGCGGTCGTCGCTCACAGAGGCGAGAAGGCGGCCTTCCTCGTGCCATGCCAGCCGATTGACACAACCTGCGTGACCTAAAAAGAGAAAACAATCGAAAACTCACCTCACCCCACATCGACTACCTCAAGCAGGACTTTGCCAATGAAACCTGCACATGCAGAGCACCCGCATATAAATAAACAGATATATATATATATATATATATGTATATATATATATATAAAGGTATCTCGGCGTGTTTCTGATGTACAAAGACTAATCGATATACAGAGAAACACGAGAGACGCTGCGGCACACCGCTGTCAACTGAATCCTCGGCCAACGCAGTTATCATTTCAGGCCAGCGAAGACGAGATACCAGGTGTGAACTTCTGCAGCTACCTTCTAGCTTCCGTCGGTCGGTAAGCCGAGAAAGAAACGCTTCGGACTGAGAGGGGCGGGAGAATGAGCTGAGTCGGCCATGCTTCTTGGCGTCGCGACTCAGCGACAAAAGGTTCTTTTCCATTTTCGCGACTTGGCTATCTCTCCGACACTCTGTACAGGCGGTCGCGGCCCTCCGCTCCTCTGCTTCCCTCGTGTGGGGAAAGCTGAGAGGGCAGAGAAAACAGAAAAGTGAGAAAACGTCGAAAATTTGAGATCCACTACATGCAGAAGACAGCCGGCGCAGCGACAGAGTCTCGCGGCTCTCGTGTGGTAAGGAGGACCGCCGATGAGGAAGAGGCGTGGATTGCTCAAGGAGGCTAAAACAGGAAGACAATGAGGAGGGAGAAAGCTTCTTTCCTCCAACAAAAGAAAGGCCAAGTTTCAGTCTCCCCGGAGCGGGTCTTTGCGTGATGGGAGGAAGCTGATGGAGAGAGACGAGAAGAAAGACCGGAGAAAAGGAGTTGCCAGAGAGAAGCCAAAGGCGCGGGGAACACAATTCATGAGGAGTCACGGAGCAGATGAGAAGCGAGGAAGACACGACAGGAAGAAGACAGGAAAGCGGACTCGAGTAATGCGAGGAACCATCCGACGAAGAGGAGATGCAAAATCAGCATAGAGGAGGGACTTGCTGGTGTGTTCCACACGAGGAATGGCTGAAGAAGGAAATTGCACATATGGTGAAACATGCACACTTTCCGCGGGATTTTTTTCCTCGGTCTTCAGCAGTTCTGATGGTCTATGACGTTCCAAACATCACCGTTAAGTCTGCGTTTTTCCTCACGCGCCTTGCCTGACCAAGAGTCACACTTCTTCTGTGCCGCCATCTCGAAGAGAGGAGCACACGGCAACGAAGAAGCAGAGACGCCTCTTCAAGTATGGTCAAACGGAAGCAAGACACGCACAAAAAGGGATGAATGCTGCGCTGTTTCGCAGCAGACGTGCAATCTGGAAGAACGGTGAAGTGCCAAGAGTCCCTGCTTTCCAGAGACTTGACTTCTCCCCCGGTCCTCTGAACCTCCAGGACTGCCAAGATTTCCAGCACACCGGGAAGAAATGCGTCACGCGTGTCTGTATCCACAAAATCGGCAACAGAGAGAGGCAGCCCAGCTACGGTCGTCTCACCTGTAGATCTGGTACGCGTGCTCGCGGCTTTCAGACGTTGACGGCGAGGAAAGATACGCACGGTCGTTTACAACTTTTTTGCCTCCAATCGTGGCAGCAGGATGGTCCGGGTCTTCAGGGGCATCTCTCACAGCGAGCAACGCTGGTGGTAGAGTCAGAAGGATGACAGGATTTTGTCTTGGCGCGAGGTCGCCGGAAATAGCGAAAACGCTCCCCGTCGAAGTCACCTTATCCCTCTTTTTCTGTCAAGGCACCCGACTATTAGCCGCCGAGGCAGAGACTCCGTCCGGGTCAACTACGCTTGTCCGACCCCCCTTTTTCTCTCGAGTATCGCGACTCGCGGCTGTCCTGCTCTCAACGATCCCAGAACCACAGTTTTCGGAGAACAGTTTCATGGCCTTTCGGGCACAGATGCCGACTTGCTCTTAGCTGTAGTCACAGAAAAAAAGGCAGAAGACGGCCGAAACGCCAGCACATCCTTACTTACGGTGAGTTACGCTCTGGGGATCGGCGATTTCGACAAGCGCCGGGCAGTTGCGGCCTCTTCCCGTGGCAGACGGGGGTGTGTCAATCGGACATTCCATCACAAGGACAACGCGAAAAAGCGACCTCAACATAAACCGGGACGTACCGGATTCATTGACACGCAAGGATCTGCGCCTTCTCTTCTCATTCTGTACCATCTCTGCCTTTGAGGGAACGGTGTTTTCTACACATCGTCGGACATGTTGCACACTGGTGCGGATCTGCACACCCCCGGCGATATCTGCTAAACTGTTGAGCTGTACGCTTGTGTGCCGCAGACGAGAACAGCCGACCCTGTGTCACGAAGCAACGGGCAGCTAGGATGCACGTTCCCTGTGAAAAAGCTGTCTAAGTCAAGACAGACCATTCCTCCGTGATTCTGTCAAAGTAACGCGCCGGCATAAAGTGAGCCAAAAGCATCGCGTTTCCAGCGTCTGCGTCGTAGCAATGCCTCACGACTCACTGGCACACCAGCACACCTGCCACGCACAGCATTACAGCTCTGTCCTTGGATCGACCGATATGGCGAAATGTGTGAACAGGCATATACGCATGGACAGAGCTATATGGAGGTCTGGCTGCATGCTCAAGAGATCTCTGTTCATACATCTGAAAATATGCATCTATAGGCGGTGATGTGAATGTATGCGCAAGAGCTCACAAACACTCCCGGGGGTAGGACTCCCGAGGTCTGAGCTCTGTCGATTTGGTTGGATAGAAGTGCTCGAGGGGGACGCTCGAGCAAATTAACTGAATTCCCTAATCTGGATACGCATGCGGAACGCTAAAGGGGGAGCTGTTCATTGAGGTGACTGCAGTTCCTCGTTTTTTTGGAGCGCGCGAGCACGCGACGTTTCCCGCGCATTCGCGGCGCTTGCGCGGGTGCACAACGTTTATACCGGCGAAGTGGCAGGCTTTCAGGCGTCGGCTGCGCAAGAAAGGGAGATATCGATCGAGCTGAAGGCTGGCTCCTTCTTCCTTTTTTACGTTTGCGTTCTCCGGGCGTTCGCCTCGGTCTTTCAAAGCCGAAAGATAGGAGAATGCGCCGCACGAGTGAAACGAATAACGCGGTCCTAGAACACCAGCCGGACCTCCCGTCGTTGCCTGCCTCCCTGTCTGCACGACTTCTCTACATCATCTTTCTCAGCGAGTCGCTCGGTGTGCGCCTACGGCGAATGCGCCGGGAAACGCGGAAATCTTGTGTATAGACTTCGCTGTCCGTTCATGCCCGCCTTTTATTCTAACTGTCGAACGAGCGCGTAGCGATTCTACCGGTTTTGTCCACCCTCCTCCGCGAAGCCTAGTCCGCCGCGCGAAAAAAAGGGAAAGACTAGGTCTTGGCTGGCATCCACGGTCTGGTTTCCTTCTTCCCTGAAAGGTGCTCTGTTCTGTGAGATATCTCACGTAATTTTCTCGCGCCTGTTAGATGATATGCTTCCGCTGTCTGTGGCGAAGTACCGAAAAGTCCTCCTGCTGACAGGTGCTGTGTCTCGTGATGTCTCGTCCTCACTCTCTGGAATTCTACAGCCGGATCTCCGCTTGTCTCATCCGGATTTCCTCCCTTTCGCCTTTTCTTTTCGTTACGCCGGCACCCGCGTCTGTGGCAGCCAAAGCTGTATCTCTACTTCAGTCTTAAATCCATTGCCTTCGTCGTCCTCGGATGGAGTGTGTCTCCTCACGCCTTCAGCTCAAAACGGCGAGATTCTTCTCCGTGTTTGCATGCATCTCTCTCTTCTCTCTTCCTCGCGCTTTTGTCTCTCGTTGTTTTCTCGCCCCCTGTTCTGTCTCCCCTGGCTTCTCCGTCGCTTGCCCTGGAGCCTCCTCTCCTGCGTCATACAACGTCCTCATTCACTGTTTTTTCTCGTCTTTCCAATTCAGTCTCGAACGCACATTAAAACCAAAGTTTTTTCCTCGGCCTCGTCTGGTTTGTATTCCCCTGCCTCTGCGTCCCCTGTATCGCACATCGCGAGACCTATGAACCAACACATACGCGTGTAAATCTACGGGAACAAGTTCAAATGTATACACATTTATTGTAGGTCTCCATTCGGCTCGACCAAATATATAGATATCTCCTTGTCCTTTGTTGAGGGGGGCGGACTATGCTGCGAGGCGGCCTACTGCTTCCACGCCTTTTCAGGCATTGGCATGGATCCTCCAACGCGTCCAGCGCCTCTGGGTTCCGCCTCTGTACAGTCCCCGCCGTCGTCTTCTTCGTTCTCTCTCACATCTCCTCGTAGCATGAGCCAGGCGGCTGTCTCTGCTGGCGACACAGCTGATGCCACTGTCTCCTCCGTCTCTGCCAGGCTGTCTCCATCGCTGTCAACCTCTCAGAGAGACGCGGGGACAAAGGGGGAAGGATCGGCCTCGACTCAAGCAAGTATGCCAGACGCCGACGAGAGGAGCAGCCGGTCTGAGAAGAAGGGTGCGACAGCGAAGGAGAGTTTTGAAGAGCCTGTGGAAGACAGGACGAACGCGAGAGAGCCTGAAAACGTGAACGAAAAGCTGGAAGATGAACCTGGGGATAAATGGAGGAAACTGAAAGTATCTCGTGCGTCGAAGCACGCTCTCAAAAAGTCGAGCGAGACCGAAAAAGTGACCCGGCGCGGAGTGGAAGCGATGCTGTCGAATCGCCTTTCTGTGTCTCGCCTGAAAAACGCAATGTGTCTCCCTACTCCTGAGACAGAGAGACCTGACCGCGGCTCTGGCGGAGGAGAAGCTGCTCGCATGAGGACGCGGGTCATTGCCCGCAGAGTGCATGTTTCTTCTTCACCGAAGCAGTCTTCCCAGCGGTCTTCTGTCCTCTCTACTGGCACGCCTTCACCCTTCTTTCCTTCGTCACCCCGGCGCGCTTCTGGTCGCTCCTACGTCCGAGTTTCTCCTTCCCCAGCTCCCAGGTCTCGCGAAGTCGAGGCGAGAGGGACCTTGTCTCCGGCCTCGCCTCCCCCTGCGACGTCAGAAAAGGTCGCGGTTTCTGTGTGTCGCCACAGAGGAAAGGAGGAAACCTCTCCGAGTGTAACGCGCTCCCAGAAGCCGCGGTGGTCCTCCGCAGCTTCCCGGCGCAGCGAAAGCACCTCAGGGCGGCGGAACCTGCCCGCGGTGCACCGTCTCCTCCGATCCGCCGGCCGCAGCTCTCCCAAAACAGAGCGTGTGGAGAGCGATTCACAGTCTCGTTGTCGCGGGGATTCCTCCCCCTCGGCGTCTTCTGCATCCTCTCCCATGTCGGGCAAGGGGACCTGCGTCGCGCCCAGGACTCCGGCGCCGGTGTCGACTCAGAGAGCCGCGCGCATGCGCAGCCTCCGGCGCCCACTCGGAACGTTCACCACGCGGCGTGAGAGAGCGACGCCTTCCGCGCTCTCAGGCTCTCGCCCAGGCTTGAGAAGTGAAAGGCGGGCAGAGGGAAGCCGAAGCCGACGCGGAGTGTCTCCCGTCGCTTCGAGCTCCGACGCGGTCCTCAGGGACGCAGACGAGGACCCTGAAGAAGGTGATGGCGCTCGCGAGAGGCTGCATGGCGCCCGCCGCCGGCTGCCGGTTTCGGCGCGCGCAGGCGTCAGCACGCGTTCCTCCGCTGCTGGGTCTTCCTCAGAAGGATACGTTGGGAGTCAAGGCTTTCCGGGGATGTCTGAGGACGGCGGGACTCCTCCCGCCTCGCCCAGAACGGAGCCTGAAAGGAGGCGAGGCGACCGCGAGAGGCCTGTCTCCGACTTTCCAGGCCTCCGGCCGCGCCACTTGGCGCCAGGCGAGGAGCCACCGACCCCTCGCCCTGGCGGCGTGTCTCCTCGCTCTTCGCCGATGACGCCTGAGGAACGCGAGAAGGTCGGGACGCGCCGAGGGTACGGGATCGGGGGGATCGGCGACGGCGGGCGGCAGAAAAAAGCCAAGACAGAGGCGGAGAAAGACGACGACACTCGTGCGTTGTGCGGCCAAAACGAAGAGCGCCTGGTCGGATCGACTCCGAACGAACGCAGCCCTATGCGGCCTATACTCTCCTTCTCCCCCTCGTCGCCAGCTCGGAAAAAAGACGGCCTTCAAGCGCGCGATGGATTTTTCGGCGCGAGATGGTGAGTTCTGAACAAGCCGTTTCTTCACCAATCTCTCGTTTCCACCGCACGGCCAAACTGTGCGGCGTCACACCCTTCTGGTCAGTCGCCTTTCAGTCGTGGCCTCGTCTGTGCAGATTACCTCTTACCTCTGTCTTTTCTTTTATATTCGCATTCGTTTGCGTTTACTTGGTTCTAAGTTTCGCTCTCGTCTTCGCCTCCCCGCTCTCCGTCTCTTTCCAGCCGCCATTCTCGACCCCAGCCGTTCTGTCTCTGGTTTCCTCTCCCTTCCGGTCTCTCCGTCTGGCTCCATTTCTCTCAAATGTCTCCCCGGTGCCTCATTCTTCCACTTCCTTGTCTTTGAGGCGTCTGTCTCTCTGTGGCTCCCGCGAACTGTTTGCATCTGAAGCCCTGTGTCCAGACGGTCTCGCCTGTCGCCTTTTTTTCAGGCGTGTCAACGCACAAACGGGTCTGAAGGAACTTGATCCAGGCCCACTGGGCGTCGACTTCCACTGCAACGTCTGTGGTGTGGACGTGAGCGTCGGCCAGTGGCGAGTCCGCTGTGCAGAGTGTGACGACTTCGACTTGTGCGTCTTTTGTTTCGCCCGCGGCCGCGAGACGGGGACGCACTTGAATACGCATGCGTACAGGCCGGTGCCTCCGAACCGGCAAGAGATTTTTGCGCCGAATTGGACCGCTGACGAAGAGCAGATGCTTCTTGAGGGCGTCAGTCGCTTCGGCCTCGGAAACTGGAACGACGTCGCCTCGCTGGTGAACCGTGTGGCGCTGCGCGCCAAGACCAAGCAGCAGTGCGAGCAACATTACATGAGTGTGTACATCGACTCTGGAGGCATTCCAGCCGCCCTTTGGGAGCAGGAAACTCCTGCCCCCAAAGTTCACAGCCCACCCGAGGCCTCGCCTTCGTCCCTCATCTTCTCGCCGCGCCGCGACGCCTCCTCAGACAAGGACGAAGCCGCCTCACCCCTCCAGAAGGCCGCCGGCGCCGGCCCGCGAGACGGCGCCGGCGAAGACGGGGGCCTTTTGGGCTCCAACGGAGACACCTCCGCCACCACGCCCGACGGCGAAGCCGCGATGCCCCAGAACGCAGCCAAGACGGGTGACAGAAGACACGGGGACGAGGCCGAACAGAGGCGCGAAAGAGCACAGAGAGGCGAGAACGAAAACAGGAGCGAGAGGGACGAGAGAACCGAGGAGGAAAAGATGTTTGGGACGTTGTTGGCGGACACCGAATCAGATGAAGAAGAGTCGAATCAGCGGACACTGGCAGAACTCCAGGCGGACAGCAACTCCTGGCACCCGCCCTGGATCGCGAAGCCTGTGCCTCCGCAGCCGCACCACAACAACCTTCAAGGGTACGACCGCGCTTGGCAGCACGAAGAGCTGGAGAGGGTCCGTCGTGGTAAATCAAGGAGCGTCGGTTCTGTTTCTCGTTGAGAACGGATGGATGTATTGTCAGCGGAATTCGCCTTCAGACCGTTTGTCCCCCTCGCGTCGAGCAGCTCTCTGTCACGCTCGATGTTACGATCCTGAAGTTTCTTTGTCAACCTTCTTCTCACAAGAGTTTTCTCTCCTCTTCCGCGGCTGCGTTTGGCGCCTGCGCTGGTCTTTGTCGTAGATGGGCGTACTTGCTGCGGACCCTGAGTTTCACGTAGAACCTGCCGGCCTCCTGTTTTGTGTCCCCGCGAGATGTCATGTCTCGATGCGCTCTGCCTCGTATGCCCCTGCGTTGTCTCCGTTCGCCCAGGTACCTCCCGCTTCGCGGGGACTTCGACGTGGAATACGACAACCATGCGGAGGCGCTCCTGGCCGACATGACCATAGAGCCGCACGAATCTCCCTCCGAAAAGGCCTTGAAGCTGAGCATCGTGGAGGCGTACAACTGTCGGCTGGATGAGCGAATCTACCGGAAGCGGACGATTCTGTGGAGACACTGGGACGACCCAAAGATCGCGAATAGGGAAGTGAGTCACATCGTCCGTTGCCTCTGCTGGTCCGGACCTGCCAAACGTTTTTTGTCGTCTGCGTTTGCGTGTCTCTATGCCCCTCAGTTCAAGTTGCGTCTCTGTCTTCCTTACTCTTGTTGCCGAGCCGTTGCGCGTTGTTTTCTTGCCTTGCGTTCTGGGGGTTTTCGAGCCGTCTGTCGGGCGGTCGGGTGCAGGCGCGGGCGGGTGACGTTCCGGTGGTGGAACTTCCGTGGTGAAGTCGAGTCACACAGGAACTGCATATATGTGAATCTCCTTTGTGCACCCATACTCGGTCACCTTCATGACTGCATACTTTGCCTTCTGAAGGAAGTTCCTTTCGCTCTTTCTTTGTAGAAAACAGGCTCCCTCCTCGAACGCCGCTACTGGCAGCAGCTGAAGCCTGTCCAGCGCTTCCACAACGACTCCGAGCACATTGCTCTGATTCGATCACTGGTCACCTACGCAGAGGCTATGGAGCGTTGTCGCCTCCTCAAAGAGTGGAGAAGTCTCGACTTGCACACTCTCCAGCATGTCGTGGTATGCTTCTCTCGCGAGTCGTCGTTGGTCGCCGCTTTTTCCACTTCTTTCGTTCGATTCGTCTGCAGAGGCACAGCAGTGCCGTCTCTGTCCTCCGTTTCTCCAGCCTGACTTCGTGCGGTGGGGCCTGTCTCCATCTGGTGGCTCTCCTCCTCGTACTCGCGACTCGCTCTTCGTGTCTGGCTGTTTGAGTCCGACCCCTCACGCGATGTCCTGGTCCCCGAATCAGGGTGATGCTGATTGGTTCGATGCAAACTTCGTTGGCAGTTTTGTTTGACTTTTTCCATTTCCACTCCTGTCTAACAGGTTTTCTGCCGACCGCTTCTGGCGACAGTCGGCCGCCACTCACAGAGTCGACGTGGCTGAATTCTCTCCACAACTCCATTTTCCGACAAAGCTACACTTCATCTCTGAACCGCAGACTTCATACATATAACTCTCTCTCTCTCTCTCTATATATATATATATATATATATATGTATGTTTATAGGTATGGTTAGAGATATGGTTACAGATATGTATATAGAGATATTTATATAGAGATATATGTTAATATTTTTCTACGCGTGTGTGTATGTTCCCGCAAGCACTCGGTTTCGATGGGCGAACGTGGTGTAGCATTTCGAGACATACTGGTTGCGCCGGTCCCTCCTAGCTCTTCTTCTTTTTCCCCGTGCTGTCTGCCCTGGTAGGACTACGAGGCTGAGAAGCAGAAACGAGGCGCAGCATGCCGGCCTGCAGCGTTTCGCTCCTTGTTCGATGCGCCTTCGGTTTCCGGTGCCCCGTCAGCAGACGACTCTTTGAAGGCGACCTCGGCTGGTATTTTGAGCGACGCGCCTGCGGGCGAGCTCGTGAGAGTGACACCGAAGTCCGCCGTCACCTCGACCTCAGCCGAGAGGCCTTCGTCGCTGTCGGCTGCGGCGCCCGTCGCTCTTCTGACTGAGACACAGGCCGAGAAGGGAGAGGCCAGGGAGAAGCAATCGTCTCTCTCGTCTTCTCCCCCTCCTTCCGCTTCCGCGCCGAGTGCAGCAATCGACAGTGCGTCGGGAACCTCTCGCAAAGGCGGTCGACAGGGAGGACCGGAGACGAGGGTGAAAGACGGCGGTCCCGACGAGGAGAGTGAGGCCGATGCGAGAGAGCAGGGACTCGATGAAGGTGTGAAGGCGAAGAAGCGAGGAAGAGATGAAGAGCTTTCGGAGGGGCAGGCGCATGCGGACGGTCTCGAGCGATCTGAGGTGGATCTCTGCAGGGCGCTACAGTTGCCTCCTGTGCTGTACCAACTTGTTATTCAAGCACTTAAGGCTCAAGCCCAGATGCTGCCCACGGTCGAAAAAGACATGCTGAGGAAGAAGAGAAAGCGCATCAGCACGAGTAAGGAAAAACCGGGATTTCTGCGGGGTCAGGACCCCACAGTGTATAAGAGGAAAGAACCAAAGAGGAAAGGCGAAAGGCGGGGACACCTGAGAAGAGCGAAAAACCGGTCTTCTCTTCTCTGCATGATCTAGATTAAGGGGTTGTCGACAGCGCAAGACATCCCGCTGTTCGTCTTTCTTTGTTGTTTGAGAACCTCTTGCGTTTTACCGCTCTTGTCGGGTGAGTGTTCCGACAAGGCGCGGCCACCGGAGAGGAGCCTCACTTTGAGTTTCTCAGCCTCTGCACACAGGGATGCGCTGAAGGGGAGAAAGTGGAGGAGTGGAATGCATGTCAGGGACCGGAAGCCATGCATTTCACCTCGAAGTGATTCGCTGTGGAAGCACCATAGATATGTCGTAGAATAGTCGTCTTTTGGGGATCTTAACTGTGACTGGGAGAGACTGCCAGTCGCTTTGTTTTGATCTTAGGTGTGCACGCTCCCACTGCAGTTGTTTTTTCGGTGATCGGAGTCTTGATTGGCCCGTCGGATCTGAGGTGGACTCGCGGGCAAACCATGCCAACTCTGTGGTGCCGTCTCAAGTTCGGTTCGATTTCTCGGTTCTGTCTCCGCGCAGTTGGGAGCCTGTGGGACTTCGACGTTCGTCTGGATGTGGAGCAGAAGGCCGGCATGTTGAGAGATGCGTCTTCTCCGAAGGTCATCCTTTCTTCGCCTGGGAACCAAACCGTGGGCTCTCCTCCGTCTCCTTTCGCTGTCTCGTTTGCGTCGTCTGTGCCTCCAGCCGCGGGCCAGGCGACAGATCTGCGAACGCTAGGTGGAGAGGCAGTAAGTGCCGTGGGCTGCGCGCGCCTTCTTTCACGCTGTCGACTCCGAGACAAAACAAATACGGACAACAGCGGGATGCCTTGTTCGTTCTCGTCACTCGGCTACCTCGCTCTCGGGGTTCTGGCCAATATCGCTCTAGTTGCCGCTTCTCCTTCAACCGTGTGCATGGGGAGGCTGAAACGTAATGCATCGTAGTCTTCGGTGTTGTCGTGTCACCAAATGCGTCTCATCAATCTTTTCTCCCTTCAGGCTTCTTCTCAACGCTTCGCTGGCGGCCGCGAGGCATCCACGTCTCGTGCTTCGGCGCCGGGGGACGGCCCTCCCCTTCCCGGCGGGTCTGCGCAGCTCGCGTCCGCTCAAGGCCTCCCGCAAAGCGAGACGCATGCATATGAGCCAAACAGACAGAGCCTGCACCCGGGGTATGGGGCCTCGCAAAACCCTTCTCGTCTCATGTCGTCTCCCTCGCCGTCTGCCTATACTGCTCGCAGCGGCTCTTCGCTTCACGGGACGCCAGACGCTTTCGCTTCCCCCGGGACACTCGCGCCCAGTCCCCAAGTTTACGGTGGCGCGTCGCGGTCGGGGCCAGAGGCCGCTCGAGGGCAGACGGCGCACTCCGCCTCGCCTCCTGTTTCGAGCCTTCCTCAGAGTTTCATGCATCTCCACAGACAGACGCTTCCTGGCACTCACCCGAGTTTCGCGTATTCCAACGCGGCGTATTCGCACACGGTCGCATGTAGCAACGGCCTCCAGTCCTTTCATCCTGCTGCCTATTCGACCTATCGCTCGAACGGGTCGTCTGTGGACGTAGGTCCCTCCGGGTACGCGCTGTCGCCTGCGGGCTTCTGCGGCGCGGGGGCCTCGTTGGGACCTGGCGTCTCTCAGAACGGATTCTACGCCTCCAGAGCGTACTACGGGACACCGAGCGGGGTTCCCTTCTTGCCGCAGGCGCCGTCCCTGAGGGCCGCGAATACGGTACTCCAGAGGCTTCAGCAACAGCAGCAGCTGCAGAGCTTCCTTCTCGCTGCAGGTCGGGGAGGCAGGCCAACAGCGCACCTTGGTTGGGGGCAACAACAGCCGGGGACTGCTTTGCTTGGAAACGTCATTTCGACTGGTAGTGGAGCCGGTGTCGGAGGCGGACACGATTTCCTGATTCCGTCCGCTCATCAGAACGTCGCCAATCTGTCGCACATGTCACCTGCGTATCTCGCGGGGAACGGTCACCCATATCTGTCTTCGCTGTCTTACTACGGTAACCCAAGCAACGGGGCAGCGATGCATGCAGCTTCAGGGTACGGTCAGCTAAACTTGCCGTCGCCGTTCACCGCCTACCAGAGCAGTCTTCTTCAGCCGGGCGCCTCGCCTTCGAGACAAGGAGGAGGGACAGGGCCTTTCCTAAGCCAGCCGAACCCAGGGCACCGCGACCTCGGCGCGGAGGCTGGGGCGCAGGGGGCAGGAGACCCGCAGGGGCCTGGGCGACGACATCCCGGGATGCTTGCGAGTGGCGGAGGTACCCGAATTGAAACCAGCACCGCACCTTCTCGTCTCTTCCAGAGAGAAAACCAAATGGGGAGTTGCCGCCCTGCGTGGCCATCGGGCGACTCTCTAGCGCATACGTCAAATTCCTTAGAGACGGATGGAGACCCTCTGCATACTGGGCAGGGCCTCGACCGTTCAGAAAGACAAGACGGCGAGACTTCGCAGGGCGACGCAGCGTGCGGCGCTGGTGAGCGGATGAAGAAAGCGACCGGTGAAGGGACAATGGGCAGCGACGCGGAGGCGCAGACGGGCATAGATGGAGCGAAGATTCAAGCCTCCTTCTCTTCGGGTGAATCTCTGTTCGCCTCAGGCCCCAGTGTCCTGTCCAACACAGGGTCTTTGCGTTCGGTTGTTGCGGGACTCCCTGCAGGGTCGGCAGGTCTGTGTGGGCCTGGGGGCGAGGGCGGCGGAGGGGCGTTGGCGGAAAGGCGAAAACACGAGAGACTGCGAGTTCCGCCAGACAGCCAGGAGAGGCAGAGAGCAGTCCCGACGACTCTGTCACAAGAGGGAAAGCGAGAAGAAGAGAGAGAGAAATGGAAGGAGTTTGTCCTCCATAAACTCGTGCCGCGGGTCCGAGGGGTTCGCTACGACGCTGTCAGCCACCACTGGGTCGCCCAGTGGCCTGCTGTCTTCACTGCGTCCCCTTTCGACAGCGTCCAGAGTTTTCGTGAAGGGGGAGTTCCCCCTGCCACACTCGCCGTTTCCGTAGAGAATTCAGGCGAAACCCCCACAACGCGGATCCCGGCGTCGGGGGGACCAGAGACAGAAGGCGCCACCCGTTCTTTGGCGTTCTCCATCAAGCGGCTGGGCTTCGAAGGTGCATGGTTCCAGGCTTGCGAGGCCCGACGCAAGGAGGCCGAAAAGGCCAGGGACTGGGGCCTCGTGGCGGAGGTGCGGGCAGCGGAGACAGCCGCTCCTTCAGTTTTTGCGGCCCTCCAGGACGAGCTGCCGTCGCTACCCTTTTCGTCGAACGACTTGGCCAGCGCGTTTGCGGGCCTCTCGAATACTACTGGCGAAAACAAAGGCACCGGCGGCTTGCAAAATGCGTCGTTCTCGACAGGTGCGAAGAAGGACGAGGTCCGAGACGAAGAAGACAGGCGAGAGAAGCCGGGGCGACGGCTCCCGAGCGCCGCCTCTCCGGTGCCGGCGGCTGTCAAGGGAGGCAACGAAGCCGGGGCCGGCGCCCTGTCGAGTTTGACGCGGGCGGCGGCGCATCAGCTGACCATCGAAGGTGGACTCAACAGCGCCAACTCTGAGGTCGTCTTTGCGTCGCCTATGGCGGGTCTCCCGAGACACGCAGGTAGCTCGAGGGCGACGGACGGCCTTCTGCAGCTGCGGGGAAGCCCTCCAGGTCAAGAACTCATTCAAGCTTCCGCCTCCACTGGAAAGCAACAGGTGGGTGACGAACCAGTCCTGGCAGACGCCCAAAATGCTCCTCGCGGTGTCCTGCAACTCGGGGGACAGTCTCTTCATGTGACGTCTGCTTTGGCCAGCCCCGGCATTTCCGGAGTAGGACGCGAACGCCTGCTGAACGGGCGTCCTTGCGTTGTAAAGTCTCTGCATGGTCTACGCCTGGAGCGGAACGGGGGCGCCTGCGGAGGTCTGGGGCCCTGGACCGGCGGAGGTGCGAGCGCGGTCGGAGCGTCGCTAGTTGAGATGCACAGGCGTCTCCCGCTCGCCCACGCCGGAAAGGAGACTCCGTCGCCAGGGATTGGAGTGGCGCGGAAGGCCATGGCAGCGTCCACTGTCGTCGCGCATGCAAATGGAGGCGATGGTCGCGCGATGCTCCTGGCGACTGGATTGTCGCCGGTCTCTGGAGGCGTGAAGCATCGAGAATTACCGAACAACCTCGCAGGGGGGCAGTTTCGCGCCCAGCGCGATGACGCCAAGGCGGCTTTCTGCAACGGCGGCGCCTCTTGCAACGGTGCCTCCGTTTCCACTTTGCCTGCGCCGGCGCTTTACGCTACTGGCAAGCCTCGCGGCTTCCCCGGTCGAGGTGGAGGCTCCACGCATGCACAGAGTGGCGTTTCAGGGCGAGGCCACGGCGAGAGGAGACAGGGTGGAAGTGTGGGGACGGGTGAAGAGAAAAACGGACAGGGTTCCTCTGCCCAGCCGACTCTCGCGTGGAGCGACGATGATGAGGGCGCCAACTCTTTGGAGCCTTCTCCCGCAGCTCGTAAGGTCACTGCATGCCGTGGAAGCCGTGAGGCTTCTTTGGCGACAGACCGCGCGGCAGCGGCAGGGCCGCGCGGGTCTTCGGCGCAGACAGTGGCCTTACCAGAGGGGCAACGCAGGACCACTGGGGCTCTGCTGAGTTCCTCAGTAGGCGCGGTGGAGCGAAGTGTCTCCGAGACGCCCGTTGCAGAGCGAGAAGCGTCCAGCTCGTTCGTGCAGGGTCCAGGGTCGTTGCATGCGTCCGAGGACATCAGCGACAACGACGCTTCTCAAAGGCAACACCGCATGTGGGCAGGCGGTCCAAGGTGTGGAGTTGAAGGAGCGCGAGAAGAAGAGGCCGGTTGGGCGAGAGACGATGTAGAGTTACAGAATCAAAGCAGTGGCCTGGAGAGAGATAAGGAAAGACAAGCAGTGGAAAGCGAAGCGGATACCGTGGAGGCAGCGAGATGCGACGAGAACCGGGAAGAAGGAAAGGGAGAGAACGTCGCCGTCGTGGACGCACATCCAACGAGCCGAGAGACAACTGTTTCCGAAGGATTTGCCTGCACCGCGCCGCCTCTCCTCTCGGCTTCAGGACAAGAAAACGAAACAGAGCGCTAAGCCAGGGGCAACGCGACGGAAGGGAAAAGCGGGCGGCTGCAGGGTGAAGACGGAGCCAGGAGAGGCCCAAGCGCGAGGACAGAGGCAACAGGGCGCGGGGAAAGAGCCACAGCGTCTGAGGGGAGTCCACCGTCGAAGAAGGGAGGGATACTAGGCGGCCGAGCCGCGGTCCAAGACGTGACGATGCAGAGACTCCTGGAAGCGACTCACGACCCTTGGGTGCATGCAGGAACGTGCGTTTTGGTCCCCGAAGCATCGCGAGACAGTATTTTGTGTGAGACAGGAAAGCTTGCAGTCTTGAAGACAACGTGAAACCAGAACGAGTTGAATCAGCGCATGTAAGCCGTAAGCGCTGCTCTGCGGCCAAGCCCAACATGCTTCGCTCAAGGCATCTGCGAGAGCAGACGGTGGCTGACGAAGACTTTTGCCATCGAAAGCGTTCTTTGAAGCTCCGCAGAACTTTCCAAGGGAGAGACACTCGCGACCTAGTTGGTCGTCAATCTCCATTCTGGGGCCTGTGTCTACGCGTTTATTTGTTACCTCTATAAAGATACACGCATGCGGATACATCTGTGTTTAAGTTTCGATTCATGTGACGACGAAACAGAGCGGCAACACCCCCAACGTGCGTGTATAGATGTATACATATACATAATAGGTGTAAATAAACATGCATATGTACGCATAACGTGGTGTCGACGTAACGGGGCACAAAATGATTTTCAGAACTTCGTCATGCGGGGAGTTTTGCACGCCGGGGTTTTCTGACACCTAACGGCAGTGCATGCAAAAACCGGCAACTCGTTTTTTTAAAGAAGTTTTCAATTTGCTCCCTCTTGGGTGTTCGACTCTCCAACATCAGTGCCCCGGTTGTTTCGTTCACCGGTTTCGGCGTATCTGCTCTGTCTGGTTAGCATTATCACTGCACTCTCAGCATGATTCTTGCGTACAGTTCACTCGCGGGTCGCGGGCGCCCCTGCCTTTTAGCAATCAGGAAAGTCTGTTTCAAAGCAAATGGATGCTTAGCCGGAACATGAACGTCTAACATGTGTCATACGACACCCGGCTAGATGCACAAGTGGGCATCATCTTTTCTACTCTCACTGACATGTTCGCCCAAACCGCCTAAACAGTTGACATCGCCGTCTGTATAACAAGGTCAGGCCAGCGACACGAAGGAGCTGGCAAGCACCAACCAACAGTAGCGTTTATTCCGGCAACGCATGCAGCCAACAAAGGCTAACATCTATTTGCATCGACATACCCACCCTTCATGAAGATCGTAAAAAAAAATGTGCCAAAAGCGTGCGTGTCTCTCGTCATTCGCTTCTGGCTGACTGGGTCGCGAGGGGACCTGAGAATCCACGAGCGAATTTGAGCGAGACAGCGAAACGGGAATGCTCCACCGCACCGCGCAAGTCCACTACACAGGGGTCTAACGTTTTTTTAAACGCGACATGGTTGCTGTTCTGAACATTACTTGCCAGGAATGCAAGCAGGCGGAGACACAAACTCACCCACTCGCGCGAGTGCCGCGTTTAACAAGACACAAGAGCAGGAAACTACGGGCCTTCATTCGCCCGCGTCTCTCCACGTCAGCACGACGTGTTTCTCGAAGACCTATCGCGGCATCTTACATCATTCTCTCATTTGTGAACTCTTCTTGTATAATTGCAGAATAGCACCCTTGAAACGAGAGAGACAATCCAGTGTTCTGTCGACGTTTTGGGTCTGCTGAGTAAAATGGCCAAACTCAGAAAGGGAGCTGTCCAGCAGCCGTAGATTTCGTTTACTTCGACCAACATTAAGAAGCAGTCTCCGAAGTCAATGTCGTGATATTTGTATACCTTGTGTACAAATGGTGGTTCCTCAAATATACACAAAAGGGTGTAATGCAACAGAACTACAGTGTTCACGCTCCTTGATTCAGTACCCAGGCCTGCATTGTGCTTAAGAGCTATCCCACTGTCCTGCTTCCAACAAGCTAGACATCAAAATGAGTGCACGAAACTAATCTTGAACACACTGTTCGTAACGTAAGAAGACGCCACGATTGCAGTCACGGACACGGTGGCACTCGTGAATCATGGCCTGGTGCCGTAAAACCTTGTAGACAGCTGAACAGTGGCATGTCTCGTTAAGCCGCATTCGTTTTATTCTTCCAGTTCTTTGTCTCTTGTCCGCCGACAGTCTTGTGTTTTTAGCGTTTCGTGTGAATGGCGGAATTCACCCCGGTCAGGGTCGCACGCAACATGGAAAACGCTTCCCCTATGAGCACTAGCGAGAGTAATACGAGCAGTGCCAGACCATGTACGAGGCTATTTCTTCACGCCATACTATGCCCACAACTAAACATGCACGGCATTTGACTACGCCTGGTTCCTTGTGGTGGTGAGAGACACCGACTACCGTGTTTGTCAGTTGTTCTTGATAGACTCTGTCTTGAAGTGATTCCAGAACGTTTCGCAGACACACACCCCCAAGTGCGCGTCGCGCCTGTTGTTTCTCTCTTGAACATACTCCAGAATAAATTTGGCGCTCTCGTGGCTCCAAGTGTCGGCGGCCGTCTCCCGAAAACTGGTCGCTTTGGCAGTTTAGGAACTCCACTGTTTGCAAGATCTGCGCCCGGGGTGGCGCCTTCCTGAGTCTCCCTCAGTTCGTGAGACGACACGGTTTTTCCACGACTTCGCGACCCACAGGCTGAAGAGCCGAGGTTACCTGTAACGCGTGGAAACCCAAATGCCTTGCGTCTCGACTCCGGCCGCGGCCAGCCTACATGCGCTTCGGCCCGCTCTCTCCTTCGATGCCTCGTATCCGCCGTTTTTGTCCTGTCTTTCGTCTGTTCGCTCTTCGTTGTTGCCGAAATGTTTCTGTCTCAGTTCTCTCGATGATGGCCATTGTCCCTCGCACATGTGGGCCGGATTCCCCTTCTTGACCATTCGCTCTGGGTCGCGTCTGTGCCATCTACGCTTCACCAGCATCCACCTTCTTTCCGGCTGTTCTTCTCGCTTCCTTTCCCTTCCTGTCTCCTCTGCAAAGCCTCTCGTCTGTGGGCTCTGTTGGTGCCAGTGCCAGAGACCACGAGAGGGAACAGGAGAGAGAGAACAAGAGGCGAAACAAGGGAGAGAACATATCCGAGGCAAGCGAGGACGCGCGAGACGAAAAAGAGAAGGAGAGAGGGGAAAAGCCAGACGGCTCCCCTCACGTTCCCTCGGCCATCTCCTTCGGCGGGTCGACCCACCTGCCATGCTGCTTGATGAGGTCGACGAGAGCGTCGCAGGCCTCGGCACTGGAAATGCCCCGCTTCACCACTTTCTTCTTCACATACAAATCCACCTGGAAAACCAAGCCCGCGAAGAGCCACAAGAGACACCCCAAAGGGGCAGATTGCTAGAGAAGGTCCGAACGCTACGGAGCGTCACGCGCGGCCGATATCGCGGGCGCGACAGGCACACACCAGAAGAGGAGAGAGCGTAGAAGTAGGGAACCAGGGATGAAAAAACGTGCAACGCAATCTGTGAAGGAGACGAATCTGAAGTGACAGAGGAAGCAGATTGGATCCGTTGATTCTGTCGTCTCTTCTGCGTTCGCTCATCGCCACCTCGTCTAGATTCCCGCTGTCGAATATCTTCTCTCCGTCTGGCTGGTATACGGGTTGTGTTCGTCGTCGCTCCTAAGCCTATAGAGGACCCTTTTCGGGTTTTTCGCCTCCTGTGTCTGTTCCTTCTTCGCCGGTGTCGGCGCCTCGTGCTCTCCCCGCCTGTCCTCCGTCGCCTTTCACGCACTCCGTTCCTCTGTATCTTTCCTCCGATTTTCTTCTTTGACCCCAAAGAGTTCTCTGTGCCGAAACCCACACTCTCCTCACCTTTCCTGGCGCGCCGCCAACATAGCCGAAATCTGCGTCTGCCATTTCGCCTACGCCGTTCACGATGCACCCCATGACTGCAATCGTCACGCCCGGCAAGTGCCCCGTGCGCCTCCTGATTTCCGCCGAGACTTTCTAAAAAACAAATGCACAAAGTCGAACGGCAACGCTTTGCTTTTCGACACAAACAGCAACGTTGGATGGCGCCTCGCCGAAGCATCAAATGCAAGTTGTGTGCCTCTCGCGAGACTCTGTAAAAATCTCCAGAGACAAAAACAAGGAGGCTTGCGCGATTCGGCATATGCAGCGACGGACATCGGAGACGTGGATCGAAAGGACACAAACCCTCGGGAGACGAGAAAGCAGGAATCGACGCCCATATAAAGAGTGCCAGAAAACGGCCGGGGATCGGTTCGAGCGAAGAAGGGAACGAAGCTTTGAACGGCGGAAGGAAACAGGAGACACGATCGGTGACCTCAGCAACAACAGAGGAAAAGAGACCCCAACACAAGGGCGGCGAGCTCACCTGAATGTCGAACAGCGTGCGCCCACATGAGGGACATGAGATGAACTCCGTCTTCGTGTTTCTAAGTCTGCACGCCTGCATGCGAGCAAAAGGCAACATGGACCAGACCCGAGATTCATCTGAACCGTAAACGCCTTCCTAGTATCTCACACTCCGCTTTGCCCTTTGTCCCTCTTCCTTTCTCTCCCCGCACACCTTCGCCCTCCCCCGCCGCCAGTCACTCACCTGAAGGAGATTGAATCCGAGGCGGATTTGTCGCGGTAGGGAAAGAGCTGGCAAGTCCACCAAGACTCCCTCGCCCAAAGCATCCATGAGGAGACTACCGACTTCCCAACCAGCGTAGGTCGCGCTCTCCCGTTCTTCTTTCTGTTCGCGCGTCTGGGAAGACAGACAATGTTTTAAAAGAAAGCCATATAGCCAGGGTCCGACGAAACAGCTCGGTGCGTTCGTCGTCTCTCAAGATGCAGGGCGACCCAGCAGCGACCCATCAGACCCGGGACGCGTCAACCTCTGTTCGACCTTGTCCTCAAGAGACGAACGAAGGAGTCCGAAAGCGACAAACAACGAAGAAAACGCACGCATCATCAGTTCGGGATAAGCAGCAATCCAGAGACAGAAAGGTGGCGAGAACCTCACTGTGTTCTCTTCAGAGTGTTGGTGAAGAAAGACTGCTGAAACTACCGACGACCGGCGTCACCGAGCTGCCTCATCCAGTTGCGCCTATCCCGACGCGAACCCCAGGAGAGGAAAACGAGACCTAAAGTCTCTCTACCTCCAATCCATCTTCCCCACGTAGCCAGGGCCGCCCTGTGGCCAGAGGCTCCGCCCCGAGCGAGGCGCCAGCGAGCACACGAGACATAAACAGGCGGCGACAAAGATGAAGCGAAGGAGTGTGAGAAACGCGAAATATGACAGACCCCCAATCCACGAACGAAGCCTCTGTACGCCATTCGTCTTGTCTTCCACGGTTTGCGATAAGACAAAAGCCAAGCCAGTGTGTTCATCACATCCTTACCACACGATCGGCCTTCTCTTTCTCTTCTCCTGTGATGTCGTTTTCAGCGACGGCCGAAGCAGTGCGCTCGAGCCAGTGGATGACAGGAATGCCCCCTGGACCTTCTTCTCGGCATTCCTTGGGCTGTGCACCGCCACGCATCGCGTCTGTCTTCTTCGCCTCGGCCTCTTCGCGTCGTTTGAGAATGTCGAGAAATCGCCTAGTCGCGGCGACGCCGTGTGCCGGTCGCGCATGGGGACGCAGAAGGAAGAAGAGAAGCGCCTGCAGGAAAGAGCAAAGCAACCCAAGAAGCTGGACAGGAAATCAAGCGCCCTGTAGCATCGAATGCCCCACAAAGGCCCAGACGGGAAGCCAAGTCCGAAGGCACATGGCCAAGACAGAGGCAGAGCACGAGAGCTACGGAAACAGACAGTGGATCCTGACTCTCCACACTTGTCTAAGAAGCGAAGACAGAGACGGGGGGAGGGATGAAGCGAGATGAAAACAAGGCGCATCCATGAGAGGCATGAGCGCGCCAAACTGAAACCGAATTGTGGCACTATAAAGACACCGCAAACACGAATGACTTCGTGTGTGCGCCAAGGCAGTACTTTCCTGTTCTCTCTTCTTCGCTCCACCCCCCCGTCACGAGCGTCTTCCTCGCAAAGTCTTCCGTAGCGGAGCTGCAACTGTGTTTTTCCTGACACCAGACTCTTCCTTTCTGCAAGCCTTATCGCCTCCTTCTTCCTACCTCCATTTCAAGCACGGCGTCGATTTCTTCTTCTGTTTCTTCACCGTCTGCAAGCAGCGCGACGCCATCGAGTCTGTCGCGTACGAAAGGCAAGAGCCGCCCTCTCACGGCGGCTGCGTCTCTGAGGCGCAAGATCCCCACGAGGCCGTTCCTCGCTGAAGGCAGGAGCGAAGTTTGAAGAAGAAGTCTCTCGCGTTCCGCCTCTTCGGCGTGGTTGTCTCGCGTGAGGCCGGCCTCTGACCCCTGAGCGCCTCGTCCTGCGTGCGACGCCTTCGTCACTTTCTGTTGCTGCTCAAGAGAGAGCAAATACGCCAACTCCTGGAAGGGGACGAGCACGCCGATGCCTGCCTCCTGGAGCGCGTGCAGAGTCTCTCGGGCGTGTGCAGCGCGCGAGATCAGGTCACGGCTGTCGTTGTGGTCCGAGGAAGGAAGTGACAGGGAAGAGACGTAAATCGAATCTACGGAGGAGGCGGTTCTGAATGGTTTGCCACCGACGACTCTGCACCCGAGAGCTTTGTAGAGAACTTCCTGCAACGCCCAAGAACAACCGCAAACACACATCCTGGAGAAGACGGAAACGAGCAACAGGGCAGTCGACATCACAGTCCATGATCTACACACAGCATATGTCGTGACGGGCGTCTGTTCCGACTCTCATCGTGCTCTTGGCATCCGCTGATACGTGTGAACGTATCTGGAGAGCCTTCAAGATGTAGAAATGAAAAGCGATAGATAGCTAGATAGACACTAACAGTCGACCGACGCAGAGAAACGCATAGAGGACGATCTGAATGTGGGCAAGGCGTTTGCGAGTTGGATACATTTATCGCATCCTCGGCTCTGTCACCATGCCGTTCCCTGCACTCAATGCGTAGGTCTTTGTGTGTTTCCTTTGCTGTCCTCACCGGAATCTCGAGCCACTCGGGACTGACGCGGACCATGAGTGTGCCGTCCCTGTGTAGAATGCGTTCTTCTTGCCTCTTTTCCGGCGTTTCCGCTCCGTCGCCGGTGCGCTCCGCGGCTGTCTGCCCGCCGGCGAGACTTTGTTTCTGGAAGAGCGGGCGGATTTTCCGTTTCTCGATATTCTCGAAGTTTCGCATTTTCTCCTCGAATCCGCGCAGCGCCCCGGACGGGACGTCTGATGAAAAGAACACAGCGTCTCTCTCCAAGTCCGGTAACGCGCGACTGATGGCGCTCATTGACTTCCTGTTTTGCGTCTGTCTGCGTTTCGAGACACCGAAGGTTTCTTCCTCGTCGCCAGGTCCAGAACGCCTGTGATTGTCTTCTTTGTCTCCTTCGCCTGTCCCTATTATTGCCTTCGCTCTCTCGTCGCCCAGGTCGGGTCCTGAGACGCCCGGCGGTCTTCGTCCCGCTACGCCTCCGCCTGTTTCTGCGGAAGTCGACCGGCGAATTTTCTGTCCCTGCATGCGCGCGATGGAGAGCGCGACAGGAATTTCCTCCCAAGGCGGCTCTGTCAGCGAAACGCGGAGCGTGTCGCCGATCCCGTCCTGTAGCAGCGAGCCGATCCCCACGGCAGATTTCAGGCGCCCGTCTTCGCCTGCACAAACACAGAAACCAACTGCTGAGAGGAGGAATTAAAGACAATAGGGCAGGCGGAAGCGCGCACACCGGACGACGCGCAACGACGCAAAAAGAGACAAGATGTCGAGAGAACCAGGTCGAGATAGACGCCGGGAGAGGACGCGTAACAAGGCAAGAAGACGCGAGCGACGAGCGATACAGAAGTGACATACAGAAGGTGTGAGTAAGCGGCAGACACACGTGGAAGCCAAGATAAGCGAGCGCGTGTCTGACACAAACAAAAGAGAGGTAATAACGAGCGAGCGTGAGACTGGCATTTGACCTCGGTCGCAGCATTAGCGAAATAAGATCACACTCTGATGACTCAGACAGGTCTACAGGCCGTCGCAGGTTTTCCGAAAAACCTGGAAGCCCCTGTACGGTCGGCGTGCACTGGCCTAACCATGTGTGCCCTTACCTTCTCCCGCCTCTGTCACGCCGAGGTGAATGGGGAAAAGTTCGTTTCGCCTCAACATTTCGCTGGCGAGCAACCGGTAGGCATGAACCATGACTTTCGGATTGGACGATTTCATGGAAAAACAAAAGTTCCTGAAGTTTTCGCGAACGCAGATGTCTGAAAATTCGAACGCCGACTCCACCATGCCCCGCGGGGTGTCTCCGTACCGCCGAAGGATGCGAGCAGAGAGCGAGCTGGAAAGCAGAAACAAGTCCAAAGAACCAACACTCGAGTATTCAGAGATTCACCTTTTTTTTGCTGTGCGTCCGATGTAGAAACGGTCTTCATCGTATCATGCAAGTCTGGGGCTACGTATCACATCGTCTACACTTCTTCTGGAGAAAACCAGAAGAGCTTTCACTGACTGTATAGAATGTGATTTGTCATCCTAGTCCAAGACGATCCGGCGGTTTGGAAACCCATCATTCTCTCGCCTGCGTCCTCAGCGTTCTTCTTTCCGCCACCCGCTGCCTTCTCTAGAATTCAACCGCCTTGGCCGTCACTCGTTGTTCGCTCTCACCCATGGTTCGTTCCAATTCTGAGGGCTGTGTTGAAGGCTTTGCATTTCTCGACAAGCGGAACGAGGAGCTCCTCTATGCGCTTGTGGCCGTCGTCAAAGCGCCTGTCGCTCTCAACTTCGCGATTCCTTTCGTCTCCTAGCTTCCGTTCGTCTTCTGTCTCTCTGCCTGAGTCGCCTGTCTGTCCCCCTGTCTCTTCATCCTCCCATTTCTTCGCGCCGTCTGCAAAGTTGCCCGGATTGATGCGAACTTTGTCGAAGATCTCAGCCGCGGCTAGGCCCACACGCGGTTGAAAATGAACATCGGCCACAAGGGGAATAGGTAGATTTGCCTGAAAAATTGAAGTAAAGGCATGAGCGGAAAGCAGAGGCCGTCGAGGCGGAGGTAGGTAGACAAACGGCAGAGAACAAGATACTTCAAATCGAGAACAAGTGGAAGCAAAGACGAGCCCAAAAAGAGGCCATAACAAAGGCCAAGGATGTTAGACAAAGCCACTCGGTAACACCGCTATGGCGAACATGTCTGAAACCGCAGCAAGGGTGCATCGGTGCCCCACTCTTGAAGCGTGGATGAAGTCGGCAGCAAAAAACGTCGTGTGAAGACAAAAAAAAGGCAAGTGAGTCCCCAACGAGAAGGAAAACGAGGGCACACAAAAGAAGAGAACGCAGCAAAAACGCGTTCTGTTTTCGACTTTGGGCTCCTTTCTCCCAATGTGATGCCTCTGAAAGACGAACAGTGACATGTGCAGAGAGAAGAAAGAACCTGTGAAAACGCGTAAGATGCGTGTGGCAACAGGCATGAAAAAACAGCATCGCCCACTCCTTCCGTACCTGGTCGAGTTTCTCCTTAATGAATTTTGAGGCCTCCACCTCCTTCATTCCTTGAACCGTCACTCGCACCATAGATGCGCCCGCCTCCGCACACTTCCGAATCTGTAGAAGCCACACACCTCCAAATGCAAGCCGGAACCGCGTTGAAACCACAAGGATCCCCCAGGAAGTCTTTGATTCTCTGCCCAGGACTTGCAACGGTATCGAATCAACTACACATACATCTGCACGTATTTAAACATATATATATATATATATATATATATGTCCGTGGTGGGTGTGTGCATGTGTGGATGTATGTACCCAGTATGCCGGCGATTCTTGGGGAGGGAGGAAATTTGAGCAAAGGCGTTTTCAGTGTTTTCACGTCGATGTTTACACACGTGGTGGCGAGTTCATCCTGTGCGCAGTTTCTTGAAGGACGATGTCCCTCTAAAATTTGCTTCCAAGTCGGTTTGCATGCAAATTTACCAGGCGTTAGGTTCGCGCACTCTGGCAAACATCCTTGTGTACAGGTGAATAGAGAGACAGATGCATTCAAAGTTACTGGAACATCAAGGCAGAGCCACACAGAGACAGAGCAAAACACAAGAAAACTCGGAAACAGAAACCTACGCTCACGTTTTGTGACGGCAATAAAGGATACGAGGTTCGTTTTACTACCTCAAGACCTAAACCTAAGAGCTGTTGACTTGCCTGTTCGACGGTGGCCTGGACATCTCGGGTGTCGGAATTCGTCATCGTCTGCACCACGAGAGGGTGCGCGCCGCCAATCAGAACGGGATATCCTTCTCTCCAACTTCCAGGAGGAGGCAACGCAGAAGACGCAGAAGACGCCGAAGAGAAGAAGTCATGGTAAGGTGCAGCATGCGCGCCTCGGCCTACAACAACAGTCCGCGTTGGCAAGCGTTGAGTTGATGCGACGGAGACGCAGTAGGAAGACGACGAGGCAGGCTCGGAAGCGCAGAGAGAGGAAGCGAAAACAGAGGTCGAAGACGAAGCGACCGGGGGAAGCGGAGCGTTTTGTGTTGTAGCACGGAAAGGGGGCTTCGGTTTTGCAAGAAAAGACCCAGGTGAGAGAGCAAATCCCAAGTGTTGTGAGTGCAGAGTAATGGTCTTCGTTTTTTCCTTCCGGTTGAGAGCAGGAGAGGATTCGAGATCCCCCTTCAGGCGATCCGAGCGTCGCCAGCCATAACCTCGACGAGACGCAGATGGATGCAGCGATGCCGGAAAGAAAACAAGAGGAGACGACGGAGAGTCAGAGAAGGATGAAGAAACAGAGGAAAGAGCGTGAGGAGTGCGTGAGCGATCGCCTCCCCACAGCACACGACAGGGCCTGAGGTGAACAGCTTGAACGGGCTGGCACGACCAAGCCGAGAAGAGGAGAGGGAGAAGAAGCAGGAATTTAGATCGATCGAGGAAGCAGCAAGCGTGGACTAACGAGGGAAACCGCTTTGAAGGGATCTGAAACTGCTTTAGTGAAGTGAGAAACAACAGAGACTGAAGTGACGCAAAACCTCCAGCCGCGTACCATAAAAAAGGCAGGCCGCCAAAGAACAAAACGCAAGCAGTGAGAAGTAAGAGCACGCGGATTCGAGACACAAGAGATGTCTGATTACGAGAAAATAAACTCGAGAAAGAGCCATCACAGCTTGCCAATCGACTCTGAGAGGTTGCGTCGACGTTTTTGTGTTCGTCGCCTCTTCGGACCATTCCTTCGCGCCCCAGAGTCCTGACATTTCTCAGGCAGCTGGGCGACCGTCGTCGGCGAAATTCATCGAGAAGCCCGGGTGATGAGGAGTCCTGGATTGCCGAAGAAGTGGACATGTCTTTCTTGTCATCTTGCCGGAACCGTTGTGGTGCCACGAACGCTTGGCTCTGGTCGCCCCTGACTGGCGCTCTCGGGTGCAAAGAAACAGAAAGGCGACCCCGGGAGCTCTCCATTTTGCATCAGGCCATTATGGAGGCTAAATTTCCAAAGGAAGGCGCCAGAGGTTAACCGTCGCGCAGTTCGCTCTAAAGAAGGGAGAAAAAATAGGCATACCGCGTCGTGATACACTCCTGCAGAGACACTCGCTGTCTTCACAGAGTACCTGATTCCCAGCTGGCTGAAAAGGATCCCAAGAGCGGTGAATAAATGCCAACTCACACTGCGAGTTCCCGTGCATCCGTGGCCCAACCCAACGGGGCGGGACCAAGGAAGACGCTTCTGCCCGTGGTCGACAAGTCTGTTGGCAGATGGAAGTGACGGAATGGCTCTTGTTAAAAGGAACAACGGAAATGAAGACTCGGTGTACGAGAGTTCGTGGGGTAGGGTATACGGGTTCAGGACGGGACTCGCCGCGATGGTCTCGATTGCACAAAGGGGTAAGATTGAAGAGGGAAGAAGGTATCTGCAGCGAAGTATGCGTCGAAAGAAGAAAATGGGAAGAGAAGAAACACTTCTGTCGCTTTCGCCTGTCTTTGTCACGGCTTCTGTGCTTGGAGTCCGGGAGTCGTGCCAGAGCGTTGAGATGTGGCAAGGGGGTAGAGGGGAGTAATGAAAGGCAGCGCCTTTCTCCAAGTCCACAAGGAGAGGGCTGGGTAATTTTCGGATTTGGCCAGTGTCAAATAAAAGAACCAATGGGGAAACAGGTAGCAAGCAGCTGCATCAACTGGACGACATCATCCAGTCACCAGTCCGCGATGTCTTGCCTAGACGCTCGTCGCGTTTCTGGCCCCGTTTCGTCGATCGTGTGTGCATGCGCGGACGAGACAGGCACACACGTGAGTGCGTGTCGAGGAAATGCAACCTCAGTCAGATCGATTTTATTCCAAGCTCCCATTTTTAATCGGGTTCTTCGACCGACAGAGCTCGTGTTCTGTCAAAAAGTCTTCTATTGAAGAAAAGAGGGAATGAATCTGGGCCTGATGTCGCGCTGCACGAGTGACCACTGCCTGTCAATGAGCGTCTGCCAGCACGCCTACTCGGGGCTTGTGGCAGATGGTCACTAGTGGGAAAGACACCCTATGCGGTTTTGTCTGAAAGCAGTCGTACGCGTTTAGGGTAGGAAGAGGGAGATAAGAGCAAAGCTTCAGTGGCTTTCCGTCACGAGGGCGTCCGGACACGGAAGTACATCCTGGCGGACTGGCCTGTGCCAGCCGTCTTAGGATAAATAGCCAAAGTGATGAATCTTTTACTTTAAGAGAAACTTTCTTCGATCCATCTGTCACCAGGTGGAGATGAGCGTATCCTCCAGTTCGGAAACGGCCTATGACTGCAGGATAACCTCGTGTTCGAACAGCCTTGAATAGCACTGCATGAGACGGCGTGCAATCTGTATAGTGTCGACTTCGTGACGACGATAAAAATGCAAATAGGTCCTTCTCCAGTCGAGTGTTGCCGCTTCACAAAAGGGGCTGACGAACTGTGATAAAGTTGGTTCCTCAGCGCTGCGGCTTGTTCAATGATTTGCTCTGTCGTTCCAAGAAACTCGGCCCGCATAACCGAGGCTGAGCTCTGGTTCGTAGTACGTCAGAAAGAAATCGTAGTAGCGGCCTTGGAGGGGCAGACCGCGGTGGTTCTGTACATTGACTTACCGATGGCAAGCTTCCAGGAGACACTGTGGAGTCGCTGCATGCTCCCGGAAGAGGGGAACACAATTTAGTTCTGAATTGCACTGCGTAACACTAGAGTGTGGCAAAGGTGAAAGATCACGGTCCTCACCAGTTCGGCACATTCGTCTCTGTGGGTAAGAAGTGATATACAATGTGTCGGAAACGCTAAGTTTGTGGGCACAGTCGATTTTTTTTAAAGGGTAAGGTTTAGGGTTGATACACTTCGCACGGTCGCTGCCAGTGGCACACCCGAAGCACTTAGACACCACTGCGGAAAAACGCATCTTCAAATGTACGACCCTCGAGGTGACAAAACACTCTTATCGTGCTGATAAGATGAAACGGCTAAGCAACTGCTTGCCACACTACAGGCGATCACACAACAAACAACTGCGCAGGGGTGTACAGTTTCAGTGTGCAGATCCTTTGGAGGTAGAGGCAAAAACGTGATGTGGAAACTACACTGACGTGGCAATTCGGAAACGTAAGTTTTCTACATGGAGATCCCTTTAATTTCGTGTGTTTTTTTGTCAATCGAAAGACTTTTGGAGCTTGCACCATGTGACGGTGGCCCTTTCCTGTGACCGGCACTTCCAGCTTCCAAGTACGGGTAAGCTGATCCACAATGACCTACCGTGCGAATTGTGTCGTATATGATTTCGTGTTCTTGCTTCGTATGATTTAAGACTCGGCATCGGCTATGCGGGCTTTTTGCAGTGACAAGAGTTAGCGGCTACCGACCTACCGATTCATTCAAGGCACTTAGCTACCTAGAATCCACAACTACTTCCGACAGAACTAGTCTGGAACAGAATAGTGCTTGGTGGAAAGGTGCGGCCGCCAACACACACGCAGAGATTTTAACAACTCTGGCCAGAACGTAACACGGTAAAAACTAGTCCCTTTGCATACCTCGAGCTTTGCCAATGAGGATGTCCTGCGGGACAGCAGGGACCAGATACTGTAGGTGACGAACCACAAGCTACCGGCGGAAGCGACAGCAGTCCAAGCATGGGCGTTGTACACCCATGAGCATTAATAAGCAATCATGTAAGCGAGAATACCAGCTGTGACGCCTCAGTCTCCAGGGTTTTTCATGCGCAGCGAATTCCAGCCAACAGAGGGGGGTGCTAAGGAGGCAACAGCCACTGCCGTCACCTGTGGGTCCCCTCGTCTGCACGACTTGTTCTTGGGCCCCACTTGAAAGCAGGGCACAATGTGCTGTCAAAGCAGCAATTTCTGCCTCAACTGCAGACCCGTCGCTTCAGGGGAAGCCATAAACTATCATATAAGGACGGTTAACGGCGAACAGCACATGAGACAATATAATTTCGCAAGCAGACTCCAGGGTCGGTCGCCCCGAACAGACTAGTCCCGTATGTGGTCCATTCTCTGTTGATACGGCGCCAAAGCGAATTGGTAACCCTCTGATGTTGTTTTCAGCTGTGCAGATAAGTTAGGAACTGCACTCTAAGCCTCCTTTCTTTCACCTTTCTTTGGAGGAATACTGATTTCCAATTGGTCGACATTGCCGTCGCCTCCCATTCTGCGATCTATTCTGTTTCGCGGGTGTACGCCAGCACCTCAAATAATGCCTGTGGATCCATGTGAAGGGCGACAGTCCGCTGAATTTTGTTGTCCAGTAACCTCACGCAGTGCACCATGTCAGGTTTACAGAAAGGTCGAAGCAGTTTTGAAAGCTTACTGCAGAGCGTTCACAGTTTATCATCAGCTGGTCCCCCGAAGTCTGTATCGCACGATGGTTTGACGGCCGAGATTAGCGGCCTCCCTGGCTATCGCGTCACTCGCATGGGTAGCAGTAGGCTTCGGTCGAACCTTGGATCATCGTTTCAATCTCGGTCTTTTGATAGCTACGGTAGGCGTTGCAACAGCTTCGGTTCCGTCCTGGTCAGCAGGCGTTCTCCTCGGCCACGCAGTTCTAATCAGAATCTTTCTCACCGCCACAGTAGCCTTGATGGTTGCGCGAAGAGTTGCTTGACGCCTCCCGCGACTACACAACTGGCTCCTACGGACTCGATACCACGCACTCCCCTTCTTGGACAGCACCACCATCTCCACGGGTCCTCTGGCAAGTGTGAGATCCGCGGACGATCACAAAGCCGAACAGCCAGTCCTCTGCGCACCCGATCCCTTGAGGACGAATCCTCCACATCCCCTTCTGTCTACGACCTCGTATCTCCTGGACTGCCACGCAGTTGTTCTCCGTCGGCATCACCTTCACCACGTCACCCACGCAGGAGTCAACCGAGCGGAGACCACAGGCCACCGAGCACTCAGCAAACGACACTGCGGATGCCTGAGCCCTCCTCCACTTCGCCAATGCAAAGTTCTGATCCTTTAGGGAACCCATCAGCCGTCGCCGGGAATCCGCTTCGGCCCTGCCTGTCTCGAAGCCACAGCACAGGGACGTTACCTCAGCCCATGTTCCAGCAAGCGATGTTACCCCTGCTGGAAACTCGGCGAAACACAGGCAATGCACGATCCCGGCCCCCGCCGTACCATCGGCCGTTATCCGCTACGGGACCACCACGGAGTGTGAATGGTCGGTGTGGGTGTGCAGTTCCAGGGGTACCCGTCGTACCTGCGACCCTTGCCGTTCCTGGCCGCCTAAACACGGCCGTTCGTCATTGCCCAATGACTGGCGTTCCTCTTGCCACTGTGGCCTTGCCAGTCAATGCCTTTCCAGTAGGCAGCCGTCTAGTACGAATTGGAAACTGGTCCCAGCCTATCCCCGATCCCAGAGGCCCTGCAAACTTCGACCCGACTCTTTACCTAACTGAACTCTACTTCCTCGACAGTGCAAGGCGTCTGGAGATGTTTTGTCACCGTATTCTTCAAGGCATGAAAAGTCGAGCCTTCTCCCACTGGGTCTTAAGTCACAGGCAAGTGTCCCCCAAATGCTTGCACATAACGGTGACGTTCTTGGCAATATTTCGAGATCCAAGACATAAGGAGGCACGGTCTCTGAACAGTTCTGATTACCGTTAAAGGAGCCGAAGTGTCCGCAGTATGCTGCCGGAATTCATTCATGGGAGTCGACTGTCTTTCACGAAGATAGGTGGAGATCACGCCAGGCGTATTTTACTCGGCGCAGATGATATCCCCTCTTCTACACACCAGCAGCTAACTGGAGACAGCGTGTTAATCGGATGCGAACATGCCTTACTTCCCTCGATTCTGCACAGACGCAGCAACAACTGTACAGCAGGCCAGAATATGTGCTCGGCTGCACTATATTGCGAAACATGTTAGCGGATACGGGATATTTTTTCAAACGCGACACAACCGTCCCCGCCGTCTGTCTTTGCAGATACCCGATTGCCAAGAAGCTCTGGGATAAGAAGGTGGCCAAAGAAACTCAGCACCTAAAACGGTTGCTCAGTCGAGAGGAGAAGACTCGAGAGTGCATCGCAGCAGAAACGTCGCGGAGACGAACTGTAAGCAGAACTGCTCGGGGGTGGTTGGGGTCAGCTCCTGTAAAATGCGGAAGCTGGTGCGAAGGGAACTATGTCTGCCGGTCTCTTAGGCTCTCTGCGTGCACAGAAAGTCACAGGAAAACTTTTCAGCACTAGTCCGACTCCACGTCTCTACCTCAAACCACCAAAATGTGAGCGTATGAGCGAATAGGCTTCATCTGTTTCTTTATCAAACCTGTTCGCTTTTCTGAAGGACCATCACCGCGAGAGCACCGAGAACTCCGAGGAACTTCTCGAGCGGGCGGCCGAGCAGGCGAGCGCCCTCGCTGAACAGCATGAGGCTACTGAAGAACACAGAGAACGGATAAGGCACTGCAAGGCCAAAAGAGGAGTGAGAGATAAAAGATCTACCATAGGCTCCACTTGCGTTGATCTAGCATACATGTGTCTTTGGCTACCAGTTTAAGGTAGGAGCAAACAAGGAAGCAGCACAGCTATGCGCCACCGCAAGAAAGGATCAATGATTTGAACAGATAAATAAGAGAGCGGAGACAACCGCAGAGAAACACTCAAACTTGAAACAACTACCTGTTCCTGGTGCAGCGAGAGGAGACCTCAGCTAAATTGTTCATGTAATATCATTAGCATGGACCACTATCTTTCAGTGGGAGATGTGGCCGTAAAGTTGGGATGTACGATCCCAAGATTACAGGATTATGTTATGCATAAGCTATTACGAGTGCACGAGTGTTTCCTAGCCTTGTTCCACTGATGCGGAAGAGGTCGCGGTGTTTGTTGCGACCCGAAGAGAACCTGGCGTTGATGATGTGCCTTAGCGTACAGGTAATCCTTGGGTGCCTGCTCCTGGAACACGCAATTAAGCGCGTACAAACCGAGCTGCAGACATTCTCAATGCTTGCAATCAGGAGCAACATGATGTCTGAGAACGATATTCTCCATCTCGCAATTAAAATGCTCCCCAAGTATGCCCTATTTCGTCAATACCTTTCCCTGCAGTTGTCTGTTTCAGGAGAAGTGGAACACGTAGACACGGAAAGGCCCATTTCCTTTCCACATCGACTTTATTCCAACCCGTTCACGGAAGACAAACACGCCTGCATGGGGCAATTCCCCGCAGCTCACGGCAAACTCTTTAGTTCGTGGCGGCTACCAGAAAGAAAACGCAGGGCCATGAACAGCTGAGATGGTCGCCGCCTTCAATTTCCTTTTTCATTGATTCTCAGATTCGTTCCTATTGCTTGGAAAGACCTAGATACCGCCCGGCAAGCGCATCTTTTGAAGAATGAGTATTTGCATCTGGTTGAGCCGACGAAGTTGCATCTAACGAACTTGCGTGATATGTACTGTCTCCATCGACTCAATATTGAAGAACACACCAAACGAGTGGCAACGTTCTACGAGGAATCATTCGACAAGTAAGTTCGACACCTCTCACCCAGCCATACACGCATTCCGGAGCATGCAATATTTGATTGATTCCTCCCCAGTACCTGGAGGCATTGTGATTCTCCGCCTTTCGGTCTGCGGTTGGAGTCTTGATCTGCATTAACTGTTGAGGTCAGATGTTGTCGCGTCAGCTTGGAAGTCGCACGTGGATAAGACTTTCTCTCAAGACGCGCCGACCTCGTGTTCGTGTCATGGACAACACTCATGTTCTCCGGATAACCAGCGTGCACCAGAGGTTTATGGACCAATGGAGGTAGTTTGTAGGGTTCCACGCATCGCCGTATCTGTATGGAGCATGCAAAAAAAATCTGAGTCGTTCCTGTACAGTGGCAGAGTAGCTTGTGTGTCACTCAGCCAAGTAGACTGATCTTGCCCAACTTGTCTCCACAGGCAGAACGGACTGATGATTTTGCACTGTCTGATCCGAAGTCACAGCCGACGATTGAAGTCAGACGCCTTCTCCCTAATTAGGTATTATTCTTGGGGTATGCGTGCGGTAGAGGAGGAGGCCGCTGCATGCGAAGCTACCATCAAACGCGTTCAGCAAACTGAGAAACTGCGGCGGTCCACGGGTACCATTTCCGGCGATGATCTTTCCTCAAATTTCTTGCCTCTGCGTCTGCGTGGAGTTCCGCGCATGTCCCAAGTCGAGGAGTGTGGTACCAGTGAACGACGCTGCTCTGCTAGTATGCTCGACGCGCCTGCCAGTTCATTGAATAACAACTTCACGGTTCCAAAACGTGCCGTTACTAGTTCCTCGGCTGCTCACGACTATGGCGGAATTTTCATTCGCCGTAATTCGAGCGGCCAGGCCATTGTTCCCTCTTCAGCCTCCGTCAGTGATGAAGGTCAGGCGGTAAGAGCGCCTCGCAGAGATCGCACGATTCTTCTTCCTCCTCGTGGTTCCCCTCGACGCCCGCAACTAGGGCCAGAGCTATCATCACTTGACAGCAGCGGTCGTCCGCCAGATTGCTGGACGGCCCCGGGGAGAAACGTGTCCGACAGGTTACGAAATACACTTAGGCAACGAATTTATGAGCCGCGAACAGAAGAGGCGCCTTGCTGCACTCCTCCGGTGTGCTCTCGGCCTCGATATTCCAGAGGACATCTACCAGAAGGAAGTTCCCCGTCGGATGGCCACTGTTGTGACTCAGACACTCGCGAGCCCGAGGGCAGCCGGAGAAGGCGTCATTTTATGCGTCCAGGCCTCAGAGAAACAGGGGAACTGTCGACCGGTGCCTCTCCGGCGGCGAGTTCGTCTTCTTTTGATAGCCACACATGGCGGCTAAATAGTTTGACTGAGCACAGCAGCTTTGTCGAGAATTGCGGAGGTAGCGGCG
Organism: Toxoplasma gondii ME49; assembly: GCF_000006565.2. Taxonomy (NCBI): domain Eukaryota; phylum Apicomplexa; class Conoidasida; order Eucoccidiorida; family Sarcocystidae; genus Toxoplasma; species Toxoplasma gondii. The sequence continues at coordinate 1,242,942 of NC_031475.1, read as the reverse complement.
GTCCTGAAGCCGGAGACAAAAAAGCTGACAGAGAATCATGGAGCTCACGAGGGTATGGCCGGGACAGAAATCGTTCACCTTATTGTCACCCGAACGATGAAAAAGACGATCTTGTGATTTCGTACATGGGTGGGGAGACTGCGAGTCTCGCCTCTCGGGGAGACTTCGATCTGACAGTTAACGCGCGTCAAGCTTCCCCCTTTTTTAGCAGAACGGCTAGGCAGGTGGCATCATACTTCCAAAAACCATACGATCAAATTACGTACTGCTCAGAAGCACTGCCCCGGCCTCTGGACCATCACTCACCAGGATCACCCAACAAGCTCCAAGATCCCTCGGAAGAAAGTGACAATTTTAACCCTAGTGACATTCGCTTGCGCCCTACGCAGTCTCCGTGCCCCCCCGTCACTATCACCTACAAAAGCGAAAAGCAAAGTATCTGGGAGGATCCGAAACCGGAGGAGGAGAAAATTCGAGCACGGGTGCATGTTGTAGGCAGGAACTGGCCGCCTCCAATGGCTCCGCAATTCCTCCCGTCTTGAAAGCTGCAAGGAATGTTAGAGATGTCCTTGTGCCGATAATGTAATCGGGGTTACCTGTCTCTTCAAAACTTTTTGCTTTCTAGCCGTTCGAGAGAGCATCAGTCTTGTCGGAAAATGTCTATATCCAGTTTCCTTTATATCCGTACTCACAATGTCCATTGAAATATCCAGAAAGCATATTCCACGCAGAAGTGAACCGATGTGCAAGGTGACAACGCCTGCTGGCGGCGAGTATCTAATCAGGAGTCTCCAGCGAAACCTGCGTCTTTTGAAAGGCTTTAACCCCTGTCTATCCTAAACTTACTCAAGCCGTTTCTTGTATAACTTAGCCAGATCTACTTTACCCCGACGCACCGTCAAAAAAATGCCACACAGAGATCGACTATTTTGACAGAGCGCCAAAAACACGCCTTCTCACTTGTGGCCTTTCAACTCAGTTGTGACGGTTGTCCCATGGCATTCTCTGGTGCAGGTTTCAACACACGAGAAAGTTTGTTTCCTCGGCTTTAAACTATTTGCAGTCCAACTAATAATCCCTACCCGCGTTACTGCGGTCTTACTCCGGCACAGAGACAAATCTGACTGACAGAAAACGGCTGCTGAGGCTTGCCGCCCGCACGCACAAAAAGCCTGAAAACATTTCGGCAGTACATCGTCGAGCGCGGGGACAACTGACGAACACACAGCAGCTAGGTTCTCCCATCTGCTTCGATGTAACTGTGGATCGCAGTATGCAGCTCCAGACAATCGGGGGTGTACGAGCCGTCTGCCGTGAGGGTTTGTCCCTGACAACAAACAAGTGACCTTTTAATGTGTGTCATTACAAGAGCAACCCCACAGATATATACCGTTCTTGTGTGTCTGGTCTTCTTTAACTTTTTAAAGGCTGACGCTGTGTCTCTGCGGCATCGATTAGCCTCTTTTACGACAGTCGGACAAAACGGCTCACATGGCATTTCCCCCCACTATTTCGACATGCCTACATCAAGCCGTGTGATACCAGTGTCTGTGGAAGACTACTGTAACTGAGGATTGGCCTGTAGAATCTAAAAGGTTCGTGCTCCCGAGTTGTCACAAAACACTACCCCTTTGGCGGGGAGTGGGTGAACTGTAGACAAGAAAAAAGACACGCTCAAAAGACGACGAGTGGCGGGCGCACGTGTCAATTGCAAAACAGGAATTGACGGACTTTCATCGGCGTTTAAACACTCCGAAGAACCCGTTGAAAATCCACGCACTCGGTTACCGGAAATGGAGCAAGACACAAGACACCCTAAAGTCAACGCCTCTTCGTCTCATCAGTCACATGAACGGCCATGCGCCCAGACACGCTGCTTCCCCCCTCGCTTCACATGTTTTACGCGCTGCCATTCGCCCCCCTTGACACGAAGACCCAGTCAAGTGACTATCAGAAGGCACTGCCGGTTCTGATTTACTTCCCCGTGTCTGTTATTTGCAAATTCTGCAGAAGAAATGTTCTTAAACGTGTTCTTCGAGACGGAAACTCAGCAGAGGCTGGGCGTCTATTTCCTTCGTGAGACATCATCGGCGCCGATCCCGACATGAGTTTACCTCCTCATTCTTCTCAATCGCACATGAGACCGCCTCCTGCTTCCTCAAGTCCGATGATCGGGAAAACGGCCACGCCTCACACGCTGGGACACCTCTTTTAAATGCCGTGGAAGCTGAACTTACTGTTTAGTTTGCCCTGAAGACAAAGGACAGCGTAAACGCAGACTTCCGTTGCCAGTTGGTTCCCGTCAACCGGAGTTTTGAGTGTCTATACACCTCACGGTGCCCGGGCCCTTCTGGTAGTGACATGAGTCCGTGGAGAGTCCATCGCCATTTCACTAGTTTTTTCTCAGGAAATATCCATGTCTCAGGCGTTTTCCAGTGTCGAGAGGTCGAAGGAACCCAGAAAGCCGGAAAAACAAGGACGGAGACAGGCATTCTCCTCTCAATCCTTCCGGTCCCGCTCCCTGATTTTCGTTACGGATTTGTCACGCATATATACCCGCCTGGAAGAACAAGCTGCCGCGCGTACCGCACATCCTACGGTGACGAAAAGGTGCTGGTGACGTGACCACGCGCGAGCAGAGATGTCTACTTTTTTTTCAGGTTCTCGTCAAAACTGTCTGTTTTTTTACTGAGTTCCAAAACACAATTTCGACGTCTTTGTTCGGCGGCACCTCACGAAGTTGAGAACCTGCCTGCGAACCTCCGCCGCCCAGTAGCGTTTGCAAGCAATGAGCAAGCTGCTATCGTGCGGCTATGCATCCGTAGATTATGCTTGTGTCGAGCCCAAATCTTTTTTGTCCGTACTCTTCGTTTGGTCGCCTATTCTGTTGCGCATACACTGAGCCGTTTCTCAAGAAAGAACTCTGCACACAGCACGACAGAGCCGTTGAGCAAGGCGCCACTTTTGCGCAAGCGTTTTGTCTAATCTTTTCCCTCTCTCGCCGCGGTTTTTTCCGTTTTGCCGCCTCATCGTCTCATGCCTTTAACTTGCCTCGCGGAAAACGCCCTGTGAACCTCTCGCTCCTTTCCAGAGGCACCCGGTGCAGTGTCCACCGTGGCCGAATTTGACACAGCATTCACTGTGTCTGACAGAAGCCAGTGGTGTGTCCCTTTTCTCTTTTGTCTTTACCGTTTTTGCGTCCTTTGGTTTGAGGTTTTTGCTTTTTTCCCCGCGCAATGGGATCCGGGTCGTCTCGGCCTGGCGAGGCCGAAGGAGGCGCGTACCACGGCCCGGGTGAGGCAGCGAAACAAATGGAGGCGTTTCTGTTTGCAGTTCACCGACTGGCTTCTTCAAATCCTTCAGAGGCGATGGCCGCCGCGCCTGGTGAAGCCCCAGGTGTAGATGACGTGACGTGCTCGAGCTCTCTAGCTTCCACCAACTTGCTGCGTTGCAAGGGTCCAGTGTTACAATGGGACAGCCTTCTGCTTTCTCTCGGCGAGAGCGCAGTTCGGCCCTTTTCCCTCTCGACGCCTTTTCTGTGGAATGAGGTGCTCCGGCCGCTTCTGCTGGGGAACCCAAGGAATGGACAGGTGAAGGCGCTGTACCTCTTCTTCGCGCGCACGATCTCCCGCTATGCAGAGGCTGTCGAAGCACTCCACCGGAGACACAGCTGCTCGCCTTTCCCCTCTCAAGGAGTGGAGCCAAGACGAGAGGACCATCGCACTCAAGCTGCTAACCAGATGGCGTCGAGTGAGAGTCCAAACGAGGCGGGCTGCGACCAAGACGCAGTCTCGAGCGTCGGTGAACTTGTTCCTGATACAGTGCATTTCCCCTGTACCGACTTATCTGTCGCTGAGCTCGCGCTTCTTCTGCGGCTGCTTACTAAGGCGCTCTGCACCCAACTCTCTCTACCGCAGCTACTGTACCATCTCGAGTATGTCTCCTCGTCTGCGGATTCAGCGTGTCTGTCTTCCGCCATGAGAGACGAGTTGTTTGGCCTCTCGCAGGCCTTCTTCGCCTCTTTGGGGTCCAAGCGACAGCGGTCGTCTTCGATTTCTTTCCAGGCCATAAACGCCAGTGAGTCTGCGTCTTCAAACGCGTCTCTCTCTTTTTCACGGCTTCCTCCGAACGCGGTATCTCAAAGCTCTTCTCCCCCAGTCCCTGACGCTGCGTCTGCACCCTCGAGAAGCCGCCCTGCACGACGTGGAGAAGATAAAGAAGAGTTAAATGGCCAAATGGATTTCCACGAAGCGTCTGGGCTCCGTTGCTCGCCTTCAGAGATGAAGCAGTCCGACGAGGCCCCCCAGTTTCCTATCTCGTCCCCGCCTTTGGCTTCTCCCGCGTTTGTCGGCGCGGATCCCACAACAACTCCAACGACAACAGCGACACTCGACAGTGCCGGGGGCGCGGAGGCGAGCAAACGCGCAAGTTGCGTGGACCGTGAAGCTTCCATGGAGAAGCAATGGGCGCCTTCGGCTTCGCTCTCTTCTCCAGCCTTTTGTGCCTTTGTGATGAGTTACAGGGGCGCGACGAAGCTCTTCTCCGCTTCGCCCCTGAGGCCTCCTGAACAGCTGCAAAACGACGTGATCGCCTGGCTCTCACTCATGTTCCCGGAGGATGCCGTCGCGGCCAAGGCGAGAGGCTTTCTCTTTAGAGCTACTCTGCGTCCAGCATGTTCGGGGTCTTCGCGTGGTTCTTCTGAAGGAAGAAACGGCTCTGTCGAGGAATCGCGAGAAGTCTTTCTCTCTGTCAATGATTTGGCTTCTGTGCGCACGCTGAGTTCTGTGCTGGTGCCTGTTCGCCTGGGAGACCAGGCGACGGGAACAGCAGGGCCTGAAGAAGGGGACACCGGGATCCGGAGCGAGAAGGCGGATGTGAAGCAGGAGACAGGTGGAGACAGCGCGGAGGGAGAAGGCCAGGGAGAGTGTCGCGACAGAAGTGGAGAAGGCGAGGAGGATGGAGAGCAGGCAAATGCAGAGGAAGGAACAGGAGACGTGGAAAGGTCTCGGCTCGAATGTGTAGCTGTTTCCGATCGCTGTACTACCGGATCCAACAAGGACCTAGACACGCAGTACGGGTCTTCTACCATCCTCGTTGCTTTTCTCACTGTCGTGCCTCTTTGGATTCCTCTCTCGCCAGCACATATGTCCGCTTCTTCCAGTTGCTCTTCGTCGAGTTCGTTGTCTTCGGATTCCTTGTCTGTCTCCACCATTGGTTCTGTGCTAGACGCCATTGTGAGGTTCCTCACCATTGCTCAGCCGCCGTCTCCTTGTTGCTCGCCGAATCTCCTGCGCGCACACCAGCACCTCCAAGAGTTGCTGCTTTGTCTATTTGCCGTCGTCTGTCCCCCCCAGCTCACAGCCTCGTGTGTCCCTCGCTCAGGCCTGGCGCCTGTCTCCTCTCGGAGAAAGAGGCCGCTGCAAACCCCACACCCTCGGCCTGCCTGCGTGTCTGGCGAGGGCGATCACACCGCAGGGGGCTTCGCAGGGGAAGGAGGCGTCCGGAGCCGAGACTGGAGCAACAGGAGGGACGGAGAAACCTTCCAGCCTGTCGTGGAAACAGGTGCAGGCGCCGGTCGTGAGATGCAGAGAATGGGGTCCAGACATGCACTCGTAGAGCGGGAGAACAGCGTGTCTTTTGGGGAGAAGGCGGGAAGAAGACAACCCAAAAACATGTTGATTCCTCCCCTTTCGTCGCCCTGCGCGAAGCTCGCGCCTGCACTCTATGCGTGGCAGCAGGAGGCGCAACAGGAGCGATTTGCCCGGATGAGGGAGGAGGACAGCGAGAGGGAGGAACATGAAGAACGAGTCATGAGACAGAATGGAAAAGAAGAGCGAAGAAGAAACAACTTCCCGCCAGTCGCAGCCGCAGCTCTTCTCCCGGACTTGTATTTTATTGAGGTCTTGCTGAGTCGGTGGGACCGCGACAAAAGAGGAGAAGATCGAGCCAAAGGTAGGCTTTGGGGGTTTTCGTCTCTCTTTTGTCCTCTCTTACTGGCCCTGTTTCATTCTCTTCTTCCAGATCTTTCCACGACTCTTTCCTTCTTTCGTCTCTGTGTTCTGCAAGCGCACTTGGCATTTTCGAGTTCCTGGCGAAACAGTCTTACCACCTCTGTTTCTCGCTGAAGTTTGGACAGCAAAAGGATTCTTCCTGAGACTTCTTTCGAGCTTCGTGCAATTCTCAGGTGACACTGTGGTCCTCCGCATGTCGTGGTGTATGTCTCTCTGCTTCCATTTGCCTGAATACATATGTACGTGATTGCAGATCGGTCAGCTGGGGGAAGACAAGATTTCAGTCTGCTAAAATGGGGACTGCAGCCGTGCTGTCTTTTTTTTCCTTCTCCAACGTCTTCTTTCTTCCTCAGTTTTAGTCTGTTTCATCAGAATTCGCAGAAATGCTGGAGATCGAAGGCATGCCTTTGTGCAAGGCTTGCCTGCCTTCCCGTTTCCTCGATCTCGCGCCTACCTCTCCTTCCCTGTTCACTCTACCAGGCGCTTTCGCTTCTTTCTGTAAGCCCCACAGAGAGAGGGCGCCCTGGAGGATACATCTCCATCGTTGTCCATTTAACTGTCGAATCCTTCTCGCACTCGAGTTGAATCTCTTTTCTTTCTGTCTCTTTGTTTTTTGCAGAATTCGCAGCGTACTTGCTGAGCATGGTCTGGCCTTCGTCTGCGTTCTTGATGTCGTCTCCGGCGTTCGTTTCAATTCCTCCAGGTCTTGCTCACTGTTCGCTTTCTCTCGTTCTTCTTCTCGCTTTCTATCCGCACCCGTCGACGCGCGTGTCTCTGCTGATGGCTCGAGCGCCACACTCTCGCATGCAGAAGCCCCAGCGCGAAAAATTGGGTTTTACACTTTCCTCTTCTGTCTCTTCTACTTCTCCTTCTCCTTCTCCCGCCTCTCTTTCGTGTGTTGCTTCGTCTTCGTCACCACGTTGCTCGGCGTCGGGGACGTACGGGTGGCCAGGGCTTGGCGGCCGACCTTTGCCGTCGACCGGGAAGGCTTTTTCTGGATCTCCGGCGGCGTCTGACGACGTGAGTCTCGCGCGTCGGACCCCCACAGAGGCGAATGTTTTCGCAATTGCGTTTTCGTGTCTCTACGACGCGTCTCACTTTTCAGTGAACAAACCGTCTAGGGCGGACCAAGAGAGAATGCCAGCAGGCAGCTCTCCGCGTCACGGAGACTCGGTTTCGCCTGACGATTCGGGGGGATCTTCTCCGTCTCTACCGCCGTCATCGTCCGTCAACTTTGAGGGACTTCTTCTCCAACTGTGCGCGCCTTCGTCCCTGAGTCACCCGCTGAAGTCTCTTCTTCTCTACCTCCTGCTGTGCCGCAACCGATGCTTCCGGTGAGACCAAAGCAAGGCCCTCTCAACTTCCGAATTGATCTTCGCATGCGAATGTTTCCGTTTGAAGAGAGAAAGAGAGACAAAGGGAGGAGGGAGAGATGGACGTGTGTTTGAGAGAGAGGTGCAGAGACAGATGCATGAATTGCGCCGTTGTGCATGCGTGGACTTTTTTTTCGGGTTTTTGAAGTGTGTATTTGTTCTTTCACATGACATGGTTAGTTCCCTTTGAATGTTTCGTGAAGTAACTCGCGTTCCCGCGGTTGATCACGAGCGTCTCACTCCGCCTTTCCTGTCTCCGGTGACTTCTCACTTCTCAGTGTGTGTCTCGGGTGTGCGGGGACTCCCGGGCAACCTTTGTTTCTTTCAAGGTGCCTTTGACGTCTCTTTTATTCTTTCCTTGCCTCTTTTAGGGGTTGTTTCTCCTCCCGAATGGTTTCTTTCCCCCATGTCTGTCTCTTCTTTTCCTTTGCCAGTCTCTTCTGTCTCTCGCGAAGCGACGGGGAACGCGTTGTCATCCCACTTCTTCAAATGCTGAACGCATTGCCTCGCCTGTCGCCGTCCAAGGCAGGCGACAGTGAGGGCGATGAGGTACAGCGCCCGCGCGCGGCTGCGCCTCCGATTGCAGTGATTTGTGCCATTTCCCTCGCAACTTTGAGCAAAGACAAGTCGTTCTGTTCAGAGCTCCAGAGAAAAGTAATCACAGACATCCCTTGGGAGGAGAAGAAGAAGCTCGCCGACGCCTCACTCGGGAGCCTCGTGATCCTTGTTCTCCTTCGCCTGCTGTCGTGGAACATCCGCCGATGTGGAGACAGCTTCTTTCTTCTTTTGTGCTCCTCTTCCCTGCTCAACGTCGCCGCCTCTGTCGAGCACCTGCACTGGTGAGGGTCTCTCTTCAAAAAAAGAAAGTCCGTTAACCGCATTGCTCCTCGTGCTCGTCTTCTGCTCTCGGACGCTGCTCTTCGTCTAGGTCACGCGCACCAGCGCCCTTCGCTGTACTTTTTCTTTTGCGTTTCTCGGTCGACACAAGTCAAGCTGGAGTTTCTGTTTTTCCTGGCGACTCTCTCAAGGATGGACGGCGTGTGTCGAGTTTTTTTTTCGCTTTTTGGATCTGTGGTTCGTGGGTTCTAAGCAAATTCCTTGCATCTCTTCTTCCTCGCATTCACATTTTACGTTCTGTCGCGTCTTCGCTCATGCCTGTCTCTCCGTTTTCCTTTCCCCTCTCATGCTTGCTTCCGTTCTTCTCATTCATGTCATGAGTTTCTCTCGCTGCTCCGTTTCCTGCCCAGGTATGTTGCCGACCGTCTAGTGGATTACGCTGCAGCTCTGTTGCGGCTGCTCGCGCGTCGTCTCGCCGGTCTTTCATCTTGTCAGGAAGAGACACTTGCGGTCTCCGAAGATCGCGAAGAAAGAGTGGAGACGAACGGAGACAGCGACAGGATTCCCTCCGCTGCTCTGAGGAGCCAGCACCGGAGAGAGCGACAGCGACGACAGCGGGAAGCTGAACAACTCGAATTTTCCATTCTTGCATGCAGAGCTGTCCTTCAGTTTCTCTCTATTGCTCTGAGGCCTCCTCTCCTCAACCGGAACCTGTCTCTTCTCTACGCCCTTCTGAGGCTCTTCCCAGTCTGCACAGCGAAAACGCTTCTAGAGAACTTCACTGTCGCTTGCACCGCTGCCGAGAGAAGCAGTTCCATTGCAGAGGAAGAGAAACAAGTCTCTCTCGCTTCTCCGGTGGCTTCCTCTCTGCCTTTGAACTCGGCTGGCCACGGTGGGGAAGAGCGGAACGGTGTGGGCAGTGAGGAGGACAGAGAGTACGAGAGAGAGGGACGAAGCCAGTGCAAAGGAGAGACGGACGAGAAGGGAGATCAGTGTGATGCTTTCAACGCGTCCTTCGAGGTTCCAGCGACTGTGGCGCGAGTGGCGTTCTTGATCGGAGCCGAGTTGAAACTGCTTCTCGATCTCGTTGAGGTTTTCTCCTCGTCAATTGACGACGCGATTCGCCAGGGGTCTGCAGTCGAGGAAGATGTGAGTCTCTTAAGGAACAGAAGCGTCTCAGAACTCAGCACATGGATGTTATCCATATGCGTCGATGGTCTTGCATCTATTTCTGGGGTACTTCAAGGCCGCATCGTGCCTGTTTTTTGAGATATTCTCGAGCCTCTAACGGCTCAAAAGGTCGTGTTTTCTATTTCCTTTTTCAGGGGGAAACAAGTCGCCGTGTGGTTGAGCAACTGGCTGCGAAGATTCCTCCGCCAGGCCACAGTTTCTCGCATTGCTCTGGCAGACAGCCTCACCCATGTTTTCTCTCCAGCTCGAGCAGTCGAGAAGACGAGTGCATACAGGGTGAAGGGGGACGCAAGCGGCAGATAGACAGACTGAGAGAGGTAGGTTTTCGGGGGAGTGCATGCAGACATGCAGAGCAAGGCGACAAATCGCATCACCTCTTGTCGCCTGAATGGCAGCCACCGTTCGGAGTCTCTTGAAGTACGTAGCCTCGGTAAAGGGCAAGCGTCGTGCAGCTTCGCCTCCGCCTTTGTGCCGATATTGATTTGTTTCATCTTTAGTTTCACGGGTCCTTCACTGATACGTTAAGGATATAAACCAACAGGTCATCGAACGCACCGTTGCACTACGCTGTCCTGATTTCGTAAGACAAACGGACCACGGGTGTGTGACTTTCTTCTTGTGTGTTCACAGAGTTACCTTGCATGCGCAGCTCCCGGCCGTCCGGACTTCGTTGAAAGTTGGGGGTCTTCTTCTTTCTTTCTGCCAATCATTTGGAGATCCATCGATGCCCTCACGCCCGACACGGTCTGCTGGGACAGGCCTGTCTCTGTCGGCCCTCGGACCTGAGGCGCAAGGAGACATCTGGAGACAGCAAGACAACGAGAGGACGGAACGAGAAGGCAGCGGCAAACGTATAAAGAGGAGAAAAAACAACAGACGGATTTCGTAGAAAAGACGAGACGCGAGAAACAAGCAAACTTCTGCGCAGTGGGGAAAGAGAACAAAGAGCAGTGCTCTCGGGATCTCCAGGTTCCTGTTCTCGTCCTTTCACTTGTCTCAAGCACGAACTTCTTACGTGCGACTCGTAGATCCATGTATATCTAAATATGTGTGCATGAGTTATGCATATATATAGGATATATATAGGATATATATATAGGATACAGCGTTTGGACAGTGCATTTTCCTGTACAGGAAGCCAACATATGTGTATTGACAACGCAGGGAACGCTGTTCCCTGGGAGATGTCCCAGGTGCATGCAGAGTGGTGAGTGCACCTCGAGAAAATCGTCGTCCTTTTTGGGCTGCGTAGTCGCACTCCTTGAGGATCGAACAACTGCTGTTCACTGAAGGAACGGCAAACTCGACTGAAGTCGTACTCTTCTCTTCGTCCTCGTGAGAGACAGACGAACCATGGGTCTGACCTATCCATGCATCAGCGCATGCGGAAGCAACTCACCTTGCACTGGAGAGATGCCTCTATGCGCACGAGCATTTCCATATCAAAGTACAACTCGAAACAGACAAACACGCTCACATGCATATAAATTATATATATATATATATATATATATTTGTATATACAGATGCATGTTAGTACAGATATGTATGTGTGCACATGGATGTAGATGCTCGAGTGGATTTGCATATCTATCGAGCCGCGTAGAGGTATCTGAAGAAACATACGGAGTCGCCTGCATCCACATGGGCAACTCTCGAGTTCTGCATCCGTCGGGCGCGGCAGTAGCGATGCCACCAGCGTTGAGGTAGCGACGCGTTTCCTTTCGGTCACTGGCGCTGGGTGCATGCAGCTCGGTATGAAGCATTGAAGGCGCGGTTCGGTGGAAAGGAGCCGAGCGTAGGACTGGATGGTGATACGTTTTTCTCAAGAAGCAGAGCGACTTCGTTCCTTGTAGATTTACTTTCTTCCCCCTTTTTTCTCAGCCGTGTGTTTAGGGTGCTCGCTTGGGATGCTTTGACCATGTATCATTTTATAGCTTTTAAGCTACATGCTGGACAGGAATATGTTTAGCCTTGAGTAAATGGAAAGCTACGCGACTCTGACGCTCCAGTGTCCGAAAGATTTACAGGCGACCTCGGAGCGTATAACAACGCAGAAAGATGCGTTTCCTCTGGAAAGAGGTGACAAGATCGAACTGGAATCCAAAACGGACGCACGCGCCCTCCGAGTGCCTCGCTGCAAAGAGGCTGTGAAGAGCTGTTTGACCTCGGAAAAAATATGATTCTTTTTTACAAACTGAAGGGTACCGGATGGTCCGAGAGGAACAATCGACCCAAAAGAAAGAGCTGAACAAGGCATTCGACTGTGCACTTGCTCTGCCTTCGTTTCCCTGTGACTCTTCTTCCATAAGCCTTTTTTGTCGCTTCTCCTCATCTTTGGTTTGTATCTCCTCCTTGACTCCCTTCCCTTCTCGAGTTTTCAGCGTCACCGTGGTATTGTTCTCTCTTTTCTTCTTTCGCCTCTCCTCCATCGTGTTCGCTGCCCTGTTCCCCGTTGCTGCCTCTCCTGTTCCTGCGAGTGAAATCTCTTTCTTCTCTCTCTTGTTCTTCCTCTTCGTTCTTCGCCTCACGTTGACCTAGATGAGCTTCAGGTGCTCGTCGCCTTCAGCGTAGTCCAGTTGGGCGCGAAGGCCGGTGAGTTGCCGCGTCGCTCTGCGGATTTTGACTACGAGGCTACGCCGGCATTCGCGTTCGGCTACGAGCGCAGCCTTGATTCGCCTTCTTTCCTTCTTCATCAGGTCGAGGTTTTCTTCGACTCTCTGCAGAAGAATGAACAGCAGGCGCAACTCCTTCTCGCCGCGACAGAGAAACGAATTCATTTTCTCTTGCTGAGCCGCGCTCTTCTTCTCGTGATCCTCGAGAGTGACCGCAGCAGCCTGTCTCGCCTCCGTCGCTGCACGCAGGGCATCGCGAACCACCGCATGCGCCTCCTTCTCCTTCGCATACCGGCGTCGCGCTGCTTGCTCCTGCTCCGTCAACAGCGAGACTTCCGAGTCACATCTGACAAAAGAGAAAAAACGCGGCTGCCGCAAAGTCAGAAAACGCAAAAAAAAGGCGAAAAACGAAAAACAGGCAAAGGTCAAGAAGGGAAGACACGGAACGCCTCAAGAAAAGACAAAGACAGACCGAGGAACGACAACGAGCATGCGAAGGAACGAAAACGGAGGAACCAGACAAAGGACAGCCGCACAGAACAAAGACTAAAGAAGTAAACCACGGTTAAGTCGAACGAGAGGAAACAAAGGAATGCGTTGTTCGTGAAGCAATCGAGCGTCGCCACCCTCAAGCGTTCCACCAACAAACAGCATGCACATGTCTCCGCATGCCTCCACATCTGCGTAAAGATCGCAAATGAATCACTATGCATACACACATCTATATATGTACATATATATATATATATATGTATATATATACATATATGTATATATATATATGTATATATATGTATATATATATATATATATGTATGTATATATATATATATATATGTATATGTACACGTGTATATTTTTTATGTCCAGAGGGGTGCATATGTGCATATATATATATATATATATATATATATATATAAATACGTATGTATGTATGCGTTTGAATATACGTGGCTCAATGAAGATCATTGCCAAGTCCTTTCTGAGAATCTGTTCTGTCCTCTCTGTGAAGGCAGTCGCCCACATTCACAGGATTCTTTCAGCGACACTCGGTGCGCTTGCAGTTTTTCGGAATCTCGCCAGAGAGAAGTTGAACTCGAAGTCTGCCTTTTCTGTCCGCTGACAGGAGTCTGCGTTCCAAAGGACTTCTTCCACCTACTTGCGAACATCGGTCTGGAGCGCGTCGGCCTTCTTGAGGAGACTCGTACGATTGGTCTGCTCAGAAATGGAGACTCGCAGTTGCTCGAGCTGTCTCTCATGCATCTCCACTTCTCTTGTCGCAGATTCTACCTGGTCTTCTAAAACCATTGCCTCATGGTATCGCGCCTCTTCTTCGTCCTCGCCTTCGCCCAGAGCGTCTCTCCTCGTCGCCAGCAGACTCTCCAACAGACGAAGAAAGCGCAGACAGACCTCGCCTCGCGACGCTGGCCAACCTGAAGAAGCGGAGGAGGAAGGCGGTGGGGGTGCGGCGTTTGTGTCCGGTTCCGAGGCGGAGACGAGACGAAGAATTTCAGGAGTCGCTTGCACTCGAGAGGGCAGAAGACGGACAAAAGGCGTGAGCAGTGGCCAGTTGTTCTCCTCACTCAGGTCTGCGGGAACCGCCGTTTGTTGCTGCGAAGAAAGATCCAGCTCCGGGGAGGCGGTGGCGGACTTTTGGCGGCTATTCAGCGCAGCTGTGTATGCCTAGGAAAGAGCGACAAGGAACAAGGCGCACGGGCATGCAGCGAAACGCAAGCAGTTCTGCAGCTACACCTCAACCTCTCATGTCTAGATAGGTTGAGGGAAGAGCGAAGACGGAGGCAGACGCTCGAGCCGAGTTCGAGTTTTCGAAAGGCAAACGAAGAAGAGCGCAGCCTCTAGTGTCTAAGTCCCTTTTAAAGATTTACAAAATGCAACGGAGAATTCATAAACGTTCAAAGTCAAGCCTTTCGCTCTCTCTCACCTCGAGTGCCGCAGCGAGCTGCTGCACCTCTGCCTCGTCCTGCGTCCTCTGCTGAGATCGTCGCTGAATGTCCCCGCGAAGCTGGTCAAGCCGGAGTTTTGCCTCGCCGCACTGCTCGCGAATCCGACTTAAAATCTGCATGCGGTACTCCACCTGCTCCTCCAACTGCTGGCGCCGTTGCGGAGCTGCCGCAATGAGCTGCACAGAGCAGAGAACGAAATGTGGAAAAAGCTCCCATATCACGAGTAAAGTCATAAAGCGTCAGACTGATTCGCCTAGGCGTGAGGTATCCAGACCTCTCGGCCTCTCTGTGACTCTGTGCCTGCTTCTCCCGTCTACTTCTCGGTCTCCTCTTGACAACTTTTCTACATGCCCAGGCTCGCGCGTCGACAGGCGTAGAGGTCGGTAGACAAAGAGCGATACGTACGAACGTACACACACGTAGATACAGATAGAGACACAGGCTATTAGACAGATGGAGACAGGTGAAGGGGGAAGATGGATGGACGGATACAGATAGAGTCAGCCATTATAGAGATATACCGATGGACATATAGACAGGTACACACACCGCGCGACAGCCTGGGAGACATCGAGTCGATTTTAGGACGACGCTTACACATAGACTTTGACAAACGCAAACATCGACAGATAGATCGATAGATAGAGATCGATAGATAGATCGATAGATAGAGATCGATAGATTGATACTGTCCCAGATATGTCTGCACAGAGAGACGAAGGGTGAAACGAATGTCGATGGACTCCAGAAGAAGGACGTAAGAGGCACTGGCTCTGGACAGCGAAAGAGGAGAGGCGTACATGTTCGACTTCCATCCATTTGTTGCGGGTTCGCATCGCCTCTCGTTTGGCAGCGGCGCTCTGCTCAGTGCATGCTTGGAGAACTTGGTGCGCCGCGACTTCTTGCTCGTTTTGTTTCTGCGCTGCATGCATCGCCTCGTCCTCCTTCCGCGCCTTCTCTGCGAGCGAGGAAGAAAGCCTTCGGTGGGTCGCGTCGAGGGCAGGCAGTGCCGCAGACAGAGGCAGAACCTTTGTAGTGCACAAATGCTCCACAGAGCTCGCGTACAGGTGCTGCGAGGAGACACAGCGGAAAAACGAAAGACAAACAGAACACAGTGGACGAAGCGCATGCAGAGACCGCGCGAACAGGGGAAAAAGAGCGAGGTGGAGAAACAGCGAAAAAGAGAGGGAGAGAAACGCAGAGGTTAAAGGAAGGAAAGAAGCGGCGACACAAAGCTGGAGAACCTGTAGAGGCACTCTACATGATCGACGCCCATCAGAGCCGGAGAGACAGAAGGCAGTCCATTGATGAAGATAACTGGACGCACCGCAGTTATGCTCCTCTCTGGGTGTGCATGTGCCTTACTACACTCTCGAGTTTCCCGCGGGTATTGGTCAGAAACGCGACAGCATGATTCGTCTGTCTCTTCATCTCCCTTCGCGTTCTCCTGAGTCGCCCTAGCTGCTTGAGAAACGTCCAAATGTCGTCTTCTCCTCTCCGTTCCACTGGCCTCTCTCCCCGATTTCTTCGTCGTCTCCGCTCCTCGCTCTCGTCCGTAGCTTCCTGGTCTGTTGCGTCCGCTGGCTCGTCTCTCCCAGGTCTCAACGATGGCGAGCCCGGAGGCAGGTGAGAGCAGGACGAACTGGAGTCGAGTGAAGCGGAAGAAAGGCGAAGAGCAAGCGGGCTATCGCAGCTCTGTGCATGCGCAGGCTCCTCATCGCCCCAGTCTTCACTGGGTGTCTTCTCGGCCGAGCGTCGGCGTCCTTCCGCCCCGCTTGCCTCAAAACTCGCGGGAGGTCTCCGACTTGCCCAGCGAGGGCCGCTCGGCCTCCAGATGCGGAGGGAGCTTCGCCGACAAGCCACGAGCTTCTCCAGAAACTGGAATTTCTTCTTCTCCGCCTCCAGTCGCTGTTTCTGCGAGTCGCCCTCTTCCTGGACTTGCTGCAACAGCAGCAGACACCCCGTCATCCTGCCTTGGAGCAACGCGATGTCGAAAGACGAAAAGGCGATGCGCGAAAAGCTCGCCTCTGCGTTCTGCTCGACCCTCTCACTGTGCGTCTCGAGACGCACTTGAGACGACGACGAAGAGCACGAAGGAGACGAGAAGAGAGAAGATGAATCTGTCCCTGGGATTGCTACCGGCATTTCACCGGGATCTCGGTTTCTCTCCCGTGCCGACCGAGACGTCGCTCGATGTTCCTGGAGTTGCCCGGCCTTCTTCTCGTCTCTTCTCGCCCACTCGTGGTCTCCCCAGGTGTCTCCGACAGACATGCGAGAAGCCTCAGCCTCGCTTGGCCTCTGTCTCCCCTCTCGCCCTTCACCGTCTCCGTTCACGCGCTCTGTGGCCGCTCTCTCTCCACTCCAGTGCTCTCGTTTTTCCTCGTGGTTTCCCTCTTCTCTTCGCTGTCTCCCGCTCTCTTCAACTGCGTGCGCCTGCCGGTCCTCAAGGTTGGGAAGCCGGCCTGTGACCCGCTGGTCTCGGCCGTCGCGTTCGCAGCCTGCAGGCGTCTCCGCGCAGCCGAGCGAGGGTTCCAGGCCTACCCCACAGCTGTCTCCTGTTTCCGAACTCAGAGGCCTTCTAGGACCTGCCGCTTCGCGAGGGAAGACCTGCGCCTGCCAGCCTGGGAGCCACAGAAGCACGAAGGCGGCGAGGCGCTGCAGAGGAACGCTGGGGCTCTGCTGCAGAAGGCCAAAGAGCGGCGGGAGGAGGCGACGGAAGGAGAGAAGCGTCGCCAAGTAGCTCTCGGGGAGGCTGCCTAGCGGGAGCGAGTCCTCAGCGACAGGCGCGGTGCGGCGCGGAGCTCCTGCACTGGGGAAAGCAGAAACGGATGGACATGCGGGCGGGAGGAGGGCCGGCACGAGAGATGAAAGGAAAGGCAAACCCCCGCGTCCGAGCAGAGGCTGCGACGAGAGACAGCGGAGACGGCGAGCGCCACCGCGAGAAGAAAAGGAAGACGACTTCTGAGACTCGCGATCTCCACCCACAGGCCTCGCCTCAGACGCGTCCCTCACACCCGGTGGATCAGGAAACAAAGGCAATCCGAGATCTGTGTGTGGCAGGTCTGGCGACGCCTCAGGGATCCGCGAAACCTCGCCGGGCGAGGCCGCCGCGGCGCAGCTGTCGCCGGGAGACAGCGGGTCTCTTTCGCAGACGCCGTCTGTTGCCAACGGAAGCGTTGCAAACGTCTGTCGCACCGAAGAAGGAATAGGAGAGGACGTCGCGTTTGTGAAGGCAGAAGGCGAAGCAGACGCAGAAGCAGGAAGTTGACAAATCAGGAAAGAGGGCCGTTCTGCGGCTTTGCAGGCGCCGACGTCGCGGACGTGACTCCCGTCCTCTCCGCCGCCTTCCCTGTCTGCCTCGCGCCTCAGACAGGCAAACAGCGGACTCGCTCGGCTGACGAGGAGACCGAGCAGCCAGCAAACAAAAAAGCAAATCTCCATCTCACACGCAGCCCTGACTTCGCACGTCTCTTCCTGTCGCGCTCCGCTGCATGAAGGCGAGAGCACAGACGGTGGAGCTGGCGACGCGCGCTCTCCCTTTGAGGATGGCGAGAGTGGAGGAGAGAGAAGAGACGGCGTCCCCCGGTGCGAAGGAAAGGAAGAGAGAGAAAGAAGAGGAATCAAGCGAGGCACTACGTGTGGACTGAGGAGGTAGAACAAGAGGTCGCGGCTCAAGCCGCAGCTCGGCAGCTGAGAGACAAATCAAAGAGGCACGAAGCACGATTTTTCCTCGAATCGCGGAGCTCGAAGCTCTGAAAAACAAAGTGAAACCCGCAGAGGTGAAACGCAAGATACAGCTTCAAAACGTGAAGCCTTAACACATCTACAGATATATACATATACATATATACAAATATACATATACACATATATATACAAATATATACATATATATATATACAAATATATACATATATACAAATATATATATATATATATATATATACATATATATACATATATATATATATATATATGTTAGGGTATAGGTAAGCTTGTAATAACACGACGTGGATATGTGTGGTTGCGTGTATATTGTTCTCGATACATAGAGAGTCGACGCATCTCTGCGATTGAGCGTGAAGCTTCCCATGGATCACAAGGTTGACAAAAAGCTTGAATAAATCGTCGAGAGGCTGAACCCACCGGCTGCCACGAATCTGTATATTCTGTCTTTGTTTCTTGTCTCCTAGCATGTGCGGCTTCTTTCCCTCCGAATCTCTCTTCTGTCCTCCATCCGACCTCGTTCTCTCTCCGCTTCTACGCGGTGTCTCTTTTCTTCTCGCTTGCTTCTCATTGTCTTCGTCTCGCTGTCTTTTCGTCGTTTTCTGTTTCTTTTTTCCACACCTCGGCTGCATCAGGTTGCTTCAGTGCGCGCATAACCAGGTGAAGCGGGAGAGTGCCGATGGCCTCCGCGGCTTGTCTCGCTCGCGCATGCACGTCCTCCCTTCCTTCGTCTCCGTTCGCCGCCTCTCGGTGGGTCGTCGCTTCGGCCTGAGAGGCCTCGTGCAGCGCTTCGGAGCGGCCTGAGAGCCCCAGGGAGGGGAACGCGGATTTCTTCGACAGACTGTGGGAGAGAAACTGCCGGAGGCGGGCGCGGTGCCGGCCGTCTTCCGCGAAGAAACTCGAGGAGGTCGAACGCAAAAGCGCCGACAACAGCAGCGCGCAGAGCACGCGTGAGGCCGTATCGTGGCGACACTTGTAAAGCAGCGACAAAGTCTCCAGGCCGAGAGACTGAGGACTCGTCAAAGCCTGTCCACACGCGCATAACATGTCATTGCGCAACGGATCAAACGAGAGAAGAAGAAGAAAGAGAGGAGAAGAAGAAAGAGAGGAGAAGAAGAAGAAAGAGAGGAGAAGAAGAAGAAAGAGAGGAGAAGAAGAAGAAAGAGAGGAGAAGAAGAAGAAAGAGAGAAGAAAGAGAAAAGAAGAGAAGCGAGCCTGCGTGTGCGCGGCACAGGCGGCAGAAAAAAAGACACCATATCGAAGAGCCAGATGGACGCGGCGAGTTGACGCCAGCTGCCTCGTAACCTTCCAAAAAAAATGTCAGATGAACAGAACAGGAAAACCACGATCCGACCTGTGCAGAACTGGAGTTGATTTCGTTCGTGTGCAGATTATCTGAGGTCCGCTGCGCCCCCCGCCTTCTTTCCCCATGGACCTTCCCTCAGGCACACCCGCGCTTTGATCTATCGTCCCACGAGCCCGTACCGCAGACTTACACAGATCGCTCTATACATGAGCATAAAGAAAATACATTCACGTATAGGTGTGGACAAATGTAAATATATATATATATATGTTCCCGCTTTCATATGTATATATATATATATATATATATTTTCATATGTACGTGCATCTCTGTATCTATATAAATAATATATATATATATATATATATATATAAGCGCACATGTGTATGCAAATGAAAGGGCGCGCGACAGCAGAGGAGTGGGAGGCGAGATTGAGATTTCCAAGGACGGTACTGGTACAACGAGATTGCGAAGGGTCGATCTTGGTGTTCGAAGAATTTGAGAATCGAAATATAACGACGCAGCGATAACTTTGAGGGACGGAGTCTTGCCGTGTGGAGAGAAGCTCCCGCGCACAGTCGCGCGACTTACGCGTCCGACGCCCACGAGGGGGAGAGCGATCCAGAGGAGAAGCGCCACGAAGCAGTGAAGGCGGCCCTTGAAAGCTCTGCGCAGCGCCTCGTTTGGAATCGCGAGGGCAGCGCATGCAGCTTGTCTCCGAGGGAGAACGTCACTCTCGCGTATCGAGCTCTCCCCCTGCAAGGCGCCTTCCCCACTGTCTCCTCGGGCGCCGCCGCCGTCGCCCTTGGGGAACTCTCCAGAAGCGCCTGGCAGAGGCAGGCAAGCTTCGCTGCTGGACTGACCGGAAGCGACAGAATGAGAGACAGAAGAGAAAGCAGAGCCGTGAGAACCTGCGGACCCCTGACGATCTGGGGTACAGCTCCCGCGTGCATGCAGACGGGGCATGTTTCGGTGACGCAACGGACTCTGAGAGGCCCTGCTGACACACAGTCCTCGCTCTTCGTTCTTCTCTTCTCCCCGTCTCCTCCGGTGCCAGCGACGGCGGGCAGCACCTGAGAAAGCCGCCTCCTCAGAAAGGTCCGCAGAGTCACTGGAGACAGACGAGGCCGAGGAAGACAGAACGGAGCCGCGGAAAACGCGCCTCCTGCCTCGCCGTTTTCGCATTTCAAAAACTCGCGCACATGCGCCCGCGACCTCCAGAGTCCTGTCGCCAGGTACACCCGACAGAGGCAACATACAAAGCAGCATGCGGCGCATTGCACGACGATGCAACGCAGACAAAAGAGAAGACGAAGTGCCTTCTTCTTCAGAGAGAAAGCTCTCGAAACTTGAGTTGGAGCTCGTCTCCGATTCGTTCGCAGAGTCTTCAGTGGCATCGGTGTCGGGCTCGTCCGATTCATTTTCGGACATGTCTGGAGTTTGCCTTGAGTGGCTTTTCTTCTCGTCGGCTCTACCGACGGCTGCCTCGCTCTGTCTCTGTCTCTGTTTCCGCACGGATTCTTCGCTGTCTCTGTCCAACCAGGTGTCTCCTTCCTCGCCCCAACCGCTCCCTGACCCTCTCCCATGCGCACCGGCCTTCTCCCGCGGGCCTCGGGAGCCGCTCTGGGACGGCCGGCGTCTCTCGGCCGAACCGCGGTCTCTCCGTCTGTCTCCACGCGGTCCGATGTCCTTTGATTTTGCCTCGTGGGGACTGTTGACCGAAAGACTTTTTCGCGTGTGCTGCATGCGCAGGAGGTCTCGAATGCGCAGCAGGCCCTCCTTCGATTTCAGAAAGACCAAGAACTCGTTCGGGCATAGCTCGATCAGTCTGGCACAGAGACGCATGCATGCATCGGCGACTTCGACGAGCACGCGCACATGGGCCTTGCAGGCGACGTCCTGGCTGTTCGCTTCTTGGTCGTCTCCTGGAGAACCTGTCGTGGACGCGGACAATGCCTGCCGCTTGATCTTCCTCACAAGTCCTCTGTCGCGTCTCTCCGCCTCTCTGAGCTTCCCCTCTTGAGTGCAAGAAACGCCGTGGATGTCTTCTCTCGGCTCTCGACCGCCTCGCCAGGTCTCCTCGGCTTCGTCGGATGAGGAACAGACTCCAGAAGCGCATGCATCCCCCGACTGAGGAGAATAGGCCGTTCTCAAGATTGGCGCTTCGCGGGTGCCGGGAATGCGAGGAAACGCCGAAGGTTGGGAGCTCCGCATGCGCGGGAGATTCAATCTGGAAAGGTCCCGATAGAGTTCTGCATTGACCGACGCGGCTGTGTATTCCAGGAGGCGAAAGACCAGCTCGAAGGCGTGCGCCTGGACGAGGGGCCGAAGGAGACAGGAGGGGGAAACAGAGAGAAGGAGACAGAGGAGATCGACGACCTGCAGCTGAACGCAGGCTGGGAGGAAAGGCCCATCGGCAATCATACAGAGAAGTCGAAGAACGAACTGAGGGTGACCAAGACGCCAGAGTTCCACGCGATTTCTCGGCTCTTCCGAGTCTCTTTGTCCACAGCGGCGGGCCTCAACACCCGCGGGGTTGGATATCGCCGCCGAACTCGGATCTGCAGAAGCACGCCAAGATTTCAGAGTCTCCGGCAAACGAGTTGCCTTCTCTCCCGCCGGGCAGCGAAGCTGATGTCCTTCAGGCGATGAGAGGCACAGCCGGAGCGCAGAGAAGTCGAAGGAGGCGCCTCGATCTCCGGGGTCCGCACAGAGCCACTGAGCCTGTGTGGGTTGCGGATCCATTCCACCGTCTCTGCCATGCCGGTTGCCTTCTTCTCTGAGGCCCGCCGCGAGCTCGCGGATGCCCCACAGTGTCTCCTGCATGACCCGTAGAGCCGCGGCGTCGTAGCTGCCACTGCGTCTCCTCGCCGGGGTGGTAAGAAGGAAGAAGCGCGCGAGAAGCGCAGCGGCCGCGCTGGCCTCAAAGAAGGCCCAGAACGGCGGCAGGAGAAAGACCTCTTCGCGGAGAAGAAGAAGGTGCAGAAAGCGCTCGAGTTCTCGTCGTCGCTCCTCCACAAACGCAGGGTCCATGTTGCCAAACAGTCGCTTGGCGGGCAACGCAGACACCAGCGACTCCTTCGTCGCGCATGCGCCCCGACATGCGTAGGCGCAAGCATCCCCGCGCCCGAGCCAGGGGGCACGTTGACCAGAACAAGATGGCGAAGCCAAGAACGGATTTGCAGGACTTTCCTCGACGCTCGGAGTGGAGTCGTTTTCTTCCTCGACAGCAGGAAAGCGAACAGACTGCCCGCCGACAGAAACGACGAAAGGAAAGGGCGGAAAAGAACGGTGTGTATCGCGCGCCTCGTCTTCGCCGTTGCTTGCAGGGACAGACACACCGGCTTCTCCACCCTCCAGTCTGTCTCGGTGACAGTGACGCTCTGGAGACCGCGAGTGTGGCCTGTTGTCTCCTAGACGAACTCCTTTCGGCCAATCGTTTCCACCTCTGCCAACCGGATCTTCTAGAGAGAACCCCGGAGCAGTCGCACCCCGCATCCCCCATGGTCCCGAACGGTCTCCGCCGGCGCACCTTGCCCCGTTGGGGCCCTGGGGCTCAGCGCTGGGTGTCTGAGGTTCTCGGGAGCATGGCGGAGGCCGAGGGTTCGTGGCGCAGAGAACGTGGGCGCGAGGATGAGAGAGAAGCCGGTCAAGATCCTGAGCGAGACGCTCGAAGTCGCGAAAGCGACGGCGAACAGTGCGGATGACGCCCATGTCGGAGAACTGAACCAGATAGCTGACGTGGGTGAGCCAGGCTCCAGTGTTCACCACCTCCGCCCTCGGAATCGCCACAGAGAACGGAATCGGGGCTTCGTCGTGGATAGGCTGACTCGCAGGAGACACGTCGCCTTCCTCCGTCGTTGAATCTGTCGAGAGGCAGTCGTACGTCTCAGGCGTACGTGGGCCCTCAACAGCGACATCTTCGCCAAGGGGGCTCGTGTACAGCCCCATCATTGCGCTCGGAGGTTCTGGAACGGTCAAAAAGAAGAGCGGGCAAAGGACCCGCGATTCAATTGTTCAAAGACACTCGCGCCCCCCAAAAATAGTAGAACACCGTCGAGGGCCACAGCACAGCGGGCACAAGGAAACGCCGAGCGAATACTCGACAGAAAACATGGGACGTTAGCGCACTGTCGTGCAAGCTGAAAGACTACTCACAATGACAGGCGGTACCTCTAACTCAGAACGGATCACGAGGCACGGTGCCGATGAAGTACCGCTGGAACTACGGTTCGTAGCCAGTGCCCGTCTGGGCAGGGGAATGCTGCTCGAATAAGCAACATAGCTCTCAGCCTAAAATTACAACAGCAACGAAGAGACAAGAGCGAGAAATCTTCTGAGGGCTGCGCACTTTAGATCGCGTCTCTTCACATTTGGCGTAGAGAACAACACACGACAGGCAAGCCACGGCCGTTTATACGGTGCAAAACATACGGAGCAGCTGCCTTCATTGGCGTTTGTACGTCATCTGTGCTCGAGTTCCAAACAGTTAAAGCAGCATCAAAGTCCCGTTAGACAAGAAGACTTCGAACTGCCCAACACAACTGCCTCCTCGACCCAGAAGACATGAAAGCAAATAATCAGGCTCCGTCCACAGACAGCATTTGCTCATCATAGATCAGTGCCCGTGAGCACGTGTGCAAGGCTAGCTTCTGCCAACCACCAAAACTCGGATAGAGATCCAAAATACAACTTGGGTGTGCGCGAAAAGGGCTTGCAAGGGTTTATTTCCGCATGCGAGTTTTTTGACCAGCGGCTTTTCGAGCGGCCAGCCTTGGGAGGTCCCAAGGAAACTCCTTGCTGTGCAAGAAAATATTCTATCAGACGCTTTCTTTTCTGCCCACATGCACCTCCAAACATTCACCACTGGAGTATCAAATTCCCTGAAAGGTGTGTAACTGGTCTGTCATTCGCGCTTACGGGGTCGTAACAGGGAAGCGTGTCCAGCTTGTCTCCATGGGCACCCTGCTTGCAAAACACTACTCCGTTGTCATTGTCTTGTTTTCTCGACGTAACACTGTGTATCTTGCCACATGTAAGATTACAATTTCACTAACGCAGCTGATGAATGTAATTTGGAGGAAGTAAATCTGCTATTGTGTTATCTGTTTCTTAGTCCGTCTCGTGTGGCGGGCCCGCTGGCTCCGCAGCCACATCCTCCAGCGAAGCCACGCACAAGGCAAACGTCGGTGAACTCCGCAAGTGACCATCACTGATTGTGCTACTAACCCACTTGCAAACACTTTTTGTTCAGATGTTTGCTTATGTTTGCCGTCGAAGGCAACAAAATTACTGCGTAATCAGAAGTCAAGTTGAAGGACAACTACGTGACTGCAGCATCCTTCGGCCGGCAGTACACGGTCCACCTCAACGTTAACAGCTCGTACCGCAGAAAGAAGACGGTCATATTTATGCGTATCGGGGAAGTCAGAAACGCACATCACCAACTGTCAGTTCCCTCGTATGCGCGGTTCAGTATAGAGTCCTCGAATAAGTCAATACATTCTCACTATAACTATGGAGATACAGCCATTTGTCAATATACATTTTCTCATCAAGCCAACAGGGTTCTCAGAAAACTCCAGATGGCTTGACCAGGCTTGTCAGGGAAGCAGCTTCTGGCTTGATTAGGTCAGAGAGCGGGGTAAAAAACTCCTTGAGTCCGGAAAGGACGGTGTCCATATCGCCAGAATATGGTAACTTTGCCATGAACTCGTTACTAGAGAATTTCGGCATGTCGGCAATACTGGGCATGTCTGAGAGCCGGGGCATGTCGGCAATACTGGGCATGTCTGAGAGCCGGGGCATGTCGGCAATACTGGGCATGTCTGAGAGCCGGGGCATGTCTGCAATACTGGGCATGTCTGAGAGCCGGGGCATGTCGGCAATACTGGGCATGTCAGCAAGCCTTGGCAAATCTGCAAGCTTTGGCATCTCAGTGACGTTTGGCATGTCTGGAAACTTTGGCATGTCAGCTATCTTGGGCATCTCCGGAAATTGCGGCGTATCAGCCATCCTGGGGATTTCTGGAAACTGAGGCATGTCAACCATCCTAGGCATCTCTGGAAACTGTGGAATGTCAGCCATTCTGGGCATATCTGATAACTTTGGCATCTCAGCCATCTTGGGTATATCTGATAACTTGGGCATCTCAGCCATCTTGGGTATATCTGATAACTTGGGCATCTCAGCCATCTTGGGTATGTCTGATAACTTGGGCATCTCGGCCATCTTGGGCATATCCGAAAACTTCGGCATGTCCGCAATTTTCGGAAGTTCGGAGAGCTTTGGTATTTCTGCCAGCTGTGGCAGCTCAGCAAATGGCGGTAAATCGGAAAGCTTTCCTGTTTGCCTATCTGGGGCGCTCATCTCGAATTCTGTTGGGGTATTCATTGCCTCTACAGGCACGTCGGCCCCTGATATGTTCAAAATGTTTCATTTGAGCCTTCGTTGATCATATTCTAAGTCTCCTTACCTCGTACTCCAGTGGTGGCAACCACGCAGGCTACGGCAACTATGACACAGTTCATCGTGCGACCCATTTTAACTCCTCTCGGCAAATGTGTCTACCTGAAAGGTAGGTACTACTTTGTTGCAAATATCCTATCAGGCAACAAGAAATCTACAAAGCGTTGCAAATGGACAACCCAGATACAGAAGATCGATTGCCTACTGACACGTAAAGCTCTTTTCAAACACTGAGCATCAGACTGTGGTGGAACGCGCCGTCCCTAATGTTGCATAGCGGTGTCATTGTGTCTGTACACCTGAGCGTCACAGCAATGAAGCGACTTCGTTTGAGAGGGTCGAGCCTCCGTTCGAAAATCGTATGCAAGAGACGTTGCACGTATTCCTGATACAGCTTCCGCAGTGAACCTTAAAGACTAACGAAGGTATCAACGGTGCGTGCAACACAGTTCGTGGGCAAGCGAAGGCCTATTCAGCTGCAGTAGAAACGGAATTAGAGCATGCTGTGGCAGGGGGGTCGTCAACCGAAGGTGTTCCCATCCGCTTCGCGCTGAGGGTGCCTCTACCATTCACAGGACAGACCACGTAACCACTGACTCGAAGCTGACGTAGTCGTCCGTCTGCAGAGGACCATCACTTGTTACGTCCTGCACAACCAGATTTGCCATTTTCTTCCATTTCTGCCTCTGCCTTCTTTGACCCGCAGGCTTTCGGCCATGTAAAAACTCGCTACCCACGAAGGTTTAGTAAGGGTCGTCAAGCAACCGCAGGTCATCTGTTTCCAAGGGCAAAGACAATGTGCGATCGTGCGCAAAAAGTGTCCTATCCAGGCGTGCACTTAATTGTGCGCTTGGTTGAGCCCGTAACACAGTTGCCGCAGGCACCTGCAACTTGATCCTGTAATTCTTCTGTAGTGTCACATGCAGTGACGTCTACGCAAAGACGGTCGTCTCGTTCGGCCTTCTGCATTCCGCGCCCGCCACTCTCGTGCAGCTCGCGACATAGTTGGCGCCATCAGACATGTAGCGCTCTGTGGTCGACTGCCGCGATGGACTGGATAGAAGCACTCTAACTCTACGGATCCTAGTCATTAGAGAAGGGCCTTTGAACTCAAGCAACCATGAGGTCATCGCAAACATATCTGAGTCTGGAATTGATCCCAAATTTTACTTGCGCCTCGATCCTTCACTTCCGAGTATTGGGGGAAGTCATGAGCTTCTGCGGAACCCAGTTGACGACCGCAGATGAGGTGAGACAGTAACCATCGTTGCTTCCAGAGAAAAAATTAACAAGAGGGTTCGGTGACAGTTGCTTGGACGCGTTGCGAAAGCAGACAGGAAAAAAGTTTTTATTAGCGGATCGATCCAACAGTGGACCGATCTCCGCAAGAAGTCAATTTGCCGTTCCTTGCTCTGAGTTCGGGTCTTGGATAACAATCAGAACGTAATCTTTGTCTGGTGCAACCAGAATCTCATGCTTTTTGGACCTTATCCGCAAAAACGTCAGATCATTCTGCAGCAATCCGAAACCACACGAGAAGATACAGTCGAATTTGAACACCGGAAAAAACGGCAGCCGAGTCTGTAGTGCTGCTTCAAACAGTTCAGGCGTGGGTTACGTGTCACTACGGCTCACCTGCGGGTCAAGATCTCTGACGACGGACCGAGCCTTGGCGGCTAACTGAGAAATCAGTGCCGAGTACTGGGCAGTAGTTTGACTATCCAGAGTGGATCTGATCGGTACGCCATCGCTGTTGACGATTACAATTCCACAGACGCCCTTGTGCGTCTTAATGCGATTCAATGTCTCTTCGACTTCTGACTGTAAACACATCACATGATTTCATTTCACACGTGGAATCGCGTAAGTAGTAATCGGCCAGTCATTTCGCTGAGAAAATATTAGATACTGCCACAAGGCAACTAATACCCGTTCGCTGTAGCAACACCGAGGCACTCGACTTGCATCACCACGTGATACACGAACCCGTGAGAAGGCCACGAGAACTAATCATCGTTGCCTGCAGCTACCGAGTAACTTCGCGTGGCCTTGCACTAGGGGAACTCTTTCCACAGACGACACAGCGCCCATATGAAGGACTGAGTTCGCCGCGTTTTTTCAATCAGGTATACACGCTGCAGGACCAACTGGCCAGTCAGTGCTTGAGTGATTTCCTCGTCCACAACTGTCCATGACAGTCTCTGTGAGGCATCCGTTGTGCGGTGTTGCAAAGGCTGAATATCCATGTGCCAACTACGTTAGAAACGCCGAAACACTCAGACCATTTTTGCACCACCGGAGGGAACGCTCAGATATGAGAGTTGACGAAGGTTCGCGCGTGCATTGAACCCTCGCGCTGAATACCCTACACCCATAGAAACAGGAAAGAAACTCCGAGCTGGTCAGAGCCATTTCGTCCTTCCACTCGAGCGGTGCCAACAAGAATCGCAGCGTTGCACCAAGAGTTACCCTGGTCCTCTACAGCCGCCACGAGATGCTCACCATCTTCGGACGAATCCCGTCACCTTATAGTCGGCAGCTCAAAGTAGCCACGGAGTCTAAGAGAACACAGAAGCTGGTCTCAGGCAGTTGAGAAGGCGAAGACCTCATGAGACAAACATGCTCTGCGTAATTATTGTGGAGGCCTCGTTGCACGAAATACGCCGGCATGAGTCCACCCGACAGCGCCTCAGGGCCGGCAAAATCGAAAATTGAGCAGCCAGGCACTTTCGCACCGAAGACGTGGAATGCCAAGCCTTTATCGACGGAGCAGAGTTCCGAAAAACACCCTATCACGGACGGTGGTACGGCATGCTTCTACATCGCCGAATGTCACATATTTCAGCTCAGACAACCGTGAAGGAAATAACAACTCAGGAGATCTAGCTGTCGAAGGAGGTCGTACCAGAATCAACGGTTAAAAGGTCAGGCACTGGTGCTGGACCATTTTAGAGGCACTCTACTGCTGTGTTAAGCCTAAAAGAGCGGCGCCTCTTAAGGTAGCCACTAGCACCGAGAGAAGAAGTGCGTGGACGAACAGATGCTGCAGTTTTCCTTTTCGACGCGTATCCAGTTTTGTGAAAAAGCGCGTGTCATAAAGAATCCGCCGCAACCGAGCCTATATACGGACAAGACCCGGTGTTACGGGTCTCATACCGCGGAAAACCCGTGTCCTGATCACCCTCCCGGTGGCACGGTGAGAGCGTTGACGACTGACGCTCTGAAACGCCCTTTCCTTCTGCACACTGCATTTCACTAATGCCTCCTTCACCAGGAGACACATTAGCTGCAAGGAGATGGACCAGCTGCAACGAGCGAGGAAAAAACGGGAAGGAGACTCAGCAGGTGTGGAACTCTCGGTGTTCTCCGCCAGCCGGCCGCGTCTGCACTAGCGAACTCCTGCTGTACTGCGCGCATGAGTAGAGTCGAGAGTAGGTGGGCCGTCCTCGAACGCGGTTATCACGTGCCTTCGTCTCGCTATTCGGGATGTAGCTGCCATATTCGCGGTCTTTCTACGGCAAGTTCGCTCCTGATCTGTAGAAACTTCGCTGTCTCGGCACATCTGGTTATATCCACATCGAGAGAAGAAGTACGCGTCACCGCTTGTCGCCGCGGTAATCGGGGACCGCGTTTTCTTCCGGGGCTGCGTGCCTCCGTTTTCTTCCCTCTCCATAAAAATGCAGGGGTCTGGAATCTCCAAGCGCCTGAGTTTTGACTTCCGATTTCACCCTAAACCCTCACGAATCCTCTCGTAGCGGGACGGAGTCGTGGCGGGCGTCACCGCCGGCAATCGCCTCCCCGAACTCCTCTGTAGCAGTAGGCGGCTTTGCGTACTGACACACACTGGCAAATCAGCTTCCTTCCTTTGCTTTTCCCCTCAGATGTTTTCAAGCTACCACAGCGCAGCTGTACCGGAGACTCGCATGCGTTGTCGGCCTCGCCTTCCCATATGGTCTGCTGGCCTATGTACTTGGTACCCTTCTCAGCGACCTCTGGCTTGACTTTCCTGTGACGTTTTTCGGACTGGGAAGGTGTGCTGAAAAGGTTCACTTCCCGAATCGTGTGCGGGGTGTTTTGCCGCAGATTCTTGGCCCGATTGACTAGGTCTGCTTGAAGTCGCACCTCCTCCGTGCATCGTGTTGGGTCTCTTCTGGAAGGCCGCACGATATCAGCGGCGCATCTCTCCTGAATTCCTCCACAACGGGGTTCTCCCAATATTGTCCCCAGGTCCTGGACAGTCACACCTGGGCGTGAAACACACTGGATGTTCGCCGATTCAACCTAGGAACACGACCGCATGTACAGATTTTTTGCCCCGTGACCATGTGCTGTAAAGAGTGAGCTCGGCGACTGGTGTCAACTTTACGAAACGTCCTCTGTGATCGCGAGGTGCTCCCGCGACGTTCTTTTAAGAGTGACCTTTCCTTTCTCCATTTCAACGGTCTTTGAATCAGCCGAGTTCGGAGGCACCATCCGGATGTCGTCTTCTGACGGAAGAACCTCTTCCACGGTGGAACGATCCGTCGAAACATCATCTTGACTTGCGTCTACTCGTCGTCCTTTCAAAATCCCTTCTCGTCCCCTTGGTCCTGCGTTCTTCCCTCCTCCTGGTTAGGCCCCTCCCTCCCCCCTTGCAATTCTTCCCCAGAAGTCTCTACTGGTTGTTTCGGACCGCTGAATCGCGACAGGCAGCTACACTGAGAGGAGGAAAGGCGCAGACTGAGAGGATCGCGAAGAAATGAATCGTTTTCTCTAGTCTACTGCGAAACTTCTCGGTGTTTTTCGAGATGGGGAACGCTCTGAAGCGGATGGTTTTCCAGCCGCCATCGCCGCCCACGTACGAGTGCGACGCGAGTTTCATCTGGCTCACCACTCGAAGACGCCAGCGGATTCCGGCATTCTTCATCGACATGTAAGGGTTTTTCCGGAGTCTTTCGCCCTCGTCGTTCCCTCCTGGTTCTGACCTCTTCACTGCTGGCTTCTGACTCTCGCATTCTGTCTCTCCCCTCCGGGATCCACGTCGCTCGCTCCTCGCCTTCCTCATGGCATCCGCTGGAGTGCAACTACAAACTACGCGGGAGCCACTGGAGTCTGCATCAGGACGCGTCACCGTCTGAAAGATCTCATATTCGGTTTCCCCAGTTCTTGCTGTGTGGCTCTTCAGAGGGGCAAGCCTCACCATCATCTTCAGTCACGGAAATGCAGAAGATATCGGCATGGTCATCGAGTACTTCAAGGAGGTCTCCCGCCTGTGGAACTGCAATTTCTTTGTCTACGACTATGTCGGTAGGTTTGCACCTGTTACAAGTTGTCTTGTCCGCTTTCCTCCGCCAGACTGGACTCTTGTCCTTAGCTCCTTGCCTCCTCGTCCAACTCTTTGCTCTTTTCCTTCATTCCTCCGCGTACTTCTCGACGCTCATTGTCTGTTTCTGTTGGATTCAGGAGCTTCTTTCCGAAGCGACTCGTTCCTTGCGCTTCCTCGCCACCTGCTCTGCTCCTCTGTTCCCCGGACCTCTTGCTTCTTCTTCATTTG
Source organism: Toxoplasma gondii ME49 (assembly GCF_000006565.2). Classification (NCBI taxonomy): domain Eukaryota; phylum Apicomplexa; class Conoidasida; order Eucoccidiorida; family Sarcocystidae; genus Toxoplasma; species Toxoplasma gondii. The sequence goes on along the minus strand of NC_031475.1, from coordinate 1,211,918 downwards.
TCTGTCCTTTTTCTCCGTTTTGTCTCGATGAGCGAAAACACCCAAAGCCTCTACGTATCCTCGTTCCACTCCTGCTTCGCAGCGCAGCCAGTGTTTGTGAGTGCGGCGATCGGCCGTCCGTCTCAGCAACTTTCCTTCTCCACCGTTTGTCCTTCGTGAACAAGCGCAGTCTCCCGTGTCTGTACTCCGGGACGCGATCTCTTTTCCTTCTCACAAGTCTCTGGATTTCGGTCTGTGTGTCTCCCGTTCCTTTCCGTTTTCCCTTCTTCGACTCTCAGTTGTGTCTCTCGCCTCGATTTCCTTCTCACCTCTGTTGTGTCTGTGATTCTCTCTTCTCACCTTTCCTCTCTACCCTTCCTTCTTCCCCTCCCTGTCTCCTGTTCTCTCTTCTTTTCTTTCTTCCTTTTCCCTGCCTCTCTCTTGTCCGACGTTTCCGTTGGCCTCTTGTTCGTTTGATCTTTCCAGGATATGGGCACAGCACAGGGAAGCCGTCAGAGCAGGGAGTGTATGACTCAGTGGAAGCGGCGTTCGAGTATCTGACTCTTCAGCTTGGCTTGCCGGCGAGTTCGATCGTCGTGTATGGCCGTTCCCTTGGTAGGAAAAGAGGCCCGTGTTTGTTTTTTGTGTCAGGCACGAAGGAAGTCCTGTATGCACCAACCCACCGTCTTATGCGCGGTGGCGGAGGTATCCATCTCCTCGTCTTTTTTCCTCGTTCTTCTCCTTCCGCGTTTCTGCCTTTGTTCCTCGTTTCGCTCTCCGTTTCGTCCTTAGTCTCTCGGTCCCATTCTTCCCTGCTTTTTCCGGAAACATCCACCACGCGTTACCCGTTTCGCTCCCCATTCGTTTTCCTTCGTTCACCTGCTTCCACAGTTTCTTCGATATTGTGCTGCCATGCGTTCTTCTTTCAGGCACCGGGGCCTCCTGCCACTTGGCGTCTCGCCACCGTCTGGCGGGGATGATTCTTCAGAGCGGACTGACGTCCATCCACCGAGTGGGGCTGAACACGCGCTTTTCGCTGCCAGGAGACATGTTCTGCAACATCGACAAGATCGGGAGAGTGGACTGTCCAGTCTTCATCATTCACGGAACGAAAGACGAAATTGTTCCTGTTCACCATGGCATGGTAAGGAGGCGGTTGCGGTGCGCTGAGAGACAGAACCCCTCAGCAGCTGGCACCTCGTCTCGGCTTCTTCGCTTCAGTCGACGAAACAGGCTGAAAAGAAGGGACTTCTGTTTCCACGATCAATCAAACCCGTTTCGTCTGTGTGCCGCTTCCTCTGTCGATCGATACATCCCGTTTCATTCACATGTCTAGACCTACGTCTGGGAAAACTACGACGTCTATCTCTCTGGGCCTGCATCTGCATCTATCCACGTATGGAAACGTACGTCGAGACCGACGTGTATCTTCCTGTCTAGATCGATACCTCGTTATTAGAGGTCTACCTACCGAGATCGATCTTTGCCCCTTCGTCTTAGTGTCGACGCGGGCCGGCCAGTACCCACTGAGATGCCTTGATCTCTGTCTCTCTTCTCATCTCTCTACCTGCCGATTCACGAATGTACCTCCTCCGCAGATCTATGTCCCAATCTCGGTAGATCTGCATCGGCTTCGCTGTGTCTATTTGGATCGTTCTCTTCGTGCGTCTGGCTTTCTCCGTCTCTCTTCGTTACAGGGAGACACCTCTGCGTCGATCGTTTCAAATGCGCATGCATTTGCTTCTTTGCAGGAACTGTACAATCGCTGTCCCTTGAGCGTAACTCCCTACTGGGTTGAAGGCGGTGGACACAACAACTTGGAGCTTTTGGGTCGACGAACCTTCTACGAAAATGTCGCTCGCTTCCTCAAGTTTGTTCGAGCTCGAGAGACCCCGGGTGTCCGTTCAGGTCCCCTCAGTTCCACGGCGCGTCTCGTCAGATGAAGCTCTGCGTGCCATCAAACTTCCTCGCGGGCGGTCGTCGTCGCCGAGAATCCGGTCTGCACCTCAGGCCTGACTCGTTCGCCACACCCACGCGGTGAAGCGGACATGATGAGGGAGCTTCACGTCGACCGAAACAGATGGGGGTTCAAACATACATGCGTAGACCTACAGCTAGGAAGTACACGTAGAAGTATAGGCGCATGCAGAGTTCGTCTAGAGAGGGATATCGGGTGTTGAGGCAGGCGCGACAGAGCGAGAGAGGTCGTGTCGTGAGAAATGCTCTTCCCATTGTGCTCGGTCAGTGTAAGAGGGAAAGCAAAACGCGCATGGGGAGAGGGAGGAGAGAGCTTAGAAAGCAGAGAAGGAAGAGCGAGAGGGAGAAGAGAGAGAAAGGAAGAAACTGCTGCTGAGGAAGGAGGCGGATGTGTGTCAGACGGAGGGAGGGGCACAGTGTCGCGCGGCAAGATTGGGCGAGACAGCGCGAAAGCCAAAGACATGCCGCACTGTCGCGAGGAAACTCCGGAAGTGAGAGGCAAGAGAAAGGAACTGTCGAAACAGGTTCGAGTTTGATATGCGTGCATGCGCTCGTTTTTTCCTCGCGAGAGGAGGTCTTCTCTTCTGGGACTCAGGCTCGGACTCACAGGCTACAGGGAAAATGTGGAAAGAGATCCAAGGGAAGAAACTATTGAAAGGTTCAGGGAATATGAAATGCCTTGCGTGGCTCGCTGGTGGGTTCGCGTCTCATTTTCGTTCTTCGACTTCCGACTGCATGCCTCCGACGCGTGCATGGATTTCCTGGAAAGCGCTCTGTCGCATGGTGCGAGTTGCGGAGTTCCAGGGCACAACTGCGTTTCGTCTCGCGGCTTGGGAGACGTCGTGTCTCCTTCGGCCTCGCGCGAAGATGCGGAGACGCCTTTCGGCTGGCGAAGAAGGCATGCACCTTGTGTGTCTCGCACTTCGACACAGCGGAGAGCGGAAACTACGCATGCGGCCTTGGAGCGAGAACCTAAACATCTGGACGTTTTCCAGCCTGCGGGGAAGAACGCGGGAGAGCCATGCATGCATCAACTGAGTGCTGATGGGCACTCTGGGATTTCCTAAAGGGACGGTTTATGCGTTGGTGCATGCGCCTGCGTGTGTGTCGGGGGATACTTCGTCGTATGAGCTGTCGTGACCCCTCTTTTAACAAGTGTGAAATGCAGAAGGAGGGCGGAGGAGGCTCTTTGTCTCTCGTGTGAGTCGGCTGTGGTCCTCCATGTAAGAAAGCGAGAGGATCCTGCGTGTCGAATCTCCTCACCGGTTTGTGCAAAAAGATCAGAACTTCCTGGTCCAAGAATCGGCCAGTTGTGTCTCAATGTAAGGGAGATATACAGGAACGGAAACGAGCTCTTGTTTCCACTCTCTTGGTCGCTGCGTTCCTCGCACTCACTCTTCTTCCTCACACTCGCTCTTCTTCCTCTCTCTCACTTCACTTTCTCTTTCTCTTTCTCACATGTTTTCTTTCTTACCCATCATACGTAACTCTCACGGGGCACCTTACTCACTCTCGCTCTCTGCCGTCCTTCTCTCTGTCTCGCATTCTATTTCACCTTGTATCTTCCGTACAGTTTCTCTCTTGCTCACACTCGAACCCTCTTTCGGTGGTGCGTTTCTCTTGGGACTTCCTTTCGCGCTCCGCTCGCTTGTAGAAAGCGTCGACTTGGAGGGAGACACTCGCGAGCTTCATCGTTTCTGTTCCAGTTCGCAGGGGAGCAGGGTCAGACGAAACTGAAACCGAGTCAGGTGCGTGTTTTGGTGACCAAAGCTTGACAGAAAAAACAATGTTGTCTCGCAGAATGAGGAAAATGTCCCGACCTGGTTTCAAACCAGATGCAAAGCACTGCCTGTCTCTCTGCACTCCCGGTCCACTGGACTCCCTTTGTTCAATTGTAATGCCCTTAAAGCAACACAACGACGGAGATCAACTCACCCTTTCTTATCTCCTCCTGTGTTCCACCCTTCTTCGTCTCCGCTTCCTCGTCGCCGCGCCGTTTTTGTAAAACTCTCAAACAGCTCTCTCTGCTTTCCAGCCACCCTCCTCTTCTCGACACACACCATTTCTTCCCTGTTGCGCCGTTTCCTGGCTTGACAAGCCTCGTCGTCTCTTCTCGTTAACAACTTGAAAAAAAAAATACACGTGCGATTGCCGCGCCCACCCCGCACTTGCGCCCACGCTGAAAAGGACTGGCAATTACGAAACTCGAAAAAAAGAAGAGAACGCAAAGTCGGCGTCGTGACGCACGACAATTCAACAACGTCAATCGAGAGTGTCTCGCGCCTTCTCGCCCTTTGACGCCAGAGATAAAACTGGCTACATCCCGAATCCCCAGAAAGGCTCCTTCTTTGTTTCTTTCTTCCGAATCTTCCTCTGCTGCCCTTCCTTGCCATCCAGAAGCTTCCCACTCTCATGCGCTCTCTCTTCTTCTCGCTCTCCGTCTCTTTCTGAGAGTGTGCTGTCTTCATCGGAGGTTCGGACGCCGCTGCAGGCGTCGCATACTTTTCTCCAGAGTTCGGCGATGCCTTGGCCTGTAGCGGCCGAAGTGAGGAGAACTTGGATCGGCCCTTCGGCTTCAGAGTCAACGTCGCGCTTTCCCGGCGCTCGAAATCCATCAATTGCAGGCAGTGCCCGCAACGCGTCCTTCCTCTTCTCCCTTTCTTCTCGCTCTCGGAGTCTTCGTCCTTCTTCTCCTTCCAGTCCATGCATGATGCCAACGCGTTTCTCCGTTGCCATCGACTGCGGCGCCGCCGTCTCTCCGCCGTCTAACACACCCGTCGCTTCCTTCAGCCTTTCGTCCTGCAAAGACGCTGTCTCCGCGGCCGTGCCGTTCGCTTCCGTTGTCTCTGCTGTGCGCCCCGCTTTCCCTGGCTTCTCTTCTTTCGCCTTCGGGCGTTCGCTCCCAGGCTCCTCATCGCCCTCTGGAGTCTCAGCGTCTCCTTTATCGGAGACGCGAGCCGCAGAGAGGAGAGCAGGAGACACAAAGTTGAATCTCCGCACAGCTTCTGGTTCCCCGCGAGTGCCTTGCAGCCGCTTGAGGATTGGCGGGAGACTAAACAGCTTCGGATAAAAGGACAGCTGATTCAACAGATTCTGAAAAAAGGAAGCGAGACACACACAGCAACGAAGCCAAACATCGGGGGTTCGCCTCCTGGAAGAAACAGAAGGAGGTGGGTGGAAGACGCAGGCGAAAGAGCAAGCAACAGAGGAAGCAGCAAAGACTGGAAGTAGCACAGGAAGAAGCAAAGACTGGAAGAAGTCGAGAAAGCAGCGGTGGAGAAGAACGCCAGAAGGACGAGGAGAAGAATGAGGGGGAAGCCGGGGAAGAAGCAAGAAACGGACACAAAGAGGGGAAAGAAGAAGCCGCGAGCATCCGAGAGAAACGCGCCCTCTTGGCGAGACGGAAGACTCCGACGCTGCTACCCTCCGAAAGGTATGCACGCACCTGGAGAGACTCTCCGACAGAGTGTCTGTTTCGCCTTTCTCTACCTCTTACCTCGAGGTCTTTGGCGCCCAGGCAGTCTGCTTTGGTGACGACAAGGAGGGTGGGGACGCTCTGCGTCGCGAGCCATCTGAGCATCTCAGCGTCGTGGTCTTGAAGGCCAAGGCGTCCGTCGACGAGAATCATGAAGAGGCGAAGTTCGTTTCTCTTCTCCACGTACAGCCTCACGTTTTTGCTCAGCTGCTGCGACTCTTCTCCAGACAGGCCCTGCGTGAAGCCGTAGCCAGGCAAGTCCGCAAAAAGCAGCAGCCCTCGGTTCCCCGTCGCCGTCAGAGGCACCCCACTGGGGTGCTTCCCCTGCTGCTTTCTGGGGAGCTGTCTGTCTCGCGTTGTGTGCCCTGTAGACTTTCGCGTTCGGCTGCGCTTTCCCTTTCTCTCGAGACTCCCCTCCGATGCACAACCGCCAAACGCCTCGTACAAGTTGATGCTGCGGGTGCTGCCCGGGCGTCGAGAGACGCGCGCCATCTCGAGGCGAGTGCGACCGCGATGCTTCTTCTGGGTGTACAGACACAGCGCATTCAGCAGCGAGGACTTGCCCACGTTGCTGCGGCCCAGGAAAGCTACCTCGGGAAGCCCCAACGAAGGCAGCGCCAACTCCTGGAGAAGGCGAGCTCGCAGAGACACTCGAGTCAAATCCGTAGACGCAGACGCTTCTTCGCCTTCTTCTCCTTCTCCTCCTTCTCCTTCTCCTTCTCCTTCTCCGTTTTCGTTTTCTCCTCGTTCCTCTTCTTCATCTTCCGAGAGACAGGGCTGCAGGATGTCAACAACTTGGACGCCTTCGGGGCGTTCGTCATCGCCTTCGGTCCCTTCGCACTGTTCCGCCTGTGCGCGTTTTGCGGCCTTTCTCTCCCGCCTCGTTTCGTGTGGAGACAAAGTGTCTCCGTGGCTACCAAATGCACCACTGCTTGCACCCTTGGAGGTACAACGGGTGGCGTCGTTTCTCGGTTTTCCGGGCTCCTCGTCGACCTCGCCTAGGCCTGTCCAGGCCTCGCCTACGTCTGTCCAGGCCTCGCCGTCACACCTGGCGCTCTCGCGCTTCTCCCTCGTTTTCCTCTGTAAAGACGGGAGCCCAAACGAGCCGAGAAAGCGGACGCCTGAGACCAGCGAAGGCCGCAGACGCCCCGCAGGCAGACGCACCAAGGCGCTCCCCTTCAGCACGCTCAGCGCAGCGGGGATGGGCAGCCCCAGAGGCGCGGCAGCGCATGCAGAGGGAACGAGATCTGAAAACAGGTTCTTCGCAGAAGCCGGAGAACGCCGCAGCGCCGCCAGCAACCATGGTGGCGGCAACCGAGACACAAACGAAGAAGAAGGGGAAGAAGAAGGAGAGGAAGAAGAAGGAGAGGAAGAAGAAGGAGTGGAGGAAGAAGGACGGAGAGGAGACGGAGATGAGCGACGGGCGGTCGGGACTGCGGGAGGCGGAGGCGGCAGATGAGGATTCGGTTTTCTTATTTGTTTCGAGTTCTTCCTGGGTTTTGACGGACTTGAAGATGAACGTTTTTTCGACTTCTTTTTAGCATTCTTCGCGACTCGTACCGGAGACGCAAGCCCCGCAATTGCATGCGTTGGCGACAGTCGGCTGCTGTGGCTTCTCAGCACAGAGAGAGCCTGACGAGAAGATACCGAAGAAGACGGCTGAGAAGGAGACCGAGACGGCTGAGAAGGAGACCGAGACGGCGATAGTGACGAAGACAGAAAAGACGAGACAGAAGAAGACAGAGGCGAAGATAAAGACACGGAGAGAGAAGTGCGTCTGGAAGAAGACAAAAAAGGAGTTGTAGAGGACAGAAAAGGAGACGGAGTTACAGCGTTGAAAGAAGAAGAGACGGGGGATCGCCAGAGAGAAAAGGGGGACGTCTGGACGCGAGGAAAAGAGAATGACACAGGGAGTCCGGAAACGGAGAGTGCATTGTGCGAGAGAAAACCATCGTGGATATGAGAGACAGAAGAGAAGCAGCAACACAAAGGGCAAAGAGAGGAAGAGAACGAGAAGAAGGCAGAAGGGAGAAGTCGGCAAAGAGAGAAGACCTCCGTGCCAGTCCGCAGATGTAGAAAACGAACTTTACTCTCGAAAGAGACACCCGAGAGAGAATAAAGAGGCGAGGGGGACAAAGACAGAGGAAACAGGGCAGGAGAGGATAAGCACGAGACAGGAAAAGGAAAGATAAAACTGCAAGAGAAGAGCGCCAAGAGAAGTAGAGAGCCGCCTGTCATTCTTCGATTTGACTGCATGCGGGGGCCGCGAAAGCCAAGCAAACGCCAGAGAAGGGACTTCACAAAATGTCGAGGAGACACCACACGTTCGCCCATATTTCTCGGATGGGACAAAGAAATCAAAGAGTCGAGAACTTTGCAGCGCGCCGAGCCGCAAAAAGAGCGACAGCAGAACTCAGCGAAACCTCACATCTTCCTTTTTTATCTGTCGAAAGGCTCGCTGTCTGGAGTCTTTTCACCGCAGCTGTTGCAGCGTCTCCTTCTCTCTCTCGCCTTCCGAGGATGTCTCTTGCGTGGAGGATCCTTTGATGGCCATGGAGTTTCATTTTGTGTCTCATCCATTAACGAGCCTGTATAAGCTCGAGGACTCCGCGTCGACCCAGGAGAAAAACCATGCTCTTTTGGGCATCCAAGACGGATTCGATAAAAAATCACAGGCGACTCCTGGCGTCAGCGAAGAGCCTTTGGAACGACAGAGAGAAACCAACGGCCTCCCTCCACGAAGGCCTTTCGCGCTCGAGACTGAGGAGACATCGCGAGAAAAGGACCGACATAGAGAGAGAGGAAAAGAAGAAGCCGAGAGAGAAGAAGCTGAGAGAGAAGAAGCTGAGAGAAGGCCGTCTTCGTAGCGCGCGACAAGGAGACAGAGGAGGCTTTGTTTTCTTTCTTTGGAAGCGATGGAAAGCATCGATGGGGGAAATCGAGGTGAAAATGAGGACTCGGAAAAGACAAGCGCGAGACGGTCTGTTCACATGTCTCCTTTTCTCTTTTTTTTGCATGCGGAGTGCCGTGTGTATTTTTCCGTTGCATAACGCTTCTTCTTTCCTTTTTCGATTTTGGTCCGGATTCGTCTGTACGTGAAATCTGTTTCGTTTGATTCGCCGTTCTTTTGTCGGCTTCGTGAGCCTTCTCTGTGTCAAGGAAACGCTTCTCTCTCTGCATCGTTCGTCCTGTCCCTGCTGCGCTCCGGCCGTCTTTCCAATCCTCTTTCTTCTTTTCTCCTTCTTTCTGCCCTTTTCTCTCTTTTCTCTCTTCTCTTCCTCTTCTCTCTGTCTGTTTTTCTTTCTCTCTACATTTTTTCTCTTTTCTGCGCCGCTCCTCCCAACCTCTTCCTTGTCTTCTGACCTCCTCGTCTGCCACAGCTGTTGTGCGTCCGCCGACGCAAGAGAGAGACTCGTGCATCTGTAAAATGCGCAGATGCGACGTTTCTCTCCTTTATCTTTAATGCTCAATTTGTCACCCATCTTTCCCACTGTACTCTTTTCTCTTTCTCGTTCTTTTCTTCGCCTCTGTCCTTCACCTTTGTCTTTCTTCTTCTCCGTCTTCTCCGCTCCTTCACAAAGACTTCGCCACACTATGGCTGCTGGCCTGCACTGTGTTGGCCCTCTTTAGGGCATTCGCGACCCAGTGCTGGATTCTTCTGCTCATCAATTATTCTCTGCAGAAATAAAGGCAGACCTGCACTACGTCAAAGCAATTCAGTCTCTTCTCCTTCCTGTCTCTCTGTGTCGCCATCTCTTTCTCTTCTCCTTCCTCTTCTCCTTCCTCTTCTCCTTCCTCTTCTCCTTCCTCTTCTCCCTCCTCCTTTGCTTTTTCTTTTCCCCTTTCTTCTTCTTCTTCTTATCGTTCATCGTTTCTCGTGCCGTCTCTTTGTGTCCTTTCTCTTTGACTTTTTTCTCCTGTCTGTGTCTTCTCCCGCATGTAGCTCGTTCCCTTGTTTTCGCCATGAATTTCTTGTCTCGTCTTCATTTCTTCTCCTCTCCTTTCTCTCACGCTCCCCCTGCTTCATCTTCTTTCTCGTCCTCGTCTTCTTTCTCCTCTGCTCGTGAAGGCCTGCTTTGGGAATGGCTTGAGAGACCGCGCAACTGGTGGCGGCGGTCGCCGCTGGGCGTCAAGGGCGCCTTGGCGTTTGCGCTCACGGCGCCGCCTCTCTTTTTCCTGTATCGCCTCCAGAGAGACCGTTCCGTCTCCGCGGTCCACAAGCAGGCGATCCGCGACCGTGTGTTCATGGACTTCGCGCTCGGCGGCCGATACATTGGCCGCGTCTTGATCGGCCTCTACTCGGACAGAGTCCCGCTGTCAGTCGAGAACTTCATCCAGCTCTGCGAAGGCTACAGAGTCCAAGACAAGGTCATCGGCTACCGAAATACTCCTGTCCACCTTGTCAAGCGAGGCGTCAACTTGACGGCTGGCGACGTCCTTTCAGGCACCGGAGTCGGGAAGCTCTCCATCTACGGACTTACGTGAGTGAGGGCAAATCGACGGCGAGGCGCAGGGAGAGAGGATCCGTTCCTTGGAACTGCGCGAGGAAAGTCCGAGAGAGCGAGAGGGAGAGACGGGGACGTCTGCCTGCTGTCTCCTGAGCTGGCGCGTCTCAGTCCTGGACTGCGAGTCGCTATTGGCGCTCCGCACAGACGCGAAGCGAGCGAAAAATAAAAACACAGATCCACAGCGAAACGCAGAGAAAGCACACGACCAATGTAAAAAAAATGCATACACGTTGCAACAGTCGTGAGAGACAGTGAGACAGAGAGGGTCTTGCGTAAACGCTTTACTCGTATACATATATATATCTATATATATATATATATATAGATATATATACTTACATCTATACATACACACGCATGTGTACATATGCATATATATATATATATATGCATATGTACACATTCGTGTATATGTAGAGACACATGCTTGGAGCACTAGACAGAGCGACATGGGCGGAGACAGACGGAAGCGTAAAGAGTCCCTTTGTTTTTTTTTGCCTGCATAGACGCCTAGATGTGTGAGAGAGAGAGGGAGAGGGAGACGAGCACTGGCGATGCATGGGAGAGAGAAGCAGAAATGAAGCGAACTCTGTACGAGTGGGCCAGTGTGTTCTCTGGGCGTTTCTCCTCACCAGGGCGCGCGCACAGGGCTTTTCTGGTGACGGCAAAAAGGCGGACAGCAGCCTGTTGTGGTTTCTGGACTGCCGCCGTGTCTGCTTTCTGCGCAGCTTTCCCGACGAGAATTTCGACATGCAGTTTATTCAGGACGGGGATGTTGCGCTCATGAATTCTGGCCCGAGCACAAACAACTCTCAATTCATCATCACGTTCAATGCGCTCACGCCGCTCAACCGGAACTACGTCGTCATCGGGACTGTCCTCAAGGGGATGCGCGTCATCAAGCAGGTGAGATGCAGGGAAGCGTCAGCGTCAATCAGGTCATCTTGCGGCTCTCTGGAGGTAGTGAAGGAGCCGAACCGAGCCCAGAAGAAGTGGAACTGCGAGAGGCAGATATCCGCGCTTCTTCGCCTGGTTTGTGGACACTGGACTCTTTACCTCAAGAGTAGACGGTGATGCGCGTAGATGGCGTTCGCGAGATTCCATCGAGGGGACCAGCACCCAGCATTTCGATGCTCCTTCTGCCAGTCCCAAAGGTCCAAGCAGGAGTCCAGGCCACAGTGGCAAGCGAGAATGACACACACTCTCTCCGCCGGTCCTCGGACCGCCAGCAGACAACATACAACTTCACAGCGAGGCTTGAGCGTCTTCCCATTTCACAGCTACGGAGGGAGAGAAGTTGGGGTACAGGGTGTTGAATCGCCGGTTGCCGCCCTCAGTTTGGGCGTTCCAGATTCTGTGTTTCGGAGCTCCGGCTTAGAGAGGGTGAGACTTAGGTCCTGAGTTCCCGGTTGAGGCCTTCGGCTTCTGCAGGTTGGCCGGAGGTTCTCATCTTTCCTTTCTTGTCTTTTTAACGCGTGGTGTCGCAGATCGAGGAAGAAGCAGGAAGCAAAACAGGAGCTCCGATGCAACCGGTCAGGTGAGGACCCACACCAAGAGTCAAGACGCCGTTCTCTGGGCGGCGGTGGAGTTCCGCGGCTCGTCGTTGGCCTATACGTTGCTGCACACTGTTACTCAACATCGACTGAGTGCACCAGTATGCGTTTGGTGAGAAGGCGTACGTTTGTTCCCTCTCGACTCAGCGAGCGAGTGACTCTCTCTGAAAAAAAGGCCTCCTTGACTGCCTACGAAGTCTACGGAATGGAGCTGAAGGACGTCTCAATGCGTGATTTCTGAGAACCTGCATTCAACTGGAGATCACGTTGTCTCGCGATGTTTCCATGAATTCGCCTGGGCACAGAAGGAACGACGTTCTCACGAGCTTTTGCACCGTCCCCATGCGTCTCTCTGAGGCTTGTCTCTCGACTTCTTGAAGCAGCAGAGACGTCGCTGCTTCTCCCTTCCCTTCGTGTATCGGTTCGGGTGTCTCCGCGTCCTCCTTCGTCTTCGTACTGAGTTTCTGCCGCGCTTCAGCCGCTTCTCGGATTCTGCATCGTTGCGGTGTCCGTTCTGGAACATTTCTGTTTTCACCTTGTTGCTTCAGAATCATCAACTGTGGGCTGTACCGCGGCCTTCAAGACGGACCGCCGTTCTTCGCGAATCCAGATCTCCTCGACCGCTACGGGGAAAGTAAGTGAAGCACCCAGTACGCTCTCTGGAGAAAACATGCGAAGACGCAAGACTCAGAAAGGCGCAAGCCACCCGACGCTTGGCTTCCCCGTCGACATGACTGTTTTGAGGAGAGAGGTGAACAACTCTGGATGCTGTCTCAGTCCCGCGAACGAACGCAGGCAATGAAGCGGCGTGACTCGCTGGCAACGAGCCGTTAGTGCATCGCCCTCCTCTCACATTTCCTAGCGTTTTTTTGTGCTGTGACGCAAATGCGCAAATGCCTGTAGAGAATGATTGTTCCCTGTTCGCGGCATGCCTTTCCATGTCCTGGAGTCACACAGACACACACGGAGGGACAGCGTATGCCTGTCGGCGCATGTCTGCGAAGACTCGGCACGAGTCTTTCAGCGATGCCTGCGCTGTTTTGAAACTCCTGTCCGCGTCGGCGACTCCCCACGCTGGCGGCTGCAGACGCGTGTGTGTGTGTGTGTCTGTGCGTCGCGTGAGGTTCTCGATTTCGCGTCGAACTCGCAGTTTCGCGTTTCTCTCCTTTTTCCTCGTTGCTGTTTCAGCGCGCGTCTCGGAGGCCGACTTCCTCGCGCTCAAACCGGAGGAACAAGAAAAGCTGGTGGAGGCCTCCAAGGCGGTGGTTAGTTCCACGAAGGCGACAAAGTGACATTTCCTTTTCGTTGCTCGAAAGGAACATTCAGTTCTCTTCTTGTCCCAGGCTCCGCGAGAAAGCCTCAAACGCTTAGGACACAGCGGGTGCACAGGCCGCAGACTCGAGTTTGCTTTTTTGCAGGAAGGCCTTTGTTCCTCTTGTACACATCCTCTGATCGCCTTCTAAAGAGACGAAGAACGTCTGCAATCACATCTCGGTCTCTCGCGCTTGTGCAGTCTAGCTCTCTCACATAATGGATGTCCGCATCGGTGAACGCGTTGCGCATGATTGGCATGGAAAGCCTCAGTCGTTCGGTGGTCTACGGAAGAGAAACCTGGCGCTCCCGGGCTCTCAGGGATCTCCTACACAGAAGCACGCTCCCTTCGGTACAGACCTCTCACCTCATAGAGCATATGTCTACGGATGTAAATAGTCATTTACGTTGATAGACAATTACGGCCAGTATACATAGATATACATATGTCTAGAGAGATGTAGATATATATGTGTGAGTGCACAAATGTTTATAAAATATATACATATATATATGTATATATATATATATATATATATACATGTACGTCTACCTCTATACAATTTGCTCAGCTGATGAAATATATATGTATATATATATATATATTTATGTCATTATATATATATATATATATATATGGGCAGATATAAGAAGCACTGGGAGGATGTAAGTGCGTGTAAAGGTGGAGCACGTCTTCGAGGTTCATTGTCTCCTGCGAAAGCGCCGCGGTTTCTTTGATCCTCGGCAACCTCTCGCCGTCCCTGTTTGCAGCGTTTTCTTTTCTGACAAACCACTGGTGTATCCGCGTTCGCTGCTGCTTTTTATCTTGTCTCCCATACGTTTCAATCGAGCGCAAGGCGAGCCGCCTGGTGACGTTCGCTCGCCGAAAGGAAAACGCGTTCGACTCGACCTGGGCGTCAGCGAGTCACCGTGGAGTCGGACTCGCGCGCAGTTCCTTTCTACAGGGTATGCGCGCGCATGCACTGTATATATCTATATCTATATATATATATATGTAGAAGAAATAAATGCTTGAATCTTTTTCTGTGCATCGAAAGGTGCGAAACATGCGTATCACCACACAGGAATGCATAGAGATGCTTGTACATAGAAGCACGCATCAAAAGAAGCATGGACATCTGCACATATGGGCATTTCTGTCTGCATGCAACGGAGCATGCATGCATGGAAAGGGTCTCCACTTCTCTGCAGTGCAGCCGCGTTCAGGTCTCTCGCCCGATGTGGGAAAGAACGGCGCGAGCTGTTCGAGAAGTCGGCTTAACAACGAACATCCCTTCATCGATGTCTCGTCCATTGCCTCCCCATCCACGTACGCACTTGGACGACCTCCTCGGACTCTTCACAAGTTACACTCCTTGTCCATACACATATGTCGGCATGTAGGTGGAATTCGAGGCATACACGCATATAAGTATGTATATATATATATATATATATATGTATATATATGTATGTATTCGAATAGCTACATCATCCGACGGAATGGATGATATCGCTGAGACGTTTATCAGCCTGCTTTTTCGGCAACTGGGCTATGAGGATCCGAGGCAATGAAAACCCGAAGCCGGCGAGAAAACCTTGTCTCGGTTTCTGATGTGGGTCCTCACCCGTTTTACCCTCAGCTAGTCAGCGTCTTCGTTCTCCATGGATATGAGATATGCAATGTCTCTTGCTCTGCATCTCTCTTTCCGTCTGCTTCTCTGTCCGCCTCTTTCCGGATATGAGATACGCAATGTCTCTTGCTCTGCATCTCTCCATCTGCTCCTCTTTCTACCTCTTTCTGCGCTACTTTTCCTTTTTACCTCTACGGCTTCCTCCCTCTGTGTTCCGCCTTCTCGCTTCCTGCGTTCTTCTCGCTCTCTTCTCTCCCTTTTTCTGCTTCTCTGTTCTGCCGTTCCTTCCTTCCCTGTTGCTTTCCGTTCTCGCTCTTCTTCGGCTCCCTCCCTGTTCCCCTCTGTGTTCGTTCCTTCTTCACTCGTCTTCTGAGACTCGCGTCGCCTCTGCTTCCGGCTTCTGACGCTCGTCGGAGTCATCTTTATCAGTCGTCCAGAGCGGCGTCCCCGAGCTGCAGCGCCGTCGCCGGCCGGTTCCGCGCCCTGGAAGGCAAAACAGGGAACGAACAAAGACAATGCAGCCGAACGGAGACGAGAGAGAGGCGAGGCCGGCGAAGAACAGCGAGGAAACAAAAACAAAAGCACTTGAAGATCGGAGTCTCTGACACAGTCCCGCTGGTTCGTCTCCACATGCGAAAGAGGAGTCTTCGAAGACTCGTCTTTCTGCCTTCGCGTTTCCTCCCCCAAACCGAGTCCCCAGTATCCAGCTGTAGCTCCCGTCCGTCCATCTGGTACTTGTCTCTGTGTCTTCCCCTTTGCGTTCTCGCTTCTCACCTTTCTGCCTTTGCAGAGCTTCGCCTCGCTCTCCACTTTCCACAAAAAAAGACGCATGTTACCATCCTACATATACGTATATATATATATATATATATATACATATACATATATATATATATATATACATATATATATATATACATATATATATATATATATACATACATATATATACATATATATATATATATATATACATATATATATACATATATCTATGTACATTTCAGCTACACTCGGAGAGGTACGCATGTCCTGTGCGCATAGACAAATGCATCCTTAAGTGTACGTGAATCTCGTGAAATTAGGGATTGGTACACAAAGCTGGATATACAAATATATTTATATATATCAGTATATATATATATATATATATATATACATATATATGTAGAGAGAGGGAGAGAGATTGTGTATGAGAGACAGGTGGAGAAACAAGGATCGTGCAGATGGATCGAAATCCACAGAGAAAAAGCCACTGTACAAAGGTCTCCAAAGACAGACAAAGTTTGCGAGACGCAGAGAGATTGGGAGGTCGACAAAGAGATACGCTGGACAAATAACCGTGGTGATCGACAGGCAGATGGACAGAGAGACGGCAGTTCGAAGGAGAGAGGCGACGTGTGAACTGTGGAGTTACCTGAAGGCTCGAATTTGTTCTTTGGAGATTTTTCTTCGAGGATCCGAAAGTTCGATACACTTGAGACACGGATGCGTCTCAGTCGAGAAAAAGGCCAGACTTTCTCCGGTCACATGCGAACAGCGTTGAAGATGCAAATAGCGGAGACGGTGGAGACATCTGCCCACGGCGCGAATCGCGACGTCCGTCTGGAACAGAAACAGAGAACAGGGAGAACAGAACAGCTTCGAACCTCGAAACAGACGCCTCGGGGAGACACGGGAGACAGCCGATAGCGGCGAGTCGAGCGAGAACACAGGCGGAGAACATGCAGAGGCACAGAGGCCAGACGACCGAGAAGGACGCAAGGCGAGAAGACGGAGAGAACGTCGAGACGCCGCACGGGGAAGAAACAGGGAGACGACAGACAGACAGCTGTCCACCAGCCGCAGAACACAGTGGCGAAAAAGGAGGCAGAAAAGCGAGTCAAACAAAGAGAGAGAAGCACTGGCGGAAGAAGGACATGAGAGAACAGCAGCCACCGCCGAGAACCTCGAACGTATCGCCAGGAGGGCAGAAGGAACCCAAGCCAACTCCAAATCTTGAAGAGAACAAGAGCGAGCGATTCAGCGTCTCTGCAGAAGAACAGTTGAGCACTGTGGCAGAGATGCAGTGGAGAAGCGAAGAAACGAGAAGGAAATCTCACCACACGCGTGCCGTCAAGACGCAGCTTGAGGAGTCTTCGACAGGACTGTGCGATCTGAAGAAAAACGAATCTTCTGAAAAAGATGGGGGTGCAGACGATTCTCCAAGACGAGACCCCTGTAGTTTTTATGTCTGAGTCTCTTCCGAACGACATCCAGTTGGTCTGGACTCAGATCGAATAGAATACTCGACAAGCATAAACGCACATGCCTATTTAGACCGAGACACACAGTATACAGACCTGCAGCTATACATCCATCTCTATTTGTTTACACGTTATACATATATATACATATATATATATATACATATATATATATATATATATAGTTATGTATGTTCTTGATAGAGCTCACACGCAAAACCGGCATCCTCGTAGCTCCTCACACATGCTCACGCAGATACAAAGATAGATTTAGGGAGCTGAGTGCAGCTCCGTTGTATGAGGGTGTACATATAGCTACAGATATATATATATATATATATATATATATATATATATATATATGAGTCCTCATGTACATGCACATATATCCCTTGTTTCGATCTGCAGAACTGTCGACGCATCTATCGGCAGGTCTGCTTGTTTAGCTGCATATATTTCCATATATTTGCATGCATATATACTCATGTACAGAGTCAGAGAGTTGGAGATAGATATACAGGTAGACAAGCTTATAGTGATAAGTAGATCGAAAGATAGACAGAAAGAAGGATCGAACGCAAGGGAGACATCCAGCATCAGAGATGGAAATATGCAGATAGCATTCGAGACACATGTTAAGACAGACACCTGAATTCATATATATACATAAATATATATATATATACATATATATACATAAATATATATATATATATACATATATATATATATACATATATATATACATATACATATATACATATATATATATATATATTTAGATATCCTTTGGCTGTTTGTTGGTTTGGTGAAGAAGGTGAGCGTCTTGGGGCTGGCGAGGTGGGCAGAGAAGACCGTGTTTTCACTGCATGCGCTACCTCGACGACGCCGGCGTCCGTGACTTGTGTGCAGGAAGAGAGAGACAGAAGAACGAGGTTCGGGCAGGCTCGCGCCAAGGCTTTCAAGCCGTCGTCTGTTATCAGGTCGCTTCGGTGCAAGGCGAGTTCAAGCAAATTCTCGCCCAGGGACGCGCCGATCGCCTCCAGAGCGACATCCGAAATCCTGAAAAGACGCGCCGAGACGATACACGCTCTCGACCTGAGGAAACAAGAAGGCGGCAGGTTGAAGGTGGAGAGCGAAGAGACGAAAAGACAGAGAGGAGAACGGAGACGGGCGACGAAGAGAGAGGCGGAGTAGAAGAGAGAGAAAAAAGAGAAGAAGAGAGAAGAAGAAAAGAGAAGAAGAGAGAGCAGGAAAGGAATGACGGGTCGGAAAGGAAAGCGAGAAAAACCGGCGCGACAGAGTGAGGAGCGCGAAAAAGCAAAGAAGACAAAGAGAGCCAAGCAAAGCGAAGGAAGGGAGACCTCGTCAAACGCGCATCATCTGTGGAGAGACGGCGAGAGGCTTCAGATACTCAGTGCGACGCAGCCCTCCCTCCGCCAAACTGTCTCAGAGTCGGGTGTCTGCATGCATCCCCAAATGGCAACCTGAAGAACGAAGGTCGAGGAGCCTTCGATTGCCTCGCATGCCCAGTTCACACAAGAGACTTCCGGAAACGCTCGACTGTCTGTAGCGCCCACCGCGCGTCGTTGAGAACGAGTGTGCGCAGCGATGGACAGGACTGAAGCAGCGAGCAGACGCTGAGGTCGTTGACGCCCGAGCAGAAGCCGAGATTCAGCGAGGTTAAATTCTGAAGAAGGCAAGGCGGAGACGCGGGTACCACAAAAGTAAAAAAAACGGAAAAAATAGAAAAAATGGGAAATATAACACTGAAAGCGAAAGTGGAAAAGCACATTGAAAACGGAACGGTGAAAATTGCCAAGACCGACAAACGGACTCCTTGGTTTCTGCGTCCTTCCTTTTTTGCAGCAGACTGGAGATGGGAGATCTGTGTGGGGAACGAAAGCCGTGAAAGCCTTCGACCCCAGAAGAAAAGCCATTCGTCTACAGCGCTGCTTCGTGCGAGTTCGCGCGCAGCTGTCCTTCTTTTCTCAGTTCAAAAAAGCGCATCTGCTCCTTTTCTAACCGCGTCGGATCCTGCCTGCCTTGCGTCTTGTGCTGGCGACTTTCTTTCTGCTTCCTTTCTCCACAAATGTCCGCACCCGGCAGTACTCGGCGACTGCGCAGTGGCCAGCTTCTGAGAGATTCGCGCATCTCTTCAGACACAGCGTCTCAGCCGTGCTCCCCTGAACAAAACGCAAACGCAGCGAAATCCGACAGCCGCTCCGGAACTGCATGCATCCGTTTTGCGGAACTGCATGCGACAAATGGGCGAGCTGGGTCGGACAGAGAGCGCAGTGCGCGTCCAGTTTTGTCAGACATTTTCTCTTGAGAACCGTTGTTTGCGTCGCTCTGCGAGCAGAGCACCTCCGCTCTTTCGTCGTTTCTCTGAGACCCAAAGAGGCCTCAGGAAGGTCATTTTCCTCTGTAGGCTTGGACTTGAGTCGAAGAAAAACGACATGCTAACGGAGCAGCCAGCGCCTCCAGAAGCGAATGCCAGTGTCACCCTTGTCTAATAACTTGTCCCCGTGCTCCCCAACGACAAATCCCTCACGCGACGATCCCTCTCACGCATGCAACGCACACAGCTTACACACAGATGCATGATTGCAGGGATAGACATAGACACAGAGATCAATAGAGAGACAGATACAGAGATCAACAGAGAGATAGACTCACAAAAACCTGTATAGAGGGACAGATGTACGAACTGGTATCTGTGCATTTCCGACTCTCGAGAAATGCGCGTATGTATGAGCATGCGTACGAGAGCAGTGGCGATTGCATGCAGTCCGAGGTCGCTGATGTCTGCAGCTTCCAAGGAGAGTTTCTTCAGTTTGAATCCCGACGCGACTCCTGGGCCTCGAAGCGGAGGCGCCGCCGAGGCCGGCGAGCATGGAGAAGCGCGAGAGACAGAAGAAAGCGAAGGACAAGGAGAAGAAGTGGAGGAACAAGAAGAGAGAGACGAAGGGGAAGAATCGTGGGAGGGAGCCGCAGAGAAGCGGGCTTCTGCGCATGCAACGAGGACCTCATGAAGAAAGCCGTCGGACATCTTGGTGAAGCTGCAGGCCCAAAAAGCGAAGCAAGGGAAAGGCCGAATCCGTAAACAAGATGTCTGGAGATCCAGCGCTCTCTGGCGTCGACAGCAGGCGGTCTCTGCCGTCCACGGCAAACGAGAAAAAGAGCGATCGCAGGTCGCAGTCGCCGTATCATGAGCCGCGTCTGTGCCTGCGCTGACGGCCGTTGACTGCGAAAGCGAGGAATGCGGATCGAGGACGCAGAGGGGAGGCTGCCGAACGCCGGCGTCCAAGAGACGTCCGCTGTCTCTGTTTGCGGAGGGTCCTCGAGCACTCTCCGCGTTTCTCTGTCTGGTTTCGCGAGATCTCTCACCCGTTTAATTCCAGCTCGCGGAGACGAGGAGAGAAGTCCGCAAAGAACTGCAGCAAATCCACGTCGGTGGCGTGTGTGAAGGGGAGACCGAAGGACCGACTGAGAGCGAGAACTTCAAGGTGCCCTACAGAGAGGAAAACGGAAGAGAGGAAAACGGAAAAGAGAAAAACGGAAAAGAGAAAAACGGAAGAGAGGAAAACGGAAGAGAGGAAAACGGAAGAGAGGAAAATGGAAGAGAGGAAGACGGAAGAGAGGAAAAACGAAGAGGCGCACAGACCGCGACGCCGCTGAATGCAGGTTTTCACGCTTTGAGAAAAAAGGACGCGCAGCGAGGTGGAGGCGCGCCGAGGCAGAGACGAGACGCAGAGCGACGCTCGAGAGCAAGTTCCAGAAAGCAAGATACGGAAAGAGAACGGAAGAGACAAGCACGCAGAGAGAGGAGTGAAACACAGGGCAGGGGTGACACGAGACGCTCCAGAGATGGCCAAGAGCGACAGAAAACAGAGAGGATGAGTGCACCAAGGACCGACAGAGAGCGAGACAAAGAGAGAGAGAGAAACTGAGATCGAGAGAGAGAGAAACTGAGATCGAGAGAGAGAGAGACTGAGATCGAGAGAGAGACTGAGATAGAGAGAGAGAAACTGAGATCGAGAGAGAGAGAAACTGAGATCGAGAGAGAGAGAGAGACTGAGATCGAGAGAGAGAAACTGAGATCGAGAGAGAAACTGAGATCGAGAGAGAGAGAGAAACTGAGATAGAGAGAGGGCAATGAAGTCACGAGTGTTGGACGCAGGGAGGAGGACGAGTAGAGGCATGCTTTTCGACTTTTATTACCAGCGAGTGGACGCAGACAGCTGAGTCCCGCAGGCGACACGAGGGGAGGCACCTGAAAACGGGCAGCAGAAAACGACGCAAAAGACGACGAGAAATCGCAGGTGCTAAATCTGCAAACGCATGCAGCCAGGAGGGGCAGGCGCTCCACTTAAAGAAGCAACAGCAGGAGACAGTGTCGTTTCCTTAAAGTCCGGACAGCACGAACGAGCAAAGCAGAGCGCAAAGTCAAAAGGGTGAGAAAGACTACGACAGCGGAACTTCCGCCGGCTTCAAAGAAATATATCGCACAAAGGCATGCATGCATCGAGGCGTCCCTGGAGACACTTCGGTACTGCAAATGTAAAACTACAAAGACGAACGAAAACGTGAGGCGTCTTTACTGAACCAAGTCTTAAGTAGCTCAAACCCACAAATGTACTAGCATGCACAAGTGAAGACACGACTTTGTGTGCAGAGATATGTCCACATATACATTTATGTGCACCAGTCTACATAAATATATATATATATATATGTATAGATCGGTATAGATGTATATAGATATAGATATAGATAACGAGAGAACCACGCGTACAAACATGTATGTACAGAGACATGGCGAACACTGCATATAGAGATACAAATGTTTAGAACATGTATGTATAGATCTGTATGTGTCAGTGTCTCTCCTAGTGCTCAGCCAGGGTGGACAGTTCCAGGTGGGCGATTCGCAGTCAAGAGACATTGTCTTCTTTTATCTCTCTGACCTTCTCGAAGCAGAGGCGCTGCGAGTTTCTGGAGATCCCGTGAGGGCGTGCATGCCCTCGAGGCTCTTCCGGAGGTTCTTCTTCTTCCTCCTGGATTCGGTCGCCGTTGCCTCTTCTCCCTCGCTGTTCCAACGCTTCACGCAAGTTGTCCTGTCGCTGGCGACGCGGCGCCCCCCCGGACGAGAGCGGCGCTGCCGATGTAGAGGAAAGACGCTCAGTTTCTCGTCCGTTTCTCTCTCGATTGTCTCCTCTCTCGCGGGCGACCCGTGGCTCATCTCTGTCTATCCCCGAGCCTGAGTGATCTTGATCTCTTTCTTGTTCTCTTTCTCTTTCTTGGTCTCTTTCTCTCTCTCTTTCTTGTTCTCTTTCTCTTTCTTGGTCTCTTTCTCGCTCTCTTTCTTGTTCTCTTTCTCTTTCTTGGTCTCTTTCTCGCTCTCGTCCTCTCTCTCTAACTCGTTCTCTGTCGAGTTCTGTCTCTCTGCGCCTTCTTCTCCGTCGTCGCGCCGAAACAAACAGCGACGAGAAAGGAGAAGAAACCTGAGCGAGGACGCCCGGCGTCACTGCGTCCACGAGGCGCAGAGAAGTTAGGCGGGGCATGCGCAGCGGCAGATACTGCAGAAGCCAGTCCGAGATGGGCAGAGACGTAGAGGAAGTCCTGAAAAGAAAAAAACGGTTTGGAGACGAAAAAGGCCTGAAGATGCGGTGCTGGGTCTCCGAGAAGAAGCGACCTGGAGGGCACCCTCATCGCGGCTCAGAAGACGAAACAAGAGGACGCGCGGCTAACGAACTCTCGACCCGCCGCACTCGAGGGAAGGCCGCAGAAGGCGCGACCAGAACGCCTTTCGGCTCATACGCAAAGGCAAGAGAGTGTGTACGAAAACAGAAAAAAAGAGTCCAGTCTCACTTTGTGTAGGAGAAGGAAAGAAGATTCTTCCCTATGGCCGCGGTCAGCTGCACCAGGCACTCTTCACTCACGTCGTAGAGAGTGACACTGAGGAGAGGACAACAGAAAAAAAACGATTCATTTTTAGTGGCTGGCTTAGGACTTCCGTATATGAGCTGATGTTTTCATTGTCCTTGATGCGTCTCCGGTCATTCACCTGTCTCTCTTTCGACGCGCATGCAGACGCAGGCCTCCACATGCATGCGTCCCTACAGTTCAAGCAGGCATCACCGATCTATATGTGCACGTGTATATACAGTTGCATGCATGTACATATACATATACATACATATATATATATATATACATGTATATAGCTATGCATACGTGTACACAATTATATATGCATGTATATGCATACGCATATATATTTATACTTATATTTATAAACGTACATAGATAAATATATGTATATATAAACGTATATTAATGTATATGCATCTACGTATATAGACATACATACATACATACATACTTACACACATACGCACATACATCTAATTACATATATATATATATATATATATGCGTGCTGATAATGAGGCGCGTGCGCTCGCTACACTAGCATAGAAGAGCATCCGTTTTCTTGTCTCCTCTCCATTTCTTCTGTTTACGTTAGATGCAAATGCAAATGGGTGCGCATGTCTACATTTACAGAGATAGAAAAATGTCCTCAAATGCATGCACGCGAAGCACGATTTCGCCTGGGTCCCGCGACCAATGCCTGACACCTCATGTTTGCCGAGTTTCTCCGCTTGAAAGATATTCCTGCACCCTGAAGCTTCTCTGTAGCGCACGGGGCTGGTGGTGCCGCAGAGAACGTTGTTTTCCGTTTTTGAAAAGACAAAGAAAGTCTCTCTAGTGGCGCAGAAAGTGGAGGAAAAGAAGACGAAGATAGGAAACGCCGAGTCGTGAGCATGCAGACAGCTGAGTCTGTCCTTTGAATCTGCGCGTCTCATCAGCTTCTGCAGAAGGCGTCTTTCTCTTCGGTCGAAGCCGAGTTCCGTGACCCTTGTTTCTTTCGGAACAGTCCTTATTTCAACAAAGAACGGGCAAGGATAAATCGCGTTGCTGTTGCATTTCTGGAGCTTCAAGTCCCTAAACATTCGGTATCTGACCTTCAGTGACAAGGCGGAAAGACGTTATTCACCAGCCGAGTCAAAGTCCGGTCTAACGCACAGTGTGGTACGGACCGATTGACACTCTTCTCAGTCTATCTGAGACGCCACACCAGAAGCGAGCACTCGCCTTCCGAGACGTACTGGCGCAGAGTTCCAGCAGACGCTCGAGTCAAGGCGAGGACGAAGAAGTCCAGATTTTCCCGAAAGGAAATCTCGACAGAAAACGCCTGGAGTTTCTGCAGCCGTCCCGCCAGGTGCTCCAAGGCTCTGAAGAAACAGAAACGCCTCAAAACCCAAATGTCAAGTCGGCTCAACAGAGGTACAAAGACCGCGGGGTGTACATACACCCGATGTGGTCGCGCCGCGCCTGTCGCTCGGCAGGAAAGGCAGAAACGCTTGTACAGGCGAGCCACGCAAACGAAGCAAGGCGGAGTGCCGTAGGGCACCTCTCAAAAGGAAAGGAGACGAACGTGTGGAGAGAGAATGAAACGAAATGAGGCGTGCAAATTCTCTAGCCTTTAATGGGGTGGTCGCCATTCCTCGTTTAGCAACGACCGTCGTCGTCTCAGACCTACGCATTTGTGATGTGTTTGCTCCTGTCAAAGATGGCGACGGAGAAACTCTCAATTCCAGAGATCACGTCCGCCAAGGCTGCAGAGAGAGAAAACACAGCGAAACGGTCTCTTCAGCCTAAACTTCGACGGTGACTTCCGTCGGATGGATACGACAGTGCTACGAAAGAACCAAGTGACTCGCAATGCAACTTCGATTTGAGCTTCGTGTTTTTCCGTCTTTTTTTTGGGAGTTTAGGATGCCGCATACACTACGAGATCTACAGCCGCAGAAATGTGAACATCAAAGCAAAGAGCGGTAGATGAGAACGAAATAAGGACAAACGCATCTCCCTCGCTTTCTGCGAAGCCGAGACAGATATGTGCGAAGACGAACCAAAACCCGGGAGAAAACGAACAAGCGTTCCAGAGACACAAGTGATTTTACGTTTTCATCGAATCCAATGGTGACGCACAAGTCGAATCCGTGAACGAGACTTGCATCCGCGTGTAGACGCAAATGGAGAAAGATCAAGGAGCGAAAACGGAAACAGATGGGGGAAACGAGAGATGCGTGGAACAACTCAGGCGACCGTTGCACAGAAGCAGAAGACCACCTGAGAAAGAATCCCTTGCAGACATTTAGATATAGACGCGTGAGGACATGTCGGCAGGCGACACAGAGATAGACGTAGGCAGATATGTCTGTACATAGATGGGTCGATGCATACAGAAATGCATAGAAAGATGTTTGGTAAACATACATGGGCGTAGATAGACGAATATGCATGTGCGCAGACAGATACACACAGAAAGACATAGATACAGAGACGCACACCGAGAGACAGGGCCACCCATGTATGTAGTGAAAGATCGGAGTGATGCCAACCTCGAAAGAGGGAACGACCCCATCCGGTCTCAACTGTTGAGGGAAGACGGACCGTAAAAGAATTCATCCGTCTGGTGGTCAACGGAAGTCAGCGAAAGAGACACCAGACTCGGGGCGTTGCCGAGGAGAGCGGCGCCTCTGGGCGTGAGCAGAAAGCAGTCCAACTCGACTGTATGGACAGCGGGACTGCGAAGGAAAAACGCAAAACAGAAATCAGGTCTGAAAACCTGAGCAAGGCGCAAGCGCTGGGGAACAAAGCGGCAAGGGCCAGTTGCATACACACACGCAATTGCAGCAGAACGGGACGTTTATGTGGCACCCTCCTGCAGATACTTTTCAGTGTGTAGATAGCATCCCCTTCGTCAGCAGGAACCACAGGAGGCAATGGAACAAATACTCCGTGGAAGTGATGACACACAGGAACATCTCGACGCACTGTTCAACTAATGAAGAGAATTAATGACACTGCAAAATACTCCTAAGCAGGTACTTAAGCGTAAGGGCGTGTCTCCAAAGAACAATGAGTGTGGACGTCGACGTGTACGAGCAGTGCCGCGGCTGTTCTTTCAGCCGCCTGCATGCAGGTGAAGCCATAACTGATGGATGCAAGCAAGTCGCTTCCTGCACTGGCCGTTAAGGCAGAGAGCCATTTCTTCTTGCGAAGCGTACCATCGTTTCAAAAGCGCTTCCAGCTGTGCATCGGTGAGAAGCAGACGACCTGGAAGCTCACACACGCGACAAAGTCGAGTCGAGAGTGACATTCGTTCTCGCAACATCTTCGTTCCCGGAGTTGGACGAGAAGTCCGGTTGCTTCGCGCCACCAAACGCAAACTTGAATCCGGTAAATCAAGACTTTCAAGAGGCAAACAAGTTGTCCAGCTGTCAATATCCTCTCCCCAAAGACCACCGGACAAAATACACAGTCGCAGCGATAGCGGGTACACTAGGGACGGGAAGAGATTTCTTCCAACGTCGTAGATCTCAAACGCGTTCCTCCAGATAAGCAGCAGCTGCCCCAAAAATCACTTCAGGACGGGAGGTGAACAATGCGGAATACCGAGTGGAGAGGGCGTAACGAGGAAGAAGAGCACTGGCGGACTTCGGCAGAGAACGCCCAAAAGAAGCGAGCCAAGGTGTGCGGACCTCGCAAGCGGGCAAACGCGACGACGTTCGTGGATGCGAAAACGTCAGAACCCGAGCCGACAACAGACACTTACGGGAGGTGCCGAGAGAAACGATTGTTTTGGCGAAGACAGCATTCAGCGGGGGATGCCAGGACCTGCAGAAAACGCCAGGAAACCCGACCGGAAAAGCGGCAACGCTGGAGAAGGAGTGAACAGAACAGCTTCGAAGGCGGCGTGTGCTTCTCTCCCCTTCATGGGCTTCATTTCTCCTTGCCGGACGCGAAAGCGTCTGGATCAAGGTCGCTGTCGTCGCGTCGACTCACTCGGGGTCTGCATGAAACTCGGTACTCTCCAAGCTCGATTCGCCTGTCCGTCGTTTGGTCTTCTCAAGTTTTTTCATTCTGCATGCAGCCACTGCGCGTTTCCCTGGCTAAATGCGGCACTTCGTTGGTCCGCGTGTCTTGTGTTTCTTCCTTTTCTTTCTCCCGCCTTACTTTGCAACGCAGAGGCATCTGGAGAGGTCGGCGAGGCCAAGGCGCGAGAAGATCAGTTCGAGAACTTCTTGCGGAAGCTCGGCGAAGCTTTTCCTTTCCACATGCACCTGCTGTCGTGTTCGTTCGGCGCCCCTCCAGCGTTTCCTCGCTCTCTCTCCCTCCCGTTCATCAGCCTCTTTGCGATCCCTCTCCAGCCCCATAAAACCACGTGGACGTCGCTCTGCAGAGAAATTTACTCCGCCTTCCGCGTGTTCACAACGGTCCGCGGGATGTGCAAGTGAAGCAGGGCCATGGAAAGAGTCTGCTTGTTTCCCTATAAGTCCAATTGCAGTTGTCAGGTACTGAGAATTGCCCTCTAACTGTTCCGAGAAGTTTTGTGTCTCGGCCTTTCCTCGAGAGTCCAGCTGACCGCGGAGGCAGTCAACGGACCTGTTGGCACCTGCGCCTTCAACAAGCAAAGACGAGGAACAGGAGAAGTCTGAGGTGGACATCGAATCCACTTGGCCGTCCTGTACGGGTGCAGGCATGGCGGCGTCGAGTTGCTCGGCAACACCGGAGAAACACCGCGTTCTCGGCGACTGCACGGAGGGGCCGACCTCCATGCCATCATACCGTCACAAAAAGTGCCGGGGTTTGCTTGCTTACGCATACAAAGAAAGAGAAGCCCAGAACCGTGATTTCGGTGGAGACTCTACTGGAAAAGCGACGCGAGAAAATGGGAGCGATCTACAACCGTGAACTGGACTTGCGGCGTGGAGAACAACTCTTTTAAGCAGAGACGCGGTTCGACTCCTCATGTGGACCACTTGGCTGAGGTGTACGTCCACCCCGACTCGAGAGGATTCGTACACACCAGAAGTGTGTCGGACAGCAGAGCAATCTTCTTGGCTCTGAATTCTGCGACTGTGTCTCGTCAAGATGCTTCGCTTGTATACCTCGATCGACGCGATGAGGACAGCTGGTTGAGAGAGTCGCCTCGGAAACACACAAGGTGCGACGAAATGGGACTTGCCGCTGGCAAAAAGAGAGTGCAGGGGGCTTGCGTCTAACGGAAAAAGTCAATTGAAAGGGTTTTGCACCTTAGGATTTCGGTTCGCTTTTCGACAGCAGTAAACAAGAAAGAAAGCGACGAAGCCGTCCTCGCATGCAACGCGTACTGCATGTGCGAAGAAGCACTGGCAACAGAGTTAATGGACAAATGGCGTGGTTCAGTACGGAAATGAGGTTCATTTTCCTGGTTTTTGAGTTGGCACCTTACAACCGAGCTGGGGTGAGGGAGGTCTCTGAATGGTGGTCGCACCGAAGCAAGTGTCTGAGGATAGGGTAGGTTCCTTGGCTAGATGAACCTTAAAACTTGTACCGTGCTTCTCGTGGCCGTACATCGCACACTTTCCTTTAAAAAGGACCTCCCCGTCTCTGTCCTGGTGAGCAACCGACAAACATGACTCGCACGTATCCACAATATAGAGCAGACACTGTTATGGAGGTGTCACCGTGTGATTCATCTGGGAAACGTCGCGGGCACCATCGGGGGTCCCCTTGCTTAAAGCAGACTAAGTAGTGGTGCAGTCATATTATTGCTTAGAGCAGACTAAGAAGTGATGCAGACACTATTGGCATCCCTTCTCTTTCATCAGAGTAAGCAAGGACGTCAGATTACCATGAAAGAGGAGGGAAGGGCACGCGGTGGTCAATTGGAGCTATTTCTGCAATAACTAACCCATTATCTATGCTCTGCTAACAGTCGAACTTGGGCCCCGGAAACAAACAGCTTCAAGACTAAGACCACTCCCTCCGACAGAGGAAGGGCTTGCCGTGGGGAGGTTCAAAACGCGTCTGGAAGTCCGCACCAATAGATGTCCCTTTTTATCTAGCCAGCGAGTGTCGTGCCTCAAAGATCACCACTCTCAGTGCGATGGCAATGATTTCATTGACACCTAGTAGTCGCCTTCTCTCAACGCTAAGACGAGTGACTATTGCGGTCCATAAAGTGCGTTTAAAACATAAGCAGCAGGGAATATCACTAACGTGAATGCATATCCAGGACCACTTTCTTTCTACAAAAAAGACTTCCGAACGCTATATGTGACGCTGTGCCCTCCCAGGGGGAATCGCAGCGGGGACCGGAATCCTCCGTAAATCCATCACAAACTCGCAGGCTATTGCTGAGACTAGTCTGCAGCCAGAACTGGGCGTGATACATTTTCTACAGTGCTACGTGCGTAACGGTGGTGTGGTGCGTTTCCCATCGGAACGTTTACGAGCATGCGTTCACTGCGGACTCCTCAGCGAATGGGTTTTACAATGCTTATCTGTTGCAGTTTGTCTTGAAGCGTTTTGCCGTTTGTCTTTCCTATCGGTTGCCTGTGGACACACAACGTACAACTTGACTTGCAGCTAGCCACAGAAGAATATTGACGGGCACTCGCTACCAGTTCGTACAACCACAGTCAGAACTGCTCACTCACACAGACTATCGGCTAGGTTTGACAAAAAGGTTGTTACGAACAGTAGACTTGCGCCGTAGGCGTTAAGAATATGAAGCGTCTTATCACGGAGTCGCGACCGAGAAGGGAATAAGGCTCTTTGTTATAGATGGAAGGAGTGGCTTTACTTGTCTTGTAGGATTCGGCAGAACAGAAAACGGGTTTCTTAGAAATACGCTCAATTGCAAGAGTAGTTCACGAGTCAAACCGCGGGGAACAAAATAGTGACATCAGAAGCCGGGATAATGACCGCGCGTACCATCGTGCGCTGCCAACCTGCGGCTGAGGTTTTCTCAGGATACTGTGTCGAGCGAAAAATCACCTACATTTTTGTCCCCTTATTCCCAGAATTTGTTCGTTGTCTTCCTTGTTATCCTTTGTTGGGTTGCATTGCAAAGACGGAAAAGTATGTTCTGTCCTCGTTTGCTTCCTGCTTCGCTTGCTTCCCGTTCTCCGAATTGTTCCTATTCACGAGCTGCCCCACCGACAACTCTTGCCAGAGTAGTGTTCAGTGTCCGTCAGAGTAATCATATACGATTTACATCAAGCCAAGAGTTCGCCGTACCACCAACCTTTGTTCCATCCTCCATGAACACCACTTGCGCTTATTAGAGTCTCTGCCGGAGGAGCTTTCGTGGACAGGCACGGTCAGCACCGACCTCGGGTATTGATGGCACATCTGCACGAAACCATCATTAACGCTATCGGCGAAGCGTACAGTGTCAGTATTTCGGTGTCTTATCTTATTGCCTTGGCCGCCGTCTGAAACTGCGAAGAGAGAGGGGAATAGCACAAGCCTAAAACCGTCGCACCCACAAACCGGTTCGAGAACCTTCGAGCACCATGGTTGGGCTCTTTGAGTTTAAACAGCCTTGAAAAGTGCCTTTCAGTCCGCTTTCGGGCTGTATCAGACCCACCATTTCCTCTACTGGAGATTTTGCAGAGGTAAGAAACGCATGGAGAACCTCTGTCGCTTTTGCCGTTCCTGTTTCCCACTGGCTTCGACTAAGTGTTCCCCTCTAGCGACTTGCTCGTTGTTTCACGCTGCCGATGGATGTTAAAGAATTAAGGCAGCGTATTTCATGCGAAATAGCCACCGCTGGTGTATCGAAGGGCGTACACCCGAGAAAGATGCGCTTTCTTCACAGGAAGCTTGCAGAGCATTCTTGTAGCGTTCAAGCAAGGAACTACAAGGTGCTCAACCCACGTGATGCATTGATAGTTTCAGCAAAGTGTGGAGAGAAACACTTGATCGGAACTGTCGAGCCAGTGGCCCAGCAAAGAGACCGGTGGAATGAGTAAGGGTGGCCAGTCCAAGAGCGTGGCGGTACAAGCTGTAAATAAACGAGACCTTAACTCAAACAGAGGGGTCAAGCAGGAACATTCCGCGTTTGATCAGCAGCATCGTACCGCGACTACCCCAAGTTGTCATCTGCGTGGTATCGCCCCTCGCGTGTCGGCGAGCCTTCATACGACTGCCACAGTTGCTTCCACGTTTGAGAGTGCCACGCCAATCCAGACGTGGGTTTCCAGTGTACTGATGTCATCTGTCTTCTCTGCCGTCGCCCGAATCGAGGATGCGTCAACTTTCGATACAAGACAGTGGAGGAAAGAATCCAGTCTGGACAGTCGGTAGCACCGAGCTGGCGCGGTGCGGCGGACGTTCACACGCGTTACTCCTCCGGGAGACGGGTTTAATTTCTCGGCAGATGCTTGAGAGTTCCTCCCTTGCTGGCCTGTCACTCGGAAAAACTCCTTTCCAGGAATGTCTGGGGGGAAAGCCCGGGCTCTCACAACCGTCTCCCGGGGCTGTGTAAGACGAAACACGCTGCGCACGGGGCTTTCGAGCAGTTCTTTTTCTAACCGTTTCCGTCGACGGAGAAAGTATTGTGTTTCTACTTCTAGGCGAAGAATAAGCCTCTAACAGGAGAGCGGGACACCGCCGGGTTTTTCAGCCGAGAATGCCCGCCTTCAGTCAGTTGGCAGCAAGACCCCGCCGACTTTGCCCCCCCTCCCCCCCACCGCTGCGCTTTCCCCGACCGCGGAAATGCATTTCTCCAAGTTGCATGGAGGGAATGCGAATTTCTTCAGCTTACTCGGACCGGAACCGCCCTCTTTGCGAGTTCACTGGTTTTCTGTGTAGAACCTTCTCTCGCTTCTGCGCGCGGAATGACAACTGGAGAGATGCAGCGGAGCTGTCGTCTGAAGAAGCGGGTGAAACACACAACCCGCGACCGTTGTTGCTCAGCTCCCGTGTAAAGATCGATAACGTGTTCGATCCGTAACATGCATGTGTTGCTTCCGTGCCTAGAAGTGGACGAAACGAACAGCAGCTCTGCAGTGGAAGCACTTCTCGATTTCTCTGCCGCGTGGGGGTTCCAGTCGCTGTTTCTCTCTGACGACCTTTCCGATCTCCTCCCGATTTCTTTCCTACACGCTTTCTCAGGCGGCATCCGGCCGCCCGCATCCTTGTCAACGGCCGACTTCGCTTGTGAGAACCGCTTGTTCCCCTCAAACGTCTGTCTCGGCGAAGACTCGGATACGGTTCACTGCATGCTCCTCTCGAGGTCCCCAGTGTTTGATTTTCCGTGCAAGTCTCACTCGCTTCGCCTGTCGTCACTCCACGTCCAAGGTTGGCGGGCGTCTTGCATGCGATGTGGATTCTCCGCAAGAGCGGAGAACGCGCAGCGCAGTGAAAAGCGTGCGTTACTCCACTCGCCAGACAACTCTCCAGTGGTTTCACAACCCCAAACTCCCGTTGATTCCTTCGTTTACTAGACCCAGTTCCCTGGATTCTCACCGTAGGTCCACTCGCCAGACCCTTGGCCGTAGGAGGCCGCGAACGAGCAGAATTGGCATTTAAACACGAGTAGGCGTAGGCTTACGCGCTGTTTGCAGCGCCGCCGCTTCTCTGGCCTCGACGGTCCATGAGTGCCACTCCTGGTTACGTACATCGCCGGGACGTTCTGAAGTGTGTGTCGCGGCCGACTTTTTCCATTTGCTCCTGTGCCTCTGTCCGCTTGTATCGGAGACTTTTCCGTTTCCTCCACAACGACGTCACCGTGTCGACCGGGAGTCTACCTCACCCGCAGAATGGACGCCGAGTTTCCTCCAGCTGCTTCGGATCCTGCGTCCTTCGCCTGTCTCCGCAAGCGCTCGCCTCCGCCTGCCAATTCCTCCGGTCTCGCCTCCTCAGATCCTGTGTTCAGCAGCTCGACGCCTGCGCATTCCTCCGCGACTCCGGGGCCCGGGTGTCTTTACACCGCCCCTGGGTGCGGCGCCGGTTCCGCTGGTCCTGAACCCGGTCCTCTCCCCCCCGCGGGCATGATGTCTTTGACTTCTTCCCCTCTTGCGCGTCTTCCTCAAGAAGTACCTTTCTCCGCCTCCTCGCTTTCGGCTGTGCATGCTGTGCCTTCTCCCTCGTGCTACCTTCCGTCCTTCCACCCGCCGTCTTGCACCTGCCGCCTCGAGGTCGGTTCTTGTGGGCTCTGTCCAGTGCCCTGTTGCTACGTGACGGAGGCTGCCGAGGCCCGCGTTTCGCTCCTCGAGTTTCCGCTCTCTCACCGCCTGCGCGCGCCACCCCACACGGAGACAGCGCCCTTTCCCGTGCTCTCGCTCGCTGCCCAGGTCTGTCCGTTCAACTGTCTGGCGCCTCCGCCTCCAGGCGCCGGGTCCTGCGGCAGCGAAGTTCGCTCTTGGCGCGCATGCCGGAAGTTGACGAGGCGAAAAGTCGACCTTGCCTCGACTCGACCTGGAGTCTCAGCGCCGTGCGTCTCCGCTCTCGCAAACGCCTCGCGAGATACCGCCCAGAAAACTCCCCTCGCCACGCCTTCTCCCTCTCCCGCTTCTCTTATCCATCCAGCTGGTGCTGCGTCCCCTCCATCTCTCGCGCAGGGTTTCGGCGAACAGGCGCCAGCGGCTGCCACTGCGCCTTCGCTTATTGAGGGCGCCTTCTCCCGCGAAGAAGGCGCCGCTTTCCCCCAGGTCAGCTCCTCGGCCTCTGTGCGGAGCCTCGCACTCGAGGCGGAGGACCCGTCGGCCTTCCAGGCAGAAACGGCTGCGCAGGATGGCGGCGCGCCGCCCCAGTCGCTTCCCTCCATCGAGGACTCCGCCGCTTCGTCGCTCGCGGCAGCCGCGAGCTTGAGCCGCGAGTCTCTCGCGATCTCCTGCGCGAGCTCTGTGCAGCGGCGATCTCCCGTGGACGTCGCGGGCATGCGCGTGAGTCTCTTCGAGGGTCTCTTCTTCGGGAGAATAATCCATAGAGGATTCAGCAACACTGTCTGCTTCTGCAGCTGGACCCGACCCATCAACCTTCTCCAGGTCCCCCGCTCCGTCTCCTACGTCAACCGGCACCATCTGCTTCTCCCTGCAGTCCATCACGCGCATGCTGAGAGCCTGCGCGCAGACGAGGTGCCTCGAGAGCCCCGGGAGTTCCGAGAGATGGGAGCAAGACTGTCTGGCGAGCGCCTGTCTGTGGAGAGCGCAGTGAGCGCGGGCGAGGAGACGGGAGAGACAACAGACACTGCAGGAGAACCAGGGGAAGCGGTGAAGCGCCTGGTAGTAAAAGTGACGCACAAAGAGCGACTGACAAGTTCAGTGGAGTTGCTACGGGCACGACACGAAGTCCTCCTTCTGCAGGAACTGGACCACCCGAACGTGCTGCCGCTGCTGCTCGCGGGCGAAGACGACCGCGAGATGTTCATGTTCTTCGACTTTGCAACCTGCGGAGACCTCTACAGCATCACGAAGATGAAGACGTTCGACGAGGCAGTTGTTCGCGGAGTCTGCGCACAGATCCTCAAAGCCCTGCAGTACATACACCACAAAGGCGTGATCCACTGCGACATCAAACCCCACAACCTCCTCGTCTTCCGACCGGCGCCGGAGGCACCCCAGGCCGGGCCGCAGGGCACAGACGCAGTGCCGCCAGTGGGGGGTGAACTGGAGCTTTCGAGATCCGAGCCTGCACTCAGCAAGTCGCTTCCCGCAGAGAGAGGGGAGAAAGGTTACGGAGGGTCGCAGGACGAGCGGGATGTGGAGATGCACGGGCAGGAACCGGCGACTTCTCTCTCGGCACCCGCCCTCATTTCTCGAACGAACGGATGCGCTCCTGTCGCTGCGGAACTCGACAAGGTCGTCATCAAAGTCTGCGACTTCGGCTTAGCGCAACACTTCCAACGTATGGCTTCTTTGTCAACTTCTGCTTTCTCTGGAGTTCGTAGAAACGGAGAAAAAAAGTCTGCTTTGCAAAGTGCAGGAGGGAGGCTAGAGTCAGACAGAGACACGCCTCGTTTCTCCTCTCTCCGCGACCATCTCGAGCTGCGCTGCCTGCCCCTGTTCCGTATCCTCGGTTTTCGGCGGATTCGATGTCTCTTTTCCATTGGCGGTTCTCCTGCGGACTTCTTTGAGTCGCCTCTCTCGCCAGAGAGAAGCGGCGGCCGAGTCGACAGGACCAAGAGACATGTTTTCTGGAACTTGTGAAACCGCTGGATTGTCTGATTTTCCCAGAGCTCCGCGTGCATCTTTCTATTCACTTCCGTCTCCCTCGGGGTTTTGCCTTTGACTTCCAACCTTCACTATTTTTTGTTCTCGTTCGCCATGACTACGAGAACAGTTGCTAGTTGCGTCTGAGTGCTACAGACGGAGAGAATGGATCTCTCCTTCAGTGAGATTCTAAATCGAATCCGTCTACCGAGCTCGCTGTGCGCCTGCTGGGCTCTCGGTGTCTGAATAACACATAAAGCTCCCCGTCTCTTCCCCCTAGAGGGGTCGCGTCTGGGGACCTGGCCCAGTCTGGCTTTCAAGTGAGTTCCTTCAGAGAGACTCAAGCTGGCTTCTCTTTTCTATGCAGGTGGACAGATGATCCAGTGCGACGAGCTTCGAGGCAGTCACGGATACCTCGCGCCAGAACTTCTGCGGGTACGCCAGCGCGCTGCGGATGCCGCGGAGACAGGAGACACCTGTCTCGCGCGCAGATTTGGGGACCGCATGCGTCTTTTCCGGGAGAGATAAACCTACATCTCATTTCACATTTTGAGCTAGAACGGCTACGGAACTTGAGCTGAGCACGCGCCACCATTTGTACCCCGGGAGGACGCTTGTCGAGCGTGCGTTTCGCTTCTCGCAGTTCGTGTTTGTGTATAAGCCGAACGGAACTGCCTGCAGATATGGACACGAATCGGATACGTTGCGAGATCTGTCAGGCAGCAGGCAAATGCGCAGCACTTTGTTCCGATCGTAGAAGGTACAGCTCCGTCGGTAGCACGGCGAAGTGTTGACGAGGCTGAAGCGAAGTGGCTGCTGTCTCTGTTCGCCTTCTTGCCTCAGCGCAAGCCCTACGACGAACGCATCGATCTATGGGCGGTGGGCATCATCGTCTTCACCATGATTGGAGGCTACGAGCCGTTCTATCCTCCCAGCGAATGCATCAACGTAGGTCTCCGCTTGTGCCTCTCTGCAGGCCGTCCGGGTGTATGTACACCGCACACCTGAGGCGCTTGTGTGTGGGGTGCAGTGCGTGCGTCGTGATATTTGAGGCTCTTGGGACTCCAAGTGGATCTATGTGGAGACTTCCGTTCTCACTGCTCTGCGGAGCTGTAAAGGCTAGCCTAGAGATGCATACCGTTCAAGTGGTAACGTGTTATTTGAGGGACGTACTTTACCGGTGTTTGCCGGCGCTGTAGAAAATGCACACTGATGCAGACTCCATTCGCTGTTTTGTAGCCCGCATGCAGTTCCCGCATTTTGTCATGGCAGCCCTCCAGATGCTATAATCACGTCTTTTCCTTCCCGGCGTCTGGTCTTTCTGTTCCAGGCCGAGCTCGAGTTCGACGACCGATACTGGGGCTGTGTGAGTGACGAGGCGAAGGATTTCATATCCCGACTCCTGGAGAAAAATCCGCAGGAGCGCTTGCATGCAGACGAGGCCTTGGAGCATCCCTGGTGAGCATCTGTAAAAAGGAATTTCCAGTTTTTTTTCATGCTCCGAAGTGTAAAAGGATCCAAAGGTATAGACTACATGGGAGCCTGTCTGCTAAACGCACCCGTTGCGAGACTTGACCCGGTCGCAGGACCTTTCTGCGAAAGTCGAGGTGTTTCGCTCGCTCTTCGTCCGTAGGCATTCTGGGACAAGCCTCTCTTTTGCGCAACACTCGACGTCCTTTTTCAAGCTCTACTGAAGGTGCCGTGACACCTGGCGACCTGTCGGTTCCCGGGCGACAGTTTGGTTTCGAGAAAATATGAAACGTGCTCCGCGGAGAAGGCTACGAAATGAAATTCGACTTTTTCGGGTGTCCCGATGAAACCAGAAGAGTTCGCCGTGTGTGGTCCCAAGAAAGAGGAGATCACTTTAGTTCTTTAGAAGACGCCGTCCGAACCATAATTAGATATTTTTGGTGCAGAGAAGGTCCGTGACCCTCGAGCCCACCGCCTGCCAAGACGCCCCAGCTGAAAAGCGGTCGATGAAAGTAGTGGGCTGACTTGAGGTATTGTACAGCTTGTATACAAATGGTGGCTTTTCAAGTATTCGCTGGAAATCACGTGCTTAGGGCACATAGCATGAAGGAGTCGGCTTTTTTGGTGAAAAGCTTTCCCTCAAATGGAAGAGTCGTTTTCTTCGACAAGCGTTCAAGCCGCGACTAGAAGGAACAGGTGTCGATTTTAACGTAGGCGAAGCACTTCGGGAAGCGTTTTCGCATCTCAAGAAGAAGCAACTTGCCGTGCTCGTGGTGCCGACTCTCCGTGGGTGCACCATGATGTTTTTCGATTCTCGAAAGCAGACCTTTCCTGTTCTCCCTTTGTCAACGTGTTGGCAGCCTCGTTGTGGCCTCCCTCTGGATCGTGTGCGATGGTCTGCTCGTTCTGTGTGTCCTGCAGGTTCGCCAACGGGCCGTAGTCGCAGGAACCTCGACTGCATGCGGCTTGAGACACTGAAGTTCTTTCCTTATACCTCTCGTCGAGAAACATCCTACGTGGAGAGAGAACGCAAACGAAGAGTACGGCAGGCAGATGCACAGGAGGCAGTCCGTGTGAGCGAGTGAATCGCGACCAGCACGAGCCACCACGGTTAACGACGCCAGCTCCCAGGTCAACGCGAATACCGGCGGGATACGGATGTCCGCTGCTGTAGCTCTCGAGGCAACGAGAAGGGTCCGTTGACTTGGGCGCGCACTTTTGCGTGTGGCGAGAGTTGTCGCTGTTTTGGCCTCAAGAGAGGCGGACTTTTCAAAGCTCTTTTCGCGACTTTCTCGCATTTTTTCGTTTTCGCCCGCAAACGCGGTCAATGTAGAGAACAACTCCGGACCCACGCGTTCAGTCGGCAGTGGGTTGCCAGAGGGTCCATTTGTTTTCCCCGATTTCCCATTCCAAGCGAGAGAGTTCCGTCCTTCAGATCTGGCTGGTCGGAAGGACGAACGAGAGTGTCCTTTAAGGGGGTGGCCTTTGCCGTTCGCCGGGTGTACGTACAGCTCGACCGCGCTGACGCTCTGGTCTCGCGTCCGTTTCTGGAAGCGGAACGCAAGTCCGAACGCACTCAAAGAATCAGGGGAGGGGACACTACAAAAGTGATGTGCAATTTCGATTGTTCTTGAGCGACTGGCGAAAGTGGGTGGCGCTTTTCGTTCGCCACACAGAGGACTCGAGGTCGGGGTGTCTGCGAGAGTGCACAAGTGTCACGGATTTGTGGGAGTGGCCATTTGACTCTTGTCCTTTTGTGGAGTATGGGTAATGCAACGGCATCTCTGGGTTTTGAGCGGCACCCCTCGATGCGAACGTCTCGAATCAGGAAGGCGAGCCGACACGAGCGCGGTTCTGTTAGGTGATGTGCCAGTTGTCGCTCGTGTGCATACGCTCATGGCGGAGAGAGGCGCATCAGAAAGTCGCTGTTGAGTTCCACGTCGTTTGAGAAACGTGTCTGCGCTTTTATGTGGCGAGTCTGATGCCGCCGCGCGTCGCGTTGTTGATTTTCGCTGCGTGAAAATGAGGCGTGTATTTGCGCGAGATGTCTCAAGATACCTCTCCCAGCGCATCGAATCGTTTGGTTTTTTCTGTCGCTTTGTCTCGGTGCAAATCCATAGTCGTGTGTCGCCTTTTCTCCCGCACCTCGCTGCTCTCCCCGACAGTGCAGAAGCATGTGTTCGGTGCAACAAGCAGGAACTCCGGAGACGCAGGGAGAGACGAGTCGAGAAAAAACTCGAAAAACCGGTGTTTCGACGTCCGTGACAGCTGACAGCAGAAACAACAACGCCCTCACACGCGAGAAAGTGCCCTCGGCTTGTGACGCACAGAAGCTTTTTCTGATCCGAGCGAACGAAACAAGCTTTTCGGGGCCACTGAGCGCCGTCTAAACCAGAACAGTGGTTGTACGTTTCCTAACTGGGAACTCGAGGAATGCATATCGGCATTCGTTCCGTCGCAGAAAGATACCCGAGGGGAAGCCCCTTCATTGCCGTATGAAATCGATTTCAACACGATTACCAATGTACTGTCGTTGGAGTGCCACGCCTCGGTTTCGGACAAGGACTCCTCACTCAGCGAGTCTTCTCTCGAGGCGCTACACAAGTCTTGAGCGTCATCTGTGGTGAGACGAACGTGTGAAGCGGTTGCGTTGTCAGTCAAAACAAATTTCCGTTGCTTTTGAAGGTTTCTGTTAGTGACGTACCCAACACACCCGAAGTGTTGATCCAATTCCCTGCGAATCCGTCTCACGCTTTTAGATCGTCTTGGGCTTCTACAGAAAAGCAGTTCCCACCACTGGAGTCCTTCAAGGAACACGTGTGAGTT
Organism: Toxoplasma gondii ME49; assembly: GCF_000006565.2. NCBI lineage: Eukaryota > Apicomplexa > Conoidasida > Eucoccidiorida > Sarcocystidae > Toxoplasma > Toxoplasma gondii. The sequence continues at coordinate 1,172,877 of NC_031475.1, read as the reverse complement.
CAGTTCCCCATCGGTGTTTACAAGAAGAGGCTCGACGGTACTCCTCAATTACACGGTGGGGAGCCCCAACAGCACCGGCTAAACTGGTGGAACTACAGACTGTCGTGTGTTATCCATACCGGGGGTGAAAAGATGTCAGTCAGATGGATATCAAGATCCAGCGACACAAACGTTATTCGATCATGTTCTAGGTGTTTCTATCTAGGTATGACCGTTTTCACTTGCTTGAGTTGAAGTTTACAAATGGCTGAACAGACCCTTCAGTGGAGTATGCCGACTTGAATCCCGAGAACAACTACAGGCCGTCCTAAACTAATGAGTGGCTGCTGGATAACAGGAGTCACACAAACTGGTTGAGGAGCACAAACCCAGACCCAGTCTGGAAATTATTTAGAAACCGAATGTTCTCGCCAGGCGTTGAAACTCAACGACTTCGTCTGTGAATTCCAAAGGCCAGCTGGATCACGCGTAATAATCAATTTCGATCTGCTTCTCTTTCTCAAACTAGATTCTGCGCGCCAGATATAGAAGCAACAGAACACCATGCATTCATACATGACAGAGAGAGTCAGGGTGAGCCTCGGATTCTGCTTGGCATAAAGTTGATTTCTTTTATCCATCATATTCACTCATATTGTATCTGTTCACAATGCTATAACTGAACAAGTGTCTTCCTCCTCAGACCTTGAACGATACAATCGCCGCCACCCTTTTTCATGAGAGCTGCAGCCCATTGTAGCGTCAGATCTGAGCCTTTGGTAGCATTGAGCTTCTATAACTTCTTATTAAAAGACATGCATTCATATATCTTCGCCATACAAATTTCGTCCCGGAAAATTGTCTCCAAACCCCCTTCTCCGTTCTACTCGTTAGCACCCCTCCCTAGAGAGCGAAACATGCATCTTTCTCGTCCCCTTAGGCGTCCCGCGTTTCAACCACTCTCGAACGAGTTGCTTCATGAAAACGATGTTTCATGCCTGCTGTTTACGAATCTTTTTCATCGCAATTGCGTGCCGGCTGCCCACTGGCAACACTGTCAACGTGGAACTCGACACAGAGCGCTGTTGCACCCTCGCCGCGAGAAACAACAGAGAGCCAAAAAGACGATCTTTCCCGTTTCTCTTTTTACATGGCAAGACCCTTGTTTGTAGGAGCGACCGCTTGTGAGTAAGGGTGTTGGAAAGAAAAGTAGACCGCTAGCTGAGGCGTTCTTGTAGGCAGCTGAGTGTGTTGTAGAAATCGAAGTCCAGACCTCGGAGTCCCATGATTCCGACCTGGCACACTGAATCGAAGTTTCACGATCAATTGTCTTTTCTGTGGAGTACGGTGTGCACTGAGAATGTGCGCTCTGTGTGACGACTCATTCTGGGTATCATTGCGGACCGTCTACGTGACTGGAAACTCAGAACTGTAGAAAAAACGACGGGAGGCACTGCTCTCTGCGAATCACAGCGCGTCCACCACGGACAGTATGTGTTCTGAAGAGGGCGCGCATCCCGTATCCAACCAGAAAGACTCTGGGAAGTTGCTGCCAACGAACAGAAAAAGAAACGAGTCTCTGTGGTTTCCGTCTGGGGGGCCCCCAGGGGAGGCAACACGGTCCCTCTTCCACCTTAGGCAGATCGCGGTGTTTCTTGTCGGAAAACTCACGTATTTTCCGTCACTGTGAACAGAAAGTGCAGAAATCGTGCTTGTTCTCGGTCGGCCGTGCTCCGGAGACTAGAAAAACGACACAAGAAGGCGTGCGAAAATCGCGGGATTGCAGACAGCGCCGCGGTCACTCTCTTCGCGGAAGCAAGGGGCGAAAGGCAAATCTTCTCACGGCGTGCTGGTTGCTTCTGTCTTCTTTGCGATTTTTGGAGAGCCGAAGCAGATAGAGGATTTCTTTCCCCTTTTTGACGCATGACGGGGACACTAAAATGGAAGGGTCGTTTCAGTTTTCCGCTCCCGTTCTTCCACCCCCTTGTGTACCAAATGTGTGCAGAATCCTCCGTGTGCCGGCACGCTCTCTCTGCTCTGGCACCCGTGCACATTTCACCTCTCTGCCTCTCCGTTTTCCCCAGTTTCCTCCCTTTCTTGTCTCTGTTTCCCCTTTTTGGTCTTTGCTAATCTCCACAGCGTCCCTAGCGCACAAGATGGGTCCGTTTTTTCGCCGGTTTTTCTTCGGGCTTTGAGCCACACGCGAAACGCGAGGTTTCCCGATCCTCCACCTACTCCGCATGACTTGTTTTGAAATCCTTTTTACGAGTATCTCTCGCCGTTTTCCTGTTTGACGCGGCGCGGTCTTTCCTCTGGAGTGCAGAGCCAGCCTCGCGTCGAACTCCGGCAAGACACTGCGGAAAAACAGAGCCTGATGTGCGTCGCCACGCAGAAACTAGCAAGGCGGACGCTTTGGCTTTCCCCTCTTCTCCGCTCGTTTCCAAACCGTCGACCTCGGCTGTTTTTCTTCGCGAAAAACGGAGGTTCTGCGAGCGCCAGGTCGCCACACTTCTAGGCGTCGTTGTGCAGCTTTCCGCTGTCTTTACCGCGAGATTTCATCTCCAAAGCGGTTCTCTGCTCAAAAAGGGATTAAGAAAACTCGAGGGAAACGCAGGAGTATATTCTGGAGAAGGCGCGGCACGGAAGACTCGTCACCGTCGCCATGCGTCTTCGCTGACGCGAACACTGTTCATGTGTGTTCTGCGGGCCAGTTTGGTCGCTCTGTTTGTCAGAAAAGAAGGCAACAATGATTGCAGAGACAAGCGCCGCGACTGCGGGTCCTTCGGGACTCTCCCGGCACTCTGGCGACGCATTCGCACTCGCGAAACAGCGAGAAAAACAGCCAGCGGAGTGCGGGAGCGCCCTCAGCTCCGAAGCGCCGACCGAGAAGCCCGGCAACGAAATCCGGTTCTCTCACTCGTCGTTTCCTTTCTGCGACTCTCTGTGTTCGGCTCTGTCCCCCCCTCTGTCGGATGAGATGCCTCCCGAAGAACAGCGCAGGTGGTGGTCTCAGCCCAACGTCCCCGGGGAACGGAGACCGGCCGATCCCGAGAGCAGCCGCGGGCCGACCGAGAGGCTCGAGGCCGGCGGAAGACAAGTGGACGAGTCCTCAGAACGCGCAAGAGCGCCCCGCGCCCGCCAGTCCCTCTGGGTCTTCCCCGCGCGTCCTGACTGGAGTTACCGCTTTCCAGAAGACGTACCTGAACTGCTCCAGGTGGTGTGCAGCCGAATCCACAGTCGACGGGAGGCAGGGCCGCATGCAGGCACTGGTGGGGCGCGCGAGAGCAGACATAGCCGCACGCTGAGTGGCCAGGAGACTCTCCCGGGGGACCGCCTGCTGGCTGTCGTCGAACGGATGGTCGCAGAGTGGAGCGAGAGGCGCCAAAGTAAGAAAGGCGCGGGAGAGCAAGATGTTGCCCAGTGCTTGAATGTGAATGCGCAGGCGCCCCTGGAGATGCCTGTTAGCCTGGAAGCGAGGCTGCCTCTCCACAAGTCGAACCGCCAACGGCTGCGCTCACCGACCTATCCGTTCCCCGAAGAACAAGACGACCAGAAATCGAGGGAAGCCAAGAAGGAGAAAGACGCAGAGGAACGCGCCTCGCTCTGCGCTCTCCTCGCGGCCTGTCGCGCCTGTCCGCTCTCCTGGTCTTCCGAGAAAAAGGCGGAACCGAGCGGCGGACCTCCTCCCTCTGGGGTGTCGGTACACCCGAGACAAAGCCCTGAGAAGCGCGGCGTGTGGGTCTTCGACGCACTCCTCGACGAAGTCCTGACGCGGTCCGACGGCGGCGACCGAACGGCGCCGGGACCCAGAAAAAGAGCCTCTGTCACTTTCTCTTCCAGGGGAAGGCTTTCGAGTCGTGGGTTTCCTTTGGGAAGCCCCGCCTCTCCTTCCGAGCATGGCGCGAGATCTGCGGTGTCGCAGCAGTCCTCCTGGCCAAGTTCTCTCTCCCTCGCAGACTCCGCTTCTCTGCCTTCTTCGGCTCCCGCGACGGGGAGCTCTGGGGAAACGGCGCGTGCGACCGCGAAGGCGAACGCGAGTGCCCTGCCGCGAGCCCGCTGTCCTCCGAACGCAGCCGCATGTACATCTCGGGGAGGCGCCGAGTCCCCGAGGTTCCCAGCTCGCGGGGCTTCTCCCCAGTGCGGCGAAACCTCGGAACCCGTCCCGCATCGACAAGCCAAAACTGCGTCCTCGCAACGGAGACACCCCCAGACTCCCCCAGGTTCAACTGGCAAAGAGAAAGCGAATGGCAGTGGCAAGGAGAAAGCAAGCAAAAGTGGAAAAGAGAAGGCAAATGAACGTGGAGAAGAAGAACCAGCAAGAGGGAAAGAAGGGAGGGCAGACAACGTTGTCGTACCCTTCCGGCGGCCGGGCCTCAGGCCTCAAGGCGGGGCGGGGACCGGGTGGGAGACAGGAGGCTCGACCGCGGTCGGAGGGCCTTCGAGCGGCAGTTCGTCTTGGCCAGAAGAGGCAACGAAGCAAGCCGTACGGTGTGCTCTGGGCGGAACAGTCCACGAAGTAAGGCTCCTGATTGTTTTAAATTAAGAAAATGCGGACAACTGAGAAGTCGTGTTTTCAAATCCCTCTCAGGCAGCAGGTCTTTCCATCGAAAAGAAAGCGTCTCGACACTGAGTTTCACACGCAGACGCCTCTCTACGCAGATCTTCTTGTTCCTCGTATTCCTGAGTCCTTTGGCAGCACGGGGAGTCAGTGCGGGCTCTCGTTTTTTGTGTGAACTTCTGTGTCCAGCCTGCATTTTTTTTCCGCCACCTCACTGTCCCGTCGTCCTGAAGACGCTGTCTCGTTCCTCTTCACTGTCCTCGCTTTCGTGGTGATCCCATTTTCTTCTCTGTGCTGCTCCATTTGTCTTCAGTTTGTGCGTCTGCCAGATGGTTTTTCTGTTTTCTTCTTGAACGGGGACTACGGCGCCGGACGTTTCAATGGCTGCTTGCATCTGTCGCTCCCGTCGGCTTCGTCGTCTTCTCCCTGCGTACCGGGGGGGTACCTGCTGCTGGAGCATGCACGGTCGTGGCAGATGCCGGCGCCGTTGCCGCTTTTCTTTCTGCGGGCGACGCCTCGGAGCTGCTGTGAGCTTGTCGAGGCCCTCGCGAGTCCGTTCTGGGCGCCGCGACACCCGGCGCGGCACCTCGTTTTTCGTCACCGAGCGCATACGCTGCGGCTCCTGCAGAACGCCCCCCGGAAAAAGAAGCCGTTCCCCACAGGCAAGGGCGGCGGGCCAGGCCGAAGCGAGAAGAAAGCCCACACGGGCAGGCCGGGGGCCGCAGCAGGAGGTGGGCTAGCCAACAAGAAAAGCGAAGGGGGAAAGCGAGAAGAAGGGGGGAAGAACAGAGACTGTCTCGCAAAGAACAGAGACTGCTTCGCAAAGGAGACTCGAGAAAAGGCGAGCAACGCAGACGCAGATTTGCGGCCTTTCGTGGAGGGCCCTGGGGCGCGAAGCGAGAGGTGCGACGGCGGGGAGAGCGTTGAGGAAAAACCGATCGGAGTCGATGCGGTGAAAAAGGCTCCCGCGTCTGTTGGGCGAAAGCGAGAAGACCCTGAGGGCCGTCAGCAGCGCAACGGGGAAGGCATCCAGAACGACTTCGAGAACCAAGGGCGTTTCAAGGAAGCTGGCCAGGGCGACTCCGAACGGACCTTCAGCCAGCTCCGAGAAGAACGTACGTGTGGCTGCGAAGCGCGCGGCTGGTGCTCGGCAGTTCCCACAGAGACAACGTTTGCTCCCGGACCCGAGAAAGGGTCTCTTGTTAACGCGGACGCCTTCCACGCCTCGAGTGTCTCCGGACCTCGTGCGAAAGCGTCTCCGCCGCCCAGCGAGACGACGCTGCTAGGACGCCCGTGGTTCTCGACCTCGAAGCGAAGCTTCTTCTCCTTTTTCCCCTCCGACCCCCGAGAGCTCGGTGGAGTCCCGCATTCGCTGCCGTCCGACTCGGGGTCGCTCCCGCCGTTCCCCCACGGCCCGCTGCCGCCAGTGTACAAACAGCGGGCGGTTGGGTTCGTTAAGAACACGCAAAGCGTCTGCGGAGGCGAGTTCGATGAAAACTCGGCTGTCGCGTTTCACCGCAAAACTGGCATCGAAGACTTCGTCACGGCACCGCAGCTCTCAGCTGGAGTCTCCGTTCCTCCTCCGGCGCAGTTCTACACAGAGAACGAGTTTTCTTCGTTCGCCTCCGACACCCTGACCGCCGCCGCTGTCCCCGCATTCCCTACAGACGCGTCCTTGGCGGCGAGCTGCGATGCAAGCTCCCGTGTCTCTGCTTCCGGACTTCTAAACGAAGGAACGCCACCCTGTCTCTCTCCACCTTCTCTCTCTCCTGCTGCACCTTTTTTCCCTCCAGCGGTGAATACGCGGGGCGAGGGCGGTGCGTCGTTGCATGCGCGTTTGGAAAAGGCTTTTTGCGACCAAGAGTTTTTTCCGCCGTCAGGCTCTTCCACGAGCAGCAGCACTCCAGACGTGGGCGTCCTCGACCGGGACTTTGCCGCGGATCTCTCGCAACTCTCGCTGCATGCAAGGCGCCAGGGGACTTCCGCCGCGGACGCCGGGCGCAGCGAGACGCCCTCCCCGGGGGTCTCTGGGCGCGAGAGGCATTGTTGGTGTCGCGCAGGCGTCTTCTCCTTTTTCGGCGAGAGTCCGGCTTTGCTCGGGACTCAGGGCCAGGTGGGAGCCGAAGGGCAGGATAAGAAGGAAGGGGGTATCCCGACAAAAGGCTCTTCTTTCTCCTTCCTTCAGGGGTTCAAGGGTGTGCATGCAAGCGTGGACGAAGCCCACGAGCGCCACCAGAGACTCGCGTCGATCTTTCCGCCTCTCGGCCGCCCTGTAGGCTCGCCAGAGACCTCACAGCCGGGAGGCGAGTGCGACCAGGCGCCGCTGTTCCACTTTCTTTCGGACTCTTCGGAGAGGTCAAACGCCCTCGAAGTGGCGCAGAAAGTCGCGGGGCGACCGACGAACTTTCCTGCGTCGACCCACCAGCCGCATCCGGTGGACAGGGACTTTCTGTAACCAAGGGGCGGTATGAGGCCTCGTCTACGCTTGGGCCTTTGGTGCGTGACTTGCAAGAAGTGGAGACCCTGGAGATGCGTATGTGTGGGCAGCTAGCGACTTGGATGTTTCCGTCGTTTCCAGCGCCGACCTCACATCTGTAAAGCTGGATTCGAAGACTTGGGGAGACAAACGGGCGTGTGACCCCTGCGGACAGGCCCCTGGACTTTCGAGAGGCTAAAAACACGGTTGCTGGGCACCTGCGCTCTCGGCGAGTTCCCGTGGATGCGCAGTCACTGCAGACGTCTTGTTCTATCCGAGCCCGTCCACCTTTCTATCTCTCTCTCTCTCTCTCTCTCTCTATATATATATATATATATATATATATCTGTAATATGTGTATACGAATAGTGGCTGCGCCTTTTCCGTTGGCTTCGCTTCTGTGTTTCATTTTTCGGGCAGGAGTGGGGATTGTCGGGTGTCGGGCGCGCCTCTGGAAGAGCGGGAAGTTGTGCGAGAGTCCGGTGGATGTCGGGGGTAGGTCCCGAGTTGATCTCTCTATCAAGGAAAGATCATTTTCCACTTTTTTCAGTAGGCTCGACTAGGGAGCGAAGCGTCTGTACAGCAGTTCAAAATGTCGTTTGTTTCCGGGGAGTTTCCAGAGAAGCGAGGCGGATGGGGCAGTCCTCCTTGGGTTGCGGTCGCCTGGATGTATCTTGTAAAAGGCTGCAGTTTATGCACTGACAGAAGCCAAGTGCCCTCGTCGTTTTCAGGCATCCACCGAGCTGCGGAAACACAAAGGTTGTGACGAACTGAAACGTCAGAAACAGTCGAGTGTTTTTCCATGACGTCTCGGCGAGGCAGCGGCAGGTCTATAGAGCTCGAGGTTCGTGCGTGTATAGAGGTGGACTTCTGGTGTAGATCGTGGAGGTTTACCGGACCCGAGTTGGCGTGGTTTCGAGTACTGTCAGGAAATCGACAAGGCGATTCCGGACTGGCCTCGCACGCTATCGGCTTGCTCACTGGCCGTTTGTTCGTGTGAGTCCAGAGACGGCTCCGGTGAAGGCTGGGCGCCTCGCGCCTGCCTTTGACTCGTTCGCCCGACAAAAAGCGGAGATGACAGCAGGGCGGACGGCGTGTCTGTGCCGCCGGCGCGTTTGGGAATCCATGTTTTTTTCTTTTGAACTGTGACGATTTCTTTCGTCGGGGGGATGAGGCGTCGCAGCGAGGCGCCACACCTAAAGTCTACGCAAGTCTTGAATAGAGAGAACGGGACGGTGACTTGGAAGGACAGTGACAAAAAGAGAGAACGTCGCACCACGTGGAGGAGCGAAGCAGGCAATGCTTCAGAAAAGAGCCGTCCTTGGTTTGTTGGACAGCATGCACTCAAGAACAAGACAGAGGGGTGACAGACCCCGGGTTCGAGTGCTGAGACAGAGAACCGTTTTCTGCAGGCTCAGATTTGAAGGACTGAAGCGAACTGGAGAAGGAAGCAACTGGAATAACTGTGACGGGAACAGAGAATGAGGACTCCTTATAGTATAGGAAAACATACTGTCCACATCCAGCGAACACCTGCTCACATATGTGCCCCCATGTGTCTGTGTGACTATTTTGAAGGATCTCAATATCGCGTGTGCTGTGCACGTACGCTCAGACACGGTTTTTCACGGGGCCCCCGGAAGTTTGTATGCATGCATTTACACACACATGTATTTTTTTCCATGCTGCAGCGCACCGATACCACAAGTCGCTATGGGGGAGTGAGCTGGCCGAGGAGCAGGCAAGGGTTGTTGGGATGCTTCGGAAGGTGCGTGGAAATGCGGCTGGTAAAACCATCTGAAAATGAGAGTTGCACGCAGTGCGTGTGAATACGGTGGTCACGAGTTCACACTCTGTTCAATATAAAGACCGCCAACTGGCGCGTAGACCAGTTTAATTTGACACTTTATTTGCAGAGGGGCAGTCTTGTTTTCTGAGTGGGTCGGGCTCAGACAGGGAACCAGTCGCCAATTTCCTAAAGAACGCGAAGAGATTGTTTGTTCGAGTGGGCGAAGAGGGGGCTTTTCATTGGAGAAGACTTTTCTGCCCGACAGTCAGCGTGTCTACCTGCGCAGAGACTCCGATAGGGCGTCCTTCAACAGTGCTGAAGGAAAGGTGGTGTAGGACGTTCAAGTGTTCGACGTGTTTGTTATTGGAGTCTACCACTCAGACGGCAACGCTTCCTCTGCACCATTTCTACAGAATAATCCGGCTTCGCCTCTCCAGACAAAGGCATACTTGCAGATAGGCGCGAGAAACACCGCACACTTCCTGCTTCCTACACAGGTGGCCCTTGCGATCCCAGACAGGTTCCATATACATACGTGCAAACCGACACTGCAATGTTTCTCACGAGGCTTCACTAACATCGGAGAATTTCTTTTCCTGTGCATGTTCATTAAAAAGCGAGATGCGCTCTTTCACCCGGGTGGGAGCTAGCCATCCCAGGGTTCCGAGCAGTTGCTACAGCGGAAACTCGACTGTGTTTTGCTCAGCTTCTACACATGCCCTCTGTTCTGGCACAAGCAATGCTGTGGAGCTGCTATCGGAACCGCGAAAAACTGGTTCTCCGGTAACAGGCTGCACAAAGCTACGACCCGCCAGGTGCTTGTCTGTGGTATGCATGCACTCATTTAACTCATTTAAGCAGTCTTCGGTGGTGACGCTATGACGCTCGCCACGGGTTGTCTCTCTCTCTCCTAGGTTCCGTGGGAAGGGCAGATCACATGACGCCATTCGGCCTGGATGTTGGCCCACTCGCGTACGTTTCAGCAGGTCGGCCTTTCGTTTCTAGTTGAGTCTTAAGTACCAAGCGTCACAGATGTATTCTCGAATTCACATCCAAATACAGGAGCAACGAACAACACAGAAGTGACACACTCCTAAGAGTTGCTTTGAAGAACCGGAGAATTGTGTTGTATTCGAAAAAAAGACCAGTCTCTGGTGTTTGCCACACAAAGGAGGCATCTCCACGAGAGCCTTCACGGTCGACGGGCTGTCAGATCACGTTTAAGATCGCGCTTCGTCTCACTCCCCTCCTCTCGAGAGGCGAAAGCCCCGATGCATTCCTTGCCACTCGTCGGATACACACAGATTCTGAGGCACGGGGGGTCGGACGTTGGTTTTTTCTCAAGTATGCAGACGCAGGCAAACGTCGCGTGAACGCAAAGAGCCGCAAACGTTTGATCAAAATGGCTGTGGAGTGCTTTTTTTCGTTTCCTGGATTTCGGGGCAAGCATGAACAGAGCACGGAAAACGCGACGTTCGTACGTGTTTTTGACAGATGCACCTTTCGCGATAGAGCAAAAACGCTCGTTCGGCTGCCGAGTCTCCGACGTTGAGTTTAATCGCACCGAGTCGGCGCCTCAGTCCCCTCGTTTCTAACTTTTTTAGTCGCATGCGCGCTAAAGCGCGTGCAGACCATATACCTGCACATCGGTGAGTCTGCTCAGAGAGCCAGGCAGTTGCTCACGAAGAAGGCGACTCCGGAGGCTCTTGGTCTCTTGATACGGACCAGGACGTCTGCCGACTCCAGGAACCCTCGGACTCGAGGAAGAAGTGAATTCTGGGAGCTTTTCCGTCCGCCACTGCCTGTCGACTCTCCAGCGCCCAGCTTCTCCGTGTCGCCTACACCAGAAACCCGTACAAATCTGTGTAGTGGAGCATTCCGTTCGCTTCGTCCATGCGCTTGTCGACTTTCGCGAAAAAGTCCGACACAGCTTCTCTCCAATCCCCGCCCCACAGCGAAGAAGCCTTCTCCTTCTCTTCCGCCTCGTTCTTCTCCGCCTTCTTTTCAACCTTTTGTCCAGAAGCGTCCCCTCCGAAAAAAGCTCCTAAACCCCAAGTGTTAAAGTTCCAGGCTCCCCCTCCAAGTGCGGCAGCCTCGGCCGCGGCGGCTCGTCCCAACGCCTCCATGAACGTCACCTGCTTCGGCGCGTCGGTCAAGGAACCTGCGGTCGCGCGCGCAGCCGCTGGGGGAGTTGAACTCCAACGCCCCTGCTGCGCTGCGGCGCCACTGCGGGCCTCGGTGGTGAGGTCGAGGGCGGCGGTCGCCGCGGCGGCCGGTGCCTTCTCGACTTCAGCGAGCGCGAGTGGAGGGAGAGGCGAGGCAGCGGGATTGCATGCAGAGCTGGAGTGGACTCCAGGTCCCAGAGTTCGCTGAGAGGAGAGAGACGACGATGCCGCGCGACAGCGCTCCCAGTCGCCCCGGCCTGCAGAGACAGAGGGACCTTCGCCGCCGGTCTTGGCCTTCGAGACGGCGGAGAGTTTTGAAGTCTCCGCCTCAGAATTCGCACTTGGAGACGATGAGCAGACCTCGGGATGCTGTGCAGAACATCGGGCGGGGCGCGCGGTAGTTGAGAGAACGTTCTGGTGCAGCTGCGCCGTCGCGTGGGCCGTCGCTGAAAAGGCAGTGCCGAACACAAATTCACACAGAAATTCATGTAAAATTCAACAAAGTCCTGTGCTTGGACAGGAGGTTCACAGACAAAAGACGGACTATGTTCAGTCGTATCCTGCGTCTACTAGAAAAGCCGGCAGTTCTGTGCAAGTTACGACGTACCCTTACAGGAGATTCACAATCCCTCTGCCCACAGATGAACCCGCGCAATGAAAGAACATGTGAAAGAATGCGCCGAAACTGTCGTGAACACATGAATACAGAGGAGCAAAAAGAGCAGGGCGGATTTCGTCTCGAAAGAGTTCTGCCGCGATGCCAGCTATTTGCCACAAGACACCGCTGGAGAGAGTTGGAATCGCTCCATCCTGAAAAAGCATTTCGAAGCAAAGGCTTCTTTTTTGGGCACGAAGACTCAAAGAGACAAAGTTTTGTTCCGCTACCTCATCCTAATTTACTTCGATCCTCGGTAACGAGAGAAATAATGACTCCACGTTATACCAAGAAGGCGTCCTTGTTGCGACTGGGACTACTGATCGTGTTCCTGAAGTACATACACTACCCCTACAGAAGGGAGCTGTTTGCTCTCAACCGGACTGTGTTGCCTAGGTGGCCTACATGTGGAATTCAACTGTGCATCTCTCCAACACCCACCTCACAACCCAGGCGAGAGGAGTCCGCTTCTCTATATTGTGATCTGAACTTCAAAGACACCGGCAAACCTCACTACAGGACTTCCACTTCACTCGATAATGCGAGACTATGGCCGTTGTTCCCCGGGGTCCTGAACCCCCCCCCCCCCAGGGATAGAGATGGGACCTTCGTTGCATTGAGGAACAACGGACACAGAAAGAAGCGCTTTGCTTGGTGCGTACCCGAGTGAGGAAGAAGGGCTGCAAGTGCAGCAAGGAGTAAGACCGGCCACTTGGCGCCTGGCGCGAGTGAGGTTTGCATTCTGGGGACAACGTCGGGGTGGAGATGGGCGTTCCGAAAACGTTCTTTCCAGCAGCAAAACCATCAAGGGTTCGTAAGGAATGACGCAAAACGGAGTATTTCGTCTGGAAAAAGGAAAAAGCGATCAGGGCTGCGAAGCAACACAGAGAGGGACGAAGACGACCAGTGTGACCGTTGTTGGTCTTTGCGGGAGACAAAAGGATCCACGATCACAACGAGGCATTTCTACGAAGAAAAAAGGGAAAACCACACGATGGTGTCACGAACTACAAAAGAAAAGGCAAGGGAACATATAGGAAACAGCGTCTGTGGCAGAAAGCAGAAACAACGGCAGGGTGAGGGCACGATATCCCGTTTTGAGGGCAGACTGCGGCACCCGGAGAGACGGACGATATGGGGAACGGGGAAAGAGTGTGGAATTCCAAGCTCCTGTTCAGTCAGACAAGCTCCAGCCAAAACAGTGTCCGTTCTGCGGAACAATAGGAAGCATTTCCACGAATTTGCCGTCTCCTCTGCTCAGATGCAAAAAAAACAAGGAGGTGCGGTTGGTGGGGGGGGACTGGGGGCTACGCCCAGACAGGCGAAGGTCAACACTGGCCGGCCCCGAGGTGCCAGGATACTCCCAGTGGTGTGCGTCAGAGAAACGCCTAGAGGAAATGACAAGCCGGAAGTTTGTTGTAAAGAGCACGCAGAGGAGAATGGGGAACCAGAAAGACACGGGCACAACTGGGGGAAAAGGAGACACGCAAACACGCTGGTACCAGAAAAACCCTAGCAAGAGGACGGTCCGCGGCAGAATACGCCCGGTTCCAAACTTCTTTAAGCTGGTAGACGAGACGCCGACACTTTCCTTTTGGTACCGATAGTAAGGGCTTCAAAAACGCGTTTGTAGACAGCAAGTCTCTTCTGTTTGCTCAAAGGCATCCAGAAAAGGTCTACAAGGCAGAAAAACGTGAGTCTTTCCTTCGCATCCAGTGGGCACACAGCGGCAATGGCACATTTCAGTGTCTCCTGGAAGGGAACTTCAGTCTCAATGGCAAGAAGCAAATGGCGGAGAATTGCAGAAGGGCCCGTGACTTGTGGCCACTGAAACGCTGACATCTCGCGTGGACTTCGGGGAAGCAAAGAGAGTGCAGTTGCAGTGAAACAAAAGCTAGGTCAAACCTCTCCACGGAAAAATGGTCCCAACCGGGGTCGAACCGGCGACCTTCCGGTTATTAGCCGGATGCTCTAACCAACTGAGCTATAGGACCTGGTGTGTTATCCAAGGGGGGTTTTCGGGAACAGGGAAGAGGAATTGATGCATATAACACCAACCAAAATATGAATTTCGCGCGTGGATTTGGGAGAAACAAAGACAGTGCTATTGCAGTGAGACAAAAATGCGGTTTTTTTAAAAAGCTTCATCGCAAAAAGTGGTCCCAACCGGGGTCGAACCGGCGACCTTCCGGTTATTAGCCGGATGCTCTAACCAACTGAGCTATAGGACCTGTTGGGACGTGTTGCAAGGGTGCCGCCACGGATAAGAAAAAGTATCTTTCCGTTTCCGTTTTGCAACTGTTGAGCTTGCTTTCCCCCTTCAATTGACTTTTGTATTGCTGGACGAAGGGACGGACCCCCTCCGCAACAACCCAGGTCGTTACAGTCTGGATCAGCGCCAAGATCGACGACACATCGTACATGGGTATCGTGCCTGCTCTGTGCCACGTCAACGCGGCCTGCTCTTTTTACTGACAACACAGACACCTGAAAGACGGTGAATACGCGTAATGTTCTGTGGAATAGCGTCTACAGGCGAGCCTTGACAGTCGCAAGGGCACAAGAAGACAGGTTGAAAGTGCACCATTCTGGTGATCCGTCTGCATTTTCCGTCTGCCGTTCCGTCCTGCAACCGTTTAGAACCCTTTGCTGGTTCAAGAGGCACAGACGCTCTGCAGAGAGCACAAACGCGGACACAACTAACACGACAGACGCGCTTCTGTCAACGTCAGTGTCCTCGACTTCTGTTGACAAAGACGAGACTCTAAAGACAGAAAAACGTGTTTCCGTACTCCTGCGGTGGAAATATAAAGGTACCATGAACTGTGCATCTCTTGCTGCGCAGAGATGTAAGGTGTTTGGTCCCTGTTCGGCAGCGCTCCAACAGTGCCGAAGCCGGACACCTTCCCCCTAGAAGCATTTGTAGCACACACTAAATTGATTAGAAAATAACAAACATATACGAACATATATTTATATATGAGTATATTCTGGAATATAGTCGGTTTGTTTCAGAGGAACCGCTGTCCCCGAAGACGAATGCTAGCAGGTGAGTTCCAAGTGGTTGTCTGTGGCCGGGACTCGCCGAGGTGCCACTATTACTTATTCACAACAGCGGTACAGATTTCATGATATTCACTTCCGCAGCCTCTTTACCTGACGCTAGTCTATACGAGATAAACGGGTGGGATTCTTGTTGTCCTGACACGCGGTTGATCACTGAAGAAACTCTTCGTTTGCTTGGAATTTATGAAAAAAACTTGACTTCCTTTTTCGAGACGGCTACAAGAGCTGGTCTACATACCTCTCTAAAGAATGCTTTCTAAAATGAATGTTGCCAGGAGTCACTGAGGCTGCAGTTGACACAGAAGGTATGCAAGCTGGTAAATGGTCCAGCTGCAGAGTCAGCTGGCTTGAGGGCTGCCAGTAGAGAGCTATACACACACTGATAAAAGAATCCCGAGATAGCACCGACAATGAAATGACTGGAATGCATGCCAGGCAGTATAGATTGCCCATAATCAAATCCATTAATAGTTTATGTACTTACGGTACTATTATCTATCCTCTTTTTCTAAACAGGGAGCATGGAAAACCTTAAATGTCCATATTCGGTATTTTGCCGCTAATATACAGTCATCCGCGATATTTTCATCTGTCGTAAATTTGGTCGAGTGCCCTGTCCTACTACATCATATCGCATGATGTGGAAGTCCAAACCTATGCCTGTCTTAGGCATTCCCCAGTGGAGCGGTGGTGTAACAAAGTGGTATATGGCTAATGCAGCTCAACGGCATTTTGTGGATCTGTACTGGACTGGCGACCTACGATTTACAACTTCGGATCTAGAACAGCGTATCATAGATAAAGCAGCTGGACACAACAGTATGATGGTATTCGTATTACTTGCATTTCGAGTTAACCTACGAGTTCCTGTCATGAGACTACGTAGCTATGACTGACCAGCAAACCTCCAGAGGGTCTTCCGAGCACGATTTACCGCTTCAGTTTCAGTGCTCATCAAACTCAAATGTGTCTCTAGGTGCAAGATGTACCATTCACTTCGGTTTCAGATTGCAGACCACACAACCCATAGAGGCAACGGTCTTCTGAGGCATCTTCTAGGTGACTGTAGTTCCTTGCCACCTGTGTTCGAGATTCTGCCGCGGAGAGCTCAGAAGCAGTCAGACTGGAAAACACAATGTTGCCGTAGTAGAGCAAAAGCGCAAGGCAGATGTGGTTGGTTGCTTCGACGCTAAGCCACATTTTGCGCTCTCGTCCCGTAGGGCAAAAGTGGCAGTGCGTTTTCGCCGTCCGTCTTCGCGAGACCAAAAAGAATGAGGAACTGCACTGTTTGGATCATGTCTAACTTACATACGGCAAACGAGCTGACGCATGCGGGCAACCTAATTAAATCTTTGTTTTTGAGGATTTTCGTCCTTTAATTGGTTCTCCCGCTTCCGATCCACCTAAAAAGTCGTTCTCGTCCACGCAGGAACGCCGTCGGTCCACGGACGCTTCGAGGTGTGTCCGAGTTTGGCGTTGAGAATGGTTCCTTTTCTTGCTGTTTTATCATTCTCCGCGTTTCCCAGACTCACATTGTGCCTGTGCAACCCCTCTTTTGTTCTTGACTGTCACCGAAAAGTGTAAAGGAGCGTGTGTAGTGCAACGCGGACTCAAGAGATTCTGCTGCTGGTACACCATATCTGATCAGTACTTGGAAACGGTTGAATTCGATCGGTCCTCTTTTCCTGCTGCTCTTGCCTTCGCAAACGCATCGAATCTAGGATTTCTTGGCGCTTATACATGGAAGCAGGGATTCATGCAGGGTGGAACAGCACTTTTCCCCACGTGAGACAAAGACGTTGTCCTGAGTCGATAATTCACTCGAATCTCTGCGGTTGGATTAGTACCATTTCACGGATACAGGCCCACCGATAGACGTGGTTCTTTGATGAATTCGACCGGAACTCAATTGGGTAGCAAACAGCCAATCCATAGGGAAGAAACACTCCTTTGACGCAACGGCCGTGTAAACACGAGTTTGTAGGTTTGTGTGGCGGCTTACGTGCAAATCATATTCAGTGTATCCTACACGCGTTTCCACCAAATCCTAAAAAGCTTCGGGCGAATGCAACTTCCGCGAGTCTGATCACTTCGCTTCGAGAGAGGGCGCGCGTATCTTCCACGCTTTTCCTCATGGTCAACAAGCAGGCACACTGGAGCCGCCTCGGACATCACCTGTGATAGAGGATATATTATTCAGCATCAGGCTGATGTTTCAGAGCAGCTGGTTCCGTCTTCTCTAACACGTTTTTCGCCGGTGTTTCCTCCATGCGAACGGGAGCTGAATAGATCTTCTCCGTCGTATTAGGATGCTTCACTCCAGACTGTGCCCTGTCACTCTTCTTTTTCAAATCAAAAATGGGTGATTTCCATGAAGGCGGCGGAGGCGGGAACATCCAGGCGGTCCTTCTTGGTTTGCTTGGCGTAGCTCTCTACGCCGGCAGATGGTGGCTAAACAGTTGGATTGCAGAAGCGAGGAGGACGAAGGAACGCATGGAGCCTATGTGGTTGCATGACAAAGAAGTCAGTGAAACACGACGAACTCCTTTTGCTTGTGTAACGAGCTGCCATTCACACAAAAAGAGTCTTCCGCTCTCCGGGAGTTGCAGACTAGGGAACATCGCGAGTTGCACTGGTGGCAGAGATAAAGTGCCTCGCTTCGTTTTCAGCGCCCACAACAAAACTACTTGTCATTCCTAAAAAAACACAACTGTCAAACTCAAACCCATAGACAGCGGACAATGCATGACTACCCATCCAGCTGTCTGGGTCTGCAATTCTACTGCCCTGAATATATAAGTATGAGGGAACGCATGTAATCTATGGAAATATATACGGCCGTAGAGGCAGCCCGGTAGTTGGAGACAGTAGGGCAGACGTAACACTTTCTCCAGTTGCACACGTACGTATTTCAACACGTATGCTTGACTCTCTAGTGAACCGGCTTGAATTTATGTTAAGAAATATTGTGACGCTCCTTTTTTGGCTAATTCGCTTTTCATCCTAGCATTCTTTTCATCCAGGAGTCTGGCCCTCTCGTGTCCAGATCTCGACGTAGCTCTCGTGACTCGGTCTTCGTACATGAGTCAGTTCCACCTCTTTCCTCTGCACGGGACTGCTAGCGTTATGTTTCCGGTGACTCTTTCCTTCGCTGGTGCAGCTGAGTGTCCCAGACGTTCAAGAACACTCAGAGGCTCGTGGACGCAGCGAAATTGTCAGGAGCGTGGACTACTCACTTCTCATTCATCTCGTAGGCGGGTCAACGTTTGTGCCCTCTGCCGCGACTACGGCGCCTTCAGCTAGCGGTCTGAACAGTGGCCGATGTGTCTATGCTGGCGAAATCCTTGTGGAATTTCATCTGAAACCTTCCGGAGTTTCTCGCGCTCTTGCCAACGGCATCTCCCTCAACTTCTCGGGAGGAGTCATTCAAGGTCTCTGGGTCAACGGCAAACACGTCGGCGCGGACGGTGCACCGCTGCATGCAACTGGTACGAGAAAGAAACAGGGCGGAGAGCAAAGGCAGGTGAAGAAGACGGCAAACGAAAACAACATCCTTAACTTTTTGTGAAACACTCGGCAGGCCTCGTGATCAACAAAGTTGAAACTCCTGCAGCACCCGCTTTCTTCTGTCAGTTTCCCTCTTTCTCATCTATACATATATATTTAGGTATTTATTTATATATATTTATATGTGTTTATGTACATATATATATATATATCTATATCTATATATATATAGTGTACATACGTTTTTATATGTCCCAACACAGAGATACATATGTCTGCGGAGATCTGTTAGACTACATGCCTGCAAACTATGTACACGTATATCTGTATGCATATACATCTGTTTTCACAAAGATGCACGGCCACATGGATTCAATATGTATATATATGTATCTAATTAGTGTATTAGTCGCGCGCGTCAACGCTTTTGCATGCACACACGGGCGTACATGAAAATCAAGATGTGCACGCGTCTCAGCGGATGCAAATAAACGTGTAGGTACATGACTGCGGTGATGTGTCAGGGAAAAAACAGGCGAGGCGGGTTTTCACTTGTTTTCAGGCGTTTTCTCCTTCACAAACGCCGAGCGAATTCAGTGGCTCAGACATCGACTGCACATTCCTGGAGCTTGGTTGTTCGCAGAAGACGCAAACAAAGTCTTTGTCTCGTTTGTCAACTGCTTTGACCAGGCAGGTGTGCACTCAGAAAAAGTGCATCTAAATCAAGCCCACAAAGCATAGACACGTATGAATCCACCTCTGCGTCTTCGTGTGTATTTCCTTAGTGATATCAATACATACGCAAGCAGATATACACAAATACATAAGTATATACATATATATATATATGTATATGTACTATATACACGTTCATATCCATATATATGTAGTTTCACGGGCAGAGTAAAAAAGAGTACAGTGCTTGAGAACGCTCGTATATGTAACTGAAAATGTGCACGAGAGTGAACAGAGAGGAGAACTCAGTCAGGACGTGGAACACTTTCCATGTGGCTGTATTGACACTGAGATCCACGATGCCTGCAAAGTCATCGCAAAAGGAGTCAAGTCATGCAACGATCGTAGAGACGCTTGCTCAAACACGCATTCCTGCACGTGTTTGCCCACACACATCATATATTCCTAAACATATAAATAGATATATATATCTATACCTATATGTGTACACACATGTATGTAAGGGTTGCTCTGTACGTATGTGCGAGACCGTGTAGAACAGAGTTACACAAGTACATGTGCGGCGTCTGGAGTCGATTTCTCAATGGATGAAGGGAGTCTCTGTCTCGTGACCCGTGTGAACAGAGAATTGCACGAGGTGTTTTTTCTTCCCAGGTGTGGGCATGCAAAGGGCAGCAGATCCTCATGACAACGAAGAGTACCTTTTCGCAGACTGCAGGCTGTATGAGGCCCACAGAATATTTCCGTGCTTTGACCAACCTAACCTTCAGGTTCGCCTTGCTTCTGTTTCTCTGGCACAGTCTAGCAAACTTTAAACTCTCTTGTCTTCGGTTTTTCCTCCTTCTCCCCTTTCTCGAATTCGCAGTCTGCCTCTGTTTCTTCTCGGTTCCTTTCCCCTGCATGCTGGCGTCGGTGTTTCACTTCTTCTTGTCGAGGTGCCTCATATCGCGTCTCTCTTTGTTTCTTTCTCTCTCTCCTGAGTCCAAGAAAGCGACACCTCTCGTTTTCAGGGACATTTCAGCCTCGTGTTGGCATTTCCAAAAGACACTTTTCCTTTTCTGTGGGAACTTCAGCTTCACTGTGGCATTCCAAAAGATCATTTTTTCTTGTTTTCCTCAGGGAACTTTCAGCCTCACTGTGACCGCACCTCCGTCGTGCTCTGTTGTCGCAAACAGTGGGTCCTCAACTTCACCTTTCGTGCATGCAGGAGCTCAAAACAGGTCGCGCCGCTTTGACAAGCCAATAAAATAAAAACCAATGCTATGTGCATATATCCAGGGCTGACATGCATATGCATTGTGCGTATGTACATATTTAAATTTGCAAATAGTGTTGTCATGCCTCCGTAACTGCAAGATCTGAATGCAGCAATTCCACATATCCCACTTGGCACATAAAAACAACCTAGTAGCAAAGCTCATAAAATATCAGACATCTGGAAAGGAGAGCGTAAAAGCGAGGACTGCAAATATAAAGGCTGACAGTGTTGTAAAGGGCGAGGGGGAGACTCTGGAACTTTTGCGTCAGAAAACGGGGAACCGCGTATCGACTCAGATGGACAGAGGGTCACTGTTACCAAAAATGTATGGCGCAAGCGGAGAAGAAGAGCACAGGAATGAGAGAAAAGCAGACCTACACGCGAGATTCAGGATTCGTCTACAGCTACGCTAGAGTTTGAGATGCGACGCCGAAACGAGGGAACGCTGAAATATTTAGACTTCTGGATGTCCAGCGAACCAAAAAAAAGATGTATGACAGGGGAGAACCTCCGAGGAAGATCAGATTCAGACACGGAAGGAAGGCTTGCATTCGTGAGGAGTTCCACTGGAAGCGGTTTTTCTCTCCTCGCTTGCGCGTTTAGCGCCGGTGGCTCATGTATACAGAGACACTGTGGACTACACACTCAAAACGAGACAAGGAGACAATTTAGATGTAGACGAGTCCCTCCCCCCTTCCTTCCTCGACGATGTACCCAGGCAAGAATCACACTCCAAAGAAAATAATCACATTCATATATATATATATATATATGGGGCCGTAAACGTTCACATCCAAATACTGTATGTACATAGGTATGCAGATATCCCCATCTGTATAATTATATATATATATATGTATACACATGCACACAGGCACATGTGGATCGACTTGCAGGTACACGTGCAGTTGCGTAAACATCTACATACGTGCATACGCGTGTGTGTAGTTTATATGTGTGTCCACATGAATATATATACGTATATATATATATATATCTTTGTTATGTGAATTCAGAAGAGTGTGGTTCTCTTTCTGTGCATCCTGATTGACTCTTCTTCTCCCTTTGTTTCTATCTGGTCGTGTGTTTTTCTTTTTTTTCCTTTGTTGTCTAGAGGCGCCTGTCGAGTGTGGACTTTCAGGCGGAGTGGCAAGATGAGGTGAGAGGGAGGAATTCACCTGCAGGGGCATCAGGACGAAAAAGAGAGTTTGCTTTCGTATTCAGCATGCAGCGCAAAGTCCTTTTCTTTCTCCCTGTTTCTCTCCACTTTCACAAGAGCACAGTCAACGAAGAATGTTCCACTGGAGCCTTCCTGGGCTTCCCAGACTTGTAAGACAACTGTAGTCTCGAGAGGCGACATGCGGCGAGGTGGACAACTGGTGCCGATCCACATTTTCCTTCTTCCTTGAGAAATCGACAGCTCAAGGATTTCGGGGGAGAACTGCACCTGTAGAAACGGCGAGGTTTGTGTCGATCTGCTGAAGAAATTCTTCAGACTTTCTCCCCTTATGTTCTGCATCGACGGCTGTTTATACTTCAGGTCCCCTGCCGTCTTCGTTGCCTCTTTCCTCCCTCGTCTTTCTTTCCACTCCGCGATTTCCTGGTCTTGGCACATGCTCTCCTGTCGTCTTCTCTCTCGTCTTACATCGATTCTTGTTGTCTGTCCTTCTCGCCTATCTTTTTTGTTTCTTTCCTTCTCGACTGCTTGTCTCCGTTCCTTATTTCGTCCCTCTTTGTTTTTCTAACTTTCGTTCTCTCTTCTCGTCCTTCCTCCTGTCTGTGTGTCGCTTCTCTCTCCGCTCTTCTCAGTCTCCCCGTTTCTCTCTCGCGTTTGCTTTTATCGCTTCCCACCAGTCCCTCCTCGTTCTTCCTCGCCGTTGGCCCTTTCCAAGTTTTTCATGCGTTTCTGCCGAGGCTCTCTGCGCTGCCTCGCCGTCGACTCACACACTCGGTGGAAAATCGGAAAAGGCTCAGGCGCAAAACGCCGAAACCTGTCGCCCTCCTCAACCAGCTCTCGGCCGCCTTGTCACCCTCCCTTCTCCGCGAATCACAGCCGGAAGAACTCAGATCACTTTCAGGTATCCCTCTACCGTTTAGACGCACTTCAGAAGCAGCTTGTCAAGTTGACGAGGTTCACCGTCTCGCTAGCAAAGAAGCATCGTAGGGGTAACTGTTAGGCTG
This sequence comes from Toxoplasma gondii ME49, assembly GCF_000006565.2. Taxonomy (NCBI): domain Eukaryota; phylum Apicomplexa; class Conoidasida; order Eucoccidiorida; family Sarcocystidae; genus Toxoplasma; species Toxoplasma gondii. The sequence continues at coordinate 1,150,547 of NC_031475.1, read as the reverse complement.
TTGCATACATCGGTCTGTTTCCTTTGTACTCCAGTAATCACGAATATCCCTCCACCGTTTAGATGCACTTCAGAAGCAGCTTGTCTGCGTGTTTTTTTCGCGCAGAATCTGACAACGAAGCGTCGTTTGTGGGCGCCGAAGAAGCGAACGAAATGGTTCCCCTCTCTGTGTACTTTCGCGCTTCAAGGAAATTCCAAAGTGAACACTGGGAGGTGAGAGACAACGGCCGCTGTGCGTCAGAATGGGACGGCGAGGAAAACAGCTCGAGATGGTGTCAGGCCGACGCTGTCGGCACTACACTGCGGAGTGTCTACTCGCATCACATGTCAAAAGAACATGATAGTTCTCGTTTTTCTTTGAACTCTCAATGCAAAGAAGGGGCTCGACAGTTCTACCGACGGTGTGTCATCGGGATCAGTCACTACAGTAGCGAGTAAACCGTAGGAGAGGGGAGGACGGTTCAGCCCGGTTGTAAGAAGGCCTTCTCTGTTTGCTGAGCTGGCGCTTGAGACGCTTGATTCACCGATATCGAAGTTCTGCTGTGTTAGAGCATATCCTAGTTACGACGATAACTCCTGCAGAAACCGGTTGTACTGGCGCGACAAAGATCGTCCAGGGAATCGAAGATCGTTCCTACTCACGAATAATGCATCGTTTCAGTTCTTGCGCAGGTGCCAAGCCCCCAACGAATTCGATCGTGTCCCTCGAGCAGTCTACAGTTCGTTTTCTCGCTGTCTCTCCGGCCCCGTTCTCTGCTTGTTACTCCTCTGCAGAGAATGTACAAGCAATAGTTTTAACTTTCTGCACAAGACCCCACAAAGAGAAGTATAATATAAATAACGACTCCGCTGAGTCGAAGACAGCATGTCCCCTCCAGCCCACTGGTTTCAGGAGCCTCAGGAGATAGATCCACCAAGCGCGTCCTTGGTGCACAGCAGAACGTCGTTTTCTTTCAACAATGAGGATTCGCCTGTTTCGTTTCTTTGTTATTTGCACCCGCCCTCGCATTCGCCATAGGTCGCTCTTTTCTTCGGAACTTCGTCTTCTCTATTCTCTTTCTTCGCACTTTTTCCAGATGCTTCTGTCGCTGGTGACAGACGCATTTGTCCACTTCGAACGCTTCTTCCACTTCCCTTTTGGAGGAGAGAAACTGGACGTCCTCTTTCTTCCTCATGATCTCTCTCCCCTCAGCTACGGTACGCCTGCCCTCTTTCTTCTCCTCAAATGCGTCAGCACTGGCAAAGGCCTCACCCTCCACAGAAAAAGTTTATACATATATATATATATATATATATATTAGTGTATATATATATATATTAGTATATATATATATATTAGTATATATATATATATATATTAGTATATATATATATATATATTTATATAAATATTTGGAAGTAGATTTGCACTCACACCTGCGCATGCGTTGTTTGCGTTTTCCTCTCACTCTCGAAACCTATTCATCTACGCATACACATATAAATATATATATACATCTGTGTGTGCAGAAATACTTCCATGTCTGCTTTTGTAGGTGTTTTTGTCAGTTGTCGTAGATCATCAGCACGCGTAGAAGTTCAGCAGTTTAAATTTTGTGGCCTCTGTCCCTGAAGAGCGACGACTGTAAATTTAACAGGTGTTTGTCTGTCACAGATTTGTAAGATGGTCTGCCAGATACGTTTGTCTTTTCTCCTCCACGTTCGCGTTCTCTGTCTTCCGCCGCGGTTATCCGTCTGCGTGTCACTCGTTGTAGCCTCTCGGTTGTGCTTTCGTCGACAAGTGGGTGTTTTCAAGTTTCCTTCTCTATTTGTTACGGCGACTTTCTCCGTTCGCTTTTTCTCTGTCCTTTTCGCCCCCTTGTTTGTTTTACGTCCTCTCTCCCTTGTGTGCGCTTGCTTTCTCGTGCATGCATATTCCGTGGAACTGCCTGTGTCCCAGCGGCTGACGGCGTCGTCGTCTTCCGCGACACACTCTTGGACTTTTTGCTGCTCTCTCCGCCTGCCTCGCCGCTCCTCGACTCGCCAACTGCAGACGACCTGCTCTCAGCTGTACATACACTCTACCGCGTGACTTGCGGCTTGTGGGTGGCTGCGAATCCGTGTCGCTGCTCTCTCCACTCTTCATGTCCTCGTCGACGGAGCGACGCGCATTCAGACGCTTCGTCTGTCTCCCAGGGACCCTCGAGGTGGAGATCAGCGCACAGGCGGAGGCCGGATGCGAGATCTTTGAACATGGGCGCGAGGAAACCTGCGGCGAGAAGAGACAGAGCACGCAGCGAAGGAGACGCAGACACCTGGTGGGGAGACTCGTGGATTCCCGACGCCATTGCAATCTACCTCGCGACAGAGGCCCTCAGTTTCGCCCGTGTAAGGCGCCAAGAAGTGAAGGAGGAGAGACAGAAAACGCGAGGGCGGCTCCGCGAAAGGCGAGAACGAGACGGACGAAAGGGAGGGAACGAACGTTCAGAGACAGAAGCTTTCAGAGCGATTGACCGAGACCCAGTCGCACTCATTTATGTAGATCTACTTCTTTGCTGAGAATCAAACATGTCGGAGAGGTATAGAGAGGTAGAGAGAGAGAGAAAACGGCACCGATCTCTACCAGATATGCACAAAGATATGTTTATGCATAAGTACGGACTTGTAGGAAGGAGAGCAAAATGAGGAAAAACAGGAATCCGTAGAAGGCTCTACAGCTCTTCTTTCTGAATTGTTTCGAGGCAACACTTGAGAGCGCCTTCGTCGCTGGTTCCATCAACGAGAGTGAACAGTGTTTCTCCCCTCTTCTCGCCTTCGCCCATTTTGCTTTCTCCCCAGAATATTAGAAAACTTGCAAGAAAGATTTTCCGACTTTTCCGCTTCTTCTGCTCGGAAGCCTTTTCAAAAGAGGATTCCTTTGCTTCCTGTTGGAATTTCCAGGTTGTCGATTCAAGGAACTTCCGGAAAGCGCGTTCTGCGAATTTTTAATCCGTTACTAGCCTACGACCTGGTGAAGCTCCTTTCACTGTGTTGCACGGTGCTTCTTGTGTATTACCAACTGAAAACGCAACTGCGTTTCAACGGCGTGACGCCTCGAGCCTCTCACTTTCTTTACTCGCCTCAGACGGTTCACCTAAATTCATAGTCAATAAAAAAGGCTGTGAACCCTCTGTTCGTCCCTCATTCATTTTTAAAAACAAATATTTGTGTACGAGCTGTACAAGTATCATGGTCCTAAAAAACGCTGAGAGTCTCCTGCCGGCTGGTCGTCTGTATGGACTGCTTCCATCCGTTTGTTTTCTTGTCTCGAACGCTCCTCTGCAGCCCTGTCTTTCTGCATTTTTCAGAGAGATGCCTTTCTTCGCATTCTCCTTGAGCACGTTGCCTCACGTCGGTTTCTTCCACTTCCGAGTTCTTCCTGCTCCACGCCTTCGTCCAGGGTCCTTCTCCCGCTTTCTTCCTCCATAAGTCGTCTTTCTTCTTCCGTTTCTCTCGTTCCTGCCTCGTCCTTTCCTTGTTGCGCTCTCGAAGGCACGAAGGCGAAAGAGAGACTCTCGCTTTCTACTCCCTTTGTCTCTTCCTCTCTGTTCCCTCCCGTTCACCACCTCTCTTCAAGTCGTCTGCTTTCTCCCCATCCATCTCATCTCTCCACTTCTCCGCTTCTTCCTTCTTCTCTTCCTTCCTCACTTCCTTCGTCGCTTCTTCCTTCGTCGCTTTTCCCTTCGTCGCCTGTTCCGTCGGGGTGTTCTTCTTTGCTCGCTTCTTGTCCAGAAAAGGCTGGTAGTTCGTCTTTCCACTTCGGCGGCGAAGAGAGGACAGGAGATCGAGAGGAAAGAAAGAGTCTCTCGCCTTCTTTCTCCCAAGTTCTCGATGCCGCCGCCTCTCTGTCACGCGCTTCGTCTTCGTTCCCCGCACCTCCGAGCTCTCGCCCAGGTTGCCTGTCTCCGTCTAGACGGCGAAGGAGGCACAGAGACGGAGGCCGACGAGGCGAGAGATCCGTTTCCAAGACGCGAAGAAGCGGACGAAGAGAAAGGGACAAGGAGGACTCGGGACTGACCCGGAAAACGGACAATCGTCTGCATCTGCAGACAGCGCGGTGGGGGCGTGAGAGAAGCGCGTGCTCTGCAGCTTCTGCATGCGGAGACAGCGGGAACTACGAGGCGGGAGGCCACGCAGAGCGAAGACAAAGAGACACGCACAGAGAGAAGAAGAGAAGGGAAGGACGCAAAAGAACGGTGGGGGACGCCGAGAGACCGGCGAGCAGAGGTGGCGACGGGCAGAGACAGAATCCGGAACATGTCGGCCTTGACAAAGGGGAACAACGCCGAGAAAGCGAAGAAGGAGAAGGAAAGAGGGAGGTGAGGGAGGTGAGGGAGGCGAGGGAGGTGAGGGAGGCGAGGGAGGAGACAGCAACACAGAGAACCAATGAGGACAGCGGAGAAGCAGAACGCAGGGAGGGGAGAGGAGAACAAGAACGTAGCGCAGGGAAAGAAGGAAAGAAAGGAAAAAAGGAAAAGGGAGAGAGGAACGCACAGGCGGAAGAAGAGGACAAGGATCAGAAGGAAAAGGGGAAAGAAGACGAGAGCGCCGATGTCCTTGAAGATGCTATTATCTGGCAGTGGTATCACCAGCACATCAAACAATGGGCGTACGCAGCGGATTTGAAAGTGAGTCTGAGCATCCCCATGGACTGCACAGAAGAAGAGACGCGACGTTGGCGCTCGAACACACAGCAGCATACACCACAAAGGTCAGGGCAAATGTTAGGACGAGCCTGCTCGTCACGTCCTTCTTCCAGATCTGTTTGAAGGAACATGCGTCACATCAAACGGTCTCTTCTCCAAGAAGAAATCCTGCTTCGCGGGGCAACAGAACCTGTTCATGCTTGATCCAACTTCTCCGTCGAACGAAAAGAGAACGTTTTACGCATTCTCGCGCCTTGCCTTGCCAGCCAGCGCCTTTCCACTTCTTGGCCCTGCTGCCCAAGTGCCTGTTCTCCAGGAAGCCTGCCCAGCTGCAGCGGGTGCCTTCTCCGCCGTTTTGGTTTGCGTTCTTTCTCTCTCTTTCTTTACGCTTCTGTTCTCTTCTCTATGCTTCTCTCTCCCGTCTCCGTTGAAATTCCTCTCGCTCTCGTCTCCCCCCTCCTTCTCTCTTTTCTTTGTGTTTCTTTCCTTGCTTTCTCGCTCTCTAGCTGTCTCTGCTCGGACGTGCTCCTTGCTTTTTGTGGGCTCTTCCTTTGCGCGACCCTCTCTGTTTTTCGTCGACTTCTCTTCTGTTTGTGTGTGCGTAGCAAACCACGCACCCTCTCTGTTTCGCCCTGACTTCCACGGACGCCTCTTCCCTCGTCGTCCCCGCCATCGCGTTCGGTAAAGGCGCTGCGCTGCTCCGACACTGTCGCTGCTCGTTTGGAAGTCACCATTTCGCTGAGGTGAGGTTTCGTTTTCCTCTCTGTCTCTCCCTCTCGGACTGTTCTCTCTGTGGGTCCGTCCCTCCCTGCCTAGTTCCTTTCAAGCGAACCTCTCTGAGTCACGTTTCAGTCTGCATGCATTCGCAGATGTTTTCTTGGCCGTCGAGAGGATGTCCTCGAGTTCTGGGGGCCTTCTCCTCTTGCCAAAGGCGTTTGTGTTTTCTTCCTGTGTTCTGGTCTCTCTCGCGCCCTTCTGCATTTGTCGAGCTGCGGGTTCAAGCACACTTTCACACTTCTCGATTTCCATCTTTTTTCTAGAAAAGAGAGCGTTCTGGAAATTGGATGTCCCTGACTTCGTCCTGCTTGCTGGCGTGCTACGGGCATGCTCCCCCTCTCTGGTTGGCTGTCCCTCTTGTTTCTCATTCATTTTCGCATGCATGCTTGCATCTCCGTTTTCCTCGCCCGCGACTTCTAAAGAAGCGCCTCCTTCTTCCACGATAAACTTCAGGCGCGAGGAGACAAACGGAAAAGAGAACTTCCCTCGCCTTCTCGCTTCTGCTCTTGCTGCCTGTCTAACCCTACCAAATGTCTCACTCTTGTCTTAGATCGCTTCTCTCGAGCCTCTTCTCTCTAGTCTCTCTTCTTAAATCTCTTTTCTTAGATCCCTCTTCTTGGACTGTTACTCTCCCATGTCTCGGTCTCCTCTGTCGTGTCGCTGTCTCCGCCGTCGTGTCGCTGTCTCCTCTGTCTTGTCTCTGCGTGCTCAGTCGTGCTTTCGTTTCCTGTCCTCGCCACATTGCTTCGCTGCGCGTTATAAATCTGACCGCTCGTTTCTCTGCCTCGCCTTCTGTTTCTTGAATGTGACTCCGCGCTCCGTCCTTTTTCGTTACGCTTCAGAGCCTTCGTCGGTACGTTCGTCTGCAACACAGCTTTGCCCCCTCTGCTCGGTTTCTCCTTCATCGATGTCTTGCCGTCCCTCCTGCTTCTCCCTCTTCTTCTCGCTCTTCTCCCTCTTCTTCGCGCTCTTCTTCCTCTTCTTCTCGCTCTTCTTCCTCTTCTTCTCGCTCTTCTTCCTCTTCGTCTCGCTCTTCTCCCTCTTCTTCCCCCTCTTCTTCTCCCTCTTCTTCCCCTTCTTCTCGCTCGTCTTTTCCTTCTTCTCGGTCTTTGTCTCCCTCTCCTTCTTGTCACTCTTCATCTCCTCCTTCTTCTCCACGTTCTGCTGCTTCGCTTTCTTCTCATGTCCTTGCTGGCGCCGCTCGAGCTTCTCGGAGGCGCCTTCTCCATCGCTGCACGCAAAGAGCCGCGACCGAGAGCAGAGGCGGCGGCAGGAGAGCTGGCCGATCACAACAGCATGCAGAGGGCGAAGGAAAGCGAGCAGGTCGAAGGACGAACCGCGCAACGAGAGCCGCAGACCGCTCCGTGGAGGCGAAGGACTTTACAAAGTCGGAGAGTCTCGGTGAAAGGCTGAGACAACATGTGCGCGGAGGACGAGAAAGAAATTCTCTTTTTCTCCGCACCTCTGAGCGCCACCGCAAGCCGCAGACTTGGTACTCCCTGCAAACGCTCTTCCCGCCGGTCTCGGAGGATGAAGACAGCGAAAGCGACGCCTCGGCGTACTCGTCTTCCCGGAGTTTCGCGCTTGAAAGAGAGAAAATGACAGCGAGCTCTCCGGGAAGTGGAGAGTTTCGTTCGGAGGCAGGAACGGGTGGGGCAGAAAGAAGGGAGAGGAACGACAGAAACAGACGAAGAACTCAAGGAAAGTCCCTCCCGCCGTGGGCTGTCCTCATAGGCAAATGGTGGGCGCAGAGCGGTGTGAAGCTTTTGAGGCCGGTGAGTCTGCATGCACTTCGCACATTGATGTGAACCAGATGGACTGCTGTGTTTGCCTTTTATCTTCTTAAGATGCTTCACCAGAACAAGCAGATCTCTCAAAGAAGACAACGAATCTTAACACGCGCAAAGGAAGAAAACGTGCAGTAAAAATATAAATCTGCCTCCTAAGTCCTCTGTGAGAAGACACTTCATTTGGCTGTCAAGACAAATGGGGAAAACTGGCCCTTTCACCGTTTTTCTTCTCACTACTGTTGCGTCTCTCGAATCCATTCACGGTACCACGGTCCAACAAGCAGCGGCTTCCTGCTTTTCGCGTCTTCTCTTCTTCGGGTGTGCCTCTTCTTCAGACATCGTTGCTTTGCCTCTTTTCTTTCATCAGGTGTGGAGTTCTTCCTGTCTCTCTTCTTCCTGTTTCCGGTCTCCCTCCCTCCCGTCATCCTCGGCTTTACGCGAGGAAACGACGCTTCGCTTTCAGATCCCTTCCCTCGTGGGCGTTCGCCACCGTCTTCATCTCTGTCCTTCCTCGTCCCTTCTATGTTCCTCTTCCTGGTCGTCATCCTCGTCGTCTTCTTTTTCATCTTCTTCTTCCACCCATACAAGTTCTCCATCTCCTGTTTTCTCTTCCTCCTCTTCCGCGCCTTCGTTTTCTTCGTCTTCTACCTCTCCGCAGGGTTGCTGTCGGTTGCTGTCTCGTTTGTCTGACACACGCAGAGGCGTGAGCAGGGAAAGCAGCACCATTCCTCGCTTGCCCTCGCCGACCTTCTCTGTTTCTTATTCTTCTGCACCTCCCTGTTCTCCGGCGAAATTTCGGATTTCTTCGTTCCACCTTCTGCAGTGCGACGCCTGCAGCCGCTGTCCCGTCGGCTCGAGTCCAGCGAGAAGACCAGACAGCAGTCCTGCTCTCCCCATTCAAAGAGTCGCTCTCGACTGCTTCTTTTGTAAGTTTCAAGGCCCAGAGAGAGCCCGGGAAAAACAACGTCTTTCAAACCTGAATGATGCGCGTACATTCTCGAAGACGAAAAGTGAGAACAGATCTCAATATGCGCAGATGAAGTGATAAAAGTAGACCTAAACAGACATAGACACACAGGGAAACATGCAGATGAATCTAGATTGATAGAAATAGGTAGCAATAGATAGAATGAGGAAGACGCAGAGTTGTAGACGTAAATAGAAATAGACATATCAATATTTAGATGTGGGGACATACATACATTCATACAAGCATACATATATATATATATATATATATATATATATATGCGTATAGATAACAATGCAACTGTCAGTGTTTTCGTTCTTCTTCGCCTCCGTTTTCCCTCATGTGTTCGGGCTTCCAGGCTGTGAAGATCGTCGACAGATTCCTCGAGGAAGAGAAAACGGCTCGGAAGCAGAAGGGCAAGAACGCAGAGAACAGGAAACCATAAAGATTCAGAGAACGTGGGTGAGTGTCAAGGAGAAAATGACGTTGGTTCGCCAGCTGGTGCATTCGCCCTCTCCTCGCGCCGTCCTCTGCAACCCCACAGATGAACTGTAAGGCCTCTCGTCGTTTTCTCCAAGAACAAGTGACGCTGAAAGGAACGTCCCAGAAAAACTTATGGAGGAATCCCTTGTTGTTTCGTTCATTCTCTTGCGTCTCCACCGACATGCAAATAAATGTCCATAGATGAGTTTATATATATACGTCTATACACAGATAGATATAATAATATACGTATATACACATATTCACGTGTATGCATACGGATACATCAATATATATAAATGTATATATCTACGTATATAATCATATACGCAACGGAAAGTCGAGCTTCAGGTATCTATTTGATATCGCATGCGATGTGCAATTCGGAGAAAGGGAAAGTTGACCGCTCTTTAAGGATGACAGTTCGTGTAGCGTAAAGCGAATGCCGAGCCTCGAATGTAGCTCGCATGTAACAGTTCATCAACTGAAGAATGTGCACATACAGAAATATGTATGTAGTGAAGGTGAGTGGTTGCGTGAACGTCTGCCTGCCTACGTCGTCACAGTGTGGAGTCGCACACAGGGTCGCTGGCTTAAAGCAGGGACGCAGGAGATGGAGAATGGGAGACTTTGAGGTTTGGGGAGAAGAGGCTGCTGACCGGCCCTCACAAGACGCGCGTCAGTTTCTGCAGGTGTCGCACTGGTGTCTCTTCTTGGAGTAGCTGCCAAGGGCTGTCCCTGATAAAACTCGTTTGAGATGCCGCTTTTTTGTTTATCTCTTTCTCCACCGTGTTTTCTCTGTGGTGGGAACCTTCCCTGCCTCTTCTCAGATACCTTCTCCCCCACCTCGACGACGCCTCCCTCGCCTTTCTTCTGCCCGCCCTCCCTTCGCTTTCGGGCAGTGCTATGCGCCGCCTACTCGTGGCTGCTGCACTCTGGACCCGCGTCAAGGAGGCGAAACTCCCTGCAAATCTCTTCCTTGACAAGGTGAGAAGAAGAAGAGAAAAGGAGGGAGAGGAAGCGAGAAGACGCAAGAAGAAGAGAGAAAAAGAAGGAGGTGTCATCAACGATGTCGGCAGCAGGGAAGGACGGAGGAAATCAGGAAGTGAGGCACTGAGACTGATCCCGACGGGCGACATGCACTTGGCGGCGTCTCTGTGCGTTTCTCTCTCGCGCGTTTCGTGTCTCCTTTTTCTGCTTCTTTGTGCATCTCCGTTCCACTCTGTGTCCTCCTGGTCCCCGTCCCATCCCAGATGCTCCAGGCGACGGAGCACGAGACCGAAGTCGCGTTGCTTTCCTGCGTCTTCAGTTTCCTTCAGACAGCGCTCCTTAACTTTATTCCAGGTAACACTCTTCAGCTCCGAGTCGAAGCAAAACAAATGTTTCAACATAGTTGGAAGCTTGCAGCGACAGGTCGTGTTTGAACATTCCTGTATGCATTTTCTGCCTCTGTCGTCCCTCAGTGCGACCCTAGAGTCTTCGCGTCTCTCTACATCCTCAGTAGGTGTTGCCCTCCTCTCTCGAAACGGCAAGAGGGTCGAAGGGCGTCGAGTGTTCTTCCTCTCTTGTGTTCTCTCTTTCTTCCATGGAAACTCGAGATCGCTAGCCAGGCTTTTTATCTTTTGTGAAGAAAAAAGTCCAAGGAGTCTGCAGTGTTCCTCGATCGCGCGCTCTGGACGCGCACAACACGGACTGGCGATGCCTTTCCTCCTGCAGAGCGTTGGACGACTCGCTGGCTTGTCTTTCTTCTCTCTCTTGTCTCTGTGTTTCTCGTTCAGAGCCCCTGTTCCACCCTGTCGCCGATCGTGTGAGCCACCTGGCCCTCGTGCGTGCGGCCGGCGGCGCAGTCGCTTCGACTGCTCCGATGCTGCGCTCCTTTCCGTGTCTGTGTTCCCCGGCCCACTCGCCTCTCGCCCGTGCATCTTTCGGTGTGTCGCTCGCGTCGGCGCCGTCTGTCTCTGGGAATCTGCGGCCGTTGTCTGTGAGAGCGTTTTGGATGGATGTGGCAGTACAGACAGCTTTCACACCCGCTGCACTGCTGCGTTTGCTCCATCTGCTGCACTTCCAAGATGTGCTTCTGGGCCGGCTGGCTTTCCCCCCCGCCTCAGCGAAATCTCCGCATTCAAACGCCTCGACATCCGCTGCTTTTTCCAGCGCTGACAAACACGAAACGAGGGGAAACAAACGCGCCAGTAACGCACGCGGGCTGACGCCGGAGGGTTCATCTTGGATGACTGGAAAGAAGCGGCAAGAACAAGAGGAAATTTGCGGGGAACAGAGAGGAAATAAAGGAGAGGCTGCTGGCGACGTGTCACAGTTTTCAGAGCTGTCTTTATTGGAATGCCTGAAAACCCGACGGAGGGCTGATGACGAAACCCAGACGGGCCGACGCGGTTCCGTCGCGGGGCCTTCGGGTGTGCATACAACAGGAACCGGCTGGAAGGAACAGGCCAAACGCGAGTTGGAGAAACCGCGATGTCGCCAGGCTTTTGTGGGTAGATCCCTGTCTCGAGGAGAAAGGGGGAAAATCGAGTCTTTTTCACGTTCTCGCGCTCTCGCCTTGGTATCAGACAGCGAGAGACGGCCGCGTCGTGCCCGGATTTCTTCGAGGCAGTCGTCGAGTATCGCTTTTCACGGAGTTTCGCGCTCCCCGTCATTCCCCTTTCTGCCGTGTTGCGGAGTCCTGCCTCCGTTCGTTTGCGAAACGTGCCTAGAGCACGCGGGAGAAAGACGAAAAATGTTTCCCCAACCGTTCTGCCTTGCCTCGTCTCACCGAAGACTCTCCGCTGGCGCCGTTGAGAAAGCACAGAACGCAGAAAACGGAGAGACGAAAGAGAGAAAAAACGAAACCACCACTGAACACTGGTCGCTGCTGGGTGAAGCATCGAGGGAGGCTGAGGACGAGGCGGGGAATCTCAAAAGCCAACAGATCCAGACCTGTTACTCTCCACATGTCTCTCCAGAATGGGAGAAGGTAACACGTGGAGAAACAAAAAGAACGGAAACAGGAAGCCGAGAAGGCAGCGAAGGAAGAAGCATTTCGGCGGGAGGCAGCGCCGACCGAGGAGCTAGGGACGCAAATCCGGAAGAAAGCGAAACTGCCACGAGCATTTGCGGTTCGCGAAGCGATTCCCGGAAGATGAACCAAAGTGGTGAAACGCGTGCATCACAAAAATTATCAGAAGAGGACGTAATTCGAAAGGAACACCGCTGCATTCGGAGGGAGGTGTCTGGTGGCCCGCGAGAGGCCAGACCTTCAGGTATCACACGCAGCACTTCTGCGTCCTCCCATCCGTTTTTCTCGTCCGGAACACTAAGAGGAACTTCCGTCGCTGTTTGCAGATCCAGCTTGTCCCCAGTCCAAGCTACATGTGAGCGCGAACAGCCCTACTCTGTTGGCAACTGGTGTTCAGCTTGCGGTGCTTTCTCTCCGTTCGCTGATGTACAGAGGCTGTCGCCACCCGGTGTACATATACCCCGGGGCTTCACTGAAGCGGCGAGCAGCGCTTCACGAAGTCCTGAATTCGCCGTGGCAATCGTGGAATCTCTGGAACAGGAACTCTCGAGGGTCGTGAGTGGTCGGAATTCGCGCGGTACGCCTGAGGATCCCCGGTCGGAAAGAAACGACGAGAAACCAACAGACAAACAAAGTTGCTTCAAAGAGCACGACCCAGTCGAACGGCACGCAGGGACGCGAACGGTTTCCCAGACGCACGACTCGGGCAGTTTTCTCCCGACTGGGCAGAAGTCGCCTTCCACCCACCGAAATGTGGACGCGAGCGGAAAAAAGCGCTCGACAAGATCACAAATGAACCGTCTGGGGGACGATACTCCGACAGAACTCCCATCTGGAACACACGTACCTGGCCATATTGCGCACGCCTCGCGTTCGGCATCTCTTGAGCAATTTGAGTTTTTCGCGAGCAAGCAGTTCGTCCAGTTGACTAGCGAGTTTGCGGAAGGAACGGTATGTCGGGTTCTTCGGGTGCCGCACATTCCGCAAGGCGCCGTCAGCTTCCCGCCGTTCCTCACTCAGGCGCAGCGATGGACACTTTTAGAGCGGCTCTTTGCTTGCCGAGATACCGACCTCGCGGCAGTTGCCCCGCCCTTTGCGTTAGCTCCTAGTCGCACGGCGCTTGCGCACCACGACACCGAAGTGTCAGTTGTTTGGGACAAGCGAGAAAATCTGCCGGTTTTCAGAAGCAACTCAGAGCATCCCGCCCATCGACCGCATGTGAAGGCACGTAGACAAGCATCGCACAGTCTTTTAGACGACGTAGAAGAAAGGCGAACGCGAGAACGCGCAGGTCGTTTAGATCCGTTTCTCTCGGGAGCCGGGCTATGGGCAGACGTCAAGCAGCGCCTGTTATACATGGAGATGCAATACGATAAAAATATCGTTAGAGCAGCTGCAGGTGCAGCGAGGTGTCACGCAGCAGTGCCCTCTTACGAATGCAAATTTGCTCACTTTCGTCTTTTCATCGATCCGCCGGTTCAGTCTTCTTCGGTCGCTGCGGCGGCAGCGGCCGCTCTGGCTGCGTTCCAGCAGCGTACCCCAGGTCACCGCGAGTTGCTCACAAAGTTCGAGGATTTGTTTTTCGATTGCATTTTCGACGTGTACCTGCAGCTGCCCCGTCCAATGGCTCACGCTGTCTGGACGCATCTTTTTCCGTTCCATCATCCAACCACCCACACTGTTCACCGTATTCAGCTGCTGCTTCTCAAGGTCCACAAAGACCTGAGGAAACGCACGCTCTCACTTGGCACCAGTCCAGCCACTGACGCGTTTCCCGTCTCTGGAATGGACAGAATGGAGCCGCGCACAAACAAGGAAAAGCAATATCCAAGAAAAACGCTGGTCGTAGGCGCTGACAGTCGCACAGCCGGGGGGAAGGCAGGTGACTTCTGTTCCGGAGGTGGACGTGACGGGAGCAGAGCTGCTGACACAGGAGACGCTACGAGGCAAAACAGACGGAAAACACGAGTTGAAGCGGAACAACTCGCTGAAAGCGACAAGCGAGGAACGGCAGGTGGGCCGAGCGGAGGTGCTAGAGCAGAAGCTGAAAGAAATGCACTCATCTGCTTGCTCAGAGCCGCTTCCGATGCCCAAGCGAGACTGCTGCTCACCAGACGATGCAGAAGTGCCGTGCGGGTCGATGTGGCATCCGCAGTTAAAAGCAATATGCCCCAGACAGAAACGTGAGGCGAATTCGCAAGAAGGCACGGAGTGGATAGGCACGGAATGTGACAATACAGCGGGAAACGGAAAAGAAATGTGACAGGAGGACAGGAATGATTCCTAGTCCCATGCGTCTTCTGGGTCTAAGCATACAGAACGGCTCTGAAGGGACTCCAGCTCAAATTTCATTTCACTAAGAGTAGAAACACATCACGTTTTGTGTTGTGATTTGTCTCGGCGGTGTGGTCGAAAATCTGTTTCATACTAGTCTCTCTAGTGCGTGTGAATAGGTCTTACACATGTAAGCGCAGGTGCTGTAGAAACAAAACTATCGTCAACCGTCCACTGAAATGTCTGTGTGGAAGGCGCACGTAAACGTCACGGACATTTTATCCGCACTTCTGTGATTCTTTTTCTGTGCAACACTTTCTGAGGAAGCGCCATCGTGGTGTAGTGTTGCCCTTGCATGCGCGTCCATAGGCGAGGTTGTTCTTGGGTGAATGCCTGGGTTGCGTTTCCTGCTTTTCTGACTCTGGTACAACCCAGTTGGATCAACAGGAAATCCCGGGTTAGGTAGCGAAGCCAAGAGAGAAAGTGAGAGAATGTGGCAGATCAGCAGTGAAGGAGAGACAGAAGCAGAGGTAGTGACGCAGAGAAAACCAGAGGCGGGATGCACCTCGCAACAGAAAAAAAACTCGATTTCGCTCCACCAGAGAGCTCAATGCGGCAAAGTCCCGCCTGGTGCTGCTCTCTCTAACACCAGAGACGTGAACAGAAACGTGCGAAGGGATTCTACTTTCTGAGCAGCTCTTTCTCCCTTGCAGAAGTTTCTCATTTTTTAAAACCCTGTACTATTTAACTCATTTGATTCGTACTAGGTTTCATCGTCTGTAACCGCCGATCTAAAGCCATGACGTTTCGGTATCGATGTAAATGCAGTGCATCTTTTCAACGTGAACGTCGACTCGCGCAGGAAATGGCGGGCTTGCGGTTCTTACGAGGGAAAACAGGAATCCACACATTACGCCGAGAACTTAATCGACGTAGGAGCACCTTGATGTCGGGGGTCTGTCGCAGAAGTTGCGACAAAAGTCCTCAAAGTTGCGTAGACTCGCAAATGCGGCCCCAGCGTCTCTTTCCCTCGAGCCGCCCCCTCTTGAAATCAATCTTTGAGACGGGGAAAAAACAAAAACGGTTTAAGTTCTTGGACTTCATTTGAAAACCGAGTGAAAAAAATGAAAATCCCAAGCACGCGCCGGCGGCTGCCTTCCGATGGCCTGCTTCCCTTCGCTGTATGTTTTAACATGGCATTCTCAGGTTCCTCCCTCTCTGTGTCCACCCGCTTCCTTCTCTCCCTCGAGTCTACAAACAACTCGTTCCTTCCCTTACAACTGCCAGCATTACAGACCAGCTACCTTTCTTCTTTTCTACAGCGCGGAGACCTTGTCCCTTACCCGTACCTAGTTCGAACGGCTCTGAGCGCCAAAACGAGACAACTCCTGTGGACGCAGGTGTACCAAGGAAGAACTATACAGATCGCCTTGCTTTGATGCGCAGAAGCCGACCGTTTCTTTTGCTCAAAGACATCGGCTTCACTGATAGCTAGCTCGCATAAACGGAGAGGCTCCAGCTCCCACCTCGTCCCCGAGTACACGCATGCTCCTGTCTCCCCGGTGGCGTGGGCGCAAGACACGCCGGTGGTCTGACGCATCGAAGGAAACGTCTGTTTCTTCTGAAAAAACAAACGGACAGAAGCACTCTGCTTCCACAAGCACAAAAGCGAAACCTTCCTTCTCTCCAAGAAATCCAACAAAACGACACAGACGCAAACGGAACCACTTCCTTCTCACAAATAACACAGTTTCTACCTCTCTGCAGTCCTCCCACACAAATGAACGCGCAAATGGTATACAACACACATACACAGACATATGGAAATCTACATGTTTACGGGAAGTTGCCGCTTGCCTTGAATTGTTTCCTCCGAACGGGTGAAGCTGCCAGACACTGAAGCGTGCATCCCTCTCTCGCTTAGCTGTCTACGTAGGTGAAGGACCAGTTCGTTTCTTTTCTTTTCTCTTTCTGCAGGGTGCGCAACGGGAAGCGACAGAAACCTCGCTTTTAGATCGAAGATTGGTTCTTGCCTGTGCCGGAAATCCAGTTGGGGAAGATGGAGCTGAATTTCCACACTGTAATTGAAACGTAGCCGAGCCATGCCGCCGCATGAAGCGCGAGGAAGGGCCAGCACCGGACGCCGTAGACGGAGAGATAAAAGAGAAAGCCGCAAAACCAAATGATGGCCTGGCAAATCATCGCCCTGCGGAGGAAATGGGGAAATCCAAAATGCTCTCAATGGAGAAAAACCGGAAACGAAACACCAGCCGGGCCACAGAATCCACATAGTTGTGGAACTCTACCTTTCTCAGATCCCGTCTGTCCTACGGTTTCCTTTTTAAATCCCCATGCATACCATCTTCTGTTCCACTTTCTCTCTTCTTCTCCCTCTCCTTTTCTGTCTCTCTCTCCCTCTCTATCTCCCTCTCTCTCTCTTCCTCTCTCACTCAATTCTTTTCCTGTTCTTCTCCTCTTTCTTCTTCTCTCTCCTTCTGCGCTCTGTCGCGGCTTCCATCTCTTCCCCTTCCCTTCGGCCTGCCGCTTGGCTGCTGGCCACTCCACGCCTTTCCAGTTTTCTCTTTTTCTTCTCCGTTCTCACCACAGCCAGTGGTACTCGAGGGTGGGAAGGAGAGGAGGGTTCATCTGCTCTGTTTGCAGGACGTGACTCAAGACGGTGACAGTCCACATCACGACGCTGACGAGTATGAAGGCAGAGAGGATCTGCATGGGAGTCCCGTAGCCTGCGAAGGAAAGCGACGAGTCCACCGAGGAAGAGAAAGGGGAAGTGGAAAAAGACGCACCCAGGTGTAAGCCAGAAAAGGACTCGGAGACAGCAGTGGACCAACGTTCGTCCCTGTCTGTTCGACGTTCAAGAAACAGACACAACAGAGAAAAGACAAAGACGGGCGCGAGTGAGAAGACCGGAAAGCAGGACCGAGACAACAAGCGCAACAGCGAAGATACCCCTCCTGCGACAGCAAAGAAACATGCGAGGAGACAGCATTTCAGAAAAGAATCAGTTTCGCAAAGCTAAACAGTCGGTTCGGGAGCACGCGCCTAGGTGAAAGGCAGAGCAAAGAATTCTGTGGTCGGCACAGCGAACAAGGAACCAGTTGAAATTTGGCTCCCGCCACCCCCTCCCCAGACGACGCCGCACTTGTCGGAGGCAAAAGTCCTGCTGTCTCGAAGAAAAACAGTTTCTTGATTTGCATGCAAAACACCCACCGGTCATCCAACAAAGAGCGATTTTCCCTGTAGCCGTCGCGAGAATCGCCAGTTGAAGCAGCGCCTGGAAAATGAAGACCGTCTTCAGCGCTTCCGGGCAGTGCCTGAAACCGAGCAGAGAATGAAGGGAAAATGTGGAAAAACTATGAAAATCCGTTTCTCGAGGTGTTGGAAGACGGAGGAGCAAAAACAGAGGAGCGACTGTCAAAGACCAACAAAACTAGTCGCTGAAACGATTTTTGAAGAAATGTAGAAGAAAACGAGGGAGCAAATGGAATACGGGAGGCGACAGCAGACTAACAGGTCGTAAGAAAAACCACGTTAGAATAGAATAAAAACTGAAAAAAGAACTCTTACCGCATAAGACCAGGTCCGCAGTATGAGCTGAGCCAGTATGGGTTGCGATACTTGCGCACGATCAGCATCGTCGTCGCCAGTGCCAGGTAACTCTCCAGAAAAGCAAAATCTGAAACAATGCTGTCAACGAGAGGTCTGCGAGAAGAAAGCAAACAGACTTGCGCCAAAAAGGGGCTGACGGCAACTTGGAACGAAAAATGCGAGAGAACATTCAACTATGTAAGGACACCTGCCAAGTGGCACGTACGCAAATGCCAATGTAATACACACATGTGAATATATATATATATATATATGTAGAAGCACATGCACAGAAATATATATATATATATATCTACATACGTGTGTGCATGCATATACATATATATATCCATACATAAATATATATATATATATAGTTGGTGGAAGTAGACGGACACCAATCCAGATCTTTCAGTATGTGGTGGTTCCGTGGGAGAGTTCAGGTGCACTGACAGATCTGCCCCGAAGGACAAAACGTTCATATGGTCGCAGGTTCTGAGCGTTGTGAAATTGCTCGTGGTGGCGCCTCCGTAGACGCGCCACCCGAGCACTGCGGAGTAGAAGCCGAGGCCGTAGATGAGGTACTCCATCGTGACCCAGGTCGCTGCGAAAAAAACAGGCGACACAGACGACAGGCGTGCGTCGCCTGGTCACAAACGAGGAGGCCCATAGGCTGGAGAAGCGAAAAAAAGCTGCGAAGCAAACTCGAAAGTCGACCTCTCGAGACTCCCCAGAAAGAAAGAAACCGAGGCCGACGCAGGCGCATATACCCGATACAGCAGAGAAAGTTCCACCGTTCCCGAGAACCAAACAGCACAGCATCAGTTGTCGCTTTTTCTACAAAAGGAAACGCAGTCCTCGCAACGTTGGAGGTATTCTGCAGAGGTCTTTGTCGGCTTTTCCCGAAGATTTCGTCTAAACAGAACATGTTTTGAGGCTTTTGTTTTCATTTCCAACCACCTACAATTCCAGCAGATGCCTGTGGGGCGCCACGAGGGGACGAGGCAATCCCCACCGCCAGAGCAAAAGACCTGGCCGTTCCTGCCGCTTTCTAAATCTGGAAAAAAGGTGAGAAAACGACAGCGAGCGTAAGAGACGTGATTCAAAAGACGCCGAATGCGTTCGCTCTCTCAGGGATGCATGAAGACAGGTCCCTGCTAAATCGACACAGCGAGGGAGAAGGGAGAACTTGACAGCCGAATAAAATCTGAGAATGATACCAGGTGAGACTCAGTATCTATGTCGGATTAATACACGTGGACATGCTCTGCTAACGCCGTTGAACTCGGATCGGGCAAGCAGAAACCTTTACGATCTACGGCTCGTCGTCCCCTACATAGGGGCAAACGTCTCTGCAGATTCTGGGCCAGGTTTGAGCGCGTTTTGTGTCTTTCTCCGGAGATGATAGGCACTGCATTGTTTGAGTCTGCCCGGCATCAACATACGCTGTCTGTACAGCTTGTGCGCGAGTGTTACTCAGAGTCTCCAGATGTAGAGCAGGAGGCCAGATCCTTATCTTTTGGTTCTGCCGCAGTTCCGTGAGCGTTCGAGTCCTCCGCCTCTAGCCGTACAGGTGAGAAAGCCTATTTTTACATTAGTTCGTATTACACCAACAGCATCTTCGTCAGTTGCATTTCTACTTTCATTCACAGAAAAATTGATCCTATTTCTCGTCGCAGTCGAGGACGCAAAATCAGTGCCATACCGCCAAGCCCCGCTGCATACTCCTGTCGATCCTCGTAGCCTTCTCCATCGGGCGCTTCTTCCAGGAACAATTTCGAGATCCCTGCGGAGCTCGTGCCGATTCCAGTGGCTGTGGATGTTCCTGTGTCGGTCGCCATGGGAGCCTTAAAACAACAAACAGAAGCGTCTTCAACTGGACAGCTCGAAGAGGAGCGAGCAAGTCTGCGAGCTCTGCATGCTGAAAAACCAAAACCTGCGACGGCTGCTCTCAAGTAGACCAGAGACGGCTCTCGAAAGGTTTCTTTTCTACGTGCAACGCGTGTAAAAACCTCCACGGACGTGGCATCTGCCTTTCTCCTCTTACGCTGGAGTTGCTGCTCGGCATAACGGATCTTGAAAGCATGCAAGAAAAAAGGTTCCTCTCATGGACGACGCTACCACACTGGAGTGTCTCGTCTGCAGGCAAATCCTGGACCAGCCCCAAGAACAGCGGAAGACTCACCATACCCATTGAGGAAGTGAGCTCTCTCGCCCCGTCTGGTCCCTTCTTGAAAGCGCCTCTCTGTGCACTCTGAGCACTTTGAGAGAGATCGTCTTCTGCGTGGCGCGCGCCGGCCGGCAGGCGAAAACCTCCCTGCATCCAAGCGGCAGACCCAGACGGGTCGCCTGCGTCTGCTGCCGCCGGCTGTGCGTGTCCGCCGGGTGTCCGTACACCGGAGCCTCGCACAGCAGAGACGACGACAGCGGCGGGGTCGACTCCTTTATGGATGTCCCCCTGCTCCAAGCGGCCTTTCTTCCCGGAGGGCACGGCCGTCCGAGTCTCCAGCGGAAACGCGGCAACCAAACCGGTAGGGGGAGAGGAGCGCTCGGGCCCCGATACAGCCCCCATCCAGTGCCAGGCAGACTGCTGTGGTCTCCACCACTTCAGGACGATGAAAAACAGTTGGGCGGCAACGAGCAGCAGGAAGAATCCGTGGGACACCGTCCCGTCTCCGTGGCAGCTAACGTAGTACTCGTAGGCTGAGCGGACACAGATAAAGCACGAAAACCCGTTGAACCACTCCCGAAAAAGTCCGAGTCAGTCCCACTGGCTGCTTTGATCAGTCCCGGAGGTGTTTGTGCCGACTATGCAAAGCAACCCGCCACAAATTGTTCTCTGTTGACTGCTCTCCGTGCTTCGGAGAGAGCCAGAGTGCCCGGAGGAGGCACCAACGAGACAGGTTGAGACGCTGATGGCTGTCCGACTCGCCCCTCGACCCGAGCCGACTACAGCTTCCAAGCAAACGAGAATAGCGGCGGGCGTGTTCTGCACACCTGATGGGCCCGTTGTATTGAAGGCGACGGCGACGCTGATGCATGCAAGGCAGGAGAAGAGATACACACCCGTCACCCGGCCGAAGCCGAGAACGGCGCAGGCCGTCCTGCAGCTGCTGCGCCTCGGCTTTGTGTGGCGGGACCGAGAGTTGTTGGGGCCGCCAGCCCCCTGAGCGCCGCTTGGATGACTTAACGTCATCGTCAGAGTTCCAGAGCCGAGGCCGCCCGATCCCAATGCTCCAGAGGCAAAGAAGCCGCTAGACGGCATGCTCCCGCCAGGGCTGCCTGTCCGCCCGTAGCCGGAATAAGCTCGCATAGGAGAAGGCCGTGGGAGAACACGTTGTCATGGGGGCCCGAGAGAAATGAGGCAGAAAGGCGGACGGAACAGGGGGCGAGCGCCACACGATGGTAGGGCAACTGGCGGTGGATGGTGAAGAAAGGTGGAGATATCCGGAGGAAATGGCTCGAGATAGTGTGAAGAACAGGAGGCGGCAGGCAGCAAAAACCCGAGGGTAGAACGAAAGACACAGACAGATATGTGGATGGAGCGTGACGCGATGCAGGAAAAAGCGGAGAAAAACAGGTGTGCCGCATGCAAGCCAACTTGGGGTGCACAGATTGCTACACAAAACGACCACCAATGTACTAGATATCGACCACGCGCACACCGTAGCTAGGGTCCTAAAAAGCTCCGAGGAAAGGCGACTGAAACCGCTCTCGCAACTTAAGGTGGGAGCCGCTGAACGAACAGTCAGCGACGAAAAGTGGCACCGCTTCTGGACTGTCTTGTTGCAAGAACATGCACAAGGAAAACGAGCCCGACGAACCAGAGGAACAAATTACGTCTCGTCGCTTCCTCCGGTATCCCTGCATTCCTCGCGCTCAAACCATCGTAAAACTCGGAAGGGGAGGCAGAACGGCGTGTTTCCCCTGGATAAAGAGCATACATTTGCAGCGCTGCTGCTGCAACGGAACAGCAGATAAAGGGGCGGAGCGAGCATACGAGACACGCACGGGAAAGCCACAAACCTAAGTTTGCATGGTGCGGTTGACTACCCACCTCCCACCGTCCTCTCTAGTTAAAGATTTCTCTATCAAACCAGTAACTTGGCGCAAATGCAGCAGGACGTGTTCGAGACTTACAGCGACGGGTACCTTGTTCCGAGGCTCGCCAGCACAGTACGGAAGAAAGATTGAGAACGGCTCAGAACAAGGTCGCTTTATATACCGCTTCACATCGCCCTATAGTCGGTCAAAACGCCGAACCTAGGGACGGCCGACGCTCTGTGGCGGACAGATGAAATCACTGTACAACGTTTTCCAGGCTCTACGGCTGCCATGGCGAGCGCGCATGACGTTTTCGGAATAGTCAGTGTGCGTCCCTGGTGGGGTAGCTGGCGTTCTGAAAGCTTCTGCGCGGAGCACTACGCGTCGTTGGCCGTACCGGAGGGAAAAAAAGGCGGAGCGAAACTGATGTGGGTTTTCCTGAGGATCAGTTTGCCCATTCTGGGCTGCAGTGTTTAATTGGGGCGAGCTGGGTGGCGCCTTATCGATTTAATCAGGCATATTAGGCAGGACGCTTCTCTGTCGTGTTGCAGCCGGCTTCTCTGATGGCGACCCCGTAGTCAGGCCGAAAAGCAAGGGTTTTTTGAATCGCTTACATCGTCTAAAAGTAATGGCGTGTTCCCGCACAGTATCTCCGATATTGTTCCGGTTGCAGTTTTTCGTTTGCATTCAGGTGCGAAGGGAAAAGTGGCACCCCCTGTTGTGCGGTCGAATACAGACGAGCGTGTGAAAACGGAATCTTGCCATCAAGTGTCTATACCGTTGAAAGTGCGCAAGACGCCTCCGCGCATTCACAACAGAAAACTGGCGTTCCAGTAGACCCATGGGGCACCTTTAGCCCGGTGCGTTACCAACTGATTTTCTATTCTGCGTGTCAATTGGTTGTCATGATTTCCTTCTTAGCGTGAAAAGGTGCCAGCCATCCGTTTCCGTCCCGTTCGTTGCCGGCTCATCCTCGCAGTTCCCCGTATGTTCATCTGTCGGCCGTCTTGCCTAGGGCACAAAAGGAGCTGCCTGGATCGCGAGATTGGGACAGTGGGACAGATGTCCAAATGGTATGTGGTGCGTGTCCGAATGTACACAGTGGCTGCTTGCTCCCAAGACGGACGCGTGTTACCCAGTAGGACGGCCGCGGACGACAACTTCGTTTCCTATGTGATAGGACGGCACACGTCGTAAAGGGACGGACGTCAGATGCTCTCCTGCTTTCTTTGGTCTCCAGCTCTAGCATCCGCCGGTGGTGACACGCTTGTTTTTCGAATGCATTTTGTGCCTGCCCTAACCGTGCAAAGGCGGACCACGAGTTACCTGGAGTTCGGGCAAGAGACGCCGTTATGTCTGCCAGATGGAAGAAACGGTTGGAATCGTTCGTACAGCTGCTTTTGGAGACGAATCTGTGGCAGTAGTGTGGTTGATACAGCAATCGAGTACTGCGCAGAAACGGTGGCAGTCGTGTGTACAGTCCGGTTTGGTCTCTGGGTATCTCAACTCGTGTTGACTCGCAGTCGCCTTTCGTCTGTCAGATTCTGTCGAGGCTGGATGTTCCCTGGTTGTTCACTGGTGACGGTGTCTTCCCAGTAGCTTGGCGTCTTCCAGGCATTGTACAGAGTCAGCTTTTCGGTGGACAGACGGCTTGCGCCTTTTGTGTGGAAGACAGTGCACTGCGTTCTCATCTGACGGTTCTGTCCTTTCTTCTGTTTTCTTCCCCGCTTCTTTTCTCGGTATCCGAGTCGTGTGCATGTATCCCGTCTTGGCCCGAGCCCACCGGGATCTTTCGGTGTCGACGTAGTCCTTGTTTTCCCGGTGGTCTCCCTGTTTACAGAGTAAAGTAGAGGGAAACACAATGGCTGCAGGTGCGGGCATCGGCAGGGACCACCTGTTTCTGCCCAACTGTGAGGTGGGGGGGACAGCGTCGTCGCCGCTGGACAACCTCCGGTGTCTAGAGGGGCTGTTGGATGTCACGTACTCCTCTGAGTGCTGCTCTTTTAACGCAGGGACGCATCCGATTCTGGTACGCGTACCCCTTGTTTTGCCAGACCATCAAGAGTGTCAGTCGCAAGTGGCGAATGACCCCGTGGAGCCTTCCACCGTGTCTCAACCAGTATTTGGGGGGACGAGACACTCTAAGACTTCGGGATCGCTCGAGAGAGTAGCAGACATTTTTGGACGGGTACCTGCGCCTCAATACTCCTGCCACGGTTTGCCGGAATGTCTTGCGCAACCTCTCCGGGAAAGCAGGCGTGTTTTCTCGATGCACATTATTACCACGCCTCATCGGTGCTCGTGTTCGCGGGTGGACGGGAAGGCGAAGCCGACAGGCCGATTCTCCTCCAGCTTCCTTGCGAATACCGGGACCGGAGAGCATGCGTCGGTCTTTTTGGATAGACCCGGCTGGGAGAGCACAGCGTCCGTCGAGCGTGGAAAATAGAGGCTGCATTAGAATGAGTTTTAATGGGTGATTATATTGGTTTTAGGTGCAGGAGGCAGTGATGTGGGTGGGGTGAACAGGGGAGTGTGGCGATGCGTCTGCTGGCTACTCCAGAGGTGACGGAGCTGCAGAAGAGACCACCGAAAAATGTGGAGGCTGTCGGAGTGGATGTCACGGTGCCGGCAAGGTTTGCCTCGTCAGCAAGGGCCGACAACGGTGTGACAGAAAAGCAGATGCGGTGCATGTGCCAGGGAGGCGTCTTTGGACAACGCGGAGAGATACAGAACAAATTTGTTCAGTTCGCCCCCCCCTCCTGCTCGCCAGCCAGGAAGAGTGGAAGCTTGAGTTCTTTGAAATAGTGTTGGGAGCGGCAACATCGACGCGTTCTTGTGGAAGTTATTAGGTTGTAGTGCTGAGAGGAGTTTTCGGAGGAAAGACGACGGAACGGAGAGCTTGTGTCGAGGCTGATATTCCCGGTGCACCAGCAATAGAGTGGCGCGGCGAATGAGCAAGGCCACCGAAACATGGGTGGCGCTTTTATCCCGAATTACTATGACTCTGAGTGTTGGCCTGTTATTCTTACCAAGCACACAAACCCCAGACATTCACCGCAAAGCCGGGCAGAATTCTCTTCACTGCGTTAGGTGGAGGTGGACCCGAAGCAGTGAGGTGCACGTGTGTGCGAGGCCTTCGGGGACGTTTTCGCGCGATGTGAAATAGATAATAGCACGCTGAGTGCGAGTTTTTTGTGAAATGACAAGGGTCGAAACGTGACCGCGAACACCTCAATTCCCAAAGTCTTTAGGAAGAAAACGACTGGCAGGATGTGCCAGACGTGGCGCGGTGCCTGTGTTTCACCAAAGCTGCGTCCACAGAAACACACACACGTAGTGCATGCGTTGGCAGTGCGAGAAGATCTGGGAGTCTTCTTTAGGCGAGGACGGGAAGTTTCGAAGTCTCTGTCACCCACTGGATAGGGATGCAGACGGAGGGTGTCGTTATGGTGGTAGTATTTTCCGAATCGCAGCTTATAGAGTGCGCCCTCGGAAGTTTTGTGTTCTCTTGAAGCCACCTGGGTGGGCAAAACAGCGAAGAAGAAGCGAACGGGGTTTTTGCGTTGTATTCTTTCTCCTGCGATGTGGTACGGTGAAGTTTTCTACAGGGGGGAGGCACAGTGTGTTCCCGCCGTTTTTCCATTATGTAGTGCTGCCCGCGTAATCGTAGGAATTGGAAGTGGTGTGTTTTTCTGGTTGTGGCGTCAAGGGTTCATAATCCTAAGTTACCTTTCTCGCCTTTGGAAAGCGAACAGTGCTTTCCGAGCACGTCGAACACAAGAGGAGAGGCAAGGAATTCGTCAGTGTTGAGTTCTTGCCTTGTCTCGAGGTCCGATGTCTTTTCATTGGTTGGTGTAGAATCTGCCCAGTATACAAGTTCCGTACCAACGAGTAACGGAACTGTCTCCCAGCATTGTTCTACAGAATGTGTGATGGAGTTGGGCACGTCTACGAGGATTCAATATTTGCACGGTAGGCTGGCCCTGCGTCTGGTGGGAGCCGGTTGGAGAGTGGAGGGCGTATTTTTGCTCCTGGAATCCAGACTGTTAATGCTGCCAGTTTTTTCTACCCGCCGTTTTGATTTGTGAGATGCTGGGGTGCACGTCACTGCATGGGGTGCTGATCATCAGTTGGAAAGACTTCTGGAGTTGCGACGCAAAAGGCCTTGCGGTCTGGGTGGCCAAAGGGCTCTCAAGACAGCGAAGGTTCATCAGTCGCTCATTTCTGGTAGGCGCTGTGTTCCTCTTACACCATTTTGTGTGTTGGTCGGATTCTTGTCCCTGATGGCGAATGCATGTAGAGCATGTAGATATTTTTCCGGTCAATACACCAGCATCCTAGGCAGGAGATTTGTCGATGTGACGTTTCATCATGCCCAGGAGTGGTGTTGAGTCGGTTTAGACGTGAGCTCTCAAGTCTCCAGGCAGCTGTCGCTCGTTTCAAGCTGCTGGATTCGTGGCTAAGTTCAGCCGGTGTTTCTGGCAATGGCGGAACCGGGGAGAGACGCGTCACACATCTGTGCTGTTCGTAGAGGCGCTTGTCAAACGGATCGACGGCCTGCCTGTGTTGAACCGTGAAGGCGCTTTTGCTGTTCCAATTTTGTCAGGAGAATCTCGTGACGAATGAGGGATGTCTCAAAATTGTGCTGTGTTCTTTTCGGATAAAAACTGCACGAGAAAAAAGCATTGGAGAACGGACTTTTCGAATTGATTGATTCAGACAGACGTACGCCAGTGCTCATGGCGCTCTTTGTCGCCTATCAGCCTTCCGTAGTTTGCTTCATGTGTCAAACGTCGACCTACTTTGTTTATTCAGCCAAAAAGTGTCGTAGCAGATGCAGACTACTATCGAGCCGGTGAAACCCACCACTGTTACTCCCAACAGGTCGCAGACAGTACTATAGTAAGACCGCGACGGATTTCGTAGGGAGTTACATCATGTAGATCCATAGACACCAGTTACCGTATTTCCGGATTACACACAAGACCAAATACCACCACTCCCGACAGGCGACGAAGACGCTTTAATGGATTAGATGTGTTTGCAAGCAAGACGGGTCATAGCCCAGCTTTCTTCAAGAACTCCGCTGTGTAGGAAAGATAGGCGGTGTCATTGTGGCTCGTGAAAATGCGGCGCTGACACATAGTTAAGCAATCCGACCACAAATTTCGTCTGTGGCATCGAGATTCCGCTCTTCCACCACAGAGGGAGAGGGTAAGTTCAGCGTGGAATTAAGGTTAGCACCGCACAGCATACCAGTCGTCCCAACGGGGATTCTTACAACTTGACCTCGTCAGGATCGTCACGATACGTAGCAAGTGTTTTGCCTTAAAATAAGCTTATAACTGACTGGAGTCACTTTCAGTATCCGAGGCACTATAATGTGTCTGTTCGATTCGAATATAACACGGTTACGAATCGGGGATCATTTCGTCCAGAGACAATATCTAGTTTTAATTTGACAATTACACGGTCCAGCTACGTTCTTTTCTTCCATGGGAGGTAAAACGGGTCTCTGCTACCTGAGTCAGAGCTGAATCGGTGTCGTTCGTTTGACTAGAAGTCTGATTAGCAGTCCTCACAAATGTCTGGCGTCTGCCCACACTGTTCTACATTGCGCTCTTCCCGGTAGTCACTTCTACGCAAATGTGTGAGGTGGGACCGCACGTCTTCGCTGAAACTTCTGCGGCCCACCGTGCTTCTGATCTCTGTACGCCGGACAGCCGGAGCCGACATCAGTCGATACCTATCATTCACGGAAGATATTTTGAACGCGTTTGTTAATGTGTATCAGGACGATTAATTTTTGGTACTGAAGATGAGAAAAAAAGTCCTCGAGTTTGTCATTTCCGGCTATATGTATCTGACAACAAGAGGTCAGAACGTAGAGGAGCGCGCACGCCAGGCGCCCATTTGAACAGCAGGAAGGAGCACAGTAACAAATCCCCCCACTGACAAATACCTTGTGATATCGTTGCAGGACCTCCCACATAGCCATGCCCTTTCCACGATAGTCACACTAACGCCCCTCTTCTGGCCCCTAAGACACGGACGCTCGATGCTCCCCTGGAATACATGTGCCAAACAATACTCGAACGGCATTCACACCGAGGATACACGATGTCTGAAGGGGCAACGAAAGAGCGTCCACCGGGGAACGAGGAAAGATTTTTTCACCGCATCTTCCGACAAGGGAATGTGAATGGCTTTTCTTCACCACACATGTCAACGGATATGTTTCGCGATTTTGTGAATCAACTATGAACAATATCAGTAGTAAATGTCTTTCCGGATGTGAATACGTACAAAATCGTCACGGTATATATGAAACGTCTGCGTCATCCTAGCAAGCGTGAACAGTCGAATCAGGACAAGACTTTCCCGCTTCGACGTGGAGAGGGCGGACGGAAGAAGAAGCTAGCAGACACCTGATTCTTCTGTTCACTGGACAATAACTGAGGGTAAGAAGGGGAGACAGGATGACAGAAAGCTAAAATCTACGCCACTCGGTCAATTCGCACTGAAATCGGACGGCCGTCCAACATGTATTCATTAAACATTTCCACCGCGCGTTGTGCTCCCTCAGGGGTGGAGAAAAGCACAGTGCCCACTCCCTTCGAACGGCCATCGGGCATCGTCATGACATCGGCCCTGTGAACACACCACACATCACCAGAATCAGCTACACATCTGCCATAATCGTGCCGCTGGAAACGCCGCGGTCTTGTTTTGCAAGAGAAAGAACCCCTACTGTAGTGACGCCGGTTCTAGGACCCAGATTGTGTTGGTTGCGTGAACTAGAAACATTTCATGAATACAGTTACATCTCTTCCGATTTCCCATGAACGGCTTTACACGTTAGACTATCTTTGCTCCGATGGTCTATATGGTTAACATTCAGTCGTCTCCAGTGTGAAGTTTGAACAACGTATTACAGCTTAACATTCTGTGGTGCTAAGTTGATCAAATATGTTCCACTGTAAGAAGAGTCACCCTATAAGTATGATCGACGGGTCACATCCAGCAGCCACGCACTCCAATAGCCCTGCACGAAGGAGACAAACGGCTGATCTCCTCTCACCTGACGACATCACCGCACTCGCGGAACAAGTCCTTCAAATCTTGCCACGAAGTCCTCCAGGGCAAATTCGAGATGAAGACTTGTCGGCCGCTTCCGTCGCCGTGGCCGCCTGCGCCACCGGCGTATCCGCCACGCCCACCTCGGAAGCCCCCACCGTAGGCGCCGAAGCCCCCTCGCATGCCGCCGCGCATGCCGCCACGCCTGAACAGAGAGGGGCACACACACAGAGCGAGCTCCTCGCCATATACGTGACCGCATTTTGCGCAACACCCATCAGAACAACAGTGGCGCTCACACGCTAGCCTAGACACCACACGCCCGTCGGCCACGCAAATTGTCCTGCACCTTCCGTAATATAACTCGTAGAACGACTCGGGCGCTGCACTGCTGCTGGCGTGAGGACACCGCTGTTCGCATGAGGACTGGCGGCCGACACAGAATCTTCGCCCACGCATTGCTGTCGGCGTCACGCGCGGTCACGGCATCCCACGGGAGAAGCTAGTCTTCTTCGATTTTCGACGTCTCCCGAAGACGACCAAGCTTCAGTGTGACGCTCAACTGCGGCATCGTTTTTAACTGTGGCAGACACGTCTAGCATGTCCATTCCCTGGCTCGAACTGCATGCAGATATCGCGTGTTCCAGCATGTCTTCTTCCAAACTCTTTCGTCCTCCGCTGACCGCACCGCCGCCTCCGCCACGCGCCCCCAGCACTCTCTGCGTCTCCACCGCCAGCACGAAATACCGCTAGAAGCGACATCTCCCCAAACGAGCTGCATAACTACATGTATCCCCATCCCTCTGTGACGAAACGGTTGCAAATTCAGCGGCTGAAGTAGTTGGAAACCGCTGAGTGTACGTCCCGGCTCATTTCCCCAGATGACTTCGCGCGTCGTCCCCTGCTTGTCGTGGCGTCATACCCGCGAAATGCCCTGGGACCTCCGTAGTAGCCCATGTCGCCGTACATGTTGTAGGGAGGCGGACCGTTGAATCGTCCGCCATAGCCCCCGTAGTAGCCCCCGCCGCCTCTGCCTCTATACATCCCTCCGCCATAGTAGCCGCCTGCCCACATCGGGCCACCCCCTCTAGCCCCGTAACCTCCCCTGCTTCCATACCCGCCTCCGCGGCCGCCGCTGAACTTCTGTCCGTCTTCACGATCTTCGCGGACGAAAATCAACCGATCTGAAAACACAAGAAACGCGAACCACGCTGCTTACACGGTCACACAAGTCCATCGCGGCAGCGCTGTCCCAGGGTACCAGAAATTCCATCACTCGGCAAAACGCGGATTTGCACCAAAGTCAGTGTCGCCTGATGAACACCTCTTAAAGAGTAAGGCCTCTAGAATGGCACCAGCTGCGTCCCGCTGCCTGACCAAACCGCCCGCCGCGCCTCAGCAGAAAAGGCAATCCCCAGCTCGTGCTTACCAAATAGCTCCGTATCCGTGAGTTCCTTGATGGCCTTCTGGGCATCCTCAACGTTTGTGTACTCGACAATACCACACCCCTTGCTGCGGCCTTGAAAGTCCTCGAACACATCCGCTCGCAAAACTTCGCCAGCCTGCTTCATATGATCCTTCAAGTGCTGCCACCTAACTTTCCACGAGAGGTTACCCACGTACACCCTGCAGGTGGGTTCCTGAACAAACACGCAGAGTCCAGGCAAAAGCGGCGCACTGACCCCTGTTGGCAGCTGAATGTGTTCACTGGCAAGTCCAGTCCACACCCGAGCTGAGCGCGCTGCGCAGTGGCGTTAACTCACCGTGCTGGCGGTCCCCTCCCGCGGGAGTTGCTGTTGCTGTTCGTCCTGATGCACCACAAACAAAAGAGCAAGCACAAGAAATCTCGTCCACCCGTCGTCTGCGGACTAGAAACGCATCGGTGCACGGCAAAACAAGACCGGTCCACGCGCCGCGCTGTTCCCCCCCGAACGCCCTCATCCCTCCCCGTGAGAAAGGCGAGGCGCCGACCACTCGAGTCCGTGTTGAAACATCTAAACCATCGCAGAAAGTGTGCGGTGGCCTGTTCAATATGCAAAAGACGGCCGCCATGGACGACGTGCGCGGCAGGCAGGGTACCGCAACTCTCAGGGAAGCGCGGGCACTGCGAGCACCGGACAGAAAAAAGCACCACGAAGCGGCAGCGTGTGTTGCTAGTGAAAACCGACAGAAACTCGACAAAAATTCATGTCGCCTCGTCATTGATGTCTAGTGCCGCATGCACCCCGGCAAAGAAAATTGAAATCACTCCATCTCTGAGATATGGGCAAGAGGCAAGGGGATCGGGATTGTACAGACACCTGCTCCAAAAACCGGAAAGGGGTTAACGTACCGCTGGCATCCTGTCCACAGGTATGAAAAGTTTCCTTTAGCGAACGTCGCCAATCCTCAAACCTCACGATTCCTGACCGAAATCCCAACTTCACAACCACTGAAAGCCGCCTTCTCTTCCTCGACCTCACTCAAACTATCGACTATCTTCTCACCGTACAACTCCCTCGCTACACCAGCCCACAGAGGGCGGGGCGTGGGGCACACTGTGGAGAACGGAGCCACGCAGAAAAAGCGGCGTCCCCCCTTCGGTCGCCCACCTCGATGACGGTTGCGCGTCCAGTCCCGACCACTTTTTCTCCCAGGGGGGGGGAACATTGGTTTTCCACCATCCATAAAAGTGCGCGAAACA
Organism: Toxoplasma gondii ME49; assembly: GCF_000006565.2. Lineage (NCBI taxonomy): Eukaryota > Apicomplexa > Conoidasida > Eucoccidiorida > Sarcocystidae > Toxoplasma > Toxoplasma gondii. The sequence goes on along the minus strand of NC_031475.1, from coordinate 1,119,164 downwards.
GTATACGACGGCGAAGGTGCGTTAACACTGAACTCCGTCCCCAAGTCGAAACGCATATAACGCACCGGAAGTGCGTCCTCAATTTCGACTCCTATAGAAGCGAAAACGCATTAACTCTCCAGCTTCACACATTCATTCCTGCTGAACGCTCGACAACACGGAGACACAGATTGGCCAATGACGCCTTCCGCTGCGACGGTGCACAGGCCGGTGGACAGTCAGTCTCTGTTCGTCGTCTCCTCGGGCACATGTCTGCTTAATTCGGCACACCTCCCGGAGTTCACTGGTTAATTCTAGTGTGATGCGGGTGCAGAGAACAGTTGCACAGAGTCGAGGTCAATCTTGAATTTCTAGGGCAGTGCAGCAGTGTGGACAGGGACGTTGTAGTAGAGACAGAGGCGAAATCTAACGAGAAAAGCGTCATTGGTTTCACCATGGAGCCGCTCGGTCCCACGTCGGTTTCACAGTTGGGTACACGTATGCTAAAGGAATTTGAGTCCGTGCCCAGAGGAAGGGAAGCACGTATGTTTTCAGTTACACTTCAGTTCCTATGTTCTAATGGTGCAAGTGCCACGGGACACGGCGTTGTTTGATCAGAGGAGACAGATCAGCCGATAAAGAAGAAATAGGGAAGTGTCAGGCAGCGCTTCCCTCACCTTAAAAAAAATGGCAGCAGCTACTGGTCTCAGTATGCGGTACACAGGATCCGCACTACACGTTTGATGCAGATGTGCTGTGTAGCGTATCAAAAGAAAATGAAGCCGAATCACAGACTCAAAGTCACTACATCTCAACAAAACTGTCGCTTCTTAAGTTGCGAAGTGTCATTTGGGTAAACAAGGCAGGACTGCAAAGCTGAGAGATAAGGTAGCCGACATTGCGTTTTGAAGGGGTGATCAGCAGGGTACGTTAGAGGTTCGTGGCCTGCATAAAGTCTGGAGGCGGGGGACGTCGCCGCACTTTAGTGGTTATTCGTGGGCTAGTCTTCACAAAGGATCGAAATCGAGTGTCTGTGTACCATGGGAGCTCGCTTCAAGCGATTCGACTAGCCACACCCTCCCAGTTTACGAGGACACCGAATCACTTTGTGTTCCAGATAGACAACCTCTAAGCCCGCTCGAGAAGTGAAGAGGAATTGAGTTTTTTTTCGCATTTGTCACGTTTGGTTGGTATAGTCAAAATAAGTGTTGGGTCAATCCCGCGTTCTTGAAGAAGGCGCCATTGTCAGAAGAACAACCTGTGCGTGGAGGATCATTGCACGGGGCAATGTTCGGGTGCAACACTGGCATCACGAGCCATGAGAAGGTCATGCTTGTTTCCACCTTCGGACTGCTCATTATGTCTTGTGCTGGAAGAAGCTTTTTCGGGCAAGGCTTCAGGAACACGAATGAACCGCCGATGCCAACATCGACGGACTGGCCCTGTCACGTGGAGACGAGTGAGAATCTGGCCAGTTGTTTCCGGGTACGCAAGGAGCCGGAAGACCCTCGTACGACTGCAAGCTCATTCCACATTGGTGAACATCACGGTTCAGCACTTCGAGAGTATCTCGATCGTTGATAAAAACCGTCATAGTCTCTCTGGAGCTCCCAGTTGGAATACATGTGGAAGACCAAACCAGGAAAAAGTGAAACATCGAGGGAAAGCATAGGAAATGATTGAAACGTGTACCCGTTGAGAACGACATACCGGAGTTCTTCCCGATTACTGTCGCTTTGTCATTTCCATGATGCGAATCATTGGTTGTCGTTGGTTGAACGAAAAATTTCGAGAGTCCGTCGGTGTTTCCTCTTCAGATGGAGCGAGAGACGATCACCTTTCCGTGTGCGAAGGAGATCGTTGTTGAAGAGTGTCCAGATTCTGTCGCAGTCTCCAATGGGGTACGCATGAAAATGCGACTTTGGTGCGTTGTTAGGCCAAGTGTACATTGAAAGAGTCGCTACAGGGCCGTTTTGCCCAATTACCACAGCTTAATTCGACTAATAGAAATGCTGAAAAACTTGGGGAGCACCTGTATCATGCAAGGTGTCGCGCTGATGTTGGGTTTTACATTTTTATCCAGGCAATGGGCTCATGTGGACCTGATTCGATAGAAAGCTTTTCTGGTACCCACGCATTTAAGTGTCTATTGCAGACATTTATTCGTGCATGCCTATGAACGGTAAAATGTGTAATGACGTAAAGAATGACATACCTACATTTTTACTATGAATTCCTTAACACGCAATAACTACTGTCGTAGGGGACGGGTATGTGGTGATTCGGTTCGGGCAAAGTCTGATTCGTTGGTAAAGTGATTCTTTTGGTTAGGGTTTAGGACGGGCGGACCGTAGAAAGAGAGACCGTGTGGCTAGTGGATGGAATAACGCACGGGGCATTCCGAACAACAAGTATCGCTCGACCGGCCGGCAGCAGTCACAGCGGAGGCTGAAGACCCCCGAAAATGTTCATCAGTAAAGGTGCTTGACACTGTCTTTCTGCGTGTCTAAACAGCACTCGTGGCCGTCGGGTAGTTCGCTGCCACTGACCACCAAATCTCCGGGAAAAGGCGGAGTCGTTCTGCACTCGAGACCTGTAAGTGTTGGATCCTCTTTGCTTCACACATTATAAGGATGAAGGAAACGAACACAGAGGCGGGATTTTGTATGACCTGCCGTGAAATCAGATGAACCATTGCGGTATTTCTGTGCTCAAACAACGCGCGTCCTCTCTGTCTGCTATCTTGTGCTACGCAGCGCAAATTGAGTGGTATCGGGGTACTTGGCAGTAGTGTGCCTGGAACAACAAAATCACAGACCGCACCGAAGACGAAGGTGGCACCGGCCGTATGGAAAAGAAAGAGTACGGATGATACGATTGCGCCGTATGGCTGCGCAGAGGTACGCTTTCTCTCCTCTTGATGAGAGCTTAAAACAGCGTCAGTTCTTCCGAATAAACGTAGAAAAAATCTCAACAATGTAAAGTGTGTCTTTGGCTTTCGAAGCTACAAAACACAAGAGGTGCCATTGAATGACGAGGTGACACGCTCGGGACTGCCACCGCCGCGTTACCGCCATCGTTCAAGCTTCCTTTGACATGAATTCCCTGTTTAATCTTTCCTGGGGGACAAAAGTATGCACAGCCCCTCGTCCCTCAATGTAACAGCATTCGTGACTATCAATCTTCGAGTAGCGAACGTAGGACAGTATGTCGCCTCTGACGGGCACTGCAGAAGTGCACGTTAAAATGGATCGACTGGGGTCCACCAGACGCAGTTTCTGCACGAAGGCTTCACATGACTTCCGCGTACTGTGTTTCCGCTGTATAGGAAATTCTGGTTCAAAGAGAGGAAGAATGTCTCACTACAGTGGAGCAGGAGGTGTGTACGGACTACGAGGAGGAGGTGGATGATATTTGCTTCAAGACTGTACCTAAAGAGAAGTACAACTGCCCTGAGTTTGTCCTCATGCGGGTGTGTGACTATATCCACGTATACCCAGGAGCGGAGGTGCCGAAAGCACCAGCGATCAGTTTGGCACAGTCGAATGATCCGACGCACCTGGTTGAGGAGGCTACTGCACCTCCAACAAAAGGCGATCCATCTGCCGGAAGACCGAATGCTGGAAGGCGAAGGTTGTTCATACAAAAGTAGGGCTCAGGGATTATGTTAGTGTGGCACAAGTGGTGGCGTTCTTTGCAGAGTGCGCTGACAGGTGCATATCGGTATGTACTACGCTTCTACGCAGATGTACCGAAACACACGTGTGCATATAAAAACCCGGTAGGTCGGCATTGTTCCTCCTCTTCAGGGATATATTTATATCCGTACGAACGATTCCATTTACGCGTGTATACGCGTAACTGTGAAGGGTGGCCACTTCCGTATGCCAACTATTCTACTGCACGTGTCTTTCGTAAACGAGAGAGCCCGGTAGAATGTGTAGGTTCTTCATGGCTACATCTCCTCTGCACTCTCAGGAAAACTCCCTTCTCAATAGCAGGAGGTCCTTTTCCTCAAAAACCCCGAATGTCTGATTGGCCCAAACCACCTCCTGGGCTTTGCTATGGTGCTGATTGCCCGGCTCATACCGTGCCTCAGTGTTACAGGCAGCCTGTGAAGTTCAGCCGGCAGTGTGAAAGAGTAAGTGGAGAGCATCTTTTTGAAGCACGCTACGAACATCGGTACAAGTCTCCTGGATATTCTTGTTCCCTGTTCTGAAAGTTGCCAAACCCTTTGGGGATCTCATTCGTCGATTTGCTTTTCCATCAGTCTCCTGAGTGTGGGTGTTCTCCCTTCGTTCTTTGTGAAAGATCCTCGCATATTGCCTTCGCAGCACACAGCCCGTCTCCATCGTAGTCAGATGTCCTGGGAAGCCTTCCGCGCGCCCCGAGGTGTTCTGTTTCTGTCTCTTTCTAACTTCACATGCACATCGATGACAGGGCTCGAAAACTACATTAGTTGGAAGAAATGTGTTGGGAACAAATGCTTCAGAACTATCCTATGGCCCGAGATGGTGGGAACTAGTTGAAGAAGGCCGCTTTTTGAATTTTTTGTTGCCAGCCAACCTCGCTATTGTTGGTCTTTGCGTGGCACACCGAAGGACGAGCTGCCAGAAACGCGGCAGCTGATTATACGACCTTTTATGTTGTTCTCTCTGATCTCTTTTTATGTCTTTCAGGGGCCTTACCAGAAACCCTATCCGTGCAAAAATACAGTGAAGAAACGAGAATGTCATGTGAAGCCGGTGAAGAAGCGTACCCCATGTCTCAACGTTATTCCCACTACCAGACGCACGTCGTGCCGAAGTGGCGACCATAGGAGACTATCTCTACTTCGGTCACCTATTTCAAGGTCTCTCTTAATTCCTGCGGTCGAACCTCCTGCAGTGCCCATCTCTCATGCAACTGAACCGAGGATTATCATTTCGACGACAGGTTACGCTGTCGACTCAGCTCGTCCTCCGGCTAACATACACGAGGATTTCCATCAGTCCACTACTACAGGTTGGCTACCTCTCGTAAGTTACTTTTCCTTCGCTTCTTCCAATCACACAGTAGCCGGTGCTGTGGAAAGGCCTTATCGGACAAGCCACAATTCTGCGGACTCGCCGTCAAAACAGAACCTGTTCCACTCGTGGGTATTTGTCTAGTACAACAGTTACCTGAACACATGGTGTTTGAAGAGATCGAAAAATCATGCAGATGTGGCACTTGCCCAGTTCGATACGGAGAGGTTATCCGATGACCCTTAACTGTGCACAACACCGTTTTGAAGACCATGGTTTGTCATTAGTGTAGATCCACGATGAGAGGAAATTCCTCGGAAATCGCAACATGGTGCCTTCCAGTCTATTACGTGATGCATGCGCAGCCGGTTATCTCCGAATATTTTTCGCTTGCGACATGCACATAAAATCTATCTGAGTCCAAATACATACTCGTGGTCCCTTGCAGACGGCACAATCGCTTGTCCTTTGTGGTGTGCAGAACACAGGTCCTCAAACCTTCTCGGTACAGACAGGCAGGCCATGCCACTTCAGCACCAAGGCTGTTGTCGCGGAGTGCACGAAGGAGGTGTTTATGCCTCAGCCATACCCTTGTTTAGAAGAACGCAGAGCAAAAGAATGTTTTCCAGGCCTTAAAACCGGAAATGAGAAAGTGCGACTTGCCAATGACGCGTCTGAGTTTTCAGATTCTACGCAAGATCCTTTTCCAGTCAGCGCTGGAAAACTGAAATTCCTTCCGTCGTGGAAATAGACCAGAACCAGAATTGTTTCGCCTCTTTTTGTTGTGCTTTTTGTTTCAATGACAGTGTTTTTGGCGGAGTTGTTCCCCATCGTTTTCGTCGCTCGTGGTCCGCTTATGACAAAGTAGAAAGCTTTCATAAAGAGACAGCCACAATGACGCCCTCCTTCCACTTTGTTCACATGCATACAGCATATGCATACATACATATGTACACAAATACGCACATGTAGCATTTACGGGCCCCGGCTTCCGGCGGAGACCTTTCGGACAAAAGTCAATCGCGCCTTTGCGACAAAGACGAATCCTTCGGTTCGTGACATTGTTTGCCGACTGCTGAGGCACAATCGAATTTCTTTTCCGCTCGTGTTCTTGAAAACTCTATACTGCGCAGTCAAAAAGGCACCGTCTATTCTTCACGTTCCATCGAGGCCTTCCACTTGCCGTACTCCGTGTCCGAGTGGAACCGGCCCATGTTAACGAAGAACGGGTGCGTGGGGAGGAAGTCCTCCACAATCCAGTTAGGACCGCGCTCCTGCAAAACACAACACATCCGGTGAAGAGAGGGTTTTGTCAGACAGTGGAAGGTGCATTCTAGTCCGCTCGGGGATAACTGGTCAGATGCAACATTCGAAGTTCTGATCCTCGGAACGTATCAGCACCTCCACATCGCTTCGTCACTCCCTTGTTACTGACCGAGAAGTCTACAAGGTTGTCGCGACATTTGAGGCAACCTCCGAGAGAAATCGGTTCCACTTTTCAAAAACAGAGACACAGCGAACACTCCCGCTTCCGAGCACGAAACATACTTTGCGTCTGCGATCCAGGTAGCGGGTGCAGGGATTCGAGTTCTCCGCGCGGTCACGCTCCTTGCTCGCTTCCATCCATTCGATTGTGAATCGCTTCGGCCGGATGCCTGCAGAAAGCAACAATGATCAGGAGTTCGGTAAACGCCCTACGATGCGGTAACAAGTGCCCGCATAACACGGCTAGCGAGGACCCTTTCAACTGCGCAGTGGCGTAGTTTCGAAAGTCCATAGGATCGAGTCTGAGCTGCATTCGAATTCCTTGACGAACTGCATTTGTACTCGTGAAAGTCACAGTCGCAATGCGAGAAAGGAGCGGATCTGACGCCACACCAACGCTGCTGACGCGATAGACATCCAGCCTTCTCCTCGCGAATCGTGCACACCTCTGGACGCATGTCTGAGGGGAACGAGGAACAGCGACAACTTCCCCCTGTGGCCTCACCATATGTGCCAACGCTACACACGGCGAATGTTGTAAATGTGATCAGAAGGAAAATTGGGACGGCGATTACAGCGGTGTGGTACTGAAGAAGGAAGGCCCTGAGAGGAAAAAAGGCCCAGCGGGAACAGTGCAGAAAGCAAGTCATGTGTTCAGCGAGGAGAAAGACCTCAAACAAGACAAGGACTGGAGTAGTCCACGAGGCTAGCCAAAATCAAGCATTGATCACCATCACCCCCGCACTCTCCCCGTGAAGTTTGCTTTTCTAAACTATCCGGTTTAAATGAGCTGCTCGATATGCCCACCCAAATCACAGCGCACGTGTCACTTCACTAGAAACGACTCTACACCAATCAAACAACCGGATACCATGAATCACACCTGAACTCAACCATCATAGACAACACCACGGGGAGAACTGCGCATACCGACCTGCTGCACTTTTCGCCTCTTCGAGAACGCATGAAAGGCACGAATGAACTTATTCAAGTGTAAAAGACCCTGCAACCCGTCCCACCGAGTTCCCAGCCCAAGCACAAATTGGCGCCGCAGTCCCTTTCTTTGGATTTGCTGTGAGAGCTTGTGATAAGTAGCGACAAGTCGAGTAACCTTCTCTAAACAGCAGCACGCCCGGAGAAAATATGCTCCCAGCGTTCGAAAGTACCGCATCTGTACGGTGGAATTGATACACGCTCGGGCCGCGTGTTCTTCGTTACGGGATGTGACAAAACCCTTACTGGAGAGGTCTGGAGTCTCTTGCAAAGACTCCGCGGTAGGCAGTGTGGAAAACGCCGACGGGAAGAAACGACCATCTTTCCCAATCGTAATTGTGGTCGTAACTGATCTGATTAAGGCGGTAAACCTTGGGTGATCCGTCGGGATTGTACTCTCTTGGTGGAGGCGACGGAACCTGGGAGTGGTACGGCAGGTTCGCGATTTGCCTCTTCGCCCCCGAGAGGAACCCATAACGCACCGAGGGCGCAAAAGAAGACGCCCGACCTAGCAAGCTAGCAGGCAACATTGTTACTTATTTTACTGTCGCCGTCATGAAACACCGAAATTGTTTTGGTAGCCAGTCCAGGCAACCCGACTCCGTAGCCCCGGTTCGCGAAAATGCACCACAAGAAAGGCGTTGTTTACGCAAAACCTTTCCGAGTACGATACAAAAAGACCGATCGACTAAAGTGACGGATAACGTTTTAGTTGTTCGTACAAACGCCTTTTCGTGTGAGGCGGCGGAAATCAGGCGTCTACAGTTTCGACGGTGGCGAAGCGCGCATGCGTGGCTACACAAATTCTCAGGGCATGCGAATGTCGGCTGCACCCCCTCTGTGACGAAGCTGGATAGATGACTAGAGAGTGAGAGTCACCTTGGGAATTCGTGGTCACACACTTTACCCGAAGGACCGCAAATCGGATAAATTGGCGAGCAAGTTACTTCATTCATCTGTCTCATACCCCGCCTCGCGTTTTCAGCGCCCTGCGCATAAAACTCGTTTCTATGTGGTTTCGCGATGGTCCTGTACAACTGATACGCATGCTGGTGAAGAAGATTCCACACTTCTTGCCCCTCCACAATGAGAACTCACAGGACGCGACAGGCGTACAACAGTAGTGCATGTCTACAATGATTCAGATAGGAAACCGCGTGCCGCGTTCCCACTACACACCCGCCAGAGTAAGCGTAATAACACTATGTCACCTCCAGGTATTTGAGACTCCTGCGCTGCTTGTGTAGTTTAGGTGTTCCAGGCTCTTCGCAGCTGCCGACCAGAAACAATATTCGTGACTGATCAGTATCGATAATTCTTGTTGGAGCTTCATCTCGAAGATTATCATCTACCTCTTACCACGCCAATTTCTTTCATTAATCGTTCCTCTACAGTACGCCGTGTGTGGAGCTTTTTGCAACGATACCCCACGTGTTCTCCTCAGTATGCAGTACCATTCTCAAGAACATGTTGTCTGACACCTGTAACACACTGTTCGAGACTGCACGAGAGATGTAGCCAATTACCTCCTTGATAGACGCATCTTCATTTCTGTTCGAAGACGCTTAATTTTTTACTCTACCTCATTCAGAAATACCGGACACTACGAGAGGCCCTATGCATTAGTGATCAGTTGAACCGATGCACAGGTTTTACTGCGGCAGGATAGAAGTGGTGCGAGTAGCTATATGGAGTGCATGCTCAAGATGAGGCGTTCAGTTACCTCTATGTGTAGAGCTACTGAGATGCGTAGTGGATAAGTGGAAGTTGTGAGTCATTGACGTGGAATGATAAGAGTTCTCCGGGGCACCTGTATCACCTTCCAGCGAAGAGCTTCACCCGAAGCAGCAAATCCAGAGGTACCCCTGTGACTTGTGTGACAATAACGCTCTGAGAAATTGCCCCGAGCAGCAGTTCCACTACTCCGTAGACTTCAGAGTAGGAATAACTGTTTTAAACCGAAAGACTCGATGCCCATGGACATTTGCGGAAACCAGGCCGCAGGTTGCCGACAGGTACCAAAGTCCTTTATGAGGCAAGCATCCCATATTGCACGGCATCTCACTACCGTGGAATATACAAAACAACTGAGAAGTCAAACGGGCACATCGCCACTGAAATCCATCACGTAGAGTCCGTCCTTCCCTCGGCGAGAGCTCACGCACACCTGTTCATTCACATCACATTCACACAAGAACAGTTAGTCCACTGTCGCACTCGGACCGCCTATTATTTGGTCCGCTCTTGCAGAGCGCTTCGCGCTTCTACTGCCCGTGCACATCTACTCAGTCTGAAAATCTACATCGAATCGAGCAGCTACCTTCCCCTTCATTGGACTGCCTGGTCGCGTATGATTCCACCCGGCGAGAATGCGCCCGGCTGCCGCACGAGAGAGGTACCAACAGCCCCAACTGACCCAGTAGGTGAGGGAACAACGAAACTCACCAGACATAAAGCTGCATTTGCATGCAGTTCCGTGACAGGTCCATCGTACTGGACTGTGCAAACCGATTTGGTACAACGCCGCAGATCCCACAGCTGCAGAAAGTGCAGAGAACCAAAGTTGGCTGTTCCCACTCTTGAGACTTCTCGTGTACCTGCTTTCTTACCGCTCCGCCAGAGATCACTCGCCCCCCCGATGGCAAACACAACATTCGCCATCTACGCAATGTCGCAGACGAGATACCAAAGGTGTGCACCTATCACCTGTTGAGACACTTGCTTCCACTTCAGTTTGTCCATGTACAACCGGATGCAGCCGGAACCCTGCCATGTCGCCGCGTTTCAGCTTTGTCGATGAATAGATTGTTCTTGCACGAACCGAGTTCGCTCCAGAACGCCGCAAGAACGCGCATTTCCTTTCACCAAGGCTTACTTTGACAACACCATCTGTGTCGCCTGTTACCAGCATGCGCTGGTCGGGACCCGCGGCGGCGATGCTGCTGATTCTACTGTGGTGTTCGAGCAAAGTCAGCTGTCGATCTGCGCACAAGGAGATGCACGTCTCGACAGACACTCCCAGTTTGTCTCCTCACTCTTCGTTCAACAGACAGACACCACGAAAAGAGCGCTGAAGGCACGGTGGCTGCCGTGTGGCCTTCCGCACCGCCGTGTCCGGCTACTTCCAGTGACCCCGCAGACGAAGAGACAAGAAACTCCATGCCAAAAAAGCGTCTCGAAAACCAAGGCCAGGCGCGCTTGTTCTACAGAGGCAGTTGCTCTGCACTTCCTCACACCCGCGGGCTTTTGTCCTGTGTTCGCCCGACAACTCATCCACCGGCTCTCGATCGTACCGTCGGAAGATGAACACCCCCCCAATCGCATCAGTGAACTCAGCATAACACACAACTACGACGTTGCACTGTATTCCCTTCCACAGGAATGGCTCCAATACGAAGTCGACCGGCGTATTCTATCGATGGGAACAGGCGCCATGGTAAGGGAGAGAGGAACTGATCGGTCGCCTCGCGCGGCTTCGCCAAGCTTTATGCTTACCCCTGTGAACGCCGGCACTGGGTTTTTGTCGCACATCCCAGATCTTGACCAGAGCATCGTATGCGCCCGATGCGAAAACCGTCGTTTGTTGACGACGCGAACACAAACAGCCGGATGCAGCCTCTTCATTGCAAGGAGTCCTCGCCAGCCAGCAGACAGCCGATACCTCGCCTTCATGTCTAAGGACAGCAGCTCGAAAAACACCATCAAAACGATGGTGTCGAACAAGAACATGCACTCCCGCACAGTGTGCGTCGATCTACGGGTTTCGATGCCGTCGTTTTATATCAAAATGTCCTCTTCAGATCGGTATGGGAAGAGAGCGCTTTAGGGACAATGCGTTGGCACCATTTTCTGCACTACCATTCGGCCCTAGCGATCTTGTCGATACTCGATACGGGGAGCAGCTGACAGCGTCGTGGCTGGTTGTGGGGCACAGACAGACGAGTAAAACCCAGTGCAAAAAAGAAACCAGCATCAAACCAGACAACCTCATTATAACTGAAACCCACCCCGAGAACGTCTGAAGCCGGACGAAAGGGTCTGCAGCGTAGAGGCTTATGGTGTCATCGCGGCTGCCCACCAGCACCCGACAGTCGCCAGTGGCGGAGTGGATCCCTGGGCCACATCCAGCAGCATCCATCGCCAAAATGCCGTCTGCATGCGCCGCAATGATGGCGGCGGCATCCAGGCTGATCTGGCCCTCGTAGAGACTCGCCAGGTTCCAGCAGACGAACTCTCTGAGACACAATGCCCGAAGACATGCGCACGGACAGCTTCCTGGAGAGCTGGACAAGACAATCTGGTAGACAGACGAAGTTCAGGCTGAAAGTCATGTACATGTCGGACAGACCAATATGACTGTCTGTGTCTCTCCCACCCACTCGTTGATAGGAAAGAAATTCATGTTCTCTTGGCTCTTCGGTTTCAAACAAAAGCTCGGCTACCACGCGAAGAACGGAAGAGAGAGAAACAGCGCCCGCTGTGCAAGGCGCCGCACATGTGTAGATGGGACACAGAAGACTGGAAATTGCGTTCAACACGGTGCACGCATGTGGCACGCAGTTTCCAGTCACTGGCACGAGCCAGCGCCTCGACGTGACTTTCTGAAACGACCCGCGGTCTACCCCGCGTATCCTACCAAGCTTGATCGGGTACTCGCTTGACAGATACGGAATTGTTTCTCTCATTGAGAAGTACAAAAACGACCAGCTCGCTTGCTTATCCGCATACGCCGACGGAACGCTCGCTGTAAAGCGCCCTACCGGTGCCATCTGTCGAAGCCAAAGAGGAGACCGGCGTCGTCGGAGAACGCGTACCGGAACTGCAGTGGATGCAGTCCATTGCCGTCGATGTCGAGTGAGCAGACAAGCTGCAAAGACATCCAAACAGATACACACGTGACAGGAGAAAAAGCGTTTAGCCTCGGTGTTTACATTTCACGATACGTACCATCGTGCTGCACGCTTCCACGTAGTTTCGTTTCCAAGAGCCATCGTAGTAATCAACAGAATCCCAGGGCGGCGGCGCTCAAAAATATAAGCGAGGGATTCCAACGTTGTCTTTTTGGGTGCCAAAGTGTTTCTTGCGAACATGCTGTCAAAATGTGGATGCGAAAAAGAGAATCGTTTCTGTGAGGCTCCATACTCACAGCACGAAAGGCGAGCTTTCACCCTCACAGGGCCTACCATGAGACAACTGACTCTCTACAAAACAGGCGGCACCCCGCGAAAACCATTATGGAGAACGAATCCATGATTTCCCTCCAGTCACTCCGGTAGTGTGTTCACAGGGCAGGTTTTCGTCATTCATTTGAACCATCAAGAAACAGCGAAGTTCCGTACAGGAGACAACCAGAGAACGACCCTGTGATTTCCACTACTCCGTGAGCATCCCTCAGCCAAGTCGTAATGCCAGCTTAGTACAGCGGATGTGGTAATCTATTCGTCCCGATCTAGAATGGGAGTTCGGAAGCCGTGATGACATTCTTCACTCCACCAGAACGCGCATACTCCCCAGAAAAAGCTAGATTCCAGAAACCTCGGAATCGCGTTTAATCCTGTGTACCAGAGAATCGAGGGTCAGCTGTTATCTGATGGGTATTGCACTGTAACTTCCATTGTGACAGCATCTGAGACCTCCCTCCGCAGAAACGATGTTTTTCTTTCTTCTGCGCTCACCTGCCCACTGTGTAGATCGTAAACGCGTCCTTCGCAAACACTCGCAGCTCCAGTCGCGCCTCCTACGCTTCCGCACTTTCTTCGGCGCCTGCCGCCCACGCGAGTCTCCCCAGCCGTCTCCATCACGGCCGCGGTTCCGATCGTACACGCCATGCGCCCTGTCTCGGTGTGGATGCGGCAGGAGAGCAGAGTGGCGCTTCCCCTGGCGAATCGCGAAAGCTCGTGGACAGGTGGCCTGGAACACGCGCTCAGGGGTCGCATGCATGCAGGGGTCGAGGGCATCGAGCAGCCCCTATCTCCTCTGTGTTTCTGGCTGCCTTCCGCGTGGGCAGATCTGCTCGGGAGGCCACCCTGGGGCAAGGAAAACTCCTTCCAAGTCCGTTCGCTTCCCTTCTCGCGGCCCTGGTCTCCAGGCGTGTCTCCGAAGCCTCCGTCGGCGGCGAGGAGTCTGGCCTTGCGCCTGCTCTCGGATCTGTCGCCTGGACCTTCTTCGCTGTCCGGCACAGGATTTAGGGCCGGCTCTAGAGCGAAGGGAGGGGGTGAGCTGCAGCTTCGGGGTCGCTCCCGTTCGTTCATGGCCTCAACTGGAGACAGCGAGGGCGACTCAGGGAACCCAGGACACGGTTTCCGGCCGCTGCCACTCGGCTTCTTGCTCCTTGTCTTTCCGCGTCGCACGTTCGCCCCTTGACTCCCCGCGGCACAGGCGCTGAGACCTATCGCCTGGCCTGAGAAGGCTTCGGAGGAGCTGCTCAAGCCGCGCGCGCTGCCGAAGTCCGCCGCTTCTCTGCTTCCGAGAGACCCCGCCCCAGAGGTCCGGTTCTTTACGTTGTTTGGCGCACAGCCTGTTTGGTTCCAGAGGTAGATTTCGTACGAGTCGAGGTCGGAGATCGTTCGTTCACGGGATTTCGAGGCCGGGGCCAATACCGGCGTAAGCGCCGGTGAGTTCAGCAACGTGGAGTGGACATCCGGTTGAGCGCGGGGCCCTAGCGACGGAGACAGAGCCTGAGACCGACTCTGTCTTTCCTTCAGTCTGGTTGGCTCCTTCTCCTGACGGGCTGAGAGCGGGGCGCTGCAGCTCTTGGCGTGCTCGTAGACCGCTACCCTGTCCGCCGAGGCGGTGAAGAAGCACGACCGTTGCTCGAGAACCGCGTCGAGACCTTCGTGGACAGAGAAGAATCGGGGCTCGAAGGTGAAGCCCACGGAAGCGGGGAACTCTTGCTCGTCGTTCAGGTCCATTCGTCCTTCTCCCCAGGCTTCTCCAAACTCTTCTTTCGCGGAAACGCCGCGACGCGCGCTGCCGCCAGATCGTCTGCGGGTCGACACGGGTGCCTCACCGAAACTGGCTCTGAAATTGTCATCTCTCTGTACCTCAGCGCCGCAAAATCCAGGGCCTTGGCTGCGGGTCCCCGACAAGTCGCGTGCGGAGTCTTCCACGAGATCAAAACATGGTGGCGGATGGTGCCTTAGAGCCTCTTGAGGGTCCGACAGTTCGCCTTGCGTGATGGCGAACGGGGGTAAACGCGAACGGCTTGTAGAACGCTCGCGGGGGACATCCGGGCTGACTGGACCGACCTCACCATTGCATGGCCCACACGCAAGTTCCGAGACTTCCCTGGCTGTCGACCCCGCTCGCGACGCCCGGCGCTCCGAAACAAACGACGAGCGCCGCGAACGCCGCCGCTGCAGTTCCGCGGAAAAAACTGACTGAACCGCGCGGCACGAACAGAGCGGCGACTGGTAAGACGGATGCAGAGCCACGGAAAGCAGCGAGTGGTCGCTGCTTGGGACTTGGAACCTCTGGCACCTCCCGGTTGCCCAGTTGTGGAGTGTCCGGACACTCCAGAGGAACTGCCTCCGCCACAGGCCGCTGTGCGGTCCGAGACCCAGTATCAGCGGCGGCGTACTTGGCGGCCAGCCTTCGATCTCGAGGTTTCCCGTTATGAATGGCGATTTCGGCGTTCGTCCCAGGAGGTGCACAGGTAGGCCATTTTCAAGAAACGAACTCCGAAAGAAATCGCCTTCTGCACGCAGCTCGGCACTCGATCCAGGACAGCCTGAACCTCGTGGCGGCACCGAGTCAGCGCCAGACGCGGCGTTGGACGGCTTTGAATCTCGAGCAGATCTCGCAGCTAAATCCGCATCTCGGCAGCGAGGAGTGACTGTCTCACCGGCCGCTCCACTCGGTTTCCGCGAAGCCCCGCCGTCTGGGGACTCGCAGCCGGCGTCCTCCACTTTGAGGGGTTGCGAGCAAGGCAGGACATCTGGCGGCACTTGTGTGTGAGGCCAAAAGTGGAATTGCCGATCTAGCCACCAGGTGTACCAGAGCGGATCGAGAGAGGCGACAGTCATGGCGCCTCTGCATACGGGTGAGACAGCAGCTAGAGCAGCCGCCTCGCGCGGGCCGCAATAGGCCAGAACGTACCGGAGCACATCTTCGCTGAGAAGTACATCCAGCGCAGACCAGCGAGGTCTCGCCTTCTCCGTTTTCTCTTTTTCTCCCAAACCGAACCAAGCGCAGTCCGGCGGATTTGGTAGCTGTGCGCGCACCAAGTGAGAGTCTCCAGCGCGACGCAGGTTCCGCGGGGGAGTCGAGATCGCCCGGTGCAGGGTGCTCGAACTTCGCGTGCGGCTCGCCAGGCCGTGTCTGCATGCGTCGAGTTGTGCATCTGACAAGAGGGAAGTGACACGGGGAGACACCAAGGCGGCGCGGCAGAGCGTTCCCCCTGCCGCCTCGTCTTCACTCTTCGCCCCTCGAGGCGAAAGATTTTCATCGGAGACAGACGCGGGAGGCGGGCACCGGAAAGCCAATGCATGCAGTGGAGCAGACAGGAACTCTCTGCCGAAACGATCTGGAGACTCTGACGCAGCGAGGCTGGAGGAAATGAAACTTCGCTGCCACGGCATTGGGAGGCAGCGCCGGTCTCAGTGAGGCGGCGACGAGGGGGAAGGCCAGAGGCGATGCGACACTCAAAAAAAAAACAGCTGCTCCTTTAGCTCTACAGAAGCACGCGTGGTGAAGAAAAGACACTGAGAAAGGAAGAGGAGAAGCTAACCGGCATTTACACACAAGAGTTGGAGTAGCTGTAGATGAATGGTCGGCGACACTTGCAGGACGGGGAACAAAGGGTTGCCTGGCTGCGTGGGATCCAGTGAGTGACTCTCTGGGGTCTTTCCCAGAAAACCGTGTTCTACATACTCTTGCTACGTCTAGCATACAGCAAGGCCGCGGAAGCATTCCCCGTCTCAAGAAGGAAAGACTTTCGCACACTCGGGCAAGGTGGAGCGAAACTGACGGGCGAGTGGCTTCGTTTTTCAACGACCATTATTCTCGGTGTGAACGACGGATGGTCGGTGTGCTCGCTGGTGCAGGGCATGCTGGTGACAGGATCAGCGGGGTTTTGGACAATTCGAGGTCGCGCAGAGAAGCGAGGAGACAAACGGTGGTGAAGATGTTGACGAGAGAAGGAACGGAAGAGGAACTGACGGCTAGACAAAGCGAGAATGACGGTTTGCACGAGCACTGACGACCCGGAAAGAGACGGCTGGGGATCGTCAGTGCACCGAAGACTTCGGTTTCGTCGCAAACGCGAAAACTGGGAATGTGGCGAATGTTCTAAACGACGCTCATTTACCAGACGGAATATACTTTCACGAAAAACGACCTCTGTTGCTGGAGGCACCTAGGCGAGAAAGCGTGAAGACAAAGCGCGGACGGCGAGAGGGCGTCTGTGGCATACTTTCGGTGGCGTCGGACCAGTGAAAAGCCTACACACGGGACTTGTGTAAGGAAACGGGAGGTACACACAGAAAAGGATCGCAAGCAAGCAACTCATTGTGCAAGAACCTTTAGAACAGGCTCTTCTATCCTCGTCTCCCTGCCCCTGTCCCTCCGCTTCTGAGAAAAGGTGTCTTGCGGCGGTTTCTCCGTACGACAACTGAGAGCTGCCTCTCCAC
This sequence comes from Toxoplasma gondii ME49, assembly GCF_000006565.2. NCBI lineage: Eukaryota > Apicomplexa > Conoidasida > Eucoccidiorida > Sarcocystidae > Toxoplasma > Toxoplasma gondii. Next base: position 1,102,072 of record NC_031475.1, on the reverse strand, counting down.
AGTCTTGTTTGGGATAATTCGCCCACGATGTGACACATGCAGGCGTTTGGACGGTTCCTGTGCGAAATTCAGGACTCGATCTGTCGGATGTGCTCTCTCAGATGCAGCGCCGAGTCTTCCGCTGACACAGACGCCACACGCAAAATGGCGAGACACCGGCACCCAGGCTCCACTCGAGTGCTTGCTGCTCATCCCGCCGTGCTCGAGAAGGCGTCTTCTCTCCATGTCGACAACTTTTGTCGGAACATGTATCCTCTACCATCCGTTGAATCAAGGACTGAACGCTGTCGTACATCTTTGTAAATGCGTGTTTTCGATTCGTCACGGTCACCCCGACTTTTGTCCCGACCAAACCCACTTGCTGCACAGTTGCACACCGAACAGTCGGCGCCGTTTCAGTCCCAGCACTTTTGTTCTCGTCTCCAGAGACACACTGGAGAGAATCTACTGCATATTTCTTGTCACGTTGCGTGTCCGTCGTGGCGCCATTTCTTGAAACAGGCATCTTGAGGCAAATCTGGACTTCACGCGGATCTCAGCGATAGTGTGCGGTGCACGTACGGTTCCTCACAGGGGTGGGGATTTTCGCGGCCCCGTGCACACCTTTCCAGCGCACTTTATCGTCTTGATCGTGTAAAGATGCTTTCTCCACTGAGCGAAGAGTAGGTTGTTGAGCCTCTGGAGCTCGATTCAGGTGCCTCGTAGACCCTCTATTCTCTCCGGTTCAGAACGGCTGTTCGTTTTCCTCTTTCGTCCCTACACGGGAGGTCTTTGTGAAACCAGTGACACTTGGCGGCGCTGGACTCTGAAAGACGTCAGCCTGACGAACTCAGCTGCCTGGCAACTCCTCTTTCTCCGACACTGCTGTGTAGTGAGTCCATGAAAAGCGAACGTGTCTTTCTAGAGGAAGAACTCGGCGCGTTCGAACTTCTCTGTCAAGGTAAGACAACTCAACTTCGTGTACACCACACAGGCGGTGGCGCAGCGGTGGCAATCTGCGCCTCCAAAAGCAAACCCGTCTCGCCAGCTTCGCCCACCGTTTCCCTCGTACCGTTTGCTTCCTCTGTTGCTCCGTACCTGTCGCCTCAGGTCCAGGGGGCGCATGGCAAGCGGCTCGCGACTCTCTGAGGCTTTGCTTCCCAAAAGCCAACTGCGACGAGTCTCGGCTTCCCTCAAAAATCGACCCCAAGAAGTGCCGCACACTCCAAGTGGAAGCGACCAGGCAAGTTGCGAAATGTTTCCTTCCTTCCCTCTCTTCTCCGCCTTGCCTTCTCCTTTGATCCGTCCACGGACATTTCCGTTTCTCATGGGCGTCTGTACTCCACCCCCATCCTAAAGTTCTCGTCTAGCCATCGAAGTTCTGCTTTCACTCCCCGAAGAGCTTCGCATCTGCCTTCCACCTTTTTACCGTCGGTGCGTCAAGTGCGTCGTAACATTTCACAAAGGGCTCAACTCCGTCCAGGAAGCAGGAGAGCACCTGCATAAGCATTGAGGACGCAGCCATGAGAAAAGCCGGCAGAAAAGGATTCGTTGACAGCGCCGTAGGAGGGGAGCATCCGGATCCGGCAAAGACGTGGACGAAGAAGAACCACGCCGCGGAAATGTCTGCTCAACAAAACATCGCCGCGTCTTCCCCGTCGACGGAACAGAATCTCGATTCGTCTGGTGACCTACGCCAGTTTGCTTGTCCATCTCGGGCAAAGGCAGGCTGTCAAGGATGCAATGGAGTTTCCCCCTCGCGAAACTCCGCCGTTTCAATCTCTGCAGAAACCGATTCTTTCTCGTCCGAGTCCAGAGATCACCAGGCAGCCTCTTCTTCATGTGGCTTATCTACGGAGACTGCAACTGCCGACGGCTCTGCAAACAGTCCCCCATCCCCTAGAAATCGCAGTGGACTCTGTCCTCCTCTTTCTCTTCCGTCGACGCACTGCCAGAGCGGCACTGAACTGGAGAAGGCGCATTCCAATGATGCGTGTCAAGACCACTCTGTCAGAGACGGTTACGCCTTACATTGCAGCGGGCACTCAGCGGCAGAGTATGACGGTTCAGAGGCGTCTCCGGCGAAGGCAAGAAGCGACGAGTGGAGCCGTGACATGGGAGACTCTGCGGACGCAGAAGTGGAGTCGTGGGGAGCGAGCTTGGGCCTCCCGGCGTCTCTCCAGCAGGTTGCAGCGACAGACAGTCCTCGAACATCTGCGAGCTGCGAGGCGTCGGAAACCAGTGAAGCATGGCGCCGGTCGAAATCCCAAAGACACAGATGGGGTCCTTCTCTGGGCGTGTGCCTCTTTGGACTCACTTGCCTCGCTGGAACTTTTTACGGAAGTCTGACATGTTACCTGGCCTCCTACCTGCGCCAGGTGGGATTGCAGAACGTGGCAGTTCGAGAGATGCTGCTCGTCTGTGCTCTCCAAGGCGCGCTGCAGGGTAGGTCCGCAATGGAGAGAATGCGTTTGAACGCAAGACAAGTGATGAGCGAAGAGGGCTGGGAGACTCCTGCTTCGTTGCTTAGGGAACTGGGTCTGGCTTTCATTGAGTCTGAGGTATTCGCGTCCACACGTAGGTGCGGAAGCGACTTCGGGGCATCCTGATTTACCCTAGTTCCTTCAACTCCATTGGGTTCTTCTCTTCACAAAACACCCCTCTTTTTTTGCTTCTCACTTCCATTCTCTGTGCAGCCCTGGCGACGCCTTTGTCGGTCAAGTTGCTTTCCTTTCTCTCGCTGCCTCTCGCGGCCCTTCTCTCTGGCTGGCTGGTCACCGGCTCTCTGTTGCTCTCCGCTTTTCTCCTTTCTGCTGATGTCCTAACTGCGCACCCTTTCCTGTTCTACTGCGTCTACGCCGGCGTGGGCGGCCTCGGCGCTGGCCTCATGCACGGCGTTTCCCTTGGTGGTCGGCAGCGGCCAACCTTATACGCTGGAGAACGGAAAACCGGGTGCAGCATGTCCGGTGAGTTTCCCCCGTTTCTCGGTGTCTTACGCAACGGGATGGACGCTTTTGACGCGTGGCGCATGTGGAGGGTACTCGACTCTTCTCGGGTTTGACCGCCGCTGCTGGGACTGTATATACTGCCAAGCGTCCTGTTCCAAATAGAGATTTCACCGGCAACCTAAAATTCACAGAGCAGCGGGGAGCCTCCTCAAGAAAAAAAACTCAAAGAGGTCGCTTGTGTTTTCTCTACCTTCTCCTTCAGGTCTCTTCTTTGGTTTCCGCTGCTTGTCCATGGCGCTCCTGCCTATCGTCCATTCCCTCTTCCTCAATCCCGACAACTTGAGCCCCGCTAGCGTCTCTCCGACGGGGACTCACACACAGGGGGGCTTCGGAAGGCACGTGCATTCGCGGTGGCAGAACCCCGCACCGCAGCAAATCCTGGGGGAAGGTTCGTGGCGACAGCGAGAGCGATTTTATCTTCAGGACGAAATTCTGGCGCGGTTACCTCTTCTACTCATGGGCACAGCTGCTGCGTTCGCCGTCGTCCAGTTGGTGGCTTCCTTGCTTTTGCAACAACGCGAACGGAACTGGGAATCTGAATGCCTTCCTGGAGAGTTCATCGGGTGCGAGGTAAGGAGAGTGACCAGGGCAGCACTTCAGGCTGTTTCCTCAAGAGGACAAGAATTGGGTGAAGAGTGTGAATTGGGGATGTGCGAGGAACTACTCAGATTTCCGTGTGACTGGCTTCCTGTGCTCAACATTTCTGTGCCCACTCGAAATAAAAAGCGGTGTTGCTTGGTCTCATGCGAAAACGCAGTGAGTTTCTTCAGTAGGCCGGACAACGCAAGATAGTCCGTCAGTGTGTGTACTTGAGCTGCGCTTTTTCCAGCGGTGTGCAACGCTGTCAGCCGGTGCGACGTAAACGTCCTGGCTACGCTTTGATTTCTTGAAGTAGCCTGGGGTTCTAAACTTGTAGGCACGCGTTGGCGTTCCAAACGTACGCTGGATACAGCTACACTCAGCGCACTAAACATCTCAGTTGTGTAGTGCAAACAAAGTATAATCGATCATCGTCTGCGTAGCTCTCTTTCCTGTGTGTCACTAGGTTACCGTCGAGGAACAGTCGCCTCTTGTGACCCGCGGTGTCCCGCAGACATTCTACGGAGAGGAAATTAATCGACCAGATGATCGGCTGGCTCTGTCTGGACCTGTCCAGGCGGCAGGACAGACATCCAGACTTAATGTTGTAGTTTCAACGATGAATCCTGCCGGAACTGGCGTTTACTTTGACCAGGACGTCATACCAAGTCCCCGCGATGACAGTTTGTTCACTTGTGTGATCGTTGCAATGATAACTGCGATCCAAGGAATGGTGAGTTGGCAAGGAAGAGGGTGACTCGAGGCGATGATGCGGGAGTATCTGCTGAGAAGTGCCCACGAGAAATGCTTCTTGCGAAGAGAGGGAGCTGCGAGCAACTAACGGTGGAGACTCTTTGGAGTGGAAACACGTCTGCCCTTTTCTGCAGCTCCGTACGATACGAAAAGCATAGATTCAACTCCTAGCACTATGGCGAAACAGTGACGGTCATTTCGCGATCCATACCTAAAGTTGCTGAAGTTCTCTCCGACGTTCCACTGTAGCTTTAGTGTTTCGAAAGTGTATTTCACGCACTTGAAAAACCCATTCCTCTGTGGGACGTTGAGACGACATTTGAAGGCTAGCTGATTCTTCGCATGTTTCTGTCTTGTCGGGTCGCAGGCGTTTTTCCTAGTGCAAGCTTCCTGGCGGTTTGTTGGCCAAGAAGATTTCCAAATTTCTGACCACGGCGTCTCCTACATAAATGCGGGCTCAGTGGCTGTCATCCTCCTCTTCTCTGCCGTCAACTCTCCTTTCTTTGCTCTGAAAGAAGACGCTTCCGCCACTGGACCTTGCCACAGAGACGGCAATAAGCGGTCCTCCAACAGAATGAGAGGCCAGGCGCCCAGCACGCTGCCGTGGTTGTGTTGCTTGTCCGGTCTATTGCTCGCCAGCGAGGGGTTTGTTGCAACACTCACAAAAACTCTATCCGCTGGAAGCCCCGAGTCACTTATCCGAAACAGTGTCCACATTGGACGGTGGTTTGAGGGTAGTCCTCTGACGACACACGCGCTTTTCTTTGCGTGGCTCTCTGTGGTGCGAATATTGGATGCCTGGTAAGAGCGAGAGATACACAGGTTGTGGGCTCCAGGGGAAATCTTATTCGGTTGGGTCATGAACCTGCGAGAACGACACATCGGTAATCAAGGCTTCTTCTCTTAGTACTGGCAAACGTGTAGGGATACAAAACATAGAGCTGAACCGAGGCGGCTGCCGTAGTGCTGGGACGCGCGAGTTCGATCAGTTGTCGCAGCTGAAAAACAATCTTTCACCGTAATCCATGCGGGCCTGTTGACCCCTTGCACGAGGCTGTACACATCCGAGTGCGGGATTTGTAGGATGACGTGCGGAGGACCCTATCAAGGAACGGTTGGAAGATGTCGCCGAATTGAACGAACTTACTTGCACGGTGTCGTTTCTCGTCTGTATGAATGCTTACAGGACAGCCTGGCTACTCTTCCCGTATGCACAAACCGTCCTGAGTCTTCGTCCGTCGAGGCTGCTGGTACTTCTTTGCTCCGCGAAGGCAGCAGGAGCAGGAGTAAGTCTCTGATGTTGCTGAAGCGCTGACTATGGTAGCGTTCAATTATGTGTCATTGACATAGCAAAGGGTGTCTCATTTTGACAGCTAGCCGACAAAGAAATACATCCGCACCCTCGAAGAGAGGTGCGCCTGTGCAGTCATGCTAGACACGGGGCACCAGGCTCCCTGATGCAAGTACCCCGACCAGTGATCAGTACGCGCTCATGTGTAAGAGTGCCCTTTTTACATAGTTTTCCTGAAACGCAAGTGTGTAAAACACACAGCGAGTGGGAGGAGAGCACACTGCATCCTTCCGTAAACCGTTTTGCTGTGTTCCAGGAGAAGTGAGATATGTTTGAGGAAGGATGCACTCTCCGAGCCACTTGAAGTACTTCTTCCGTGTTTTCTGCTCTGCAGGCTCTTGCATGGATCACATTCTTTCCGGGTTTCTACTCACTCCACGGAATTGGTGACCTATATGGCGTGGTGGGAGTCTCCCTGGTCATTGCCGGCTTGGTGAGCAGTGCCGTTTATCGGCGTAGTCGAACTTCTCAGAAACTGCCGGTGGCAGCAACATTTTGAGATTCTCTCAAACACGAAGCCAGGCTTCTCCGTAACGAGGAAAGACTCCGTATAGAGATGCCGGTCTTCTATGCTTGTTTCTTATCGGTTGTTTGGCTGAGAAATTTGCTACTGCTTTTCTTGTAACGCAGGTTAGACGTCTTGAATATGGGTGATGATTTTATGGGTGGCGTGTACATTGATCCACTTACCTCGAGAGTTGCTTAACGCAAAACTTGCCTGTTGAAAAAAAAAAACTTGTCTGGAAATCGTTCGGGCTCCCTCACTTTCCCGACCCAACGGCTGTACATGTGCTCGAAACGGCTTTTGGAGGGTGACGGAAACACACAGAATTCCGCTGGTTCTAAAAGACTGCTGTGTAGCGTGTACAGTTGACAACGGCTCGCTTCAACGAGACAGAAGCTGAGAGTTGAACATAATCTGATGTCTTATCGAAAATACAGAACCGCACTTTTACTGCCAAGTACAACATTCTACGCCCGGATATATTCCTTCGGGGAGACTCTAGTAACGCAGATTTTCTTCGCGCTACACAACCTGTCCTTCCATCTGCCACAACAATGCGGAGGTTTGGTCCCTCATGACGCCGCGTTTTCCAGTGGAAGTTCTTTGATTGGATCCAGTAAATGTGCCGCTGGACGGTAAAAGTCGTGCTCTCCAGAAACACGGCAAACACAGCCGCAGGGAGAGCGCTTACTGTTCGAATTATTCCGTGACGAAAACTTGACAGTGTCGCAGCATCCATTTTCACTACGGCAAAAGAAGTGTTTCCTGCCACGAGCCACTAACTGATCGAGTGAGAGCAGTTTCTTTGCTGCGTCAGTGACACTACAAGAACGACTTCCTCTGTGTTCTACTACGCTCGCGTGTCGCTGCACGGACGGTGCGTTTGCCGGAAGGAATGCATCTTGGGTTTTGAACAAGTGGAGTCATGCACAGAAGGCTCCTGGCGAGTCTTCACGGGACTCTGCCGCTAAACGCGTGGTTCGACTTTAAACAGCTAACTCGTGTCCGGAAGCAGTCGTTTTGACCGAGTCAACAGAAGTTGTTTCAAGGCGCCACATACTAAACGGACATTGGAATGAAGATGAGAACGAAAACGCACTCGAGTTTAGTGCAGGAACAGAGTGGGCTTCCTCGCACAGAAGACGGACTTCTTGTCCTTGGGAGTGGGGAAGATGCGGCGGATCGCGGGCAGCTTCAACTTGCTGTCGAACAGCTGTTGCATGTGTGCGCGCCTGCATTGGCTAGCCTTGATCTCCGCCACACGGATGATCTGCGGAGAACAGGAGAACAACCCACACGAACGATCACTGTGGCCCACCTGTGGAAGTTCTCAACGCAGCGGATACGCCAACCCACAGCGATGTGAACACACGAACGTCTCCACGTGGATCGCTGAAGAAGCGACAACTGCCATTCTCAAGCAGAACTTTAGCCCAACTTGGCGAGTCACGCGGCGATGCACTCCGTTTCGTCGCTTCGCGTATCGAAGAAACACACGCGCCCATCTGTAATACTAAATGGATACGATACGTAGACACACCTATCGCAGAAAATAACCGTGTGAGAAAACCTTTGTTCTTTCGCATGAATTGACCCGTTCACTGGAATGCAAAGCGTTGATCGGCCACAATACACTATATGTACTCTATCTCCACGATATCGCCTATCCGGAATCATGGTGAAAACATCAACTCCCCGCCAGTGCGTGGAAGCATTACCTGAATGTTGCTGGGCAGGGCACGATGTCTTCCAGCCATTTCCGCGTACAGCTGAGAGACGGCACCGTTCTGGCTGATGTCTCTGACCTCCTTGTACATGTTATGGGTGCCAGTTCGGCTGTCGTAGCGCAGCCAGACGCCGAAGTTCTTGACGAAGGTTGGCCGCTTCTCCCTAATCTCGTTGACCGCCAAAATCTCGCCGGTGCTCTTCTTCACCTTCTTCATTTTCTTCAACAAATACCAAAACTTGGAGACCGCCAGCACCTTGTTCCGCGCGAACAGGCGCATGCGGAACAGAGACGGGTTCGGCTCCGCCTCGGTCGGCTGCTTGCGGCCAACCACCTGGTACTGGGAGATCTGCAGAAGGAAAAGCATGCGAAAAAGAAAACAAGACTGCCTACCCTTGCTCCTTGGTACATCACTGGTAAGGGGACACCGCCCACGCACAATTTCATAACCACCTTTAGAGCTCGAATCATACAGATACGCGCAAAGCTGGCACCATTGAGCTTGGTCCACTGACAGCAGCATAACTGAATATTCTACTCCCCGAAAAGCATAATACGTTGTCCAAGCGAAGCACACACCGTCAGTTCTCGAAACGATATCACTTTGGTAAACAGCAACTCAGCAGGCCCGTTGATCCTCGGAGCTCTCGAGGTTCACCTCAGGACTCGCAGTACAAGAACATCAGAGCAGAAACAGTATTCCCTGCCCCTCCTCGGCCGATGAATAGCCCAAGAAGTTCCACACACGTTGCCTAGGTGTTTCTCTCCCACAACCGACAACGCGTCCGTTTCGCGTAACGGTCGGCGAAGACGCAGCTTCCCACCCCGTGCCCTCAAAACCGGATGTGAAAATCTGGATATTTTTCCCTATACAAGGGAAAGCTGACACAGCGTTCATATTATGGTGGGCTCTAAGTAGTATAGTCCTCACGACGAACGCCACAAATTCGCGGCAATACGAGCGAAAGGGGCCTCATCATGAATGCGCAGCTGCCTCTCCATCTCTTCCTTCATGGGAAAAAAGACAGGGACTGGGGAAAGTTTCCCCTTCTCTGCCCGTTGGGTGAAGTCACCAGAAGTTGAGAGACGGCAGACTCCTGAGCCTCTGGTCAACTCTGCAGGATGACGAGGAGGGAGCATGCGCCCGTGGCTCTTTTCCCCCAGCACACGCCAAGGGGCGTTGTGGACCGTGGTTCCGAAGAAAAAAAAATAGGTCCAGGCCCGCCGTCACGAAAGATGCTTAGGCCGCAAATCTGCTGCGGACAGCGGAAAAAAGACGTAGCCAGGTGCAGGGCTGCTCTCTGCAACGGCGGGTATCCCACGAGCCACCCCGTCGCCCCTTCACTCCATTGGACACCCGAAAAAAGACGCAGGTGCAAGCCCGCAAAAGAAGATGGGGTTGTATCGAATTTTCCGTGCGAGTCTGTTGCGTATCTCTGCCAGCATGCTGCTTCGTCTTACCTTCTGCTGCAAAGTCGGATCTGCCTTCATTTTGCCGGCGTTGGTCGGGGAAAGAAACACAAAGCAGACAGGAAGTCGCAGGGCCCCTAGCGCAGAAGACGAAACCCCAGAAGAAATTCCCCCAAGTTGTGACTCAGGACACTGCTTGTTTTCTGCTGGTACAGACTCTCTGGTTGAGAAACCCGACACCTAAAATTTCGCAAACGCAGCAAGGCGGCATTGCGGAAAAACCCGCGCGGGCCCGAGGTTTCGCGTGGCATGTTTTCACCCCACGCCTCTTGAAAAATGCATGCGCCGCCACCCCGCATTGATCCGGTGCATGTGAGAGTCGGGTTATAGAAAAGGGCACAAACGCGCACAGAATCCGGGCTTCACTGATCAAAAGAAACGCGTACATCTCTAGATTTCTCGTGCGGAAAGTGAGTTCTTACACCCCGTTACTGCTGACAGTCTCACCAGTACCTGTGCAGACTGGCAGCAGAGGTTACCAGCGCAGATGACCGATACGTATGCGACGTAGTATAGCTTATTACTGCGCGCCGGGCAAGCCTATCATCGTCCGCTCGAAGTTCCTCTATGAGTACTCTTAGTGAAGGACTTGCTCGAGGAAAAAAACACGAACAACTACTCTCAGCAAAGGATTTTCTCTAGGGGAAAACACGAAAAAGATTAGTGGCTTGCAATATACTCTATTCGAGACACGCCGCGCGTGTGCATGAGTACCTGGTAGATTACCATTAAACGCTGCCACATGTGGTCACCGGACACCAGAGCTACTGAAAGTTAACTCTTAACGGCAGTCAAAGTCTGTATGAGCCTAACTACCTGCCAGTCGAAGAAGGAGCCGATATGTTTGAATTTTCAAGAAGACTGTTTCCTCACTACTTGCGAAGTGTAGGCGTGTTTGATTTGTTGCAAATGCAAGCGTGAAAGCGAATCTATTCTTGCCACTCCAAGTATTGCATGCGAGCCGTACCACTTGGAATATAATATCTGCATAGGAAAATAGAATGCACTGCTTGCTCAGGACGGCCCCAAAAAGGTACGCTGGTGTACAGCGCAAGTTATTCATTTATACGCGTCAACCCACAGTTTTTCCAGAAAGCACGAGCGATGAATCATTCTCGGCTACAAGTCACATCTCACATTTCACCAGATGGAGGAATCGTGTTCGCTGGGCAACGTTAACTGCGGTAGTGAGATGCATTGACAGTGACTCGCATGTGGATGTAGAAGGATGCCACGGGAGCCATTCCTTGTTGCAAGAAATGCAGATGACTGTGTGCGCTCCCTACAGCATTGCGCACTCTGATTATCCCTTGTCGTTCGAGCAAGGAAGAAGGTTAGCAGCCGCATACACACTAGACCCTTCTTGAAACACTGCTCTCGCCGAATTAGTGATTGTTCACGCGGGCCACACTGCCATACTGTCCCAGGGTGAGGTGGGTGGTTAGGGAATATTCAAAGAATTGCTGTATGCACGTCTTCATTTCTTCGATCGTCAGCTGTCTTGGATAAGACGCCTGGAAACAACGTAACCTATTCTTGTGTCTGCTGCTCTGCGGAAAGAGCAGGTGATAAATGAGGATTCGCTCCAGTTGGCAAGTCTTTCCTGGAGAGGAAAATCTGTAACAGTCAACCTGATGGCTGGCCTCAGGGGCACACCACATCCAAGGTACAGACCCGACCTACTGTACTTGTCACAGCTGTGTACATGCCAAGGGCTATCTGCGCGTCCTGGTAGCTTGTACTGTTCATCCGGCAACCCTCTCAAACAATCGCTCTAACGCTCTAGTGACGTCAGCGATACCTGAGACGAGATGGGTTCATACAGAGTCCATCCATAGGTTGTCTCTGCTAGTGGGAGGTACTGTGAGTGACGTGGCATTACATAGATCCATAATAGCCTTCTAATAGAGGCAGACGCATGCCATCTCACATGAGGAATCACACCATGGTAACTACGCGCTGATATACTTGCTATCAAGTCAGAAACTTCGACTGTGGCTTCGCCTGTCCGATCCAACTCTCGGCCGCTACGTCACTCTTACACTGCGGCCCGCTTTCCATTTTCTCTGCGGTGTGAAACTTCTTGGATTAGCAACAGACTTTTCGTAGCGTCCAGACTCCCAAGCGTCTCATGATAGATAACCAGTTCATTTGCTTATGTTGAAAATGGCCCTAAAATGCCATTTGTGGCAAAGAGAGCCTCCGTTCAGCTTCCCAGGGCCAGGCGGGTCTCTGTGGTTTAAAACATCTTCATGGCACGCAGCCAGCTTGGTTCGGCACGTTTGGTTTTGACGGAAAAAGCGTCCAAGTGTGTGCAAAGATTAATTGAAGACTCGCAGGCAAAAGCCAACCGCAGTAGTTGCTACGCAAGCTGAAACGGACAAATTTACCAGAAGTAGAATAACGGGGGTTGTAAGTCAGCATGACCCACGTAAAGGGCTGGCGTAGTGCCAAAGTATTTGGGTAGCATGCTGCCTTGTATGCTCGTGTCCGCGCTAAATCTGTCACCCGACAGTGCGCATCCAGTGCATCGACTGCACTGGTGAACCCGAATCCAATTCATATAACCTTGTTCAGAATAGCCGCTACCTTTCTCGGATATGTACTCCCATGGGGACAAACGAGTTTCTGGTGTTGCCGCTGGGTCATCCTTCCTTCCGAAGGCCACTAACAGCGACGCCCATGACTACGAGAACAGGAAGTGCGGGAGCAAGGAGGAACCTTTAAGAACAGCGCAAGGAAACAGTGTTGAAGCATCCTGGTCGGGCACCGTAGTAACATTCGGGATGCTCTCCAGTACAGAAAAAACAAATGTGTTATCAAGGCAATAACGCCAGGAAAGTCACTTGCGCTGCCGTAATCAGTGTCTCGAGCGCAGCATAAAAAAAGCGCTGCACACCCCCGGGGGGACTCGGGCCCTAATTCAAAATTAGAAGAAGTCACACAGGATCACGACACGGAAGTTGAGGATGAGAAGCCCTTTTCTCTCGCTTGTCCGAATACTTATATGCGTCCGTGGGTGTACAACGCAGAAAAGGAATGTGGCACTCGTTTAGCTCTACAGTCCCCTTCTGTCTGCAGTGATAGATCCGAAGCTAAGGGGGATTCACAGTATACACATCCACAGGGTTGTCGAACGGGACATTCGACTCGAGGACGAGCAAAGCAGATGGAACTGTTAACCAAGAGCTTTTCCAAACTGTGTCTTCCTCAACTCGACCGAAAGGAGTTCGACGGTCATGGTCATCCGTCCTCTTGCGCAAGTCAAGAATTTCCCATCCCCAGCTTCACTTCTGGTTCCTACCCCATCTCTCTTATCACACTGTTTGCAAGCGAATACATAGCGTCCTGCAAGTCTCTGAGATTCTCAGTCTTATGTTAAAAGTGTCTACTACTGCTCGAACGCCCAATCACGAAAAGTGGGATACTGTCTTCTAGAGACGAAGTCTCAAGAGCACCAGAGAGAAAATTTTCTGTGTCACACTTTCTCTTATCTGTCTCCTTCAGTTCTATCGTTATACACAAGTATACTACGGCAAAAAAACAGGCGACACGGGACCCAAAGTTGGACGTTTCATCCAATATGCTTTACTAAATCTCTCCTGAATCTCTCGTTAGAAGACAGAGGGACCAAGGCTAAAAGATGGAAAACACCGTTACTCATTGATTCGCTTCTTTCGGTGCTACCGAGCCTACCATTACTCACAGGGGGTGCGCTCGATGTACCTCCATCGAAACAGTACATCTCTTCGGCTGGATGGGTTCTTCACCTTGCTCGAACGTGAACACACAGGAATAATGGACACGGAAAAACTTCAACAGCTACAGAATCTGTCAGTGCTAACCAAAGTGAAGGGAACGATAGGCATCTGCTTGCTACGAGACCAGACTTGAGTGGAACTTCCCGAAGTTGTGATGATACCAGCCATTCTCTATTAGATGCGACTGTCTGCCATCGAAATCACCTAGCCCACAGTTAAAGTATAACCTCTTTCTGGAACCATAAATTCTTTGTGGAAGGCTGTTTCACCAGCACACTCTACTGGGCTTTCACATAGCAGATGAACGGCCACGCAAGGTTCCCAGCGTTGCATGGCGCGCCTTTTCTCTCTTCTTGTTGTCGCCAGAGCACAGCTGGAGCGCCCATGCTATGAAATTGAGAAAAAGATCGGAGTACCGGCGCGAAACACCCCAGAAAATTAGAAAAGACCTTCTTACTTAAAACTGGACGTGGTTGGAGCATGTGGCAGATGCCAGATGCATGCAGAGGGTGACTTCGTATCCATCCGTTCTTCCGCAGTGAAATAACCTTCCCGTGTCGGACTGAAAACCTCTTGAATTTGTGCTCATTTTCTAGGTTTGTCGACCCTTTTGGCTTTTCCGGTGTGCATCTGGAGACTGTGACAAGGAGCCACTCTTCTCCACGTCGTCTGTGAATCTCAGAAACTGGTGTAGGCACATCGCCAGAGCGCTAGTAGACTTTCCTGACTTTCGGTCGATTGCATGTTCCGTCGGGAATCATCCAGCTTTTTGGCTGCCGTGCTCGAGGGACCGCGCTAGGGGCCTCGGCCCCCGCGCAGCGACTTTCCCTACGTATTGAACTCCGGTTTTTCACGATGTGGTCTGGGCTTAATTTCTCGTCATCGTCAGCGCTTCCGAGCGCGGTGGGTTGTGAAGACGCGAATGCTGTCGTGACGGCCTGCTCGAGTCAGGCAGCCTACTTTGCTGGCGATGTCTACAGGAGTACGCTTCAAGTGCAAGGCCCCGAGAGTGCCTCTGCCTCCCGCCCTATCTCGATTTCCGTTTCAGCCCAGCTCTGTGGAGTGCTTTCAACTTCGACGTCCCGTCGTGACCTTCTTCACTCTCCTGCGCTTAACAGGTACCGCCACGCGGCTCTTCCATTCTATGTTTTCGAAGGGAAAGGTGGAGGAGCGGCTGCGTGCAAGACGGGGGTTTCGGAGGACTCGAAAACTCTCGGTCCTTCCGCGATCCCCGCTGCTTCCGCTTATGCTGATCGTTTGCCTGTCTGTCCCGTAAATGGAGGCAGTGAGGTAGGGAATCGCGATCCGGTTTTTTCGGCTCTTTTCTCCTCGAATTCAAAGCTCCTGTTTCTCTCCGAACACTGCGACGTCACCGACAACCTAGTGTTCGACCGGCCGGGAGTCACGTTTTCCTTTGGGTATGAGTGTCGCCTGCCGTCCTTCCTGCCGCCCACCTTCAACGGGTCCACGACGAAGATCAATTACTACTTGTGCGTGACGTCGAAAAAGAGCGTTTCTCCGCACTGTCTTCCCGGAATTCCGGGCTCCGGATGCCAGCTCAAGCCTACTCCACTTCCCAGTCTGTCCACCTCGTTTTTCCGCCTTCCAATTCGACTGCTTGGCTCTCCCAACCGACACATGCCTATTCTGCCTACTCTCGGTCCTCCAGTGCTTCCCGCGCCGCCCCACAAATCTGCACAGTGGAGCGCCGTAAATTCCTCCGGTTCGGGGAGTGGCTGGGATGTCGGATCTTCCGCATTTCCCCCCACCACCAAAAGGCAGACGCCTTCGTCTGAGGCGTCTTCTGTCTCATCGAGAAGCCGCTTTTTTCTGCCGAACGTTTTCCGTGTCTTCGGCGCAGGCGGCGCTTCCTCCTCTTCCCGTCCCAGTTCGGTCGACACCTCACTGGGGCTCCCCACACCCCCGGTGTCATTTCCTACTCCGGCACCTATCTCCTTCCATTTTCACTCGCGAACGTGGATGGGAGGGGACTTAGCCTCTCAGATGATCAAGAGCGTGGACCCAGCAGCCCTCGACGACCGCTTTCTTCCGGAGTGTCTAGGCTGGGACATCTCGTGGCTTCTGGGGGCGGGAAGAAGAGGCCGGGATGCTTTCTCGCGAGAAACACTGGCTAACGGTTCTCCCCTGTCTTCTCTCTCCTCACCGCCATGCGCGCTTCGAGAGACTCTGGGGCTGTGGAACGCCAGCCGAAATACACGCGAGTACGGAACTGCCTACATCGACGTTCTGTGCGCCACGTCGGTTCCCCCCTTGTGGGCGGGAGACGCATGCGGAGATTCTTTGGAGACCTCGAAAGCTCTCTCAGAGGCTGAATCGCCCTCGGAACGGGCTGCCGAAAACCAGGGAGTCGAGAGGGAATTCGAACATGGGAGCGAACTCCAGGCGAGGGAACACCGCGGGAGTAGCTGTCCCCGTGGAGACCGGTCAGAGGGGAAACAGCAGGAGAAAGAGTCTGACTCCGGTCTGGTGAGTGGAGAAGTCATGAAGGGACAAAACCGTGATGGCAGTGCCTTTCAAATGGAGCGTTCCGCAGACGCTTGTGCTCATTTCTCTTCCCCGGACAGCCTTCCTTCGCAGCCTGCCTCGAGTGGACCGCATGCAGGTCCATGTCCGCAAGAGGATTTGCAAGGCACCAGAAAAGCAAATTCACCCACATACAAGCCTTCTCAGCCGTCGCCTTTTTCGGGTGTCGTGGCATCGTCTCTGCCACTGCTCAGAATCGTCGTGGACGGTGACAACGACGCACCTTTTGGGATGCCCGGCGAGGCTGGGGTTCCACGACGAGAGCAGTTCCGCATTTCCCGCAATGGGCAATTTCTTTGTCTGGTTTCTCTCCCTGGAGTTCCCTTCCTTTCCCTGACAAGGCCAGGGGGTTCTCGGCGACAGCGCGGAAAATCCGCCATCGCTGACCCAGGCCCCGCGGCACCCTGCGTTCCAGTTGGCGGTTCCTTCAATGTGCGCTTGAGTTTCGAAGGAGCGACAAGCCGAACGCATGAAGTTCACCTCTCGGTTGTTCGGGAAGAAACGCCTCTTCGCCCCGCTTCTGCTGCTACCGGCCAACAGGCGTCTGGGTTGCCCGCAGTTGAGGAATCTCGGATACCTCCCAGTCGTCCAGTCATGACACGCTCTTCAGGAGGAGGCGCGTCGAGTCGAAGCGGTCCGGACGTTGCGGGTCCAAGCGCTCCAGACGGCCCAACACTTGCACAGGTCGTCTGGACGCAGCAGGCAGTCGTGGTGAGTATGGAGGAAGCTTCTGTGGCTGCCCACGTACCGACAGCCTGCCCCCCGTCGTTTGAAACAGACACCGTCCGAGTCTCGTACGCTCTCGTTTTCCAGTTCCTGTGCGCTGGGGAAGAGGCGGCTGAGCGGGACGCGGAGCTAGGGGAGTGTGAAGCCACGCCTGCTTGGCGCGGTAAACTTTCGAGGGACGACGGTGTCGGCTTGTCGTGGGAGCTGCCTTTGATTGTCCTGCCTCCTCCTTTCGGAGACGGAGCCTCCAGGGAAGACCCGCAAGAAGCTCTCTGGATCGGCGGCAGTTGGGAAGCTGTAGGCGACGCTGCTGGCGTCGCGGCGCACGAGCTAGAACGGAAGGCGCGAGCATGGCAAGCAAGTAGTGGTGATCAGGGAGAAGTGAAGACAGATGCTAATTGCAACACATGGGACAGAGGTTCTCCAGAAGAGGACCTTTCATCCCACCAATTGCAGCTTTTGTACAGTGCGTCAGGAATCGCCTTGCTGTCGGGCGACGGTGCAAAGTCACTACACAGGGGTGTGGCTGTGTAAGAATCACATCTGGGTGGCCTCCGGGGATATACGTTTGGTCTCACCTATCGCTGTTTGTATTGTCTGGCAGACGTTTGTACACTCAAACATCTTTTCAATGCCACATAGAGGATTGTGGTTAGTGGTGTGTTTTGGAGAGTGTACCGCGGACAGCGCACCACGCAAGTTTTGTGTTTCGACTGTAAGCGGCTCTGAGCCGATGTTGTCAGCAAGGGAATATTTCAATTCGTGCGACTTGAGATTTCGAGGCTCTCATACGTGGATAGATGCACGTACCATCAGTGAGAGACAGCATCTCAAACCAAATTCGATGAACGACTTGTTCCTGGTAGTATCACATGAAGCACTCTTGAGAAAGTTTTGGGATTCTTCATCCATCCAGTACACAGCATGTCAGGAGACACTTCTGAGGATGGACTCCTGCTCGCACCTGGTATTCTCCTTATTTCGTTACTGATACGTCACCAGAGACATGACTTCGACGAGATGAACGCGTGGAAGCATGACCCCCTGGACTTGGTTGTAGCAGACACTGCAGTTCCTCTTTATTCAATGACAGCACCAGTCAACAATTGAGCACGTGAACATCGGCAAGACACTTTCAGCAAACCGTTCGTTTTCGCGGCACTTGCGTTGTCAACCGCATCGAGAGTTCTTCACGAACAAAAGTCACCCCAAGGAAACGGGGCATTTCAAAACCGCGTGCAAATCGACTAAACTGTATACGAGATTCGTTCGAAACCCGAGTGTCTTTCAATGCCGTCCTTCCGGTACAGGTGGTGTTAGTCCAGACGTGTATGAGAGATATCAAAATGTCACTTGCGCATAAAAAATGTACCTCAAAAACCAAAGACCTCTGGGTCCGTACTAATCAGCGATCCAGTAAGACTTGAGTCTTGCATATTATCTTTTCAACTACGTTTACGAAGGATCCTCGTTACCAAACGAGCGAGACACAATTTTCTTCGGCATCGCGAGTGACACCTGGAAAAAAATATCTTGGATACTGTGCTGCGCGAGGCACCTGAGGCGTTCCGGCCGAATCAGACACAAAATACTTTCTTCAGCGGCATCCCTTGGCTCCCACATGGGTTCAGGTATGCAGGACAACAAGGGGCCTTTCAGAATCTACTATCTGAAATGATCATCAGCATCTGCCGAACGCCCGCAGTGCGTCGCTGCGCCAGGGTCTCTCCCAACTCGCCTTTCTTTCCTGACAAATCTGCTGTGCTCAACAGCTGATTTGGGGATGAATCACGAGTAACACATACAGCAACACCTAAACTCTGAGAAAGATATCCTAGCCTAGAACTACGCTCTGACCGCATCTAAGCAACCGGAAAGTACTTCGCTACCATAAGCTTCAGTCTCTATTCGTAAGTTGTGTCAACTCAAATGCGACATCTAACTTGGTGTCTCTCGAAAGCCCCTAATTTCACAATGGGCTCTTACTTAGAGCAACACACATGCGCAAGATTCACACAGGCATGCGAACACACTGGACACGCGACTTCCTCGAAAGACATGAATTGCT
Organism: Toxoplasma gondii ME49; assembly: GCF_000006565.2. Lineage (NCBI taxonomy): Eukaryota > Apicomplexa > Conoidasida > Eucoccidiorida > Sarcocystidae > Toxoplasma > Toxoplasma gondii. The sequence continues at coordinate 1,083,602 of NC_031475.1, read as the reverse complement.
CCGTTGTCCACACACTCACACGAAACCACATTAACAAAGTCTTGAACTGAAATAGAGCGGACACTCGTGAGAAAGGCCAGCCGTCAGCCACGTCGCACATGATATTCAGCGATATCTCCTGGCTCCCGCATGGGTTCTTGTATGCAGGACAACAGGAGGTCTCATGCGTTTCGCCAATCATCCTCTGGACTGCCTTCTTCTCACCGGTAAGACATGCGCACTCGACACCTGGAACCACGTCTTTTCAGAAAGCAGGCAACGTCTAAGCATTCTCCACACAGCGTTACATTTGACCGGTCTCGTGTGCTGGGAAACCCCTTGAGCGCATCTGTTGCCTTCACTTGAAAGATAGAAAAGAATGAACGTTCTTAACAACTCTGCAGAGAAGGCGTTCCTCTAGCACATGGACTAGGATGACGCATACGCGACTAGTGGCCAAAACTGTCCACATGCGCGAGCCACGGCATCTTGAGATATGTGCAAACTTTGCGATCCGTCACGCTGCGTCTGTCGATGAAACAAACACCCGGACATCGACCGTCGCGCATGAGAACACTCTTACTCAGACGGGGCAATTTGAAACCACAATTCTTGACGCGTTTCCTTTGCTTGCCTCAGAGAACGGATTGTGGTCAAAAGAAGCTTCGAATCGCAGAGGAGAGACAGCGCTTGAACGCGACCATCCACCATACACTGCGGCCCAAGACCTTCCTCTGACTTGTCGACTGGGTCAACAGGAAAAGCGAGCAGCACGCGACCGCAGATTCGCCGCAGAGCTCGAGATCTCGAGATGCAACGAAAATCCGGAGGGGCCGTTTCGCCGTGGTTTTCCCAGACCCACATCGACTTGCTCTGCGTCCACCACAGTGACTGCCGACCACAGACGCAGCTTCACACGCAAATACACAAGGTCTTCTCAGCAAGGGAGAAGCCAGTGCAAAGACGTCGCCGCTTCAGCCGGAGTATGGATCACCAGGACGCGCGAAGGAAACACACTGTACACGCAAGAGCTAATCACGAGGCGAGTTTTTCTGAGGACCGCCATTGAGACACGTGGTAGGTGCATAAGAATCCTGATCAAGAAACGGTGAGTTTTCCCAGGACAGAAACAGACACTGCTGGAGAACGAATCTCCTGAACTGGGCAAAAAAACGCATTCGGACAAATAAAACACCGAAAAACGCGACGACCGTGACACAACGACCAGCAGAGCAACGGAGGGACTTTCGCACGTCGGTCTTTTCCGTCGGAAACAAAAGAAAACCGTGCATCGGTTTCTGCGACATCTTACCTTTTGGAGAAACTCGCACACGAGTTGAAGAAGGCACAACCACTATTCATCTCTCTACCGACAACCGCAGTGTGTGCTTTGCACCGGATACAGGGCTTGTAACTTCGCCCGCCGACGTTGCTTTTCAAAGCAACCGTTTGTCGCGCTTTCGCTCAGTGAGACTTCAACAAGGACCAAGCAAGAGATCCGCAGGCGAGTTGAGTTGGGTGCTTAGAAAAACGAGAGCTCTAACGAGACACGTTCACGAGACGCAGAGGGGGCGAAGAACACAGCACACTCCCGCCTTCTCGCTGTTCTCGATTCACACCCTCTCCGCCTTCGGCGCCTCGTTCCTCTGCATGCGCGCGAGACGGCTGGAGCAAGAAAACGGCAGACGAGAGGGACGAGCCTGAGTTTCTCTAGAGACCGGTAGGCACAGACAGACCAAAGACTTCGTAGGACAGAGACGAGAGACCGAAGCAGATGCAAACTCCCTCTAGAAGCGGAGCTTCTTTCGCAGGAAGAGCAAGTCCTTGCTGACCTTCCCGACCTTCTCGTTGACGGGGTTGGTGAACTTCTCGTAGAAGATCTTCTTCAGACCCTTCTTCGCTGCCTTGCGGTCGTCAACGGTTCTCATGGCATCTTCAGGCACCATGGTCTTTACGTCCATGTCGCTGCTGACCGTGTATCTGAGGCGCAGAGACGGGAGAGAAAAACGCATGTTTTTTACTCGGTTCGCCACTGGCACTTTCGGTCACGCACAGCCCCGCTGTGGCAACGCCAGGAAACAAACGCAGATGAACGAAAAAAAACCTGGCAAGATATTTAGACCAAAACAGCCCAAAGGAAAGACCCTCACGAAATACATGTACCAAGCCGTGGACCTCATCAGGGGTGCACCTCCAGTAGCTATCTGAGAAAGCGTTCATACGCATGCCTTCATGAAGAACCGAGGTCTCTCGCAAGTCGCTCACGAACCTCCGGAAAAAAAGTTCACCCCAAAACGGTCGTCACCAAATGCAACACAGTCCCCTGAAGTAGTTTCCTGCCGTACACACACTCTCGGCAAATCCAGGGGAGAACGTTCACCTCAGGACAAGGCCGCTTTCATCTCGCGTTCCGGTCACCTCTTGTGCGCACAACTCCCCTCGCGGAAGCCCACAGACGCGAGCAACCGCTCCCGTGAGTTCCGATGCTTGGCCTCTTTCACTACCTGGTCGGCATCAGGTGGTTGACATTGATGTACTTGAGGAAGGGCTTGACGCGCATGCGTTTCTCGATTTTCTTCGCGGGCATCTTCTTGTGGACCTTGAGAGGCGCCTTCTCAATTCCAGCCACGAGGCAGAAGGCGAACTGGCGTTCTTTGCTGCCCTCCCAGGTGTTGACGACAACGCCCTTCTTTCCGGCGTGGCGTCCGTTGAGGACGACCACGACGCGGCCGGACTTCAAACTGCAGAGAAAACAAAGCAGAAACAATTTGGGAAATAACTCCCCATAAAGGTGAGGAAAAACCTCCAAGACGCGCTCGGCACCCCGGCATTCTTCCGCCCGACCCCCAGCGTAAAACCGTACACGTCAGCCCACTGAGCAGAGGCCGGGGCTCATCCCGACGGAAAGGCGCGCAGCCCTCGGAAAACTGATCGGCCCGACATGACAGACGCCTACCGCCAACCCAATCCCTTCTGCTTCGCGGGTGAAATTTATCTGCTTCGAACTCAGAAGACTCCCTTCGTTTTTAGCGCATCTCGGAGTCAGGTTTCGGGCATGCACTCGTCCCCTCTGGGTCCACGAGACCGGAACAACAGCAAGCAAGCGTTCAAGTTGAAACACGCGAACGAACAGCGGCAACGAGAGGAACGAAGAGGAGTTGTTTCTGAGAAAGGGTAGAGGCAGGAAACGACACCTTTCGAGCTTCTTCCACGGTGGGGGACTACTGACACGCGGGTTCCGTAACCATCAGACTGGCGGCGGAAGGGCGGAACAGAGAGGCCGAAATATCCTTTGGGTTTCGCGCTCTCAACAGAACTCTACCGGGAAATAAGCCGCTTCGAATGAAAATCTGCTCGGTCAGGCCTCCACATACACACGACATGCAGGGAGAATTTTGCGGCGACGGCACCCCACAAGCGCAGAGCGAAAATCTTTCTTTCGAAGTGAGCCCCCTGGAAAAGCGCCCGTGTTGACTTACAGCTTCACCATCGCGTCGAAGAGGTCGCGAGAGAGCAGACGAATATCCAGAAAGAAACGGAAAGAAAGGAACAACTCTCCGACAGACACACGCCCCGCCCCGAAGAAAAACGACCCAGATCTCTCTGCGCGTGCTGCAAAAACGATGCCCCCCCGTCACTTCTTTCTTTCGCCTTGGCACCCACACTGGAAACCAAAGGCCGCGCGACACGCAGGCCCCTCCCTTAGAGAGCGCGGCAGCCTGAGTTTCCGAATATAAGCCGCCACCTGAAAAACCGGAACCCGGGAAGGGAGATCCTCTCTGCGCATGCGCAGCTACGGGAAAAACCCCTGCGAGCAATGAGAAGGAAATCTTTTCTCGAACTCGAAGGCGGCTTCGATCTTTTCCAACTGGACTTCACAGAGAGGTAGATGCTGGAGTTTGTGCATGCACGGCTGCCTGAGCCTCTAGCTGTCCAAGATTTGTGCGTGTCTTTTGAGGCCTACGTTCTGCTGAAAAGTGTGAACAGCCTTTCGAGATGAAATAAAAGAAGCGCCAAAGACCCGCCGCTTTTTACCCCCGGTCTCTGCTGGCTGTCTGTGTGCTGTGACACGCATGCGGTCTAGCTTCTTGCGCGCTTTGCCGGTCGAAAACAAGAAGCCCCAGTGCGCATCTGAGACCGCACACGGGAACGAGAAAAAGCATCTGGAAATCAAAAAGCAGCCGTTCGACTTCCTTGCCTTTTCTCTGCCGGAAAAGCTGCCGCTCCCCTCCCGTCTGCCCCAGCACCGTCGGTTGTGCCTTCGTTGCCCCCATGTCTCTTGCTTTTCCCCGGTCGCGAACTCCTGCTTTTGCAGTTGTGTCTTATCCCCAGTTTCTGTCCGGCCTTCCCATTTTTCCAAGCGGGACGGTGCAAATTTGCCTGTTTTCCGTCCTGCCTCGACACGACACCGAGCCCCGTGGACGAGCGTGTGTGGAGGCTTCTCCCATCGTCGGCGAAAGGGGGGAAAGGCAGTAGGAGTGGAAGAGGAAAACTTGCGAATGAGAAAGAGGCACCAACAGAAAAAAGGTCCAGCGACACTACGATGATGTGCGACTTGGAAAGGGAGCTGCTCTGGAAGTAAAAGTCGAGATAGACGCGGCGAGCTGAACTTCCGTATCCTCTAATGTATATACAGATTTGTTTCCGCCTGCTTGTCGTTGATCGTTTTCCACATTTCATGCCAATTTCCTGGCCCGTCGTGTCCGCCAAAACATGTCTCGATACGGTCTTTGCCTTACTTTTCTGGGCCGTGACTCTCTCGGCTCTGTCGCAAGAGTCTTCTACGCCTCGGAGGACGAGACAAGGGAGAGTGAACGAGACCGAGTGTGCTCTTTTTTCCGTTCCAAGTTGACATTATGCCCGGTGAGTTGAAGCACAGGCGTGATGAAGCTCCAAAAAACCAGGCGTCCTCCGAGACTCGAGCTTCTTCCTGCGATTATCTGATTCCTACTTCTCTCTCTTCTCCGTCCGCGAACGCATGCAAATCTTCTGCGTCTTCTGGTCCTGCACCGTCTTTCGCCGACTTGTCTTCCTCATCCGCTTCCTCTCCTGTTCCTTCTGCTTCTGCATCCTTCCCTTCGTGCTCTTCGTCGTCTTTCTCCTCTCCCTCCCTTTTTTCTTTCCTTTCTCCGTCCTTTTGTTCTTTCGAGACCTCTCATCCCGCTGCCTCGGCCAGCCGTCGAGTCGATTCTTCAGTGCAAGTCTCGAATCGCGCCGCTCGCACTGCCGAGCTTCTTCGTCGGATGTTCCCTTCTTCTCCCCGTACACGGTCTTGCCCGTTCATTCCATTTCGGTCGGCCTCTTCTCCCTACGCTTCTTCGCCTCTCGCGCTTGCGGCGTCGACGTCTCGTGGTTGTGCCGCTTCAGCTGCTCCATCGTCGGCAGACCCAGAGACAGGAGACCTGCCTGGCGGCGTACCTCAGTCTCAGGGCGAGGCCTCTGCATGCGCGTCGGGGCCGCGCCCACCTGGAACAGAGGAGAGAGCAGACGAGGCGCTTAGAGCTCTTCAGCTGCACCTTCTTCAGCAGGTGACGATGGAGATTGAAGACGACGTTGAGGACCGGAAAAGGAGTCTCTACGCTTCCTTTGCTTCCTCCAAAAACCTAGGTGACGCGACACAGCAATCCGGCCCTCCGCATCTCCCCTCTAACGACGCCAAAGCAGTACACACTTCTGACGACCCATCTTCTCTTTTATTTCCCTGTTCATCCCACTCTTCATATTCCTCCTCTTCCTCGTCTGCGGCTTCCGCGTCGACCTCTTCCTCATCAGCTTCTTCCTCTTCCTCATCGTTTTCAGCTTCCTCATCCTCTTCACCTCCCTGTTTGCTTTCACCTTCATCCTCGTCGTCTGTGTCGTTTTCCGGAGACTCTGCGTCAGTGGAAGTCGTCCGTCCGTTCCGCGATGGGTCTGAGGACAGCAGAGCGTCCAACGAGGCTCCAAGCTCGGGCGTTGCGAGGCGAGGAGCGCGTTCTCTCTCGCCTTTGATTGCTTCTCTCAAAGCGAAGATGCAGAAAATGTCGGGGGGTCAAAAGGCCGTTCAGCCTCCGACGCGAGGCCTCTCTCTGCCGCTGCCCGCCCTGCCCGCCTCGGCGGCTGCGTCCCTCGTGACTGTTCGGACCCGCGGCGCGTCACTCCCGCCGAACCCTACACTGTCTCCGCTGTCTCCTTCGAGGCCCAGAGAAGAGGCGTCGCCCTCGGTTTGCGACGACGGCAGCGACGGAGACACCGAATTTCCTGCCTGCACTCCGCAGGCTCTCCTCGCCGTGATCCAGGAATGGCCTCTGATTCGCACAGGCGTCTCCGAGTCGGCACAGACCGGCGCAGAGGGCCGGAGTGTGGGCGACACTGAGGCCCCAAGCGGAGAGAAGAAGGCAGTCGAAACTGTCGAGGAAAAGGAAGAGAGCGCTTCGCTCTTCCAAGCTTTTGTCGCCAGGCGCTCGCGCCTCAGCCGAGAGCTGGAGGCGCGGCTCGGGATACGCGAAGAAGCCGCAGAAACAGGAGACACTCAGCGGATGGCAGGAGAGACAGACGGAGACGGGGTGACAGACGCCGAAGGGCGCATCAGAGAAGAGGCCGAGAGTGAGAGGGAGGGCGTGATGTCAGGAGGTGATGAGAGAGACACGGGAGAAGAGGAGAGCGGGAACAAAGAAGCCGTAGACGGAGACAGAAGAAAGCCTGGGGAACAAGAAGGCTGCGACACAGAAGAAGACGATCTCCGCGCATTCGACGCTGCGATTGACGGTTTGCTGACATCCGTAAGTCTCCTGTAGAGATTTAGAGCGAGACACAGAAGGAAGCTGGAGAAGGCATCGAGGCGGAGAACAGGAGAAAGAAGGGATGAGCGTAGGGGGAGCAAGGGAACGAAGAGAAGAAGGAAGAAAACAGGAGAGTTGAAAGAAGGAGAAAAACTAGAGAGATGAAGAGAAGAAGGACGAGGCACACACAGCCTTCGCGCACGAGCGAGAGGAGATGTCCGGAAAACAGAGAGGACATGCAGGCAGACGAAAGAAGGCAAAAACTTGTTGTCTTTGGAGAGGAAAAAAAATGACAAAGTCGCCTTCTCCTTCGATTTTGACTGCCTTTCGTGTTCATGCGCGAGCGACTTACGTTTGATCGAACACAAGCTTTTCTGGATAGAAGCCTTGGGGAGTCCCAAATCAACCGTCCCCGAATGTACAGATTCATCGGCGAAAATCACTTGCCGCCAAAGCTTCTTCGTCCGAATATATATATATATACATATATATATATATATATGTACATATATGTATATACATTTGTATATTTTAATCCTGTCAGTACAAGCATGTATGTCTGTACGTATACAAGTATCTAGATCGGTGCATATCTGTCATATATATATGTATATATGTATATTCATGCGTAGAGTGTTCGAGACGGTGAACGCGGAAGTGTACGTCGCGTCAGTCCTTTGTAGGACTGCAATTGAGAACTGCATTTGCACGGCCGACATTTCCCTGTTCTGTACCGTCAGGAACGACCTGTCACAGAGGCCCTACGTCGCAGCTTCTTCGCTGCTTATCGTCCTCTTCCTCCTGCGGCGGCAGAGGAGAATATTAACAGGCAATCTTCCTCATCTTCGGCGTCGCTGTCCTCTTCTCCATCTTCATCTCCATCTGTTTCTTCCTCCGTGTTCTCGTCTACGCCTCCGTATGCTGCGTCTTGGTGTGAAGATAGGTCAACAGACACCACAGAAGCAGCCTCCCTTTTCTCCTTTATCTCCAGAGTGCAGACATTGGCTCTTCGTGTCGACAGAAAATTCAACAGGGACCCAGCATTGCCTTCTTGTCCTTCTTCTCCTTCTCCTTCTTCGTCTCCTTTCCCTTCTTCTTCGTTGGCTGCTCCGTCTTCTTCTGCGGCTTCTTCGCAGTCGGTCGTATCTCGAGCGGTGTCTCCGTCTGCGCCCCTGCGAGAGGATGTGACTCTGTCAGTGCGTCACATCAGCGAAGGTTTTGGCGACTTTTCTCTTTGGCTCTTGGGGTCTGCACACACAGGCGCATGGCGGGAAGGTCTCGTCTCCGAGCTCGCTGCGGAGGCTCGGCGAGAGGCCGCGCAGAAAGGAAGGGAGGCGATCCCCGCTCAGGCGGCTCTGCTGCGCGAGGTTTCGCAGACGTCGGCTAAGGAGACAGAAGAGCATACGGGCGCGACTGAAAGCGAGCAGAAGGGTGCGGAAGAACGAGAGGTCCAGGAAGCTCAATTGCGTCGTCGGAAAGACTTTTATGTCAAGGTCGTCCGAAAACTGCAGAGACTCGAACCGGACGAACTCGTCGAGGGATGCTTCATCATCGACAGAGTCCTGGGACCCCAGCAGGTAGGCAAAAAACGCTTTTGTTTGTTTGAAAGAGTCTCGCGTGTATCTCCAAAAGTCAAGGTTTCTTCCGGGCTTGGCGCCGACACGCGCGTGAGCTCGCGACTCTCTTTGTTTCTCGAATATCGAAGTTTTCTGAATTCCATCAGCTCCCTCCCCCCGGTTCGCTGCCCGTTTTGCGACTCCGAGTTTCCCTCGACAAAAGCCATCGAGAACCGAGGGGTGCGGTGTAGTCAAAAGAAGAGAACGTGGGCGTCGTTCTCTCTCAGCAGCTGGACTCGCAGTCTGTTCGTCGTAGGTCCTCTGAGACTCTGAGGGTTCATGGTTTAGATGTCTCGCTTTTGAGTTGAGTTATTCCATGGTGGTTCACGCAAACGCGCGAGCGAGGATAGCTACGCAGACCTCAGGACAGCGCCATGTTCCCGTTAAAACTTCCTGAAACAAGAGATGAGAAAGCAGCGTTCAACTACCTCTCGGTCCCAAGGCTGGCCCTGGACGCGGAATCAATCCGTGCTTTCTACGCAGTACACTGTTATAAGCGTAAGCTAGGATCCTGCTTGACTGTGGCTCACCATGGCGCATTGGAGAGCAGTTTCAAGTTCTTTGCCTGAAGATGTTGCTCTAAACAAGGTGCCTTCTCGCTGTGTCCCCGCAGATTCGCCGGACTATCGCCTGCGGCAGACAAGGCCGCCGCGAGTTTCTGCAGGTCAGTTTTTCTTGAGAAAAGAAGAGTCGGATGTGCGTGCGTCTGCTGCTGTCTACGTGGAAGCGGCGGGGAAACTGCCTCTCCGTTGCATCTGCTGCACTCGGTCGTCTTGGCCCTCTTTCTTCTTCGCCTTCTTCTCTCTCGAGTTCTCGATTCGTCTCCATCCATCCTACCCCGTCTTCAGACACAGCGAGTCGATATTCCCCTACGCACTCTGACCGAGTGTGGGGTCTTGTGTCTTTCATATTCTTGTGTCTCTCATCGTTCGTCAGCCTCCCCACTCTGTCTGTTTCCACCTGCGTTGATGCGTATTTTATTGTGCCTCTGTGACTTTGAATGTATTCTCCACATGTGTGTGTCTGAATTGCTACAGAGTTCCTTCGAGTGTATGTGTGGACGCGAGCGTTGGACATTTGAAACTTCTTTTCTGTCAGGCCCTCGATCGTCCGGACGTTGTGGTTCGCGGCTGGGTTGTGCGCTGTGACTCCGAGCGCGCTCTCCTGCTCGTTCGCCTCGTCGCCGTCGAACTTTATCCTTCGTCTCTGCCCCCCTCAGCTGCCTCTTCTTCTCAGCCTTGCCCTCCTCACGGCTTCTACGAGGGGAAGGCTGCCCCAGATCGAGGCACTCAGGCGACGTCCGTCGCTTCGGGTCCTGCTGTCTCCTCCGCTGCTTCTGTCTCTCAGCCTCCGACTTCGCCGACGCGACGGAGACTCTTGCGGACGGAGTGCGACGTCGGCAGCAGCGGCATCTATGGAGCGCTGCCCTTGGCAGCAGTGGGTCGGTACGAGGTGAGCGAAGGCGAGAAGGAGGCCTTTTTTGGTTGCATTTGTCTGGGTTTCTAGAGAGCTGAGAAATGCTGAGAGAACGCCGGGGAACAGGCACACAGGCGCGCGTAAAAAGAAAATCGGTGGTCGCGAGTCAAAACTTCTTCGTTGAATGAACCGATGCGTAGTCAACAGTGTGCGCAGCGTTGCATTTCTGGGCGTCTCTCGTACAGTCACCTCACTGTCGAGGTCTCCAGTTCCTCCACATCCTGCACTGTCCGCAAGGTCCGTGCGGTGTGAACTCTTGAGTCTTTGCGTTTGGACTTGACGGCTGTGTTCAAAAGGCGCCTCTGTGCATTCAGGCGACGCCTTTGACTCTCTCTCGCGCGCGCGGCTAAGAGGCGTCTGTCGCTCCATGACTCCGGAAGACTCGACGCATTCCATCCTTTGTGTGGAGTTTTGGCTGTTGCTGCAGTGCAAGGGCGGCCAGGCGAGCGGCTGCGTCAGTCGGTTTCTGCCAGTGGGCACAGCGGTTCGCGCCTGCGTCAAAGAGTTTCTGCGCACGAGACTCCGGCCTTCTCGATGGGATGAAAAAGAGAAGGAAGCGAAGGACGAGACTCGCCTCGACGAGTCGACTCTGAACGCGGCGCATGCGCATCTGCTCCTGACGCTGAGTCCTCCCGCTTGTCTGACTGCTGCAGACGCCGAGGTGCCTCTTCAGAAGCCGCTAGGTTAGTGCAGCAAGGCTCGGCGAGACGGGGACGGAGGGAGGGAGAAGGCGCAAACACTCACGACAGAAAAATACACAACGGAAGACTCGAAAACCGTCGTGCATTGTCTGCAACCTCTGTAGCCTTTCACGCATGTCTCTGTCTCGTTCTCAGTCTTTTCTTTCGTGTGCACAACGTCGTGGACGTTCTTCATCGATCTTCTTGAGATGCTTCGACATCCACGCTGTGTCGCCTTCCACTTTCTGCGAGAGAGACGCAAGGCCCCGGATGAGAGACACAGCGCCTGTCGGAGTTTTCGTCTCTGCTCGTTCTGTCGCACAGGCAAGCTGCCTGTGCTTCGTGCGTTTCGTCGCAAGGGTGTTTTCGACGCCTTAGCCAGACTCGTTTCTCTTTTGTCTCGTCCATTTCCCCCGCCTACTCAACACAGACCTCTTCACCTGTTTCCTCTCATTCTTCGTCTTGCGCGCTGTCTCTCTCCGTGCGTTTCTCCGTGTCTTCGCGACCTCTGCTTTCGCGTTCTCTCTCATCTTTTTGCCGTTCGCCTCTGTTTCTGTTTCTGCCAGGTTTCGTTGCGAGCACTCTGCAAGACGCCCTTTGCCTGCGTTGCCAGGACGAGGACTTCCTGCCGATCCTTCCTCTGCAGCCTCCAACTGTCGAGACCCTCCAGTCTGCTTCTTCTGCTTCTTCTCTGTCTTGGTGGGACGGGGGCGCCTCGCTCCTTCGAGCTCGCCTGCCGTTCGTCCTCTTCAGCGACCCGCGTCTGAAGAACCGGGGCGGTTTGGCCGGCAAGCTGCATGCGCTGGATCTCCTGCGACGGCACTTCTTCTCCTTCTCTCTCGGCGCGGGCGCGTGCAGCCCCGCGCGCGCTTGGCGCCTCGTCGAGGCGGAGGCCGAGACCGAGTTGGCCCAGAGACGCGAGGCCGCGAAAAAGCGAGAGCGCGAGAGACAGGCGCTGTGGCGAGAGAGAACGGGCTTGAAGGCAGAGAGAAGAGAAGCGGGGCGAGAGAATGCAGAGGAAGAACGAAGAGAAGCTGCGTTTCGCGGGTATGGAGTCCCCGACAGACGAGCTGTGTGTATTCATTCTTCAGTTGCCTCCCATTGGACGATCCGTGTGCCTGTCTCTCGTGTAACTCTCTTCACACCGTTTCACTCAGGTCTTCTTCCTTCTTTTTCTCGTTTGCTGTGCTGTCTCCTCCATTCGCTCCGTGTCGCTTCTCGAATTACAAAAGTTGCGTGATTACCACACACACCGGGGGTTTTGATTGACGACATCTCTTGAGGCCCGCATCGGGATTTCGAGTCTCTTCACTTTGAAAGAAACTTGTTATCAGAGGGGACGGTTTCTCTGTTTCGACGTTCGACTGCGCCTCTCCTGAGGCAGAACGGATGACGGCAGGACTGTAACTGGAATTAGGGATACGTAGTGAAGACATCCTACTCAAGTGTAGTTTCTCGTCCGTGATCCTTCTCTCCATATCTCTCCCTTTCCTCTCTCCTCGCTTTCCTCGTTTTCATAGGGCGTCTGCGTCCTCTGTCTCATCGTCTGTCTCTGCGCCCGTATTGTGTCTTCTCTTTGCTCTCCGGCTTCCCTCTCCTCTCCTCTCTTCCCCATCTCTCTTTGTTGCTACCTCTTTCCCCTCTCCTCTCACCGTCCTCATATTTCCTCTCCATCTCTCTCTCCGTTCTCGTCTCTCTGTTTCCCGATCTGCTTTCGACGACGCGCGATGCGTTGCCTTTGCTTTCAGGTTGGGCGCCTTTTTGACGGAGGAGCAGAGCAGCCAGTGGGCGCAGCAGCGCCTGCAGCAGGGCGTCTCAGCGGCGCGCAAGGGAGACTTGACCATGGCGATGGAGTGCTACGAGGCGGCTCTCGTCCTCAAACCGAAGTATCCAGACGCGCTGGTCGCCCGAGGCGCCGCTCACGCTAACCGAGTGCGTGTCTTGCCCCTCCAGATCCGACGAAGAGAGGCCCAGCCGCGTTCCGGAAACGCCGCGCTTCTTCTGTCCCTGTTGTTCCCCTTTCGTCTCGCCAAAGAACAAACAAGAGCAGTGTAGTCAAACACAAATGTATACAAACGTACCCACATATAATATACCCAATATACATATATATACATATATACATATATATATTCATATATATATACATATATTTATATATGTACATGTGTATATACGTGTGTGTAAGTGTGTATTTATATGTGTAGGAAGGTGCAGGTGATTGCGCATGCATGCAAAGTTTTCTTTCTGGAGTTTGTGGGCGTGAGCTGCTGGGCATGCCCTCGCGTTCTCCAGTTGCTGTGGCGCTTCTGCTTTGGCTGTGCACAGCTCGCGTATGACAAAGCGCTGGACGACCTGGACGCGGCACTCGCCCAAGAACCTCAGCACCCAAACGCGATCAAGTACCGCCGCATCGTTCTGCAGAGGATGGAGAACCAGCGCCAGGAAGGAGTGAGGAACAAAGAGGAAGGCGCGACGAGCCTCAGGGGAGAAAGGGAGAACAGGAGAGACAGGAAACAGACAGGAGTTGAAGGGAAAAGGAAAAACAGAAGAGAGGGCGAAAGGGGGAAGAAAGAAGAAACGCCTTCTGTTTCAAAACTGAGGGAAAAGACGCACTCCGCACTGGACACCGTCCGTCCAGGGTCTTCTGCAAAGTCCACCTTTCCCTCCGTCACTGTCTCCTCTGTTTGCTGTGCAGAACCTGCGGCCAGGACTCCGACACCCAGGAAGTCGGACTCCATCTCCGACGGTGACGCGGGCATCGCGAACCCCGCCGCCGAAGGGGGCCTCGTCAGTTGGGCTCCAGCCACGCCGGTGGGGCCTTCCGACCGCGTTGGGCTCCAGCGCTGGGGGCTCGCAACTCGCGGCGGCGGCGGCGACGGCGGTGGCAAACGCGGCAGCGGCGGCAAACGCGATCGCGGCGGTGGGGGGCGAGAAGGACATCACGCGTCTGGTGGCGAAACACAGAGAAAACAGATTGACATTTCTGCGGCAGCAACAGATGCAGAAAGATGCGATTTGGAAGCAGCAACTCGCACACGCGATCGAACTCGAGCAGCGGACACGAGAGAAACGGATGCGCTCCGAGGAAGCCGACAAGGACAGAAAGGACGAGGACGCAGAGAAGACGAAAAGCCTCAAGCTCAGTGAGAACAACACTCCAAACTGTCTCGCCAGTAAACGGGGAACCTAGCCGGCAGAGGCAGAAGAAACAGAAGGGCAAAAAAGAGGTGAAAGGAATCGATGCGTCCACATCTCAGATGCACTTATTCCCATTTCCCGCATTTTACATATATATATATATATATATATGTACATATATGTGTACATATATATATTCATGTGTACACACACCCAGTGTATATATATATATATGTATGCTTTTGTGTGTGCCGTTTTATGGGGAAATGCGTTTCCTTTTGTACATTTGCGTATCAAGGTTTCTGTGCGGAGTTCGAGAGGTGGTGTAGTGAGTGGGGGGCTTAGGGGGGGGCCTCGGTAGATTCACGGTGAATGGGTTTCGAAGAGGGTGCTTTTCTTGAGCACACAAGCCTGCAGGCCAGCTGAACCCCATGCGTTATTTCACTGAGTTTTGGGGGGCTCGCGAGTCGATATGGAGAGGCGAACATGTCCAGCATCCATGCGAAATGTCGTTTTCTCAGGTAGCAAGTGACGCACCTTCACTGCGACGCTTCGCGTGACAGCCTGCATGCAGAGAGAAGACACAAGGTGGTGAGCAGTCTCAGAAGAACCGTGGAGAGAAGGAGACTGAGAGAGGTCTTTTTCCAGCAGGAATTCTCCGCTGCGTTGTCTCTTCCGGAGAAAATATGTACACGTCAAGGCGGCAAAGCAACTTTCGAGTTGCCGATTTTTTCCAACCTGGTACACTGATTAAGAGGGAGGAGTCCTCGTTTTTTGGGGTTCGCCAGTTTGTGTCGTAGGCCTCGTTGAAGGGAGGCGCGAGTTTCGCGAGGAAAAGATCGAGAAAGGAGAGAAGGACGCATGCCGGGGGGTCTGCTGGCGAAGACCGCTGTCTCGATTTGAAAGGGAGATTTGTGCCGCTCACGTGCGAGTTCGGATTTTTTCGAAAAGCAGCTTCTCTGCTTCTTCCGGCATTGCCTATTTGTTCCGTCCAACCCAGCAACGAACAACGGGGATTGCGCCCTCTTGGCTTGTCCACGAGTCCCATTCTTCTGGAGCTGCCGCGAGGCTTCATCACTCCTGTTGCCTTCGCATCAGGCTCGGGGCTTCGCCCTTCTTTCTCGAGTCTTCGTCGCTGTGCACAGACCGGGCTCGAGGTCCACTTCCGAAGACGCTTCTGCGCAGCGGCGACTTGCCGCACGGTGGACGTAGGTCGAGCGCGGGGAAGAATGTCGCCGCGACCCAAGTGTGTCGCCTGAGGCTTCCCAGCTTTCACTGAAACTGGGCGTTCTGTGGAAACCGTAGAACGAGATAGGAATAAGTTACTTGACGTCACGACCTGCCAGCACACTATGGTGGTGGGAGACGTTGAAGTGAGAAGCAGTGTCTAGACATGGCAGCCGCCGTTGCCGCTTTATGACGACAGGCCTCAGGACTTCGTTGCTCACGTTTTTCGCTCGAAATGCGTTACAAAACAGCTTGCCGCCTTGAGGGGAAGAACGAACGCCTGCACTGCCAGTCTGCTCCTGACGCATCTCCTCCCACAGAAAGGAACAGTTTTTTTTCAAACGCGGAGGCGGGTGCACCCACAGTGTTTTCCTAGTGCGTTTGAGGCGCGGAACCAGCTTCCGAGATTCTAATTTTTTGTCTCCGAAGAACGTAGCGAGTCACTGAAGTCTGTCTCTGCTTTTGTACTCTCAACAGAACTGTAACACATGCACTCTCGCTGAAAGCGGTGAAACATAGCACCGGCGCAGAGGCTTGAACGCGTCTCTGTGCGTATTCTACATGTTCGTTCTGAAACGCGGTCTGTTGGAGAACAGACGAGGGCCACAGTCTGTGTGCATCTTGTACACGCATGTGTGCGCCCTTCTCGACTCTTCCCCGACGGCAAAAAACGCGCTGAAACGCGTCGGTAAAGAATGCAGTTCTACACAAAAACGGCGGATCAACCGATTCCACGCGGCAACCTTAGTCTCTTGACCCTGCGTTCCAGCTTCTTCCCTCAGGGAGGCTTTTAAAAAAAGGATGTTTTAAATCCAAAAGTTCAAGGGACCTCCCTGCTCTGCTACCAGTTTCAAAGGAATAATTTCCAGCTCCACGCCTTCCTGTGGTCTCTCCTAGTTCCACTCTTCAGTTTCTTCTTTCTCTGTCTCCCTTTCCTTCTTTCTCTGTCTCCTCTTCCTTCATTCTCGGTCTCCAACACCTTTCGTCTTCTCTTTTTGTCTCCAGTTCTTATGTTCCGCAGCAGCAGGGGTCCCCGCGGTAGTCTTCTTCCAGCGAGTTCTCTTCTTTTTCTGCCTGGATTCTGAGGAGGTGCCCGAAGCAGAAGAAGCCCAGAGCGAGGCCTCCCGTGACAGCGAAGAAGAGCCCTACGTTGTAGGTCATCACGATCAGCATGAGAAGGTAGTCGTACCCGTAGATGACGAACGCCTCCAGCATCCGCCAGGAGTTTTGCTTCAGAGGGAAATTCCCGCAAAGGCGTTCGACAATTGCTGAAGACGGAGAAGCCGCCGAACTCTGTCCTTCCTTTTCCTTCAATTTCTCGACTCGTTGGGCGTCCTCCGCGGCGCGGTCGCGCTTGGCGAGGAAGAACTCGAGTCGCAGGCGAAGGACTTTCAGAACCACGGAGAGCATCCCCAGAACCACGCACGTCAGCAGCGACAGCACGTACTGCCACCGCTGCAGAGCAAATCGGGAAGGAAACGCCAAGCAGCATTGAAGGAGAAAAACGCACAACGCAGGGTGGTAAACACATAGAATGAAAGGGTGGAGAAAACGCACGAAATGACAAGGAACACACAGCAGCTGGACAAGGAAAAATCCAGCGAAAGATGAGGCCTGTTTACGATTTGGGGTTTCACGAGGTCAGACAATTCCAGGGTGAAAAGATGACAAGGAAACGTCGATATACGACAGACCGCAGACACACGGACTTCCGGCCTCGATCCTCAGGCTGACTATTTGACAGTCTCCGCACCGTGTGACGCATCCTCTCTCGTGGCGTGCATGCAAGAATCCACAAGCATCTCCTCTCACCCAGATGTCGTCTTGAAATGCACCTCAAACATATATATATATATATATATATATATATGCATGCAGTTGTGCACACAAAACGATGCATACGTGGATGTATTAACCACACACACAGTTATGCGTGGATGCGCATACTCTTACATATAAATAAATAAATATATATATATATATATATGTTTGCTTGCGTGTATTTGTGTGGGTATGCATGGGCGTCCAGATATGCCTGTCTAGGTGGCATGTGTTTTTGGTGAGCACTGAGGCTGCGGAAGCGTCCTTTCCTTTTTCCATTTTAAAGTCTCACCTCGAGTGTCTCCCATGAGTGGAAGAGAATCACGGTGTGCAGCGAGTTTTGAAAAGACATGGGCATGACCCCACAGCAAGAGGACTTATGTCCCTCCGCAGCGACGTGGGCGGTTCCTTCCGCAGCCACTGCTTTCTTCTTTTTACAGCAGGACTGTTTTCCTTCACTGGAAGGTCCCTCTCCGCCCGACCCTCCGGCAGCGCCTTTCTTGTCGCAGCAAGACTCCTCTTTTCCGTCCGCCTCTCTCGCAGCAGAAGCGTCGTCGGCAGCGCGCTTCTTCTGTCCCTTGCAGCAGTCCTCGACATCTTCATACCTGTTTCTCGGCCGCTGCTTGTCATGCGTCTTATCTGGCGTAGCATCGGAACTGGAAGGTTTTGAGCTGTCACGGTTTCGCTGAGGGTCGGGCACCTCGTTGTCAGAAGAGACGGGAGAGTTCGAGGCGGAGGACAGAGCGCCGGGGAGAGAAGACACGCAGTGAAGCGCGCAAACAAGGAAGAACGTGGACACTCGCAGAAGAGAGGCCTTTGATTGAGGACCGGTCGGAAGACCTCGCCGTCTGGAACTGGGGATTTTGCGGAGGGACAGAAGGTAGGCTTCCGTCTTTCTCTGTCCTCCTTCGCGTCCAGATCTCGGAGAAGTGCTCAGAGAGCAGGAAGCACCTGACTGAGCGTGCGTTGCCATCTTGACTCTCTTGGTCTGCCCTCTGTAGGTCTTTCTCGAACGCGTTCTCTCTCCCCACGGAGCGCACACACTTGTTAATCGGAGGTTCGCTTCAGCCTATGATTCTTGTGAAGTTTTCTTTCCTCTCTCGCGGAGAGTCGCCACAGGAGAGACACGCGGCGTGTGTCTTTGACTCGCGGGGGGGCCCTCGGCAGTTGAAGGCTTAAACCCTAAAAGTCCCTAAACCCTCGACTCAGAGGCAGCAAGAACGCAGGAAGAGTTTTGCCACCTGAGTCAGACAAGGCAGACGGGAATTTCCTTCGTGAATTGCCAAGGTGTCGTGAAAGGAGACGCTTCCTGCATCGCCTGTGCCTCCCGCGGGGAAACAGAGGCGCCTGCCTTACACGTCTCCTGCAATCCACAGCGCAGAACGCGAGATCAAGGTGGACGCGTGCTTGCACGGAAAAGGAGAGCCCCCCGCGAACGGGACAGAATTGCCAGGTTGACATCCACTTTTCCGAGAATTCTTCCGAAACTCTCGCTTCCTTCCATCGAAAACAACCACCAACTCAATTCTGTCAAGGGTTGCTGATCCACCACACAGAAAACTCACTCGCGAGACGGGTGAGAAGGCGGTGGGGCTGCGGGCTGGGGTGGCAGCGAAGCACGTGTGTTTTCTGTGGCTTTCACAGAAGAAACCCTTCTCTCTTTGCAGGGGTTATGTCGGCGCAACTCACTGCTTTCTTTCACGTCTTTCGAGAGAATTTCCTGCCCGAGATGTGCGGAGAAAAAAGGGGAAGTAGCGACTCATTTTACTGACGCGTTACAGCTGAAAAAGCTGCGGGTAAAAAACCTAGCCTGACCTACTCTGCAAACAATTTTAGTTTTAGCGGCAGAAAATGCCACTGAGAGCCCACAAGAAGCCTGTTTCCCATATGCACTCACACACAGTGCTCTGTTCGAGATCTTGTTTGAAAAATACTCACACGGAAGCGAACAAGGCACCGGGTTTGCCGTTCGGTGTTTGCAGACGCGCGGCATTTTACCGGTCTCGACTTTGCAGGAATCGTACTTCCCTCTCCTCGTCCGTGCTTGTTTTTTCGACGTTCGTTCCGAGCTGGAGTGCCTTGCAGCAGCGACACGTAGTTTTCTCGAGGGTTTGCGGTGGAAGCGAAACACACGGGCCTTCACAGGGTTCCACTTCGCTGTTCAGTCCAGTCGTTCTAGGTTTGTGCTCTGTACTACTCAAGACTGGATCTGTCGGTGACTAGAAGGCAGAGGCTGTCGCAGAAGTACCTCTTCTCTGGAGATTTGCGGGTGGAGTTGCAAAGGGGAGAAAACGACACTGCAGAGCGAATAGATGAAGAGGAGAGTTGACGAGAAATGGATTTCTTCAGACCATCTTGAGTTTCAGCGTTACTCAAATGGCGGTTTCACGCCTTCTCACACGGCTCGTAGAACCCACAAGACCGGTGAGCGTACTCCTTTTTCTTGTTCATCGCCATAGTACAACGAGTAATCACTTTAGAGGGAGGAGGGACTGAAGGTCTTAGTACCCGCAGTAATACCAATACGTGTCATAGGTGAAAAGTATGCTCGTGCAGCCAGATCAGATGTAGAAATCTCTGCTCCCTGAACCGTATACTGTGTAAATCGCGTCGTCCTGTTTCCGTCTTCGAACACAGAAAGAGCTTTCTTTTCAGATTCGCACACGTTCTGGATGTGGTGCTCCTAACGTCAGTCCGCACAGTTTGCCTTACAACTGGCTTGCCCTCTCTAGGGTTCTAACAGGTTCTTTGTTTTCGGAATAGTTTCTCAACTGCAGTTTCCACCCATTCTTTTCACTGCGAGCATCTCGACGCGGGTGAGAACTCTCGAAACGCCTCGCATTTCTTGCCCCGCTTCTCTACTGAAACGTCAGTACAGCGGCACAGTCGTCTACTATTGTACTATCGAGAAGCTGGTCTGCGGTATACTCAGCTGCTTCGCCTAGATACTCGCCTGCATACGCTTGATGGTCTGAAACAGCATTCAACACATCTAAGTGGAATTATGAGCGTAGGCCTGGGCACACACCGCAACTGCTGCGCTCTTTCCGCGGAGTTCTGGTGGCATCGACGCTCGTCTTTGCCGTTTTTGCTCGCATTTGTCTCGTGTGTTGCATCCCCAGGTCTGTGGTCGGCGATTTCTCCACTTCCCTCTACACGCCAAGAGAAATGAATTCCCCACTTGCCGTACACACGACGCTGGAGGTGTATATACACCACACATACAACCAGGTCGTCTGACGCTCTGTCGCTGCTTCGGTGGTTCTTCAAACGCGAAACGGGCAGCTCGGTCTTTGGCGTTTTCATTGAGGAAAAGTGGAAAGTGTGGCTTCACTGACACGCAAGACTCAAATCGCGGACGGCGAGACACTTGCGAAGCAGGACGAGACGGGCAGAAACGCCGTTCCGCCTGTGCATACGGGTGTTTGAGTACGGGGTCATTTCCCCTCAGAAGAGACACACTTTTCGGACTCTTGGGCTCTCTAGCTACCGAGACGAGAGAGTGACGCCGTTCTACTTCGCGCCTCGGTTGAGAGGGGCAAGACTGGCCTTTTTCGACGAGCACCTTCGCGCAGGTTCGTGTTCAGCTGCAGCAGGGACGGATCGAGCGCGGGAGTGAGGGCGACTTCTCTCGTTTCCCCCCACTGTTTGTCGCGCGGCCGCTGCCGTCTTCACTTTTTTTTCTTCCCTCTTTCTTCTGCCCTGCAACCCCCAAGTTTCTGTTTCGTTCTCGCAGATGCCGAAGAATAAAGGTAGGCGCGACAGTTTCGGCGTTTCCGCGTCGCCAGAAAAGGGCGTGAAATCCCCAGACAACGGCCGAGAAGCCACGACCCAGGCTGCGTTTCTCGAGTAATTTTCTGGGGCAGAAAAGCCATGCAGCGCACTTTGCCTTTCACCAGTGGGTTTTCTCTCGCCGTTTCACCGTCTCCTCTGATTCCGCTTCCCTTGAAATCTGCAGCTGCGGGAGAACCGCCGCCTCCCGTCTCGCCTTCTTAGGGGTCCCCCTTCCTTGCCTCGTCTGCGCATACACCTTTTAATGTTTCGCGACCTCGTTTTCCCTTGTCACTGGGCTCCCACTCAAAATAATCTTGTCTGTCGTCTCTACATTTTTTTAATTGCTCCTTCTGCTCTTCTCACTCTCCTCGTGACTCTTGCCGTTTGCCGCAGTTAATCCCTTCTCGCGAGAGACACAAGGAAACGCTTCTTCACTTCCGTTCTCCCCGCGTTTTTCTTTCTGTTTGCTCCACGGCGTCTTTTCGGTCCCGTCACTGTATCGTGTCTCCATGACCTTTCTCCAGATGAGAAGACGGATCTGCTCAGCCTTCCGTACCTTTGTTATCTATGACCATCGGCCTGCCGTACTTCTCCAGTTTCCCCTCTCTCTCTGTCTTGATCTCCTCTCTTCTCCATCGTTTCTTCTCCTGTGTTTCTCCTCGTCTTTCAGCTTGTCTTGTTCTGCTACAATCTGTGCATGAGTTTCTGTGCTCGAGCTCGAGCCGTACTCTTCCTCTGTCCGTATGTATGCACCCGTGTATGTCACCGTAGTCTGTAGTTTCAGCTCTGACAGATGCGCAGCTTTCTCGTGTTTCCACAGGCTCCTCCTGGTGTTCGCTAACTATGTTCTGCATTTGTACGGGGCACCGAAGTCCCGTTTTCCTTGGCCGGAGATCAATCTCGGCACACACATGCTTTGAAAAGGTCGTGGCAGGGCCCTCCTTCTCGGTTGAGCCTGCGGGCGTCCACACAATCTGGAGCAGATCCTTTCTGTTTCTTTCTTTCGCGGTGGATGTCTCTTTCGCTGCCAGTAACGTTGACGCTGCTCGCGTCTGCTTTCTCCGTCATCTTCTCATCAGTCTCTCCCGTTTTCCTTTTGCGTTTTCTCCCGCGCCTTTGCTGTCTCTCCCGTGTCTGCTTTGTTTGCACACCCCGTTGCGGGTCACACGCGCGAAACGTAAAGCATGTGTAAGTGCGTATGACTGTGTACATATACTCGGCTCCTTTGCTTTTTGTGTGGTGCAGGAAAGGGCGGGAAGAACCGCCGAAGGGGGAAGAACGACAACGAGGGAGAAAAGCGCGAACTCCAGTACAAGGAAGATGGACAGGGTACGTTTTCTCGAGTTTTTCTGGAGGACTGTCGTCTTCAGGGAGTCTCGAACGCTGCGCCTTACTCCCTCTTCTCTCTTCCTTCGCTGCTTGTGTGGCTGCGTCTGGAACGCCCTTCTCTCGGGTGGGATGTGTCTCCGGGAGCCGGAAAAAAAAATGCATGCAGTCTTTTCCGCCTTTTTCGTGCGAATCTCGAGAGCGGTTGCTCCACTTTGTTTGCTCTCGATTCTCTGAGAAAATGCAAGTTCTGCACGCACGCATTGGTATCGATTCTCAACTGACGAGCAACATCGCAGGACTCCGTCTCCATATGCAAGTGTTTATACATATATATATATATATATATATATCTGTACATGTATGTATTTGTATAGTACTTGTGTCCATATACGCATTTTTTTACGTACGTTTCCACAGGTTTTCAAGGGTAGTTTAGTTCCAAGGAATGATCTTACATCTGTGTGACTGTGTACCTCCCTCTCCACATGGTGATTCATCTGTCTGTCCTTCCATCGGCGTGTATTCTTTCACATGCATGTATAAACGTAACTGTATACGTCTGCACCTCTCTGTAGATATATGTATATATGTATATATATATATATGTGTATGTGCGTGAGCCTGCATTCACGGCGTGACGAACGTGAGTGGTGAGAGGGAGGGCCGACCTTCTCCGACAAGCGTATTGGGGCATCTCGTTTTCCTGAACAGCAGAATCCAGAGGCTCAGTGAAATCGGGTGCTTCGTTGGCTGAAATGTCTCTCGTCGGTTCGGTTTTCAGAGTACGGACAAGTGTTGCGCATGCTCGGGAACGGCCGCCTAGAGGCCTACTGCTTCGACGGTGTGAAGCGTCTCTGCCACATTCGGGGGAAAATGAGGAAGCGCGTGTGGGTGAACAGCGGAGACATAGTTCTCGTTTCTCTTCGCGATTTCCAGAACGACAAGGGAGACGTCATTGCCAAGTAAGTGTGGAATGAATCCTTTCTTTCTCCATGAAAGCCTGCGCGGACGCAGAATCCCTTCTTAAAGGGGGTCGAGGTGAGAGGAGGAAGGAAGCTTTCATGCCTCGGTTGTGCGGGAAAGAAGACAGCGAAGAAAACGAAAAGCTGTGTCTTCCTTTTGCGGTTGAGTGAGAAGCACGGCTTGGGGCTTCGCCGCAGCGTCCGCGCTGGTGTCCGATCAGTCGGTACATCAGTCGGTAGAGTCCCAAGCTTCCTGCGCGCGTAAACTGAGCAATATAGGGTCGATGTGCGTTTCTTTCAATGCCGAAGACAGAGCGATGGAGGAGGTACCCAGGGGGCTGTGTCAGTTTCCTTCACTCTCGTCGTGCCTGCCTGGGGAGACTGCAAAGGGTCGACGGTGAAAAATGTTTCCGAAAGCTGCAGACTCGAGAATTGAATTCGTTTTCGTTCATCTACATTCCCGTTGGGACCTACGATCTTCTGTCACCTTCAAGTCCAAGGAACGCGAAAATGCTCAGGTCTCTCTGTGGTGCGAGAGGACTCGCTGTATCCCTGTTTCCACGGTTTAAGAGCTGCAGAGAAGTACAGGGTCTATTCGTGTTCAAGGGGGGACTCAGTAGGTGGTCGCGTCCACGCGGTGGTGTAGCTGAAGTTCACGAGGTTGAGAGTTGCTTATTTCAATGATTTTCCTCCGCAGGTACAACCCGGATGAGGCGCGCCTGCTGAAGCAGTATGGCGAGTTGCCTGCCAACGCCAAGATCAACGAAAGCGACGTCTTCGGAGATGAAGACGGCGGCGGCGGAGGCATCGACTTCCAGGACGACTCGGATGTCTCCGATGAAAGTTCTGACGAGGAAGACGGCAAGAAGGAGGAAATGGATATTGACGACGTGAGTAGAGAGCGCAGGGGGAGGAAACGGGGAAAGGTGTGTTGAGTGCATGAGACAGGGACTGAGGTCGCGGGTCGCTGTCGATTCGATTTGAGTTGAAAGGCTCTGGATCGCGCGCGATTGCAATCGGACAGAGCGTCTGTCAAGAATCATAGTTACCATATAACAACGACAGTACACGAGGTCGAGCTCGAGGAGGAAAGGAGAAACGGGAGGAGGATCCGCAGACAGACACTCTAGTGGGGCCCGACGCTGGAGGTGAAGAGAGAACACGAAGGATGGATAAAAAATGATAAAAGGACAAACGGAAAAGTGTGGGGGGACGGCAATGGAGCTGTGGATAGGAAGTAGATGCTTGGGGTTGTGGTAGCGAGCACACACATAGAGGAATGAGAGGAACTTCAACTTTCAGACGAGAAATCGATTCGGGAAAATGTTGGTATTTGTAAGTTAATATAGATATACATGTACATATGAGTAAATATCAAGGCCTATGTGAGTAAATACGCATACGCATATAGTAGCCACCCGCGCCGCAGGGACATAACGGCTTTTTCAAAAGATGCAAAAGGTATGAACACTGCTGGGTTCTCTTCCAACGGCGCTTTTACAGCAGCCACTGTAGCGCTCGAACGGAGCATCTGGTGTCCGCAGTTTTTAGGTGTCGGCTTTGCTGTGCGATTCGTCCGTTCGACTTTGACGCGTGGTCTTCACGTGCGTTTGGTGTGGTGTGTGTGTGTGTGTGTGTGTGTGTTTGCAGATTTGAGGGATTTCTTCGCTTTCTTCCCGTCTTCGCAAGTTACTGTCCGTTTGTTTCTCCGTACGCGTCGAAATATGCGTGCCGTCTTTTTCTCGCTTTGCGTTTCCTCTGCTTTTCGTCCTTCTCCTAGGCTCTCGAGGAGAGTCTGTCGTGCCTGAGTCCGGGCGACAGTGGGAATGTTGGAGTTGTCTAGGAGGTCTCTTTCTTCGTGTCTCTTTTTCTCTTTGTCTCTCCTGACAGCCCTGATTTCTCACGTCCGTGTCTTCCTTGACTGCATGTGGTGGTGTGCACTCAAACTTCTCCGATTGAGGTCGTCCGTGTATTTGTCGCCAAAGCTCACCGAGCCTCTCTCGCGCTTTGATGCCGCGCGCAGACCAATGGTTGTCTGCGAGAATATTTTTCTCTGTACCCACACGCATTCTTCGACTTAGGACGGTACAGACGCCCTTGTACAACCTCCCTCCACCGTCGTGTATTGCCAACACTCGTGCGTAGCCCGGAAAAAGAAAATCAGAGAATTTCTTAGAAAGCCATCATTCGGGTTGCCTCGCTCACAACACAGGTTCGCTAAAGGGCATGCTTCACAGCCGTCGTTTTCCCGTTCGCGCGAATTCCTCTCTCGCTTCAGTCGCGGTTGTAGAGTGCCGGAAACTCTAAAGCCTAGGACCCCCTGACCCCTTGTCTGTGCCATCGCTTCGCTTAGCTTCCCTCGCATGACATCGAGGCAATTGACATCAGGTATTTGCCAGAAACCAGGTGTTGTTCTTATTTTACGATTTTCCGGCTAACCGTTGACTCACTGAACCATCCTGATATGGGTGGTAAGATTGATCGTGGACTACCTTATGAAACAATATGCCTCAACTGTAAACGTCTTTATTTAACCAATTTAGGATTCGCGCGACCGCCTAAACCGTAAACGGAGATGGTCGCAGGCCTGCTCAACATCCAGCCTGTGCATCGGTGAAAATGAAGTGCGCCACGCGCGTGCACATCTCCGTGCCAGGATAGAAGCGATAGGGAGTGACCTGAATCCATTAGGTATCCTCCTATACGGTGAGGAAGACAGTTGACAAAGGACCTGGTCGACGGACACTTTGAGGGATGAAGCTGAGGAAATGGCTTGTCATAACCGTTCAATTCGGGTGCGAATCCCACTACTTGCTAACGCCTGGTTCCTCCTCCTCCTCCAAGAGGATAGTCCCAAAATGTCGACTGTTGCTCGTAGGGTGCGTTTGTGTATGCGAGTTTCCTATACGTACGCGAGGAGTTGTAGGCCCGTCATAATTGACTGAAAGAGAGCACATCCCGTACCCAGAGCAGCGGTTTGGATACCTGTGAGTTGGAGGCAAGATGTTACAGAGGTGCAACTACTTCGACGGAACCGTCGTTTTTTCTGATTCCTCGCATTCTGTGTTGCAACGAGACTTTTGAAACAGGGAAACCTTGATGAAAGACACACTATTTCAGTGTAGAAGGAATCCGCTGCCCGGCGTTCTGTGTTAGCTGCCAGGTCAGCTTCCCCCGGAACATTCCTGACTAGAGTCAAATAAACATATCGATTCTTGGAGTGTTGAGTTCCCAATGCCAAGTTGCAATGGATTGGGTAGGACGTAACCTTTCTGTTCAGGAACTAGAGGCCGTGGCGCTCTGACTTTGCCTTGCGGACACGGTGTCAGATTGTCTTGCCTGGCGCACGGCCATATGTATTCCATTGGTCTCATTGATTTGTCGATAACTGTCCGCCTCGAGCCTGAGACCCATGTTCATTGCAGTTTCCTCCATCTCTCCTGTCCAGTGCTGTTAGCTAGTATCTTTCTCATGTGATGCTGAGTCTTGCGAGTCTCAGGTGTGACACTGGGGCAGCCGTCACGGTCTAATGGTCTCCGTTAAGACTAAGAGACGTTACCAGTTCACACGCCGCCAGGAGCGCCGCCGGACCGATGTTTCTCGATTTAATGAAATCAGTTTGAATCTCTGGGTAGAACAGCAATAGACAGCAAGTCTTGCGTGAGGACTTCCGTTGGATATGAAAAGCAGTACCATACCCAGAAATTTTGTCCTATTCGGGCCGACTCCGCTGAATTTAGTACCGTCAGTGGTAGGCCTTTTAATTTGTGTACGTGAAAGACATAGAACTGCAAACATCCCAGAACCTCACTTGGAGTCATCGCTGCTTCAGTGTTGGGCAGATCCGTACCAAATAGTAGACTCCTCTATGTTCAGGCTTTTAGTATTCAACTTAGCGCGGCCCCGGAAAACATCGGTCCTAGTATGCCGCGCGCTATCATCTGTGTGGCATCTGCAAGACCAGACGCTAGGACGAACGCGAGGACAAAGAAACGAGACGCAGCGTAGTTGTGTCTGCTTGGACACGAGCAGGCTGTGCGTCGTTTCAAACATTCCGAGCGAGTCTCGTGAGCAGTCAACTAAAATGGGAAACGAAGCATTAAATTTATCAAACATACACGATACCAGCTTCATGGTGACAGTTCTGATGCTAGGGCTGTGTTCTAGAGTAGCGAGTGGCTAGCGGAAGACACTACCAGCCACGCTAGCAGTCCAGCCCTGAAGTGTTTGTCAATGCACCACTGGTAGTGCCTATGAGACGTGCCGTTGTTCAGAAGGTCTGTGGGGCATTTTGTCTCGAAACGACCTGCAGTCTTACACCTGACCACGCATATTAGGTTCCTGTAATGTTGGAATGTCTCAACTGGAGCCCGTGTGCGTGGGCTCGCGTGACACATCTTGACGTGAGTCGAAATCTTCGTCTGGAAACGGTGTTGTCGGTTCCCGAATAGGGAGGTTTGTCGTCTGTAGGCAGTTGAAACTGCCTGTGATCTTGTTTGTCGCAAGATGAAAGTGACCACGAAAGGGCTTGCTTTTGCTCTTGCACTGTTGTTTTGTACACGCTGCGCAACTGCACGATACATGTCGTTTGAGGAAGCGCAAAAAGCAAGTGAAGCAGCGAAGCGCCAGATTGCCACACTCCCCTCTCCAGATTCTACTCTTTCGAATCCAGGTAGCAAGCATAGAAACCGGGGAGGGTCTCCTGCGGCAGGGCAACCTTCTCAATCCACACTACAACCTGAACAAGCGGCGGCTGAAGTAGGTCTCGGTGCTGGTGGCTCGACTCAGGGGCAGGGACGCACCGGTGGCAGCGCGGGTGCTAGAGAGGAGCGGAGGAGTCCTTCCCCCCAATCTGCTTATCCGGCGACTAGCTCAGCCTCGCTAAGGGGCTACCAAACCCAGCTTTCACCCTCGCATCTTCCACCACGCAGCAGCGGACCGGGAGGATGGTTTCCAACAGAGTCAATATTTACGCCATGGAGTTCTCCGCCGCAACCATTGACACAACGAAAGCCATCTCTATCTGGGGTGGTCGTTACCGAATTTCAAGAGCCACAAGAACAGTATGGCGCAGCGAGCAGTCTTGCGTCCTCGCCAAAGCGATACGTCAGTGGCGCAAGCTCGAGTGCATTGTCAGGAAAGGCGGTGCCAACGCCTGCGTCGCTTGGTCAAGAAAATCCTCTTTTCCCTGTTCAGAGCGCTACATTGGATTCAGGAATACAGTCTCCGGCACAAGAGCGTCGGGGATCCCCTCAAAGACAGATTGCGATGTCGACCGAAAATCCAGCGGATAGCGGCGCCTCGCAGCTTGCCTCCAGTGTTTCTAGTTATGTAGCAGTACAAACTCCTCATGTGAAACGTTCAGAACGCATCCGGCGCGTTCGACTTTCAGAAGAGGGTCTGGAAGAAGTTCAGCAGCTGAAAGCAGCTGCCGCACAGCTTCTCGTAGCGGTTCCGGACTATGAGGCAATGCGGGCTGTTCTGCAAGAGGCGGTCCTCTCAGAACAGAGGGTTGCTACCCGTAAGCGGAAGAGAAAGCAACCTCCAGGAGCGGTGGAGTCAGCTGTTGACGAAGTGTTCCCTCCAAATGAGCGTGTCATGATGATAAATGCCAACGGAGTGCCGATCGCTCTATACAATCGTGGGCACCTCGGCAGTGGACATTTCGGGGCTGTCATCAAGGCCAGCTTAGACGATGGGACGTTGTATGCAGCGAAGGTGCCGTACAGCCAGATCGTCCCGAATGCTGATGCCACGTCAGCAGAACTGGAGGCGGAAATTTCCTCAGCTAGGGCGGAGTTGGTAAAGACAATTCGACAGGAGTTGGATGTTCGGGATAAGCTGGTGGCTAAAGGGCTCACACTTACAGAGACTGCGGAGCAATACGGTCTACCATTGTGCCAAATGACTTTAACGCTTCCTGAGAACAAAGCAACCGTGGTACGTCGAGGTTCTCGACTCGTTGTCGTGTCTAAAGAAGTCATGCTGCTGCCATTAATTGATGGCTCCCCATCGAACAGTCTAGTCCAGTCGCAACCACCATTTCTCTTCCAGCGAGCTGTGGCAAGGGAAGCAATTATTGCATTGGCCAAGCTTCACGAACTTGGATTCGCGCATGGAGATGTTAAATTGAACAACATGATGATCGATGTCCACGGCTTTGGGCATATGCTTGACATGGGCAGTGTGCGGCCTGTTGACAGCTGTGTAAGCGAGGAAGATAAATATTACCTGCGTTTGTGGGCTCCTGAACTTGCGAAATCACAGCACACGTCGCAGCAGACATGTCTGAAGCGTGGCGCTCTCGATGTGTGGGCCTTAGGGTTGGCAATCTTCGAGTTCGTCTGCTTCAACCGACTTCCTTACAGCCTTTCGAATCTGCCGAGTTCACTCTGGTCGAGAGTTGAACACCTTTCGCGCCTTCGCCTCTCAGATTTCTCTGCCAAGGATTGTAACGAATCTGATCCAGCAGTGATGGGAATTGTTGCTCAATTTCTAAATCCAAATCCTGAAGAGCGCCCTGAACTCCCGAAATTCGTCAGCAGTTACACCTTCTTTCGGCAAGCCCCTGGAGTTACTTCTCATCTCACTAGGATTCCAACTACCGAACTTTCTTCACATCGGATGTAGGGTGTAAGGTTCCCACCTTAACACCATTTTTTTGTGCGCGTATATGGTTTTCAGCATGTTCATGAAACGGTCTATCAACCGATCTCGAAGGCGACGCACGGATGAAAATCAAAGAAGGCACGGTTTCATCCGCAACTAAGAAGGCCTCCGATTTTGAGTACGAAGCCTTGGTCGCTGTGCCACGTTTCGGCGGGAAAGGGTTATTTTGATATTGTGCTACCTTTCTAGTCCGGTACAGTTCTTGAATTCGTGTGTGAAGAGGTTGTGTTTCCTTCCTCTTCTTATGGAACTGGTTGAGAGGCTAGGGGTAGCAAGATGCTTGGGCCGAGGATGTTACCGCTTTTGAGTTATCCCTGAGTAGGAAGCTAGGTCCCGTTGACATATCGCAACGAAACGGCCACGCTTTCTTCGTCCTTCTATTGCCAAACGGTTGAAAGGTTACTGCATGCGGTCGCGTGTATTATGCGTTTGGAAAATGTACGGCGCATGTTCCTGTCACGATTACAGTACATTGACATCTTATGTAAGGTGAATTTCACCATCTGGTACGGTGGCCCTCAAATAGACTCCATAATTGTACAGCACTTGACTATGCGCCCATGAATTGTTTTGGGACTTGGAATCTTTGTTGAATCAATGCCGTTAGTTGACGTGGAACGTCTAGAAGTTGACGACGACCAACGCCAAGAAGCGGACAATTGTACTTGCGCCTATACGGCGTAAGAGACTCCGAAAAGGTGTGGAAAGTTGCCAGTATATATTTGTAGTGTCCGCTAAATGAATTCATATGAAGCACAAGGTGAAGTGTAAGTTGGTCCCGATACCTGCGGGCGGCCCTTATAAAAATTGACGCACACCTTAAGAGACATGGGAAACAGCTCGTGTTCATTTGCCTGTTAAGGCTAACGCCCCTGTTTAAGGAGTTGCCATGCGTACCCCTTGACACTATGTTGAGTTGTCACTGCGACACCAATGCTGGCTTTCAAGTTTAGGCCAATGGAGCCGGCGACCTTCAAGTGTGCGTTAATTGAAGGCGTTGGATGGCCATGCAGTGATGCCGGAATGTCACCTTAATACGTTTGCGTGCGCAGTGACTTGTCTGGATTAAATACTGCGAAAACGCACAGAGTGTAACGCTTCCCCTCCGCTACTCGATGTGATTCATAACAGGTGAAATGTCAGGCGAATCACGCTCATGATTACTCAATATTTTAACCACTGAATGCCGTACAGAAGATGCGACAGCTATATTAACATTGTGCGGCAAGTTCCGTTGGTTGTTCTGTCTCATGCACTGTCTTGGACCGAGAAACAGTATTCATTGGGCTACTTAGTCGCCTCTTTCGTTGGACGACCTTGCACTGTCTGTGGCAACCAGCTAGGGAGACTTTGCTCGTACGCAACTCCTTTTACTGGCGCGTGAATTTGCTATTTGACAACGAAGCATTTCCTTGAAGAATGAAAAAGCCTTATGGAGTTTGAACACACACGCGCCATTGCTGGGGTGTACAAGACGTATTGTGTACGCTGGATTCTGATCTCAGTTTTCGGCTCGGAACCGAGGGGAACTGCTGAGACATGAGTGACGCCAAGCAAAATCTCATGCCAAAGAAACGACTCGAAGTTTCTGCCTGGCAGCGTATCCAGTTTCAGTTTTTGTTCTGCGCACATTCCCCCCTGCTACGTTAGCAGTAGAAATCTGCAACAGAGAGCCGCCTGCTTTTTCTCGGCTCTGTCAGCCGTTGGCACCTCCCATTAACGCTGCACTAGACAACCACGATTACGCAAGGAAATCAGGCACCGAATTAACATCGCTTCCTTTTCCTAGAAGCAGAATGTGTATCTGGGCGAATGAATCGACAGCAGAACACAAAATATGTTACCGCACAGGACACCGGTGCAGAGTAAAAGTTTCGTTTGCGTTCATATACTCTACCGCCTCTGTGCCTGCAACTACCTGTGAATTAGAAAATCGTCCTCGTACCGTGGTTGCAGCAAAAAATTGCCGAAGGAAGAATTTGTACTTTTCCGTTCTTCATGCCCCACTGCTGACTCCGTTCTGCTGCAGCCACTGTTTCCCGCATCTTCCTTCGCATTCGTTTTCCCTCGCGCATTTTCAGAAGCTCGGTGAGTTACGCGTGCCTTCCATGGCACGGCAACCGCCACGAATGGAGTGGCCGCGTGTCTCTGTTGCGCTGCTGCATTCACCGTTTCCCTCTCTGTGTTGGTGTTCACCATTCGTCTACTCTCTGTGCATCCGTTTCCTGCGTTTAGGGGAAAGGTCCACCCACCGCTGGCGCCACCGGCGGGCGGAGAATCTCGGTTTCCCGGCGGTGCAATTCGCACAATGATGTCCGGATACAAAGCCAGAGACTGGGTTTGCTCAACCGTGGAGTTGCACTCGATGTGATCGACCTCTGGAAGCAGTTGCGTGTTCTGTGCTGTAGAGGCAAAGGCGTGGTTACTGTGGCTACACGATTCCGCTCCCGCGTCGGTACGTCTTCCTCCAGGCAAAAAAGCACTATGGGGATTTCGCTGTTCAGCGATGCTCTGCGTGAATCTGTCCTGAGGAGCTTGCAAAGAATCAAAAGCTATTCCGGTTTGCCGCTGCTGTAGTGTACTCGTGAAACTAAAGAATTTAAGACGCGCCAGATGCCGTTCCGTACGGCGAATAGCCTGAAAGCGCAGGTTCCGCAGCACACACACCCCGCTGCACCTTAAAAGAGAAACGGCAATAATTCCGCCGCGTGGAATCACCACAGAAAACAGGCCTTTGCATGCACTGATGCACACTCGTAGATATGGACACATCCGACCGTGGACGTTCACTTCCCCGGAAGCGTGCAGGCCGGGAAGACTGAACGGAAACTCTCAATCGTTTTGAATGTAATTGCTGTTGACACCGCATAGAATGTTAGAAATTACCATCCAGGTTCGATGAAAATAGATAATTGTGATCATAAGCACAGGAAATGCCTTATTCGAAGGCGACCGAATGTCAACACAGATGCACAGACGGAGGACCGAACTCTTCCGTACATAATAACATCAGGAGTGAGGTGTGTGCACCCCTGCAGTCTTGTCGCGAAACTTGAGTGCATCATGCAAATGATAACCTACGCCTACGTTCATAAGGCATCACATTTGCTTCCTCTTCCAGTTTCCCTCTCGGTGGCTCCCCGTATAATTGTCGTAATCGTGGAAATACGTCAAGGAAAAACACATGGGCGTTCTCATGCAACTCTGCTTGGGGACAAACACCTCCACATAAATCCACCTGGTAATGACAACGACTGCATTGCAAATATGAAGACCGAAGCGCTTCTCATACGCTACATACATACATGCATATATATATATATATATATATATATATATATATGACAAAGGCTGCACTGAACATTTGGAAACAACACAAACGGTCTTCACCATGTACGCAGCCTACCTCCTGTGCATCCCTTAATTTCCGTGTTCGCCGATGACGTCGCTCTGAACCGGAGTCTTCCCCGCTTGAGACCGACCCTACCGAGATGCGCACAAAGATGTGAAATGAGAGAAGACATAAAAAAAGAGACAAAGCTCGCAGACAATAAATGCACTTGAGCAGTGATCTAGCAAACCGTCTCTGATGAGTCGAGGACTCGCTGTCGCCACATGAAGACACTCCCCTCCAAACGCCAGAACCTAAGTCGTGAGACGAGTGCGAGAAACCTGGACCCGAGAAAAAAGGGAACAACAGTGAGAGAACATGGGGACAGAGAGGAAGAGGATACAGCAGAGACTCGCGAAGAGCAGAAGAGCACATAAAACGGGGAACGATAAAGACAGAACATAGGTGCAAAGGAAGGGTAGAGCCACAACAGAGGGTCGATACCAACATGGGGTGCGAGAAAGAGAAAGTAAGAGAGAGAGTTCAACAGAGAAGTTGCAGGAAAGCGGAGGAGAGGCAGTCCCAGCGGCGAGGACCGGGACTGACATATGCCAGCAACAAAGACATATTATCTCGAGAAATGTACAGTTCTCTCCCTCTTCGCCACGTCCAATCATCGGTCTCCCTCGCGAGCGAAAAGACTGAGATGGCGACGAAATGACAGCAAGAGATGGACAGAAGAGAAGAAAGAAGATGGAGAGGAACGGAGGGAAGCAGATGACGCAGGAACCACAGAATCCACACACGCCCGTCGCAGAAAGACGCATGGATACGCGGACACCCCGAGGAGCGAAACAACAGAAACAAGCGACGTAAGACACTTTACCTTCGCTTTGAGATTTTCGTCGTTTTCTTTGCGACTGGCCGCCCACACCCCTCTCTTCCTCCTTCTGTCCCTGCATAAACAAGGAGGAAGAAGAGGAAGAGGAGGAAGAGGAGGAAGAGGAAGAGGAGGAATGAGATCTCCAGAGGATGCTGCACCCTTGAGAGCGGAGGACGGGAGGGGGAGATGAAGACAAGTCGTTCTGTCTCCTCGTCTGTCCCGCACGTTCTCTTGTCTGAGATTGTACGGAAGACGAAGTAGGCAAGCGCGAGGGAGCAGCTGTCGCCTGCCTTCCTCTACTTCGAGAAGGCTGTCCTCGCTGGCGCTGAAGATTCAAAGGCATGGGAGGGAGAGGCACGCAGAGAGGTGAGACAGAAGACAGAAAGTACGAACGGAGACAGGGCAAGTGGAAAGGGACATGGACGGAGACATCGTGAGACTGGCAAATGAAACACAGGACAAACGAAGAAACGAAAGTGCGACAGTGGCGAGGCACGATGGGCGAGGAGATAACCGATGCACGGTCGAGAAACACGGAGGAGAGAAACGGGGAGACCGACAGTCGACACACAGAGAAAGAATATCTTACAGCATAGAGACCACTCCACATCGACTGCGTTCAAAAAACAGTGTTGAATTTCAAGACCCTCCGACATTCCGAAGGGGAAACCACATGACGAGAGGCGGCCAGAAGGCAAGGGGAAAAGAGTTGAAGGAAATGCTGTCGAAACTTCGTCTCGTGGAACGGAAGCAATCTCTTCGTTCGAAGCTGGGCTTACGCGCTGCATCAAAGTATGCGTCCGATGATGTTCCCTCAGCGAACGGCCTGAGAAGAGGATAAAGAAGACGCCTGGTAGAAGAGAATCTGTTCTGAGTGTATGGAAAGAGAAGACGAATGGTCTCCACTGGAAGTCACCTGAACTCAGTGTGCCCCTTTGTAGCCTCCATTTGCATGCAACTCAAAACCTGCATGTTCGCGTTCTTTCCATCGAGTCTACTGCATGGAAGAAACGCAAGAGGAAAGGTGCTGGTAGTCAGAGAAGAGGCAGGTGCGAGTCTCGTTTTCCTCTCTGTCTTGGCAAGACCCTCGCTCTTCACATGCTCTTCTGAGAATCGTGTTTCTGAGACGAAGACTTCTTGAAGACTCGCCGTCATTCTTCGAGACCTTTAGGTCTCCGTCATCGTTTCTGCCCACTTCATGTTCTGTTCCATGACTCAACGAAAACGCCCTGAATTCGATGGTGAGCTCGGACGGGCAGTGTGCAGCCACCGTTTCGCCTTGTTTTCTTCCTCATTCCTTCCCCTTTTCGCTCTTCCCTCTCTGCTCCAGCTACTGCTCCACTTCCGTCGTCTCTCTGCTCTCCCTCTTTCTTACGCAGACGCTCAGCAGTTCGACGACTCATCCTCCGCGACCGAAGACCCACATTATGCCCTCCGTCGTCCTCGTCTTCCTCGTCTTCATCTTCGTCCTCTTCTTCATCTTCGTCCTCTTCTTCGCTGGTCGAAGCATCCGCCTGGAATACGACTGAACACGCATGCTGCAGAATAAGGCACAACAGTGAGAGAGGAAGAAGAGCGAAGCTCGAGAAACGAGAGAAACGAGAGAAACGAAAGAGACGAGAGAAATGAGAGAAACGAGAGAAACGAGAGAGACGAGAGAGACGAGAGGCGCGCTGACGAAGGAGAGAGAAGAACCGCACTCTCGGAACGCGAGCACAGTCACTCAAAGTCACAGTCCCGCGTCTGGAACGCGGAAAAGAGGCAGGCACTCAAAGACCGCCTAGAGCGAAGAGAGAAGACAAGGGCAGGTAACAGAGAAGCGAAGCGAGAGAGAGGCGACTTTTAGAGCGGAGAAGAGAGAGGAAGAGAGAAGCGTTAGAGTCGAGGAGAACAGAAGGCGGAAGAAGAGAGGGGAAGACGAACGACAAAGGCAGAAGAAGCGAGGAACAGCGACGATGGCACATCGAGAAATGCAGCGGAACAAGAAAGGCGAAACGAGCCAATGAACGGAAAAGGAAGGAAACTCTCGAAAGGAAAAGACAAGTCCATACCTCGGCGAGAAGGACGCCTGTGCGAAGGTCGTAAGCGGCAATCGAGGTGAAGACAGCTTTGCAGAGGGGGCATGTTGTTTCGTGTCGCGACCAGCCCTGACAAGAGGCGGAGAAAAGTTATGTGAAGAAGAAAGGCCCGACAAATGGAGGGAAGCATTCGAGAACTTCCAGGAGCACTCGCCGCCGTTGAGAGAGCGGACGCGAAGCAGCAGAAACGCTCAAAAAAAACCGCGGCTGTCAGGAAGCAAAGAACGCGAGAGGCAGGAAACGACTGCACTGACACATCAGACGACGGAGTACGCGCGAAACCTCTGAAAGACAAGAAGAGTCTTCGTCGCAGAACTCGTGAGGTCCAGGCACAAAGAAAGACTCCAGACTTTCTCTCACCTCGATGCAGTGAAGATGAAAGTTGTGGGAGCAGCACTCGATCTTCCCGAGAAGAATGCCTTGTGCAAACTTGTCTCCTGCCTTTTCCACCTCGCCAGTCTCGCAGCAGACGAGCCCGTCAGAAGCAACTCTCTCTTTGCTGTCACTCGAATCGGTTTTGCTTCCCTTTCCTGCGGCTTCGCTCTCGGCCTCTTCGGCTTCCTCGCCATCTCTATCGACCATAACGTCGAGGCAGCATCCTGCAGACAGAGTCGCAGCCAATGTAGATCTCTTCGCATGCACTCGAAAATCCTCAAGTGACTCGCTGCTCACCTCCCCAGCAAAAACGAAACCATACGCTGAAAACCACGAGACGCCAGCAAACCACACGCATCTACATACAAGCAGCTCCCAAGGCCTTCATATATATATATATATATATCTATGTATCTATGTATATTTGTATGAACGGGCATATACACACTGCTAGGCCGATATACGCAGATCTCTACAGAGCGATGCAAAGACATGCATAACGATCGATATGCACATACGTCTACGAATAGGAAAGTGAAGTGCATGCGTGAGTGTGGGTATGTCGTTTCTCCTAGGTATATGCGTTTCTCGCCTTCTTGTTTCCTCCTCCTCTCGCTGCTCACTTCCTCCCCCCTCGATGTCGTCGCTTTCCCCTTCCCTTTCTCCCTCCTTCTCTCTCCGTTCCGTCCTCGCTGCCTCTTCTACCTCCTCACCACATACGCCCTTTGCGACCTCATCGAGGCTCTGCGGCGCCAAGCGAAGTTCGAATCGAGAGGCTTCTGCGCGAGCTGCGACGGAACATGCAGCGTCCTTGGGCGCCTCCTTCTCCGCCGAGGCTTCCCGCGACTCTCCTCGACCTCGCTTGCCGAGTCGAGCTCTTCCTCTCGGGCCTCCACCTATCCCCCAGAGAGAAGAACAGGAGGTAGAAGAGGAGGAAGAAGAGGAGGAAGAAGAGGAGGAAGAAGAGGAGGAAGAAGAGGAGGTAGAAGAGGAGGAAGAAGAGTAGGAAGAA
The DNA here is from genome assembly GCF_000006565.2 of Toxoplasma gondii ME49. NCBI lineage: Eukaryota > Apicomplexa > Conoidasida > Eucoccidiorida > Sarcocystidae > Toxoplasma > Toxoplasma gondii. The sequence goes on along the minus strand of NC_031475.1, from coordinate 1,046,491 downwards.
GAGGAGGAAGAAGAGGAGGCAGAAGAGGAGGAGGTAGAAGAGGAGGAAGTAGAGGAAGAGCAGGACACCGTGCGGCGCGAATGAGTCTTTGAGGCCTGGGAAGCGGAAGGCTGAAAGAGAGAGGCAACAAGACGCTGGCGCAGGACATGAGCGGACCGCTCCGGATCTCCTCCGGTCTTTGTTCATCTCTCCATGTTGCAGACGAACGCATACACTCACACAAACATACACATGCATGCAGTACCCAACATGTCACACAGGGCGACAGTTGCAAGAGTCTGCATGCGCAAATGCGCTGCGAAGGCAAGCAATTAGCGAAGCTGCGCGTACCAAGCATAGCAAGAAGTAGACGCATGCATGCATCTCTGTATCAGTGCTTGCATGTGCTTTGTGCACAGCTGTGTCCTCACAGATGAGTGTGTGGAAGAGCAGAAGCGCATGCACATATATACATATAGTTATATATATATGTATATATATATATATATATACGCATGGATATGCTAAATGTGTCTATATATGTAGGTAGATATATGCAGATGTTTATATGTGTGTATCACGTTGCTGAAAGAGGACAGGAGAAAGGCCTGGCAGTGCTTACTGCTTTCTCGCCGGGGGCCTCGGAAGGCGGAGGCGAAGGGAGAGTCGGCCTTCTTCTGCCTCGGCCTCTGGAGCCTCGCGAGGAGAGACGAGGCATCGTGTCTGGCGGTGGGGAGGTCACCGACAAGAGAGACAAGAAGGAAAGTTGCGCAGAAGGAGGCCGAATCGAAAAATTGAAAGGAAGAGGGAAGACGGAGGGAGAAAAGAAGGGAGGAATAAAGAGAGAGCGAGGCAGGAACGCCACAGGGAAGAAGCGAGGAGAGAGAGGAAAGCGAAGGAAGATGATGAAGACACGGAATAGCAAAGCAGAGACGAGGACGACCGATAAAGAAGAACGAGACGAAAAGGAGAGACAGGGCGGGATAACGGAGACGCAGTGGAACTGAATGGACGGGGAAAGATCTGCAACGCAGGTGTGTCATGAAGGAGGAAGAACTTCGACTTCTGAAGAACGCTGAGAGAGACAGAGAGAGAGAGAAAGTTCTTGCAAAACGGGAGAAAGTTCTTGCAAAACGGAGACACACCGCCGGAGAATGCCCTTTTACGCGGCGGAGAGGAGAGTGCCCATCGAGGCGCGGAGCCTCCAGTGAACGGGATACAAGAAGAAGGTACATCCGCCAAAAGATACTTGTAGCGTCCAAAGAAGCTTCTGCAGGAAACAAAAGAGACGCCGCTTCCTGCATTGCGCCGTAGATCTTATAAATGCACACTGAGGTTGGCCTTTTCTGCCGTTGCATGCGCATGCAGTTTTTTTCGCATCTGGAAGGAGAACTTCTGAACGAGCGACGCGGGAGGAAGCCAGCCACGAGGAGGACGCGTTTGTGTTTATGTTTCTTGAAAAAAGATGTCTGAAGGAACAAAATTCACAGAAGAAAGAGGAAAGTACGAGGAAGGTGCTCCGCGTTTTTCTCTTTGGAGAAGGAGGGGGCCCCGCAGAAACCGACACGGAGATCGTTTCCCCAAAGACCTCTGCCCGCTCGCTTCTTCTTTGTCTCTTCCTTTCTGTTGCTTCGTCATAGTTTATTCGTCTCGCCTCTCTCAACTGCTCTCGTCTTCTCTCTCGCACTTTCCCTGTCTGCTTCCTGCGTCGGCTTGGCCCTTTGCATGCGGTCTCCGACTTTCAGGCCTCCGCGCGCGACCCTCTTGTCTCTGTCCTCTCTCTTCTTCTCCTTTCCTTCTATCTCTTTTCGCCTTCTTGCTTTGAAGTTTCTTCACTCGTTTCCAGTGCCCCTCCTGTCTTGCAGTCCTTCTTCTTCTCCTTCTCCTTCTCCGTCTTCTCCTTCTCCGTCTCGCTTTCTCACTATCTTTCGTGGAGCCGTTTGCTTGTCCAAATGGAGGACCTCCAGGACTACGCGTTGATGACGGAGGCGTATGACTTCTCTGTCTCCTTCGACGCATGCAAAGGGAAATTCCTTCAGGCGAGGCGGGCGCTCGAGTCCGAGGAGACGATCCTCGTCGAGGTGCCTCTGATCTGCTGGCCCATTGGCGCGTCGGTTCCGCTCTCCGAGGCTGTGTTCTGCGAGAACTGTCTGAAGCTGAAGCCTTTTCAGTCTCCGTCGGCTCCCGGCGTCTCCTCGCCTTCTCCTTCGCCTCACAGACCTGAACTTGGCCCTGCCCCCGTCGACGCCGGCCTTGCCTCGCCCCACACCACCTGTGTCCTTCCCGGAGACACTTCCCCCTCTGGATCCCACACCGCCTCCCAGATAGACACTCAGCTGTCCCCTTCTCTTTCTTCTGGCGCTTCGTCTTCTTCTCCAGTCGCTTCTTCTCTTGAGGAAGGGTGTGAGTTGACGGTGGACGGCGTCTTGTGCTGGTTCTGCTCGACACCTTGTCTGGCGAATGCGTTGGGCGGAGACTCACTGCTGTCTCTCCACAAGGCTTTGCCTTCCTCCGCAGAGACGCCGGTGGCTCGCGCGCTGGCCGCGGCTGCATGCGCGTCTGTCGGCGTCTCCCTGGAGGGAGGGAAGAAGAGGCGAGGCGTTCCGGCAGAGGTCGGCGAGAAGAGAAAACTGCACGGAGGCGTCGACGCCAAGACTGCCAGAACAGGAGCTGCTGCGCCCGAGGAATGCGCCGAGGTCGACTCAGGTTCCGAGGAAGCGACTGTTGCATGCCGCGATGCAGGGAAAGACGACCGCGACAAGAAGCTCGTTGGTGGATGGATGAGCGTGCTTGGTCCAGCATCTCTCCGGCTCTTGCGAGAGAACACCGAAACGCATGCGTCGACCTCGAATCCTCTCCCCTCAGAAGCGCTCGCGCGGGCCATCGCGCGGATCGCGGCCCAGACGCGTGCACTGCTTCTCGCCCACCCGGGGCTCTCCCTTGGAGAGGCGTTTGCTGCGGCCTCGCGGCCTTTCCAGAGACTCGCGGTTCCCGCAGAGACGCCAGCAGGCTTCGACTTTTCTGCGATCCTCGCAGCTGTCAAGAGCGAGAGGGAGCTGTTGAGCGCCGTCCTTGCGAAGCGCCTGCAGGCGACTGTGGGGTCGGAGGCTGCAGGCGTTCTGCTCCACAGCGACACTCTCGTCCACCTCAGAAGTGCTCTTTCCGTGAACAGCCAAGCCATCCATTTGTGGGGAGCCTCGACGGCCGGCGCCCTAATGGTCCTGCGAGCCGGAGGTGTATATACACTCCATGCATGCGCGAACCACAGCTGCGATCCGAACTGCGGGGTGTCGTCTTCCGGCTCCGAAGGCGGCGGCAGCACGCTGTCCGTCGCGACACTCAGAGCTGTGGCTCCTGGCGAGGAACTGACTGTTTCCTACGTCGACATTTCGCTGCCGCTGAAGGCCCGGAGAGAGATGCTTCTCTCCTCTTTTGGGTTCCTCTGTCGCTGTTCCAAGTGCATGCGCGAGGCGGAAGCAGCAGCGCCGGAGGCCGCGCCAGTCGACGCGGAGATGTGACACAGCGACCGCGCGTCTTTCAGCGCCAAAGCAAGAGAGGAGAGAAAGAAGAGGGCAGAGAGCAGGAGAACGGGAGAGGACTGCAGGAGGAAGAGCTGGAGAGGGCGAGACGCGAAAATGAGAAAAGGGATAGAAGAGGATGGAAAAGGAGAGAAACGACAGAGAGGAGGAGAGAGGCGAGCAGCGGAGGGGAAGGACGAGGTGGAGAGAAAGGCGAGAAGGCGTAAGGAGGAACAAGGGGGAAGAGGAGAGAAGAAACGCGAGGGTGGTTGGATGAGAGGTTCTGGGGGGGCTTGGGTGGGAGCCGCACTCGCTGAGGGAAGTTTTCGGGGGCAACAAACGTTTTTGTTTCTTTCCTCGACTGTGGAGACACACATGCTTTCTCGCGGCTCAACTGTGAAGAAGGAAACTGCTTCTCGCTACTCGCGGCCTGTGCACTGTAACCTGTCGCTGTGTATTTCGTCAGACGAATGAGCTTTTCTGAATAGGCGAGACGCCCAGGAGAGACGCGGAAAGAGAAAAGACGAGAGCCGAGAGAAGAAGAGAAATGAACAATGCAGAGAAAGAAGCGAAACGAGGGAAGAGAAGCAGCTGCGGCGGAAGAGACAGAGAGAAGAGAGAGCGAGATTGAAAGTGTTCAAAGGAAAGACGTAGCGGTTCAAGAGGTCTTTGGTATTCGGTGGAAAAAAAGCCTCTAGACTAGAGCCACCCCCGATGACGCAGGGCGCGACGAATCAAGGGAGCAGCAGTTCTTTACCACGAAGTTAAAACGGTAAAAAAACATGGCAATGACACCCGGCACTCGCTCGCTTTCGCCGCCAACAGCGCGACGCGAAGAATAGCGAGAATCTCCACTTTGTGCAGAATGAAGATGAAAAGCGAAGTGACATTCCCAATACAAGTCACACGCACAACCGAGAGTAAAGGCCCGAACGAACAGAAGCGAAGCGCAACGAGTCAGAGAAGAAACGACTGGAAAGTGAAGACAGTGAAGAGATCAACTGAGGAGCGGAAACAGGTGGAGAGAAGGAAGAAGTAAAAATGGAAGACGAAGAGAAGAGAGAGGGAAGGAGCGGAGAGAAGCAACAGGCAAGAGAGGCAGAAGTGAAGATACAACCAACGCAAAGGAACGACTGAAGATAAGCGTGGAGAGAACAGGAAGACCGGGAGACACCGACGGAGGAGGAGAGTCCAGGAGGGAGAAAAAAAGAGTGTAAATCAAAGACTTTGCGGCGTCGACTCTCCGAGAGCGAGTTGACCGATATAGTTGAAGGGGCCTTTGCTGAGGGCGTTGCCGGCGAGAGATCCCTGGGAGTTCAAAAAGAAGAAAAGACACTCTATAAAGGACAAAACCTCACTCGACGGTGCGCTATACCGACACACAGAGATCTACCACACGACTTCAGGGGAAATACAAGTTCGCATGCATTCGTGTATCCAGGTCCACACGGTACAGTCACCACATAATCGATGTACTTTTTTATAATACATATTCCATGCAGGTATACTACATATATATATATATATATATATATATATAAACGTACACGCCCATATTTACTCATAAGGATAAATATATACATATATACATATATATGTACATAAATACGTTCATATATATATATATGTATATAAATACAACTTTTTTTTAGATGCAGATTCGCAGTGCTAATGTCGTGAAACACTGGAGGCGTTCGTTGCATCTCGTGGCAGTTCTCTGTAAATCGTCGCAAGTCCGTGAGGCCATATGAACACGCGTCAACATTACAAAATTTGTGAAAACTCGCTGAGACTGGAAACGCTTTCAGTGAGCTCCTTCGCTTCTGTCTCCTCAAGTCCATTGGTGGTCTGAATCAAAGGAGTTGTAGGTTTTTTAGGGATTCCATAGACCGCCTTTTTGCTGCAAAACGAAACTCGGCTAGATTCACGAGGCCCTCCTCACCTTTACGAGGGATCTCCACAGCTTGCCCACAGTCCACTCTTTCTTGATCAGAAGGTCAGCGAGAGACTGGAGGAGAAAGGGTTCTCGGAACTCCCCTCGGGGCGACGCGTCTTGTTCTGTCACCGTTCCTCCTCGTTGTGAGCGGGATGCAGACCCCACGAGTTCGGGACGACTGTGCGCGTGGTAGATCAGGCGCCGACCGACGAGACTCGCCGCGAGCCACTGAAGCAAAAACTTCAACTGAGGGTCTCCCTTGAACACCCCACAGCCCCAGTTGCCTAGGCAAACAGGAAATGTCCGCAGGGAAGGGGAGACAGAGGCGATCGAGCAAGCCGCAAGCCCACCAGCCGAGAAACAGCCGGAGACACACCGGGAACGACCAGGCGTCACCAGATGTCCACCCAAACGCGGGAGACTCAACGGTGGGATCACGGGAGACCCATCCGCGGCGAAATCCACTCAAGCGCGTGCGACACACATCCGCCATATCAGCCTCCACTTGGTAAACCTCGAGGGCTAACGCGGATATAGAGATCGACGTACATCAACGTATACATACATGTACATACATACATACAGGTAGATATGTATGTATATATATATATATATATATTCGTATAAATATGTATACATGTACCGATACGAGGCGTCATGCGGACGCTGGAGAGGAGTCAACAACACTCCCCTGAATGCCAGAAGAGTCAACGTCCTCCAAGGTGATCACAGAGATTTTTGCGTCTTTTGTCTCCAGTCAAGCATTCGTCGCTCGGATCCCAGACTCGCAGCTACACATTCTGAAACACATTCTAGGTCTATCTCCTAGACATATACGAAAAGAAAATTATATATATATATATATATTTGTATACATAGATCGTGCGTCGCTGAGTGATCCGACATAGGAGAAAAACTGTTGGGCGTGCATCATGATCGTCCCTTTAGTAGTCGCCCCGTAATGTTACCTCTCCGGCATATACACGGATCGGGCTTGTGCTGGCCTGCCACCTGTGTAGTAGCTAGGTGAATGCTTTGTACGCGACAGGACCGCGAGAGCAGAAAGATACAAACAAAAAACGAAGCGACGAGAGCTCGCAGGTCTCACTGACTTTCGCCTTTCGTGTGTTACGGTGGAGCGTCATTGTGAACTTTGCAAGTGGTAAATTTGTGTCTCTGTCAAACGAGCTTGCACAGCGTTTTCACCTCAAAGTCGAAACCTCACACGAAAGACAAGACTTCTTTACCTGTCGCGAATGGGCGCTTAACGAGGCCTTGATGAGGGCCTGGTGCCAGTGTCGCTTCGCTGGCGGAGAAGCGGTCTCGTTCTTCGTTTTGCCTCAATGCCCCGTCGGGTGTGCTGACACTCCCCGGAAGCGCTGCTGCCCACTGGAGATAAGCTGCGTACTTGGCGTCTTCCTCAGGAGACAACGAGAGAGCGGCGATGACTTTGTTGACTTCTCGAAGCATTTGAGGGGCTTCAAATTGCCGAGATGGCATCAGTGCCTCACCGCCCCCGGCGCCCGCCACTCCTGCGTACCTCTGGGCATCCAGCGCTGTCAAAAACGAACAGACCTCGATCCCCACAACTCTCTTGGGCAACCCACGGTCGCTCCGCATTCGCTGCGTTTCCCCTCCAACGTCACGTTTGTCACTGTTGTCTCTGTCCTTCTTTCCGCTGTCGGAGTCGCGGCCTTCTCCGTCGTCCAGCGTCTCTTCTTGTTCTTGTTTTCCCTCTGTTTTTTTCTGAGTGCCTCTGCCTGGAGGCTCCGTGAAGTTTCCAGCGTGCAGAAAGACAAGCAGGGGACGCGCATCCACGTCCTCGACTCCCTGTGTCTCCTCGCTGTCTCCCTCCAGCAGTGTCGCTTCTGCCTCGTCGTCTCGCGTCCTCTCCCTTGCCACCGGAGCTGTCTCACCGTCATGCCCCTGCGAGCCGCAAGGCTCGTCAGCGCGAGGAGACGAAAGAGACGCAGGAGAAAGAGAAGACGAATGTGGAGAGGTTCGCCACGGCCAAGTAGGCTGGGGGATTCGGAGGGGAGAGACGACACAGCTTGGGTGTTGCTTTTCTAGAGAGTGTGGCTGTGTAGAATTGAACAGACAGGTGAAACTGTCAGCGTAGCCTGAGTAGCGAGAAAATTGCATTGCGCCGCTCATGGCGCAGCTCTCATTGATGGCCAGGCGCTGCTGGAACAGCCGAAGAAGAAGAAGCTCCGGATGCGTCGCGAAAAAGATTTCCTCTTGCACACAACCTGAACGCCGGGGAAGCGACAGTGAAACAAAGACACGGATACAGAAAAGGAAGGCGGCGCATGCAGCAGAGAATGGAAGGACTGGGCGTGACGGACACAGAGCTAGGCGACTGGAAAGCGTGGAATACAGAAGAAGCTCTGCGAACATGCTGGCGGCAGCAAAGACAAAAGGCGTTTTGTGTGACTGAGACTGTGCGCTTGCTCGAGGATTTCGCACGAAGAATGAGTAAATGGAAACAAGCCATTCTGTTGCTCTTGACGTTCTCTTCTCCTCTTCCTGCTTTTCCTGTCGTTCCCCTTCTTCCATCTTTACACGTCTCTCTGCTTTATATCTGCTTGTCGCATCTGCAGTCCAAGACGAGACGCCCTCGGAAACTAAGAAGACCCTCCTCTCCTGTTCGCTTCCCCCCCTGCATGCAGATTCTTCTCCTTTAAAACGCATGTCTTCTGTCTCGATGAGCACGCGACATGCGTTCCACATGCACACTCTTTTCCGTCCTTGCAAGGCCGCTCCTCTGCCCCAGAAAAGGCGACACAAAGTTCACTTACCTCTGTAGAGAGCGCCTCCGCCGATCCACTGATTCGCGAAGTCAGCCATGATTTCCAGGTTGACCGCGCTGTCAATGCCTTTCCCGGCTTCCGCATTCTCTCGAAATTCTTGAAGCGGAAGCAGGGGATCTTCCCTGTCTGCTAAGCTGTCCATCGTCACTGCCACACACTGTGGCGGTGCAAGAGGACGCGACAGAAGGTCTGCGTCGTCACACATCTTGCCTGTCTCCTGTGTCTCTTTCCTTTTCTCTGTCCCCTCTTTTTCATCGGTCCCTGTCTCCTCTGTTCCTGTCTCGGTCCTGTACACGCGTCTCCGCTTCGAGGACCCATTAGATTGCGAGACGCCGTCGTCGTCTCCGAGGGAACTTGACCCCGAATATAAGCCGAACCCTGGAGGCGCCGAGGATGGGGAAGCCGACGGCGAGAGGAGCGGCAAAGATGCGCAGGTCCGAGAGAGCCTCAGGGACCTCAGAACTGCGCAGCAGGGCATTCGTAGAAAGAACGGGTCACTTCGCTTTCGTTCCGAAGAGTGGCGAAAACATGGCGCCGGGAGAAAGAGAAGCGAGGATGTGGGAGAGCACCTCGCAGGAAAAACCTCGCGCTGGCTCTCAAGTCCATTTTCCGTTTTGTCTCCGCCGGGTTTCAGCACCCATTCTCCGTTGCTTGTCGGCTTCGCATGCGCTTCCCGCTGTCCGTCTGTGGCCTCTGCAGTCGACGTCGCACCTTGCTCTCTGCGCCGCTCTTTTTCACGGCTTCTTTGCTCGTTGTTTTCCTCTCCTTTCAGTTGTGCGCAGCCGCTTGACACCTCGTCGGTAAGGAGTTGTGTCAGGCGGTCAGCGCATTTCTCCGCGATAGGTGACGAAGAACGCAGGAGCAGGTGGGGGGGCGCGAGCAGATAGAGAGGGAGACCGTGTGCTCGACAGACGTCATGGTACTTTGCAACAGCCGTCGTCATCGCAATGAAATACCTGCAGAAAGAGAGAAGCAAAAAACGGGATGGGAACGTAAGCTAGAAAGAATGAGGAATCCAGAGGCAAGAGAACCGACAGAGAGAGAGAGAATGATTGGCACAACAGGAGACGGCAGGGCGGACCCTTGACGCACGACGGAGAAAGAAACAACACAAAAACGAAGGAAGAGTGAAGAAGACAAATAAAGAAAGTATGTGAATCATAAGAGAAGGGAACACAATTAAGCACGGCATGACGCGAAAGTGGACAGCGTGAAAGAGTTCGAAACGGAGAGGTGAAGGTAGGGAGACACCGTAGGACACAGCTGCTGCATCAGACTGTGGAGCCTCGGAGTGGGGTAACACAAATGCACAGCTCCATTCGCTAGGATTGAAGTTTATTCCGCTCCCCGAATACGAGAAGGAAACAGACAGAAGGTCGCCTTCAAGATAGGTTCTCCCATGGTTCGAATTTCTTGGCTCTGCATTCGTCGCCGTTCCGCGTTCTCACCTGATGTAACAGTGCAGCTTGTTCAACTGATCGTTACCTGAGAGAACGAGACAGTGGAATCAGATGTTGTGTTGAAAGAGAAACCCAAAGAAACGGAACACCAGCAGCGAGGGACGCAACAGAGGCTGAAAGGAGACAGCGGAACAGAAGGGAGAAAACAGGAAAACGGGGATGGAAGGAGAATGCTCAGGATAGAGGACCCCAAAAAAGAAACATCGATGGTAGAGACGACGCTACACTAACTGAGAAAAATGCGTTTCTTTGTAGCCTTTTCGATGTCTGCTTCGCACGCTCTGTCACTTCTTGGGTAAGTGAGAGCGGAGTGAGCCTTAATTCGAGTAAGAGACTACACACTAGAAGGTGAAGGGAGCAGTCGATTTCTCCGCGGTTGAGACTCTAGATAAGCGTCGTGCTCTCGACGTTTCCCATCCACCCTCATGAACAAGCTTTTCACCTACTGTTTCCTCGGAAGACTCACGGAGAAAAGCAAAGCCACTCGAGTGAAGCACCCACCAGCGTGTTCGAAGAGAGACATGAAGTTTGGATCGGGCAGCTGACGAACTGGCTGGAGGTTTGGAGGGGGAAGAATGGAGAAGAAGGCGAGAGAAAGCAGAGCCAAGCCCTCGCCCGCGGTTAACTCTACCGCTGCAGGCTCTGGACTTTCTCCGCCCTCTCTCTGCCCTGTCCCCTCTTCAAGACAGAAGCATGAAAAGGCACTGCAATGCTTCTCACTGGTCGCCAGACTGAGCAAAGGGAGGTCACGTGGTATTGAGCCACCGACAGACGAAGAGGATACTGAGGCAGAAGGGAAGATGCGCGGGGCTTCGAGAGACAGAAGCATCATTCTAGGAAGCGCGCGGATGAGGAAGGGCTCACGAACTGCCGGCGGGAGGCGCTTGAAGAGGGCCTCTACTTTGCTGTAAAACTGCGGCTTGAAGAACGGCAAAGACGGTGGTGGACGCGCTGTCTCTTCGCCCTGGCACTTTTCTTCGTGTTGGCATCCACTGTTTGTTACTCCACCATTCGAAGCACTGCCGTTCGGTGCCATCGTCTGCCCTAGACGCATTTCCACCTGGAGATCGACAAGAAGCTGAGTTAGGTCGCGCGGACTTAAGCCCCGGTCTCTCTTTCCAGAAGTCGGGAGCCTCTCGCCTGCACCCGGCAACTGCGCTTCCGTCACCTCCCTCTCTTTCTGTTTGTCGTTCACTTCCCTCTCATCTCGCCTACGGTCGGTCCTGCGACTGGCTTCGAATGCGCTTGGATAGTACGCCGCCAGATACCGCCGAAGCACCGCCGAGGCGGCTTGCCAGTACCCGCAAGGGGGCGGCAGCTGGTGAAACAGAAGAAACTGCTTTTTCATCCTGCCTGCCGGGAGGTAAGCGGCGAGATAGACGCCAAATCGCCTGTTCTGCGAACAGAAAGGTGCGCGTGAAGGCTCACTTCCAACGGGCTGCGAAGGGCCTGCGCACACATCGACCGCGGTCTGCCGATGGCTATTTGTTGTGCGAGTAAAAACAAAGGACGCACTTCGTGTTAGGCGTGTATCAATACATACGGAAATGGACCAGACCAGGTGGTGCAGTCCCGCGATAAGTACGCGGGAATGACGGCTCCTCACATGAGACACAGTTCAAGGCAACCCCGAAGTACGACAGAGGCCGGTGTCAATACACGTGAGAAGCGCGTGTGGCGAACGCGTGGCGGCCAAAGATTGCAGCAGCAAGCAAGACAGCGTCCAGCCGGGAGACACGAGTTACACCTTGTCCAGCAGGCGTCTGGCTTCTCTTTTGTCCAAGGAGTCGCAGTGACAGTTGAGTTGGGAAGGAAGGAACGAATTAGCGGACGTTGCGTCGTAGTCGGGACCGCAATCGACTCTTCCACGCCACCGAAACCTCATGCAAGGTCGCCGCGACAACACGCCCAGCTCAGAAGAATTGTTTTCTTCCGTCCAACGGCGTTTTCTATGAAGGTAGACAAACACGAATCTTCATGGACCCTTCACGTGTGCTTCTTTTTCCCGCGTCAATAGCTGTTCCGGACTCAGCTGAATATTTCTGTTCTAGCGCATGCACCACGTTGGAAGGGCCGGCAAGGTGGATGGCTGGTTCGCGGCCGAGTTTCCCGGAAAAAGACGTCCATTCTATGCATCAAAGAAGTGTGGATCCAATGCCGTCGATTGTCTGCAGCACTCGGTTTTCCACACGAGGGAGAATGAAGGTTTTTTCTGACTGATCCGCACCGTAAATCCGGAACCTCGACACAGTGTGCAGGGCGTGTGCGTGTGCGCGTGAGCGGCAAGCGGCTCGCCTGGCGCGTGCCTGGGTTTGAACACAAGCTTTGATAGAAACGACCTCTGCGGTGAAGTCCCAAAACCAGAAGAAAGATGGAAGGAACGTTTGTTACTGTTAAGCAATGCTACCTGAATGAAGGAGTCTCCAGGAAACGCTGAGCTGGTGACAAAGTCACGAGAAATCGTTCGAGTATGGGGAAAGTCTTACAGAGGAGACTGAGGTCCCGTTTGAACGGTCCCGCCTCCAAAGCGACCTGCCGTGAAGGCGGTAGGACACACAGACGCAGATACGAGCCGCAAATGCAAGACACAAGATCTGATGGCTACCGCCAGTCCACACACCTGACGATGTAAAGAGACGGAATGGAAGTTTGACACCGCAACGTATTGGCCTTCTCTATTTCATAGACAATTACAAAGGATTTCCTCTCCTACTGGAGTGTCACCCTTCCGTCACAGCCTGCGTTTTCTGGTGGCTAAGCACGTACGTGTTGCGTAACAGGTGGCTGCGACCACGTTTCTAACGGACGCAGTGTCATGTAATGCACCGACGCATTTCCCCGGAACTGTCTGCTCCCACAAGACACGTGGAAAGTGGTACATTGGACCAACGGCACATGCAAACGCGTCCAGGTTCCTCGATAAAATTTTGGTGTTAGTTGCTGCCTCAGTGACACAGCGGATGCCGCGCCACCTGAGCTGTTTCATCCTGTTTTTACGTGTTTCGTATGTAGGTTTCTGTTCCGGTTACTCACAAGACAAGTCGAACAACAGGGTGTTTCAATGGGAGCATGTGGCTACCATCATGAAGCTAGGCTGTGCCTTGTGGTGCCTCAAGGTCCTCTGCCAAGCGTGGGTGTCTTGTGCATAGTTCCAAGCACATCAGGCATGTCAAGAATCTGTTCTACAGACTGGCGTGCCGTCGGCGTAGAGCCGACTCGTAGAACAAGGTGTAGGTCCATTCGTGCAGACACGAGGGACTGTCCACTTCGATGTATCAAGCACTTCTTAGGCAATAGAGGTGGTGGAACATTATTAGTCGAAGCGTGGAAAATCTGAAGGTGGCTGAGACACTGCCAGTCAAGAGCTCAAGATTACCTCGCCGGCCGCCAGGAAGGGGGATCGGCGGCCTGTCGGTAAGAACGGGCGGTGCACCTCGACCTGAATGACGACCACATACAATGACATGCTAATTCTAACACCACGATCTGTTTTGTCTATTTATACGAGATCTTGGTCTTCTTTTGTACCACAACTGCTGGGTCAGCCTGACAGTAAGCATGGCTGTACTTGGCTATCAGGGGGATGTGCCCGGCGGCCAACTGTATTCCACGGGCTCATCTTATTATTGCTTCAAGTGCACTCGAGAGAAGAACTTCATGCGAGAATGTAAACCAGATAGAGGCAGGAAAACTTGTTCCCCTGTGCAGCGTGTTGGTCCTGCCCCTCGTATACACGACCCGCTTCGGCACACCCGGTCAGGGTGTCTCCAGACCACAAAGGATTACAGGGAAAGCTATGCACGGAAGTCTCTCGCGACAACCTATGTTTTGTAAGCACCATTTGAAGACATCGAAGGTGAATGCACTCGTCTGTGCATGAGGCCTCCACTTCGGTGTGTTGCACATTTCCGTTATTATGCATCCAAGTCTTGCGATATGCACACCCTCCGGGAAGACATAACGTCTGGCGGCGGTTGTGCCGTCTAGTGCACCGAACTAGTTGCTGTCATGACTTTCAAGGGTCGAAATGGAACGGGCTAAGTAAACTTTTTGCATGGGCACACCATAGTGCTACTTATGTGGCAGCAACCGAGTTAGGCTTCAGCAACATTTGTGGCAACCGCTGCATTGCCGAGTTGCTACCCCCACTGTTGGTGGATCTTTCTCGGTGCTTGTTGGGGACCGTTACCGTGCCGGCCGAAATTTTAGTTTCCCTAACGGAATCTGATTTTCGACGTGAAGACCGAAGATCCTGTCAAATTTGCAAACACAAGACAACCGCTTTCTAAGGGGGTGTGTTCACTGCTGTCTTACCAGCAGGAAGTGACGGGAAGAAGAGCTGCGAGATGAGTTTTGTGGTCAATGGAGGTGATCGGTTTGTGTGTCCGCCACCCCTTGGAAGGGGGGAAGAAGCCACCCCCTTGCTTCTTGTTGCATCAGACGCGGGGCAACTACGGAGCGCGCTTTTCGCAAATGGAGGGAGGCACATCTGCCACGAAGATAGCGACAGCATGGCTGTATGATTACCACAAGCTTGCCCGGACAATTTCTGTCTCGATGGTGCACGACTCCCGTTTCAGGCGCCGTGATTAACAAATACCCGCCATTCTGTGCACGTTGTCGCGGTTCCAGGAAAACTCGCTGCCGGGCACGGATCGACGCGGTGTCTGTACACCAGCACCGGTCCACGGCTTGGCACTCTACCTGTTGTGAGTGTGGATAGTTTCTGATTGCCAGCTCGGAACGTCCAACTCTGAGGTCAGATTTAGCTCGCATTGGCACGCCTTGCAGCAGTCGGCGGCTTTCTCTGGCCTCCTGCGCAGGACCCGGGTTTTCGAGTGACCGTCGTTTCTACTGGGGGCTTGCTGACGGGTAGACAGCGTGCAGCTGACTCAGATGCCCCTTGTCAGGCCATGAACACAACATCTGGCAGGTAGTGTTTTTTTGTTATTCAGTACGAAATCTCCAGAGACTCGATTCAGTGTCTTCTCTGCGGACTTGAGGCGGTCTTCGTCCGAGGGTTTCTCGACCGTCACCACCGACTTTTTTCTGGTGGGTCGCTGTGCAAGCCTGACCGAATCGTCTTTACCTTTGTAGCAGTCAGGAGTCGTCTGCCGGCCACTTTCGGGGTGTGCGCCGTTGGCGTCCTCCTGGACTCGTCTTGTCTCGAGGCGTGTGTTAAGCGGCTGTCTCGGAGCGTGCCCTCGGCTGTCCATCATGCCGTGCCCCACCAAAGCTCTTGATGGTGCATGTCGGTCCTCGTCAGATGTCCAGTCTCGGTTCACTGATCGTTTGTCTTTTTCAAGTAAGTTTCCTTTGAACACTCCTTCTGCCAACTCTGGCATCAGTGTATCACCTCTTCTTGACTGTGTACCCCAGAATCCGCCGCCGACTAACCGTGCAGCCACGGTTGTGTGTGATCGACAAGGAGCCGCCCCCCTTTTCGCGAGTTCACCTTCGGGTTTTCCAAAAAGGTCCGACCGCAGAGAGGCGCCTGGGACGTCGCCTTCAGCCGCATGCTCCTACCCAGTTGCCCAGAGTCGTCGAGCGGGCGCTGCTGACCCAGTACCCGGCACCTGCTGGCGGTCACACGAGACTGACGACACATGCGCGCGAACCTGTGCCACTCCGCAGACAGATATGCCTCTTTTGTCCACGTGGAAACAGGCGAGGAGGAACGTCGACTCCGAAGACACAGAACATCCTGAGCAGGGAGGACCTGAGGCGTCCGCGGAGGTCCATCTCGGGGTTCTGGCGAATTCTCGGAGCCGCAGTCGCACGTCAGAGTCGGGCCTCTTCCACGACGCGTCGCCCATTTCTCCAAGAGCTGCTTCCTCAGGGGAAGCGAGTTCGCCTTCTCGACTTCAGCGCTCACGCGCACAAGACGGCAGCAGTGAGCCCGACGGGACCGGCGGGCAAGCGAAGAAAGGATTGTCGAGGAAGTGGGATCCGGGGTTTGAGGAGTTGACGCAAGGCGCAGACGGCAAGACGCTCAAGGCAGCTCGCCTCAGTCTCGATGACACGAGGTCGCGGAGACTCGAGGGCGAAGAGGTCTTGACTGCGCCGTCCTCTGACAGAGCGAAGGGGACAGACAGTTTTGGAGACGCAGAACAACGCACAACGACTGGCGGGGGCTGGAGCCTCGCTGCCCTCTGGAGCAACTGTCGCCCCGTGGCATTCGCTTCAGGGCGACAAACGTCTCCCAAGAAGGCTGAAGATGAAGCGGCCGATGCTGCAGCTCGATACGACGTCAGCCTCAATGTCGCCTCTGCGGAGCCGATAGAAGCTGTGGAGGAGGGCGTCGCAGGCGTCACCGAGCTGGATGTGTCTGCGTCTCAGAAGGCGTCTCAGGAGGCAGCTGACGACCCCGAGGCGCTTGAAGTGGAGGTACCCGCGGGAGCGAACGAAGTGACTGTGTGGCGCTCTGGGGCTGAAGGTGGTCTGGAGGAGGGTGGTGTCTCACGTGTGCTTGCTTCTGAGGACGAGCCAGGAGACAACGACCTCGAAGTAGTGGGTGAGGAGGATCGAAGCCCCAGCGAGCCGGAAAGCTTCGTCTCCTGCAACACGCACATTTCAACTCGCGACGGGAGCATGAACAGCACTGCAGAGAGCCGAAACAGCAGCAGCACTGGCGACGACGGCCCCGGGACGGTCCCGCAGCACTGTACTTCCGGGAGCGACTTCCCGTTTGTCCCTTCCTCTGCGACGTTGTCGGGAGAAGATTTGCCCTTCGTCCCACCCGCGCCTCTCTCAGTCGTCTTAAGTGCAGAGCTCGCTCTGCCTCCGCTGCCGACTGGGGCGCTTCTGACCGACAGGACACCCGTGCCGGCCAGCGAAGCCGGCGAAGCCAGTGAAGGCGTCGACAGCGAAGAGCGCGGATCTCGCTCAGATAGTGGAAACAAGCAGCAGTCGAGGGGCCGAGCTGGTGAACCCGGTGTCGAAGAGGAGTCCCGAGAAAATGGTGAAGAAGGTGAGAAACGTTTCAGGAGGAGGTCGCACCGCTTGCGAGGCCTCCAGAGAGACACGACACTCCAGTCTGCGCCGCCGACACAGGCAGACAGCGGCTCGAGTTCTCCCGCCTCGCGAGTGTCCCAGTGGATTTCTAGGCGGCGCCCGAAACAGGAGGCAGGAAGCACGTCTCGGCGAAAGGCGTCCGCTTCCAAGGCCGAGAAGGACGAGGCAGAAATCGATAGAAGTGACGACACACTCACAAACTCGAGCACACGGTCTGAAGGAGAGGCAGTGGCGCGGACGCCTCGGAAGACACCCAGGACGTTGCGGCGGAAAGGTCAGGGGGCTGCAACTTCCAGCGGGGCCAGCGTAGGTCGGGGGAGCCGCCGGCGAGCCCGCGAAGAACCCCAGGGGCCCGATTCGGACTCTGCGGTGCGTCGAGGCCGGCGGCCGCACAAGGGCGAGGAGGCAAAGAAGCGTCGTGTGGCTCCGCGGGGCCTGAAGGAGACATTACCCGACCCGGCTGACGGTGCGAAGGCCGCAAATGAACAGAATGCCGGGAGCGAGTCCGCCTCCGAGTCAAGCGAGGAGAGCGTTGTCACCAGCAGCAGCGCGTCGGACGACAGCGAATACGAAGAAGAGGTCAAGGAAAGCAAACGGGCCAAGGGGCCAAGCCGACGCGGGAGGGCGCGAGCTGTGGCTGCGGCCGCCTGGCGCTCCGTCACTGGCCAACAGCCCCAAGACCCCGTGCTGCGTCCCCTGAGTGCGCGGGGACTGGTCGCATGCGGCAGGGGCGCGACCCGGGCGTTGTCGATGTGTGGGGACTCTGGCTCCGCGGCCCTCGGTGGTCACGTGCCTGGCGGTCCCGCTGTCCGCATTGGGTCTCTGGCTGCCGTCTCGAGTGCTGCACCTGTCTCCGACTTGACGGCGCTTCTGGGCGGCGGCAGCCTGCCCCAACCGAAGTCTGCATCTCTCCCTGCCGCGCCCTCGCAGCCGCTGCTGCAACTCCCAGGACGCTCGCTTTTCCCGACACTCGCCGGTGGTCGAAGCGCCTTGTCCGGCGTGCTGGGCGGTCTGCTGGGCTCCCGCGGTGCCGTGGCCGGGGCCCTCAGCGGGGCCAAGAGCCCCGGCGTGGGGCGCCTGGGGGGCGCGGCGCGGGCGTCGTTATCCTGTGGCGCGGGGGCATCGCTGGCGGGGTCCGACGACGAAGGCCGGAGCTTAGGCTCAGATGCAGGAGACGAAAACGCGAGGAAGAGCGATCTATGCTCTCGAAAAGGTTCCATGGAGAGCCGCGAGGCGACGGTGTCGACGGTGACCGCGCAGGAGAATGACGGAGAATTCGGTGACCCTTGGGCAGTTGACGGACCCGGAGAGGAGAAGGACACCAAAGAAAAGAAGCAGGAAGAACCTGGAGTTGGCGCGGAAGTCGCGTACCTCCCGGTCCTTGGCGAGAAGACCGACTCGGGAGTGGAGGGAGAAGGTGTGGGAGAAGGGGACGACGCGATCGCGGAAATCGTGCATATTTCCGAGATCGACGAAAGTCAGCGCCTGATCTCGAAGCGCGTCGTCATTCGCAAAAACAAAGAATGCCTCATCGGCAGGGACGTCCGGACTTGCGACCTCGTCGCCGACTCCCGAGGGTAGGATTTCTGGACTTGAAACCGCCCTCGCGCTCTGCTTCAGAGACACTCCCGTCCTTTCCAGTTAGACGATTAATCTTTTGTGTTTCTCTTCACCATATCTTGTGTTTGTTTCTAGTCTTTCTCTGGCCTCTCTAGCAGGAGTCTTTGGTAGTCTGCGTCGCCTTCGCTGTGGACTCCTGTGTAGCAACTTGAGCTGTAGATCTGTCTCTCAATTTTCGTGAGTACTTTTTTTTCTTGACTCTTGATTTGTTTGGGCGACGACTCTCTCTCCGTGTTTCTTGTTTTCTTGACGGCTCGTCCGCCTCATCTGTTGCTTTCTTGCGGCAACTCTTCTTTTTATGACTGCCTTTCTATCATTCTTGCGCCTGTCTTGCCTCCAGGGAATTCGCCAAGATGGTCAGCAGACGCCATGCCGTCATCGAAGCTGTTCCAGTTCCCGAGCTTTTTCTTCCTCATCCGAAAGGGTCGAAGGAGGCAGAGAAGCAGACAGGCGAGAAGGCGCCTCTGGAGGCAAAGAAATCGGAAGTATCTCATGAAGCCTACAGGCTTTGTCTTCGCGACGTCGGGTATGTCTCTCAGAGCAGCTAGGGAAGGATAGCGGGGGCGCGCCCCCCATCGCATGCTGGGAAAAAGCGACAGTGGATTCATGAACTTGAGGAGACCCTCGCTGTTGAAAAAGCAAGGGGATGCTTGCCCGCGAACAGACAGCCAATTCCAAAAATGAGTCTCGATGGACTCGACCGTCACTTCCGGCGTTTAGAGACGACAGAAAAATGTGTTTCAAGAGAGAGGGGGGAAAGACATAGAGGATTACGTGACACTTTTCGTGACAAGTATCCCAGCGATTTCCCAAAGCCGTCTAGCGTTTAGGTATCGAGGGGATGTGGAGGAGCTGTCTCTACTTGTCTGTTTTCTTGTTCCTTCCCCATGTTGTCGGCGTTTTTTGTTCTTGCTGCAGCGTTGGGGGGTCAGAAATTAGAGCGCCTTCTTATGGAATCAGTCGTTTCTGAGTTTGGTGGCTTTGCGTCGCGGACTAGGGGATAGAAAGATGTTTTGAATCAGCCACGCATTTCGCATTGTTTTTCTCTGCGTGCAGCTCGATGAACGGAGTCGCCGTGAACGACATGCGCCAAATGACGGCTTTCCTTCGCCATGGGGACATCGTCACTCTCGGCGGTGCGTTGCCGTCAAACACAAAAGAAATCTCTCGAATTTCCTTAACCCTTTACACCAGGACGGAGAAGAAGTTCCTTGAGTCAAGTTAATCTTTCCGTCGGCTCTCGTTGCACCTCAAGGTCTCGCGTTTTCCGAAGGCAAACTACGCGAGAGAGTCTTGCGGAGGCTCAAATGCCTTCTGTTCCATCGCTTGCCGAATAGCCCTATTTCCATGAATTGCTCACGGTTCATCCCTAGATTGTGTATTCGAGTGTTTGATATGCTCTACCGACGGATCTAATAATTTTTAATCCCCCGTTGCTATACGCAGACATCGACCGACTTTCTGACTCCGATTCGACTCTTGAACGTTGGATGCATGAACATTCGGGTGTTTAGAGATGGGCGCTCTTTCGAGTTCCTCAGAGAAATCCACGAAGTGTCGTATCGTGCGTGCTTGCGTTTTGCCTGTAGGCGTGGGGGCCTTGCGAGTGGGGAGACAGCGCGACCAGCCTGAGTCGCCGTTTCGTTTTCTGGTGCGCTTTCTCCACCCCCGGCCTCTTCCGGCTTCTGACGTCGACTCTGCCCACTGGGACGAAGCGGCGAAGGCCGTTTCTCCTTCGGAGGCGCCGACAGTCGCTCCGAAGATCGACGAGACAGAGCAGGAAGGCAGGGGAGAAGGCGGCGGCCTCAGACTCGCTCGTCTGAAAGTCGTGCACTTGTTGACAGAAGAAGAAATCCGCCACCGCTTGGAAGTACGGAGAACATGAGGGAACAACGGGGAAAAAGACAAACGGGAAACGCGGCTTCCAGAGAGGTGAAGGACATGGGTGGGGCGGGGGGGGTGGTGAGGGGAAGAGGTTGTCTAGGAAGGCGCTTGAGAGGACTGCTGGACGTGGGCGTGTGTTCATGGCGTTTGCTGGGGGGGTTTGTGCGGTAACGTCTTGTCAGTTATATGAGTTTAGTCATGCTGCTCAAGTTTCTTTGATTGTTTGTCGCTGTCGCATTTCTTTCAGAGAACCGGCGAACCGGCAGGACCCATTTCGACGCACAACTCGCTTCTTGGTTTGGCGCCTCTCGACGAAGGCTCTGGAGGCTCCCTACCGTTCCCTCTCTCTGCGGGTACGCATGTCCACCTGCAGTCAAAAAAATCGATTGCTGCCGTCTCAGATTGTCTGTATCGCCTACAGAGACCTGCTTTTCCGGAGACAAAAAAGTACTGCTCACACCTTGAAATAAATGCAAGTATATATATATATATATTAGTAAGCGATTCTTCTCATATCTGGGAGTGCTCATGTAGGTCTGTAAATTCGTTTCTTTCTAGAGTTGTCATTTTCTCAAGGAAGCGTTTTGGTCGTCGAGGACGCGTAAAGTCTTGCCACGCGTTTTTCGATCGTGTTTTTCCTTCACCGACCTCGTTTTTTCTCAGGATCGCATGCAGGTGACCGGGAGCGAGTCTCCAGGTCTTCTCGGCTTTCAGCCGTCTCGTCTTTGTCTCCCTCGCTTCCGCGAGGGGCGCGAGAGTCTCCTCTTCGATCCACGCCGCGGCGGTGGGGGCGCCGAGGGGGGACCAGCGGCGGCGGTCACCTCCTTCTCTCAGCTAGCCAGGAAGTGTACGGGTAAGGCGAGGCCTGTTTTTTTTCAACAGTTTTAGAGCGTGCAGTGCCAGATACCCACTGAAGCTAGACTACCGACGGCGCGCGTCTTTTGAGAGATATTCCGCATGACCTTCTTCACAGGCGGAAAAATCCGTCCACATGTCTCTCTCTCTCTCTCTCTATATATATATATATATGTATATATGTGTATGATTTGCTTTTCATGTAGGTTCATCTTCGTGTACGTGTGTATCACTTTAGTTTGTGCATTTGAGAAATATCGATGCAAAGTGCCTTGGTTTCTTGCTGTTTAGTAGGAGTGTCCACACCATGTATTTTTGTCTCTTTTTTGATATATCTCTCCCGTTTTAGGTCGCACAGGTTGACTTTTGCTGCGCCTTCTCCATCGCATCTTTGCCTGTTCTTCCCTTGCATTTCTGTCTCGTCTCTCCATATGAGTCTTTTTTACCGCCTCTGCCCATTTTCCTGGATTTTTCCAGATCTCCTACGGGCTCGACGCCCTCGCCGGCTCGCGTATTTTCGCCGTCGCTGAGTCCAGCTCGAAGCGCCGCAACGCAGCCGGGATCTCCTTTGCTGTCGGCGTCTCCGCTAGCGTCTCCTCGGCGCGGTGGTCATCCGCTTTCTCAGCCGACGGCGGCGCTTTCTTGCCTGTCTCAGGGGCCTCCCCCAGGCATCTCTCCTCTCTCGCTGGGACCTGCCTGTTTCTCTCAACCCATGGCTCTGGAGCCTTTCCCCGCCTCTGTCTCCCGGGCATCTGATCGCAGGGCCTCGAGCGTCAGTAGACGCGGACTCTCTCCTCTGAGAGCAACTGAGAGCCGCAAAATGGAAATCATAGGCGAGGTGCGTGACTTTGTTTTTTCGAGAATAAGAGTGCACAAACTGTACAGCGACGCTGGTGTTCAGTCCTACTACCCTTCGTACCTACGGAGTCCTAAGTTCTCTCTACGTTTCGACGTCTCTTGGGTTTCGTCTTTCCCTCCTGGTTTGGGCGCTTCAGAGGGGAGGAGGGAGCAGAAAAAAAGGCGCTTCTCGCGGGCTCAGCGAGCGACAACTCTTCTCAGAAAAACCTCCACTCCACTCGGTCATTCTCTCAACCGGTCTGTCTGTGTTCTCGTTTTTGCTTCCTCTGCCCTTCTTGTCTTCAACGCTTGTGGCATTCCAAAGTTTCCCAGCGTGCAGATGCTTTTATGCGAATGCGTGGGAATCCACTGAATGAGCGCACACTGGGGAGACGCGGAATATCTTGAGTCTGTTTTTCATCTCCAGTGTGTCTGCATGCGAGCTTTTCTGCTGCCTCTCCTCTCCAGGTGACGGTGCCGTGGAACGGGACGATCGCTCGAGTCCGCAAGTACGTCGACGCGCTTCTTCTTGAACTCCTGAAAGACAAGTTGTTCTCTCTTCCTTCGACCCGTCCTCCCTTTTCTGCGTCGTTTTCTTCGGCAGATGCTTCTGGTGTGGCTTCCTCGCATCTGAATGAGGCGCGAGACGCGGTAGAGAAAACAGAGGAAGAGAGCGGAAGAACAGGCGAGAAACAGCGCAGAGAAGAGAGGGAAGAAGGGGAGGAAACCGAGGCGACGGTGGGCGCGAAGGAGGCCGGAACAGGAGTGGGCCAAGAGGAAACTCGCTCATACAGTGAAGAGGTCAAAGACAACGGGGAAGAAGAAACAACCGGCGCCGAGCCTCGTCTGCCCGCGTACGAACTTCTGCCTTCTCCTGGAGCCGGCGATGCCGCCTTCAAGCACGAGGAATTGTCCTGGGTCTTCGAACTCGCGCCGTTCAACCCGTCCGCAAACTTAGCTGTCGCCCCCTGCTATCGGCTTATAGACGGAGAAGGGGCAAGTGCAGAAGAGCGCCGCGCAGGCGCCGCGCCAGTGCGAACAGTCAGCACGATCTACCTGCGGTTCAAAGAGGCACAGCCGGGGGAGAAGGAAGAGAGAGAACGTGGAGAACAAGAAGGCGGGGAGAACGGGGACGGAGAGAGAGAAGACCGAGAGGAGAAGGAGAAGTGCTCGCCTGCCTGCGGATTGTCTTTCGATGACGCAGGGGACTTTTGTGACCCGGCGGAAGAGGAGGAGATGAGCAGCGAGAAGCCGAAAGTCGAGGAGACAGCGAGAGAAGAACTGCGTACACACGAAGGCCTGTTCAGGCAAGCTCGGGAAGAGGCCAAAGAGGGCAACACCCAGTTTCTATGTCAGCCAGAACCGAGACAGAGCGAGGGGCTGTTAAGTGAGTATGACAGCGACGAGGCTTGGCACATGTAGATGTCTGCTTAAACCAGTGTCTCATAGCGGATGTCGATAGAAGCAGAGCGACGTAGCGCTAAGAAAAACGATGAGAAAAAGCATGTGCAACCTCTCTGGGCATATTGAAGTGGAGAGACAGCGACTGCATGGAGACACGAGGGGTGCGCCTGTTTCTCATGACTGGCGTGGAAACCAGAGTCGAGGCTTCCCGTCGCAGGTGGAAAACACCGCAGTCTGGTGTTTCTGTCGTCTGTCCCGACAGAATTTCGGAGTCTGAACGGGAGGTCTCGAGTCATGTTTTCTCAATCGTTTGTCGTCGAGTGCATGCGCGCGACGTAGGCGCTAGTGCTCTCTGGTGCATCGGCTCTTTCCTGTTCGGCGGTTCGCAGTTGCGGTTTTTAGTGGGTGTAGCGTTTTTGTTTCTTGGACGTTTCGGTGGCTGCCCAGCTCGATGCTCTTTCGTGACGTTTCAAAGTCTTTTCTGGGAGCTCGAAAAAAGTCGTTTTTTCAGCATCCCCTTTCAGCAGAAAAAGCGAGTGCATGGAGGGAGCGTTTGTGTTTTTGGCGTCAAGCAAATTTGCCCGTTTACTTTGGCCCTGTAGGGCGCAGTGGGACGGCATTCTTGGATTCGAAGTTTTTTTGTCACTTCTGTACACCATTATATGTGGATTTCTTTGCATGCATGCACGCATTTATCTTCGGATTGAAGGGTTTTTTCGAGCAAAGTTTTTATGTGCCAAGACATCACGAGTGAGTACCACGCGAGGGAGCCGAAAAATGAAGAAGGGAGAAAGTCCTCCGACACACCTTTCTCCACTGCACGAGACAAAACTCAAGGTCTAGAAGGTTTGCCTCCACAACATACATCTCTGAAACATCGAGAACGTACATTCTGAGCGTGTCTCGAGACGAACGCGCGTTAGGATAGTTGACTGCGTCGACAGAATGTAGACGGCAGTATTTATGGTTCCAAGACCTTAATGCACCTTTGCACAACTATTCCGAGTTACACACTTTTGCTTGTTCCACCATCGTTAATCTAAATGGACAGCCTAAAAAGTCTTCCGTGTGCGACTTTGCCTAAAACCCTCAGACATAAAACAGGTGCGAGGAACACAGAAAACCCACGCGTTCCACGACGGAGACACTCGCGCGATGCACAAGTTATGTTGTAGGGAAAATGTGTAGGAAAAACGCGAGCTTCTGTTTGCCGCTGCGTCAGCGTAGGGTGTTCGGAAGAGTCTCTCGTCCGCAACATCGGCAAACACAGTCGTTCTTCACTGCGTCCTGTGTGATCAAGAAATACCATTTTATATGTGTATGCATTTAAACTCACCATGTGTGAATAATGTTCCTTTGTGTGCGATAGTTGCTGGGTACGCTGTTCGGTTGCCCGTTACTCTGCCCCACGTACCCTGAGGTCTCCGGCGCTAGAGGGTATCATCGGCAGTGCTTTTAGAAACAATAGTAGAGCAGTTCGATTCGATGCTTTCGAGCTCATTTTAGAAATGATTCATTTGCAGGTTTTGTCGAATGGAAAAACGGTGGCTCTCGACAGGGCTGTAGTTCACCCGGCATCCGCGCGTTCATAGTGCCTTTTCAACCCTGTTTCCCTGCCGTGTGCGTCAGTGAGTTATCTCCAGAAACTGAAATAAGAATTGATTTGAAGAACAAAAGACGTTCAATACTGGGGCTGCATGCACACGTGAGAGTGTGTATTTCGTGGGGCCGCCTCGAGCCAGACTGGGAACAGCCGCATTGTTCGGTAGAAAACAGTGATGGCGACAGGAGTAAGTGCAGGTGGGGGGTCAAACGAAGTGTGGAAGTAATTGAGCTGATTGGGGGACAAAACCAGACACAGAGAAAAACAGACAGGGGGCTGGCGAGCGTTTTTCTCTCCCAGAAGAGTTTGTCGCCAGAGACACCTCAGCCAGCCCTCCAGAAGGAACGCTTCTTATATTGACATGGACGCTAATGCCGACTTCGCTTTTGCGATCGTTTCCAATCTTCAACGCAGGTGCTTTCCCTTTTTTGTGAGGACAACTCCCGAAGGGAAAGGAAATTTCTAGGCAGAGCTTTGCGGCTCTTTACGTGTGAACAGAGACACGCAAGACCGGGACACGACAGATACTGTGACTCTTTTCGGGTGCTTCTCCTTCGTGATTGAAGACTGCTCTATGTTGTCTCTGTTTCTTCGCCCGCGATTGTGGGAGGTCCAGACTAGTTTAAGAGACCACCGTTTCCTTTCCGGGATCTTTTGCCTCATCGTTCCCTAGAACGGGCTTCTTACTTTCCGTTAAATCACGCCTTTCAACAGCCAATAACGAACGCACTGTTTCAGGCAAATTCAACATTTGTATATAGATATGTAACTGGCGAACTGCTCTCCTTCACTTAGGCGAAATTGTGTTGGGATTGAAGGAAGGCGGTCTAGGGATGGAAACCATTCTGACAAGTGTGAAACTGCAACGAGGCCTTTTCTGAAGATATGCTGTTCCTTCCATCTAACAATTCGTCTGCATCGCAGCATCGACGGCTACTTCCAAGAGAAAAGAGAGTCAACCAGCCGTTATCAATGAACATACGTAGTCTTACATTGAGTACAGTCGTCTGAGTTGGTAGCGATACAAGTGGCCGCAAATGTTGATTTCCAACCGATCCGTGGCTATGTGCGAAAATAGGTTACACACATAGAGCATTGTGCATGTGAAACCCCTTGAAGGGATTTCTCGCCAAGCGTCGTTTCGGAGCCTTCTGTGCACGTTGAAAAAGACGGGGAAAATGGAGGTCGACGTGCTGCAGTCGGCAGCTCTAAATGTCCCTCTTCGCGGAAAAGACAATGAAACGACAGACGTCATTCTTCGGGGCGTCGTGGAAGTCTTTCCCCAGACTGCCGAGATGAAACGCCTTCTCGCCAAGAGACTCGAACTGGTTCGTTGCAATTACACTATTTCCCTTGTTGACACACAGTTACTCTTCAAAGCAGAGAGTTTTTCGATCCGTAACCGGTGTCGAGAAGGCGGAATCCGTTCTGAAAAACCGTGGCGTTACCAACTGCCGCAAAAGTAACAACTGAAGACAGGCAACACGCACGAAGTGGCTCACGTTCAGCTGGTCACATATTCTACAGGGGAGCTGGCGCTGTGAAAAATGACACGGATTTACATTGGAAAGAAACGAACAGATTGGTTGGCCTCGTGCTGGAAGGACTTTTCATCACTATACCTTGTCCGTTATACTGAGCAGGAAGGGAGCTTTTTCTCTTCAACTTGACTGATTCGCTCTCCTAGGACCGTTCGTTAACGCGTTTCGAATCAAATCAGTAAAGGCTGTTTTGATTCTCGTGGAAGATTCCGGATTGCGCGGAGGCAGTGAAGGTGGAGACTACTGAGTGTGAAAACCTTGAGGTGCCGCGCTAGAGACGCGCAGCGGTTTCTTCTGGTTTCTCATTTCCAATTTGTCACTGCAGGGCTGCGTTCCCTCATATCTGTATTTAGGAGCAACAACAGCGCGAGGAGGAAGAAGAGCGCCGTAGACTGGAACTAAAAGAAGAGATGGAACGACAGAAGCGCGAGGAAGACTTGAAGAAGTTGAAGCAGCAGAGGAAGAAACAGAGAGACATCGAAGAGAGGAAGCGAATGGAGGAGGAAATGAAGAACAGGGAGGACGACAACCTCTCCCGAGTCCTTCAGATGTGCCTGGAAAACGAGACTCCGGCAGAAACTTCTTTCAGTGGACTCGCTTTTACTCAGGTCCAAATCCGCGTCCTCGTACGCGACGGCCTTGCTTTCAATCGGAGCATCGTCGCGCTTGGTAAAAGAAACTTAGTTCCCTCAGTCTCGAACGCGTCCACCAAGCAGACTTTGTCAAAGGAAGTTGAAAGTGTCGAACCGTCTTGCAACCCAAACTCGGCACACAGTGTGACCGCACACGAATCACTAGTCCTCTCTCTCTCTCTCTATATATATATATATATACATACATACATATATTTTATATATACATATATATATATATACATACATATGTGTATGTGGGAGAACTACATGCCTCTGCGTGTCTGCATGACTACGCTTTGTAGCCATAATCGCGTTTGCACAGAGAAGATCGACAAAAAGGAGCATACAACCGCAAAATGCGAAAATACCGCAGAATAAGGGTTTGCGTTTGCACTGCAGTTAAGGGACTCGTTTCTTCTGTGTGTGTGGAACGCGTGTTTTCTTCTGGGTATCGGTGCGTCACTGATTTGTGCTTTTTTGTTCTGACCAAAAAGGCGACTTTTCTGAAAACATGTGACTCACCGTCAGAACTTTTTCCCTTGTCGCTCTGCCTTTGCCTCTCAAAAACTGAAAGATCTAAGCAGGGCTGGCCTCACTGAAGAAGACGGACCGAGTGTAGCTCAAATGCTAAAATCAAACAAGGCTCTGGTGGCACTGGACTTGGAAGGCAACCATTTTGGCCTGGCTTCTGCCAAGGCTTTTCGGAAGGCGCTTGAGGTACCTCGCTGCACCTCAAACAAAGCCTTCTTTCCCTGGAGGCAGCAAAAACTGCAGACACTCTCTGTCCACTCAAAGCCCTACAGGTTCATACAGTTCACTGGACAATAAGGTCCAAAAAAATTTGTGCAGACAAGCATGGAAAGAAGGGGAACTGAAAAGTTTCCTAGTCCTTGTCGCAAGGAGGGGGATGTTGTCTTTGTTGTTTCTATCAGAAGAATGACAGGATTTTCATCGGCATCTGCATGTCGGTTCCCCGAATCCGCCGTCCGGCTCTCTCCTCGAGCGTTTTCAATGGCCGACTTCCCGTTTGCTTTTTAGTGACTTCCAGCAGATTCACAGAGACACCATAGAACATAAATGACAGTAAAACTACAGTCATGAGGACAGACAACAAAGTCCTTGCCGACTACAACACAACCTGAAAAAGGCAGCGCAAAGTGTAAAATGTCGTTTCGATCCTACATCAAATTTTGATAGTCGCCTCCAAGCAACCAGGGTACGCGTTTCATGCAACGGATGTAGAGACAACCAGTTCCAAGGAACGCGACAAGCATTACAAGATCTAAATATAAACAACTGCACAACGATTTTAGATCGGCTGGTATAGCAGATCAACATACGACCGTTTCACTGAGTTAAAGTCTACATGGCTAAATCGTGGGTTTCAACAACCTAAGACTAAGCACCAGGCAAGAGGCGTAGACCAACGAAAGTCTCTCGGAAATACCCTCGCGAAAGGGATTCGGGTTTCTGCATATTTGTCCCGGTCGTTTGCGTTCCACAGGTCAACGACACTCTTCGCTCTTTGAATGTGGAGAATTGCAGTTTCACCTGTCGCGGTGATGAGCAGAGCGGCGTCGTCGAGCTCGCGAAGGGGCTGAGGCTCAACAAAGGCCTACGGAATCTGAACTTGCGAAACAATCAGATTGACGATGTGAGCATGCACAGAGTGAAAACGCAGGAATGCGACGAAGGCATGGTAGCAACATTCTCATCAACTATGAGCTGGGCAGTGGGCGGTCCGTCTTGCCAACGTATCCGTTCTTTCCTTTGTAGTTGTCGAATGTCAGCTTGTTTCTGACAAAGCCATATCGCTTTTGGATGGGATAACACGCTTTATCCAACTGAACACAAACGAAGTGGTCAAAATACTACAGAGATGAACTGTGCAAATACCAACGTGTTACGGTTCCACCGCAAACCATCGACATTACAGGCCATTTGGGCGGTCAGTACTTTGGATTCTGAGCATGACTCTCGCTGTGAGATTCAGACAGACAAGTCCTTTGTGACGGATGCTTAGAATCGGGCACCTTTTTAAACGAAGGATTCAGATCCGGTTACCAGTTTTCTTCTTGCTTCCTATTCATCAGGAAGGTGGGGACGCTCTCATTGACGCCCTGAGTGCGAACAGAACGCTCACCCAGCTTGACGTGTCGTTCAACGATTTGAGTAAGGTTTTTTGGCTGTTTTTTCTCCCCAGAGTTTCACTCTTATCGCTTTCCTTCAAATCAGTCTACAGACCGTGCTTTCAGACTTCTTTTCGTCGCGGACGTGTTTGGGAGTGTTTCGCGATAGACACCGCTACAGCAGGCTGCGCGTGAAACGTGGAGAGTCGATCTATTTCCCGTTCGCTTGCTGTACCAGATCTCCCCCTGTCACCGGTCCATATCCACTGCTTACTAGGTTGACGGTTCTAGATCCTGGGCAATTTACTTGTTAAGTGGAAGGCTCTGTATCTCATTTCTACAGCACGCATGCTAGTGTCTCTCTTTACAGTTTACGGCGTGTTCTTTGAGTTTACATCTTCGCGTTCCGCGCCTTCTGGATTCCAGGCATTGAGTTACTTCGTGAGCTCCACGAGCTCCTCAACCGAAACCAGGCGTTGTTTATTCAAGTGAAAAAGCACGAAAAACGCGAGAGGGAAGACATGCGCCACGAAGAGGAGCTGATGCGGATCTATCTCATGCATGTCGAGGCTCGGAGGTACGCCAGCCAGAAAAAAACAGGATTTTTCCTCTGGGTGAGACCGCCAGAAAGTCTGTGAACCATTGTTTCACAAGTTCGAGAAACTTGACCGGAACAAGGCATAGTCTTTTGTTTTAGGTGTAGTATCCACAGGATTCGTGAGTACAGTGAGGAGTTTCGTTTCAACTACGTTTTCGCCTCTTTTTCCTGTCAGGCCTCACTGCCCGTTGTCGCATTTTCTCTCCGTCGGCTTCCGTTGTCCTTTTCTGTCTCCTGGAGGACGTGTGGTGAAGAACGTTTTATTTGAGAATCGTACACTTTTCTGTTCCTCTATTGCGTTGTTTCTTAGGATCATGGTGGAAGGTGCGGAGCGCCGCAGAATTGCCCGAGAAAAGGTGAATGTGCTTCCGGTTCTTCATCTAAAAAGATCCCCAACACACCCAGACGAAACGGCTGCCGCCTTCGTTTCTCTTCTCTGCGTCCCCAATTCATCTTACCTCCCTTTTCCCCTCTCGAGCTTTGTGCTCCCGTTACTTCTGCTGTGGTTCTGCTCTTCTCCACCGGCAAAATGTTTGGGGCTCCAGACTGCAACTGACTCGCGTTGCTCCGTCCTTTTTCTTCGGCAGCGGCCTGCTTTTCGCTTCCATTCGCCCGTTGTATTCCTTTACCCTGTTTGCGCTGGCAAGACCGTTTGGACTCTCTCTTATTTCCGCGGATGTTCACGTGATGGAATGCAACGGAGTCGACTGAAGTGATAGTTGATTCAACTCTCTCAAGTCTCTCCAGGAACAACCACTTGTGTACCAATTTCCTTCGTCTCTGCAGCACGTTCTACAGAGCCTGTAATGTGTATAGTCTATAAACAAAATTGAGGGCAATATCCTTCGAGGGTAGCTTTTCCTCTCAGACCGTATCTTGACTTGTCCTTTCAGACATCCTTGCAGTCAGAAAAAGTCGGCTGTCTGCTTCTCATAACAGGAGTCATATTCAGTACCGTAGGTTCCAAGTCTGTGTTTCTTAAACTTTTTTTTCTATGCCCAAGTGAACAGACAAGCTCATCGAACATAACAGTAGGCTCCTAAATGTAACGGTACAAGCTTTTAAAAAGGGACGCCTTCACATATACTGAGCCTCTTCCGGTTCCTTTTACCCCCACCTGTGGTACGGACCTTTCCAGGAGAGACTAGAAACTTGGGTGCTGGCAGCCCAAAACGAAGAGGATGCGCACAACGAGGCCGTAGACACTCTGCAAAAGGCAAGGATTCGAATCGCTGAGAACTTTGCTGCTCTCCTTGTTTAGCGATGCAGGAGAGAGCCGATGAGATGCTTGTGTAGAGAGGAACATAGATATCGCGTGACAAAAAAACATGGCGGAAAAAGCGTCAACACGAAGAAACCGGGTTGCAGCGGAGTCTAACCTTGGAGAAGAAACGTGCAGAAACACACAGAGAAAGTGTAGAACAAGCATCTGTCGGAATTCGGTGGCGTGTGCTGTGGGATCCTAAAACAACTGAAGCGGGGTGGGATTTCGGGCAGAGAAAAACGATGTTGCAAAGATGGCGACCATCTTGACTAGTTCACTCGAAGAAGTAAAGCAAGAGAGGATCTTTGAACTCGAGACGAGTTCTCAAAGTATTAGAGAAAAACAATTCCGAAAACGGTTCTTACATGCTCATTTCTGCAGGACAACGATTTCTGTGCTATCGACTCTCTGTTTTTCTGTTTCTGTCCTCTCTAGTGCAGCATATCTCCCCAGAAGAAGGCAGCTCATAGAAACCTAGGAATCCCCTTTCGTAATGTGCAACAGGAAGTCTCGCTTCAGCGTTCTCTGACTTGCTGCTGCAAGGCTCGTTTTCCCACACGCGCTCCGAGTTTTGTCGCTCTGGAATCCTTGCCTGCAAAGCAAAAGCCGCCGACACGCTGGTGTGTTTCTCTCTGCCTTGTGCGCTGTTCTTCAGGCCTACGAAGATCGCAAGGCGATGATGAGTCGGAAGAAGAAAGGCAAGGGAAAAAAGAAAAAGTAGAAACGTGAATCTATTTGTGCTGCAGCTTTTTTCGCTTCAAGGGACAAACGTTGGAATCGAGGAAAGGCGAACGAAAAAGAACACCAAGCGGCAGAAGGCGGGGCGTCTGTCGCTACCAAGAAGCCGCCGCCATGTGCTGTGCAGAGGTTCCGCCTGCTCACGAGAAGAAGGTTTACCCTGAAAAGGAGCATTAAACATCTCGAAACCTTTTCCTTTTTTTCTGGGCGAGAAAGGCACGACGCTTGAGTTATGTTGTGTTACCTCTCGAGGGGAAAACGAGACCGCAACGCGAACAAAAAACAGAGAACGGGGCATAACTCTCTGACAAGCCACAGAACCCTTTCTCCCTGAGGGCGTCGTGCCGCCTGCACACCGCCACTTGTTAGCACACGAGAATTGGAGAGAGCCCTGTTTGTTTCCTTTTTATGTTTCGCAATTTTATCTCTATTCGGAGGAAACTCCGCCTTTCCCGCTCTCGAGGTGGCGCCTCTGCCCTAAGTCGTTTCGGTGAAGACGAGGAAGGATAAGGGAGCTTTGTCCTTTCTCTCTCACAGATACCTAAGAAACATCGTTGTCAGGTAACTTGCTCCTTCAGTTTCCACCTTGGCATGCAAATGCAGGACAACGCAACTCAGACAAGCCACTCTGCCTCACTGGAGACTTTTTCGTTTTTCTTCTTCGAGGAGCCGCTGTCTCTCAAACACATGCCAACGTGGGTGCAAATGCACTCTCTGCCTCTCGGAACGATCAGGTGGTAAACTTCATCTAGACCAGAAAATCCTTCTGTTCTACATGCCGACTTACAGGCATATGTATTATACATCATTAAATTGCCTATATCGCATTTTATATACATACGTGTGTGCATATCGGAGCTCTCAAGATGCCCACGAAGGTATGATGATGACAGTACCTGAGTCAAAAAGAACATACCATTTCATGTTCAACTGTCTACATTCCTATATTTACAGTGTTAGATACAGATTCGTCTTAGAGCTGTAGAGATGAAGCGTTATCGCCGTTCTGCATGGTTGTGGCGAGTTGGAGTCGTTGAACAGAGTGTTCTGTTCCTGCAAGGGCCGTGAGGCCTCCACGGCATTTCCTACGTGGAGCGAAAACACGGGACTGTCTGTTATTTATTTACCGGAGCACTACCAAGCCTGCTTGTCCAATGAGGTTTCACGGAAAACCTAAAATTTGCATGTTTGAGGTACATTTGGCCTCAGAGGGAGTGAACACTTGGAGTGGCCGTCACAGAGAGCGCTTGTTACGAAGTTCCCGTCGCGCGAGAAAAGCGAGAAAAAGAGAGCCTTGGCAATATGGAGGAAGAGTCACACTTGGCACACGATCGGAGAGAAAAACGAATCTTACGATAGGCAACAGAGCAAGAGGCACACTTAGAGCCGAGCATCAGGGCTGTAAACGAAGTTCGTCAGACGGAGAGGAGCAACGTGCAGGACACACTAGCGGAGATAGGGAAAATTGAATACTTTTCGCGAACGCAGAGAAAGAATCGCAGACGCAACATGCTGTCAGGACTAGAGACGAAACCATTCTACTAAAAGAAGAAGAGACGCTGAGAATCTGCATATAAGGAACAGCTAGAAGGGAGACAGTGCAGAAAGCGCACACATCATAGCTGCGTTTGCCTCCGCGTCTCGCTCACGAAGACGGAGAGACACGGATTGCGAGCTGAATGGCAAACTTCGATGGAAACGGAGAACTCGCAAACTCGCAGCCTTTCCCATGAGCCTAAAGAGCAAGACAAAGCGACAGATTCCTTTTTTTCTTTCCTTCTCTTTCTTCACAGCTAGTCTTGCCCTTGCCCGCCCTCACCGCCGTCTCACTCTCCCGCTGAGAAAGCTGACAAACAGCCTTTTGCTTGTTCGCTTCGAGAAAGACCACGAAGAAGTAGACTTGCTTGTTTTCGCATGCACTTTTTGTTTTGGGTGTGTTTTTCGACAGATCCACGTTTTTCAACTCCTTTTTCGTGGAGTTCTCGCCCCGGGGTTCCTTCGCGTGACTGGTTTCGGAGGAGTAAACAGCAAAGAGAGTCCACCAACTGCCCTTCGAAGAATGGCTTCTTTCCAAAATTAAAAAGTCCCAGTGCTTCTGCGTGTCATCCGTTTCTACTAGCGCTTTCCTCCACACATCCTCCCTTGCTTTCGCAGGGAGTCTCCCGGTTCTGTCGTCTCTTTCCGCGCTGCGCTGCGCAAAGCAGCAGATGCACGCTTGCTTACACATGTTTCCCCAGGAAAGTTTCTCGTTTTCCGCCTCTTCTTTTTCCACAATTTTGTCAAACGTGAGAGGGGTCGCTGCCTTTGTGACAGGCATCAGCTTCTTGTTTTGTCGCCTGTTTGCCTTTCGAGGAGAGTGAAGGTTCCGACAGACACGATGCAGACGAGCTACGCAGGGACGAAGATTCTGTGGAGGACGCGGCTTGTCTCGTCTCTCTCTCTGTTGTTTGAAAATCCTGAAATCGCTCTCCCTTCTGCTACTTTCCCTGTCTCCTCTCTCTGTCACTCTTCCTCTGCTTGCTCGCCTCCCTCCGTCGCTTCCTCTGCTTGCTCGCCTCCCTCCTTCGCTTCCTCTGCTTGCTCGCCTCCCTCCTTCGCTTCGTTTTCCTGCTCTCCTCGCTCCTTCGCTTCGTTTTCCTGCTCTTCTCCCTGTTCCACTAGGTTTGCTTGCTCTTCTTTCTCTTCCTCCTTCGCCGTCTTCGCTTCCTGCGGTGCGTCTGCCTCTGTTTCCCCGCCTTTGTCTGGAGCGAAGAATGGACGCTTTTTTCGCGCGCGGAATGTCTCGAGTGGTGTTTCCGGAGGGAAGCCGGCGGACCCCCGCCGGGGAGAAGCAGAGACTGAGGGCGCTGAAGGAGTTGCAGCCGCCTCGAACGGCGCCAGGGAAAGCACTGCGGAAGACGCGCTTTCTCCCTCGAAAGACGCCGACTACCAAAGGGCAGCGGACGCACTCCTAAAGACGCTTTTTCAGCAAGTGGAGGCGGACGAGTGGGATGGCGTTGAAGACATTGACTACAGGGTAAGCCGGCGCGTGCGTCGCTTTCTTCCTTCTCGTTCGTCACTCCTCTTTTCTCTGACGAAGACACGGTCGGACGGGGATAAACGACTCCTGCGAGAGACACCGCAGAGTGAGGACTGCAAACGTTTACAGGCTTTTCAGTGGAGAGCGCACGGTGTGCTTTCCTGTTAAAGGCGGTCGACATGCCGGGCAAAGACAGCAAGGCAAGGCTTCTTCTGGCCGCGCCTTCTCCTCTCCTCTTCTACGTTTTTCCCTACGATGTGCGATGGAAGAGAAAGGTCAACCGTAAATCCGAAACCGTTTCTGTCGCGCCCAGCGTCGAGAGGACTCGGTCACTTCGGGTGTTCTCGAGGAAGATACCTCTTGCCTGTGTTTCCTGACCAGTCCGATTTCTTGTCTTCACTCTCTCCGATCCGGCGGATTCGTTCTGTCTCCGGTGCTGCCGTGCTCAGGAGGGTGTACTGCAGATAACCTGTCGTGGAGGACGGACCCTCGTGATAAACAAGCATTACGCGACGAAACAAATCTGGTATGCTTCTCCCATCAGGTACGCCTTCTTCATGTCGATGCTCGTTTTTCGCCTCTTTCGTCTCCATCGCCTTCTTGTGTCTGTCTTCTTTTCTCGCGTCTTTGCGATTCGGCCTCACCTCCCCGGCGTGGATTCTCTTCGCTTCCCGCACTGTTGTCTCGCTTGTCCTCGTTCGGCGTCCCTCGCGCCTCAGTTCTGTCCTTTCGCATTCGTTGCATGTGACTTGTCGAACGTTTCGGACGTATCGTCTCTGCTCCCTGCACACGTTGCTCCGCTCTTCGCGGTCTGCGTTCCGAGCGATTTTCCTGCCTCTCGCTCTTCACGAGTCTCGTGCCTCCCTGTGTGCGCTCTGGCCCTCAGCGGCGGCGACTACTTCGACTACTCAGCAAATTCTTCTTCAGGGTGCCCCGCATCATGGCGCTCGGCGCGGTCCGGTCGAACGCTTGGCGAGGTGCTCTCGACAGAACTCCGGCAGCTAGCGAGGAAATGAACGGATGCGGTCAGAAAGAAACGTTGCCTCAGAGAAGACGCGAACGCGGAACGCAGCGACGCAGCTAAAAGCGCGCGCGCGTCAGGTCTGAACAGTCTTTTTCTTCCGTGTGGTTTTTCTCTTCTGCCCACCCCACGGGGGAGGCGAGAGACCCTGGGACTAGTGGGGAGAGGACAGGTGAAAAAAGGCAGGCTTTTTTCCAACCAGATTTGCTGTGGCTCAACTGCATGTCGCTTTTCCAGCCGCACGCGACAGGGAGAAAGGCTTCCAGGCGGAGAGCGAGAATCTCGGGATTTCGTTTTTCTCCCGCTCTGTGAATGTCCACTGCCTCCTGCGCCATTTCGCGCGCAAACCCACAGACTCGGTTTACTCTTACGGTCACTGGGATAAAGTCTCTCTCAGGCCTTCCAGCGCCGAGTTGCATGTACTGGCACTTCGCTGTAGAAAGGAAAGAAACGCTTTTGGCTCCGAGAAAAAGAGGACGGATCTCCAGCTGACCAACTGCACAAGCTTACGTAATAAATGTAGCTATCGATCTGAAACGCTTTTCTTCCTTCTCTAGAAAAGACTAATTTTAAAAAAATACTCAGGGGTAATTAGTGCGGCAGAGACATGCGTCGCAGCACAGGCATGTCTCCAGTTCCCGCTTCCGGCAGGCACTTTACATTTTTGTGAACTTGGTACTAGTGAAAGACCCAGTTTCATTTCAACAGAAAACGCTTTAAAGTCCCTAAATCCGAAAAGGCTTTTTTCGTGAAAAAACAAACTGTGTTCACCACATTTACCTTTAATATGAACAGTAAGTACTTGCGATTTTTCAAATTTGGACATGCATGGAGCTATGCGCCGGTAAATCTGTTTGGACTGCGACGGCATACAGCCTGACTCTTTATACAGCAACGCCATCGACGCATGCATGCCTGCGACGCCATGTAATTTGCGCACTGCGACACACAGGTCTATATCCATGAAACCACACTTTTTTTCTCACATTTGTCTCTCGAGACATCTAACCAAATCTGTACATATATATATATATATATATATCTTAGACAGAGAGATGCATATTTGCGTATGTCCACCTCTCTCTCGATATATATATATATATATATGCGTATATGTATATTTATATAGATGTCTCTCTCTATGGAGAGCGATGTACATGAAGCGGGGACGTGATGAGAAGGCATCTAGCTGAAGAGAGACAGACACTTGGTTTGTTGTAAACGAGCGTCCACTTTCACTTTCTCGGCTTGCTTCCCGAAACTGTTTTCTCTGGCGAGGAAGAAGGCAAAAAGCGACCTCGGTGAACAAGCTCAAGTTTCTGTGTTAGCTAGGAGAAGCCGAGGAGCGACGATTGAGTGTGCAGAAGACTCGTTTCCTTCGGTCGGAAGCGCGTTGCACGATAGACTGTCTCGGTCTTCACAGTTAGGGCATCTTTCGGTTTCTCTCAGGTCCTGAAGGAAGCGAGGCAAATGAGTCTAAAGGCCCCAACTCTGCATGTTTCTCGCCGTTGAAGGAGCGGTGACACACGGTTGTTGCAAGAAACAGAATCACCGAAAATGCTTCCTCCTCTTCAGAGACAGAGCCGAGAGGCCGAGCACTCTGTCGCGCTCGCGGGATCAGACGTCGACCAGATGCGCGTTGCTGGACCTGTCTGTGGCTTCGCTGCTGGCTTCGGCGTAGTACGAAAGGTGGGGCCTTCCCTTCGCTTCCAATCCTTCTTTTACGTTGATTAAAAGCTGCGAAAAGCTCCGTGTGCATGTCCTGACACCGCACCCAGTTTCTCTCGAAGCCTGCAAGACGGCCACTGCCTTTCACGGAACAGTCGATACTCGGCGGAAGCGCATTTCCTTCCGGCTGCTCGCGGACACCGACGCTGTGGACTCGTGTGGGCGTCAACGAGAAAGCCGGCCTCTGAATAAAGCATTCCAGTGGAAGCTGAGGAAGAAGGAAGACGGAGAACGACGACGCGAGCGCCCAGCCAGATCCGCGCGGGAGACACTGAGGGGGCTCACGACTCCAGAAGAAAACGAGCACAGGTTCGGAAACAGACTGCGGACATGGCACCTGTTGCTGAGTCTTTGCGTTGCCGGACGAGAAGAGATCACGCGACCATGCAGAGTCCAGGAAGTCGACGAAAAAGTTCGAAAAGAGGATGCTTGCACAGATCCAGAGAGAACGAGAGAGGAAGACAAGGAGCGGCAAAAACGCGAAAGAGCTTCGGCGCCTCTTAAAGAGTGAAAGGAACTGAATGGGCCGTCGTCCTTCACTTCTTCCTCTTGCAGTCGACGTTCAGGTCGGCAACGACGTCCCCGTACCGGGCGTCCTGAGAGCTTTTGAAAGGAAGCAGAAGACAGGAAACGAATCGCACGATACAAACAGAACGACAAAAAATGAAACCATAGAGAGGAAAGGAGACCTTGCGCGCGTCGAGAGTCGCGCTTCAGAGAGGAAGGCCAAACGCAACCGCGGCAGCGCCAGTGGAGAGGCGAAGGCGACATGCTTGCTTTGCTTCATTGATAGCCTCTGTCAAGGTAAGACGGACAGAAGAACACAAACAATCACGGCGTTCTTCTCTCTCTTCTTCGTCTGTCTCGTCCTCTTCGTCTGCCTCGCTATCTTCTTCTGTGGCGTCGGCTCCTTCTTGTTCGTCGGCCTCCCTGCCTTTCCTTTTGTTTGAGTCAGTTTGTGCGATTTCTTCTCTGAAGTTTCGAGGTTGCGCTCTGGGGGCAGCGGGTGCTCGAGTCCCTGCGTTCGATCCGTGCTCTGTGGGGTTGTTTCCTGCATTCTTTCCGGCGCCGCGAGAGAAGGCCGAAGCTGCTGGGCGCTCCGCTCGGCCTATGAACGGAGAAGCGCGCGCCTGCGTCCACTTCCAGAGGAGACTCTTGGTGATCGCGTCCGCCTCGACGTCGGTCACTCCCCACAGATTGCCGACGACCAGCGGACTTCCCCCGATCAGGAAATCGAACGCGAAACTCCAGGGGGGGCTGAGCGGCCCGAAGGAGGTCAAACGCACACTGCTGCACCCAAAGAGAAGCGCTGCCGCGCGCAGCCCACAGAGGTACGGAGACCGAGAAGATGGAGAAGAAAGAGAAGAATCAAGAGAAGACGAAAGAGGAGACGAAAGAGAAGAAGAGGAAGAGAGAGGCGGAGATGACAGCGGAGAAGGAGAAAGAGATGGAAGCTGATAGGAGACGGATTCCTTGAGAAGGAACGCCCGCTGAATCAAGTCTCTGTGGATGTACTGCTCGCCGCCTTGGTGGCCACAGTAGAGGAAGACGTCCGCCGTGAGCAAACTGAAGAGCCATTCGTTTTCTGGAGAAAGAGTACAAGAGTTAAAGGGAAACACAGAACCACAAGCGACTCAAAGGTGAAGACGAAAAACCATCGCTTGCCCACATTCGCAGATTCATTCCACAGAGACCTGGGGAGAGACGCACAGATGAAGCGTAACATATGCGCTTCTACGAGGAGGCATGAAGCACCGCCGAAACGCGCCTGCTTCCAATGACACTGATTTCGGATACACAAATCGTTCGAAAGAGTACCCTGAAAATAAGAGCACATGGAACACAACGGACTCGCAGAACGAGGCAGACCGCATCTCTGTCTTTCTCCGCTCTCGCGGCGGTCCCCTTCATTCACACAAGTTGACTGATTTCGCTCCACAGAGTCCAAAGAAAAGACAGAGCCTGCGCCTATGTGTCGACCCATGCCTGTCCAGTCACAGTGAAGTAAGATCCTCGACCGTTTGTGGGAACTACAGGAAAATGCCTACTCTGTATCATTCTATGCAACATACAATATATCCACACAC
Organism: Toxoplasma gondii ME49; assembly: GCF_000006565.2. Classification (NCBI taxonomy): domain Eukaryota; phylum Apicomplexa; class Conoidasida; order Eucoccidiorida; family Sarcocystidae; genus Toxoplasma; species Toxoplasma gondii. The sequence continues at coordinate 1,006,811 of NC_031475.1, read as the reverse complement.
CAGTATAAATGGAGTAAAAAATTCAAAAACATCTAGATACCTTGTGCAAAGATCTTTTGTCCATGCAACTCATACTTTGCCTTTTTACGCAGTACAACAGACATATAAATAGCATGCAGCTTGGATACAGACCCTGGCTGGACGGCAAGTGCAGGTTTTGAATTACCAGTGAGCGCGGCACCGAGTTTCCCCGTCCAGGAGGCTCCGCCGGCGAGGAGGAAAGGGAGACAGACGCGACTTGTGCGCGGCAAGTCCCCCGAAGGATTGACGCTGAAGGCGACGCGGCTTTTGCTCGCGCTGAGCACAGCCCCCCTCGCTCCGAGACGTAACCTGAATGCTCTCACAGACGCTCGTTGAGTCTCTTGTTTTCTGCACATTGCCCGTTCTTCGCTTGTCTGTCTTTTCTCGAGTAAATCGTCTCCGGCTCCCTCCTTCACTCGCTCGCGGCAATCGGAGCTTCTGAATCCTCTCTCTCGCCCCGTCGGAAGCGACAGAGCGTCGCCTTCTCGCCTTCGTTTTGGGAGGTCTTGCCCGTTTTCCTCTCGCCAACTGTCTCCGCTTCGCCTCTCAGAGGGCCAGCTGACTCTCGCCCCCCTCCGTGGGTTCTCCACGCATGCCCGCCTGTTTTTCTTGAACGCATGTCCTTCGTTGCTTCTCGCCGCCTCCGTTGCTGCCTCAACGCAGCACAGCTGTCTGTACGGCTCTAAGTCGAGATCAAAGAGTGACAGGGCGAGACCTCCCGCGTCCCTGTGGAGACTTGACTTTCGCAGGCTCGCCGCTCGGTCGCCGGAGAGACGGTCTTGGGTTCTTGGCGCGAGAGAAACGAAGCAGAGGTTCCGAGACAGACACCCTGGCGCAAGAAGCGACTGCCGAGCCACCCCACACCTCACCTTCAGTGTCTCCTCACCGTCTCCGTTGCGCCCCTCGTGCACTTCGCGGGTGTCGCGTTTTCGCCGCTTCCTCTCGTGTGTCTTCTCGGTGTCTCCATCTTCTGTCGCTCGGTCTTCGAGAGTGCCTTGACGTTGGAGACACCCGGGGGCGTCGTCTGCTTCATGACGCGTTTGTTTACCATCCGAATCGCTCTTGAGGTAAGCAAAGGTCGCAGGCGACGGAGACGCGCCTCTGGAAGTCGCGCAAAGTCTATCGGGTGGCTTGCAAGGAGAGCTCGCGAAAGGAGGGGGGCCAACAGTGGCGACAGAGAGACGCGCCTGAGAAGGCGACAGCTGTCGCGCCCAGAGCTGCGAGAGAAGAAAAGATGTGACGAACGGCGAACCGCCTCGACAGAGACGCTGAAGGCGAAGTGCAGGCAAGGCCTCCAAGGGAAGCTGAGAAAAAAAAGGATCAGCGTATACCACAACCGGCTCTGTCGCCACAAGCCACTCTTCTCCGTCTTCAGTCTCGCCTTGTTCTTCTCTTTCTGCTGCTCTTCCCTCTCCTCGTTCTGCTTCTCTCACTGCATCTCTTCCCGGCATTCCTTCGACTTTTTCGTCTCTCTCTTTGACTTCCTGTGGCGTTCTCGAGTGGGGAGGTCGGGCAAGGATCGCCCGCAGAGAGGGCATCTGCAGACTTGTGGCTTGTTCGCATCGCGGCGACGCATTGGCGGCGAAAGGCGACCGGCCTCGTCTGCGGGGGTGCCCGAAGAAGCGGCGCTCCCGTCGTCTCGCGTTCACTTGGAGATCGGCCTCGCCGCGGACTCGCTGGGTCTCCACCTCGGTTCTTGGCGGAGCCGAACGGGGCTGAAGTCTTTGCTGAATCGACGGATAGGTGTCTCCCTCAGTCGCGTCCGATGCGCCGCCTTCGAAGACTGCGTAGCTGTCGCCATTCGGGGACTGCGACCGCGGCTTCTCGGCTCCCCCGAAAAAGAGACGAAGCTGTCCAGATTCGCCTGCAGGCGTCGACGGGTCCTCGACAAGAAACGGATCAAGTGCTTCAGATTCCCGGAGAAGAAGTTCCGGTTTTGTCTCGACTGCTGGCAGTCGAGACAGGCTCTCTGTGTGTGCGCCGTTCACCGCCTCTCCTCGGTTTTCACGGGTGCACTGCAGGCACTCGTCTACCGTCGCTCCTCTCTCTCGGACTGTCCGCGCTCCCGCCTCTCCGCAGGCTGGACGTTTCGGTGCACCACACTGGCCTTTTGTGCCGCGTTCTGAAGCCGAATGCAAGGAGGGAGGCGCGACAGGGCGAGACGAAGGGAGGCAACCAGGGAGGGGAGACCAGACACTGGAGACAGCCTTGCTCTCGTCGAGTCTCGCCGCTCCGTGCTCGCTAACCTCGCGATACCTCCGCCGCCCAGAGTTCTCTCCGGACGCGGACGGCGAACGGGAGGAACAACGCGTCGAGGCAGAAGAGACGACTGGGGAGGAAGACAGTCGGGAGGGAAGCGAGGGAGGAAACGCGAGAGAATCATCAGAAGAAGAGGCTCGCGACGCGGTTGCCGTCCTGGTTTGAGAGGCAAAGAAACGCGTAGCAAGAACGGCTACAACTTCAGTGAGAAATGTCCAGGCCAGGACTCTCCAGAGTTGTCCTTCGTCGCTTTCACTCCCTTCGTCTACACTGCCTTCTCCTCCGTCTTTTCCACCTGTGGATTCGTACCTTGCTGCGGCTGTCAGGTCTGCGGCACCTGTGTCTCGTCCTTTCCAGTCGGTTCGTCTCCATTCTTCGGACTTCCGATTTTCCGGGTGCGTCTGCGCTTGCATGCTGCTCACCGTTTCAAACAACCCAGAGGGCGGAATCAGGCCTCCCGCTTGCTTCAGCTCCGCAAGTGGAGACAGGCTTTTGCGTCCTGGGCTAGTGAAAAGAGGCTGCAAGACATGTGAGCGGAGAAAGTCGCCTAAATCGTCGAGAGAAAAGTCAAAGGCCCCGCCCTGTATCACCATCATTTCATCGCGAAAGAGATCAGTCAGGGAACGCCCTCTTCCCTCAGCCGTTGCACCACTGCCGAGACTCCTCACCCACGGTTCCCTTCTGGCTTCCTTCTCAGACTGTGCTTGCTGGCGTCCGTTTCTGCTGGCTTTGCTGTCTTCGCCCCCTCGCATTTCTAGCCGCCTTCGCTCGCCTTGCGGGCAGTCTCCGCCGCACCACGGAGAAGGCGAGGCCGGCGCCGCACGGGAGGAAGAAAGGGCAGATGGCGAAGCGGGAGAAAGTCGACTCGGAAAACGTTGAGAAGCAGTTCTCCGGTTGCCGTCTGGCAAATGCCAGTCCTGAATCTTGAAGGGGGGATCCCCTTTTCTCTCAGTGCACCGGACAATCAGCTTGAGAGAAGCAAGCGCAAAAGCGAACTGTGCAAGACTGGCGAGAATCTGTTCTCCGGATCTTCGTCTCTGGTCGCGGACTCTGTCGGCGCGCCTGTCTCTGCTTCCCGTTTCGCGTTGGAACAGAAAGGACCTGAGGGGCAGGAGGAGACGGGGACGCTTGTAGGGTCTCAGGAGACGGCCTGAGTTCGCCGCGCTCGTCTGTCGCCACGCGCCTTTCTCGCCTTCGCGTCTCTCCCCTGCTTCCTCGCGAGAGCTGTCTCCTTCATCCGCAGCCCAGGACGCGAGCCAACGAGCGAGAAGCACCCCACAAAAGCGCAGGGCCTCGAGGAGACGCTCTTCCTTTCTCTCGCCCTCTCCAGTAAGAGAGAACGAAGGAGCAGAGCGAGAGGTTCGTTCGGAGAGGGAAGAGGAAGACGGAGAAGAAGCAGACGGAAACGAAGAAGAGAACGAGGGCCAGCCTCGAAGGAGGAGCAGCGCGAGACCAAGGCGACGCTCAAGGCGACCGACCCAACGCGAAAACTCGGCTTCCAACTCTCGCCTCTGCTTCCACCACTGCGCCAGCACCTGGGTACGCTGCACGTCCTCCCGATACGCAGGAGGCGAAGCCGCAGCAGGAGAACAAGAGAGAGACGAAGAGACAGACGAAGAGACAGACGAAGAGACAGACGAAGAGACAGACGAAGAGACACAAGGAGAAGAAGCTCGTTGAGAGAAGGTCTGTATGGTCTGGCCGGCCGTGAGAGACAGGACCCAAAGAAGCCACTGAAACTGTCGGAGGAGCGAGGGAAAAGAGGTCGCAGAACTCGTAGCGGAGCATGAGGAATCAGAAGAACAGGAAGAACAGGCAGAACCACAAGAAGAAGAGCAAGAAGAGAAACACAGGGAAGGCGAGGGAGGACTTGGAGACACCGGCAGTGTTGGATGGACGCGGCTTTTGCACCTTTTGACTCGGCAAGACTGCGAGTCGGTCTCTATGCTCCCAAGACAGTCGTTCTCGCTCACATAGTAAATTATCCAAAGACCGCTTTCTTCTTCCGATCTGTCGTATCCCTGCACCTGTCTGCCGGACTGGCAAGGCAATGGCTTCTTCAACTTCCTCGGGTAAATCCCGTCCGGCTGACTTCGCTCTGAATCCCCTGCTTCGCCGAGGGGACTCCAAAACGTTTGCTTTTTCGCCTCCGCAGATGACACAGTCGCTCCCCCACACTCTCCCGCCTTCGCCTTGCTGCCTCGGCAGTGTCTCTCCCCACTCTGGCTCTCTGTCTCCTCTGCGAAGACAGTTTCCGCGCCGGCGGCGAGGGCGGCGGCGATGCGCGCAGGGATGGACCGGGCGAGGACGCAGGCGCGACGGGTCGCAGAGAGAGAAAGGAAAACGCTTGACCAACCTAGCGGAGCGAGGTCGCGTGAGGAGGGAGAGGCGTGAGTCAGAATCGCAGGAAACGAAATGCGAGACAGACGCAGAGAAGGCGGAAAAGACAAGGCGGGAGCCGGCTCGGTGTCAGGCCTTTGGGGACCATCTGTGTCTCTTGGAGAGACAGGAGACAGATGTACACCGTCAGCGCCAGAGAGAAGACGGGAGGCGTCTGCCTCTCTGTCCTCTCTCTCTCTGTCTCCTTTCTCTCTGTCTCCTTTCTCTCTGTCTCCTTTCTCTCTGACTTCTGTCGCTTCGTCTCCTCGTTGTCTCTCGCAACCGCGACTGCGGTTTCGTTCTTCATCACGCGCGGGATTGTGATCTACGTAAGAAGGAGAGAAGAGGAAAGGCTGAGTAGGCAAGAACAACGTATTTTCTATGTGGTGAGCTCGCCTAGAAAGAAGACGCGTTCCAGTTCTCTGAGACGAGAAAGCGAGAAAACGATGAACGACAGTTTCGAGAAAGGCGAGGGATCCCGAACCTCCGACGCACACCGCCGTTCTCTCTCTCCCCTCTGAGTCTCTCGCTTCCTGAAAGAAAGCTTCGTTGTCTTTTCCAAGTTGTCTATCTTCTGTTGAAGAACGTCTGGGGACGGAGGAGGGCGAAGGCACAGAAAGAAGAGAAAGAATTCGCCTTTCTTCGATTCGGTGCAACAACTTGAGCGCCAGAGCTTCTCCGCCACAACACAAGGGTACTGTGGCCTGCAGAAGTGTCAAGACAGCGCAGCTGACTTCTTCGTTTTCTTCAGTGGTTTCACGGAGTTCGTCGTCCCGGTCAGTCAGGGGAAACTCTGAGTTGGCGTCGCTCTGCTCCAATTCTTTTTTCACTGCGCGCAGGCAGTCAACGAGCACACATGCGCTCTCGCGTATCCCAACAGCGTCAGTGAGTCTCACGGCGACGCAGAGCGCACAAACGGCGAGAAGAAACTGCAGGTCGTCGCCGGATGCGACGGCGGGTCTCTCTGCGACGAGAGAGCAGCTCAGATCGCCGTCGTGCTGCGCCTCTTGCAGAACCGGCAGCGCCTGCGAGACACTGCTTCCTTCTCGCTGACGCGCAGAAGCGAGCGCGGGCATACGCTGCAACAGAGCAACGAACAGATGGCCGAGAAGGCGGGAGAGGGGAGAAGAAGAAGAAGGAGAAAGAGAAAGAGAAGGAGAAAAGCATGAAGGAGATGAAGACGCTGCGGAAGGAGAGGAAGAACAGGATGACAGCGACGAAGGATGGAGAAGCGAGTGCTCGGCTAGAACTTCCAGAGCGAGTCGAAGCAGCTGGCGTCTTCGAGGGAGACAAACGGAAGAGGACATGCGTGGCGGCTCCCCAGCATAAAGACGAGAAGAAGAAGTAGGGAAACGAGATGAAGATTGACAGTCTGAAGAAGGGGATGAAAAAATGCGCGAATGTGAAAGCTGTTTGCAACCCCACAGGGCGACATCGAGGAAGGTTCGTGAGAGTCTCATTGTGGACAACCTGAGGCAGATGCGGCTCTCTTGCTTGTCCCCTGGTTTGACTGTTCCTTTGGCTCGCCAGGCTTCAGCTTCTTCCTCGTCGCTTCGGCTCGTCTCTCGCCTCTCGCCTTGCTTCTCCAAGAGTCGACGCATGGGCAGAGAGCGCCTAGACAGGCCTGTTCGCTGGCCGAGAAGGAAGGAGAAAAGAAGTGACAAGGAGGGGAGAGGCCTGGAAAACAAATGGGCGACAAGAGGCGAAGACCAAGAATGCGTCTGCGGGACATTTCGCAGATTAATCGCGACGCACATCCAAGATGAACTGTCCAAGGCGTAGCAGTGTCTGTCGCAGATGCGATGTGAACGACCTAGCTACAGATGCACACATGTCTAGAGCAACAAAAAGGTATCCCAGGGCTGTCTCCTCCTCCTCCTCGGAGGAGGTCGAACGCGCAGGCAGCAGGGTAAGAAGTAGCGAGCGAGAGGAGTGGAAGCGATTTGCAGAAACAGAGACAGAGTTCAAGGTCGGAGGCCTTCTCTCTCTGTGCAGCTCCACATGCCTGGTGGTGGCAGGCCGAGAGAAGGGTCCCCGAAGCACTCAGCGAAAGAACGAGAGAACCTCCGAAAACCTCCATGTTCGGGGTCTCCACGGAATGAGACAGATTCTTAACTGAACACAGAAACAGTAAGTCGAAGAGGAAAAGACCGATGCACCACGAGAACGACGTGAGAAAGACAAGAGGACAACAGGAGAAAACTCCGTTCAAACGACCATTTACCTGGAGCTGTGAAAGTCGCCTTCCTTGCCCCACAAAACCATCAGTTCGAGCGCTCTTTCAGCTCTTTCTATCCCGTCATCGACCTCCTCTTCTCGACAATCTTGCGTCGCGGCAGGCGCGTCGCCTTCCCTCCCTCGCGTTCGACAAAGATCCCAGAGGACGTCGAGGAGAATCGCCGGATGGAGAAGAAAGGAAGAGTCCAGTTGCAGGTGGGCACCGGGATGCGGGGCGAAGGGAGGAAGATCCTCGGCGGTCTTTGCTCTCGCGTCTGCTTCTCTCAGGTTTGCAGAAACAGTTGAAGCCTCCTGGCATCTCGCCAGCGCTTGCCTGGGGTCTTGGAGAGACGTGGACGTATTCCCGAAACATCCCTCGCACCCGAAACATCCCTCGTCTCTGAAACATTCCTCGCCCGCTCCCAATTCTCGCTGCTGTTTCGCGTCTCGTCGTTTCGCTGTGTCAGCCTTTGTTCCGAGGCTCCAGGAAGGACGCCTCACGGACGACAGTCCCGCAGGGTCGCCACACGCCAGCAGCGCCTCTGCGAGGGCCTCACTGAGCAGGACGAGGTCGTAGAAGGAGAGCGCCGTCGATCGATTGTTTTCCGAGTTCGCAGGCCGCGTCCGGCGACTCCGGCGCGACGGCAAGGAAGCAGAAGAGTCTGCGGCTTCACCTCCGCGTTCCCATCGTGTTCCAGCGAGCCTCGCGGCCTCCTCGTGTGTGAACTCAAAGGGTGGGCCATGCTCCTGACTGAAGGAGGCGCGAGGCTCCGGAGCCTGCCTGGAGGCTGAGGCGCAGGCAGTCCACGAGTCGGCGTCGGTGGGGAGTTTTGAGCGCGCTGAAAGAGGTGGAAAGGTCGACGCACCCGACGGCGGGAGAGAGACAACCACCCTCCGCCCTGGTGTGTTGTCTCTGTGTCTCTGAGGAGACACCGAGGGGCGCGGTGGGCACCGGAGTGGGTGGAGCAACCGGCGCCTCGGGCCGGTTATCGCGGGCATTCGACTGCGAACCGCCTCCAGAAAAACAGGTTTGAGAAGGAGAAGAAGGCGCTGGAGAAATGCCTTCAACTGCAGGTGCTCCACGACGGAAGGGCCAGTGACAGTCGGAACGGACTCAGGCTTGAAGAGCAGCGACAGGCTGTGGTCCGCAGCGAAATGCGCGACACTGTCGGAGCGTAAGAAGGCCTCAGCAGCCGGCGGGGAAGAGACAGGACGAGAGGTAGGCAGTACAGCCAAACAGGCGCGAAGCAGCGCTGGAGGGAACAACGACGTCTCAGGAGTCGCAGTCAGCAAACACAACTGATGGGAGGGCAGGAAGCCACCAGCGTCACCAGAAGAGGAAGACTGCGAAGAGGACGAAGCAGACAGAGGCGAAGAGCGAGGCGAAGAGAGGAAGGAGGAAGAGAGGGGCACAGAGGACGAACAAGAAGACGAAGAACAGGAGGAAGAAGACGAAGAAGAGGAGGAAGGAGACGAAGAAGAGGAGGAAGGAGACGAAGAAGAGGAGGAAGAAGACGAACAAGAGGAGGAAGAAGACGAACAAGAGGAGGAAGCAGACGAACAAGAGGAGGAAGGAGACGAACAAGAGGAGGACGGAGGTAGTGAGAAATCGGAGACGTCTAGGCGGGGGTACCCGTGACGAAGCAGAAGACGCACGAGGGCCGTAGAGCAGCTGGTGAAACGCGAGACGCAGCGAACAGCAAACAAGGGGAAAATGAGGCAGAGCTCAGAGAGCCGAGAGTGTGAGAGGCGGCTGGAAAACGGAAGGAAAAGGAACAGTTTAAGCAGTGGAGAGACAGTAGAGAAGAAGCGACGAAAGGTGCATGCACTTGCAAGATCCCTTCCCAGTCATCGACGTTTCTGACTTCGCCTGCGGTCGGATCAACGCCGCTTTTTCACCTGTGCTCGATCGGCATCTCATGGCAGCTCGGGGGTTCTCGTTTTTCCTTTTTTCCTTCTTTTCCTTCTTCGTTGACGCTCGGTTCTGTCTGTCTCCTCTACCTCGTTTTTCCCTGCGTTCTTCGTCTCTGCATCGTCGCTTTTTGTCTGCGTCTGGGTCCGCTTCATTCCCTCTGTCTCGCCTTTCTCCCGCCGTTCCTCGACTCGGAACTCGCCTGGTTTCGTTTCTCCCTTTCCGGACTCACCGTATCGCGATAGGAAGGCAGTGCGTCCACCGACAGCAGAGGTCGAGGGCGGTTGCCCAGGCGCGAAGCGCGTAGAGCTCGAAGCCTGCTCGCTCGTGTGCCTCGGCTGCCCAGCGGTGAGCAGAGAGCAGCTGCAAGAGGTCGGGGAGAGAAAAGGAAAAAACGACCTCGAGATACGACACAGGCACACAGCTCGAGACAGAAGCTAACGCCGACGACGAACAGGATGCCGACGGAGAAGCAGAGGTCCGAGGAGAACAAGAGGAGGAAGAGACAAGGGGAAACAGATTTCCTCTCCGTCTGTTTGTGTGTCTGTGTCCCGATAAGAAGAGAGAAGAGAGGACGGGTGGAGAATGAGAGGAAACGGTTTCGCAGTCCTCTCGGGAAGGCGTCTCCCGTCTCGAAGATACAGAGCGCGACGAAGCGAGCGCGACTTGGAGAGCTGTCACCAGAGGAGCGATGGAGGCGTCTCCAAGAAGCAAACCCAGACCGGGGTATAGGGCGACGCGCGGCCAGGCGTCGGCTGCTGTGATTTTCTCTCTCGCGGCTCCGTAACTGTCACCAGCCTCAACGGGAGAAGAGGCGAACCGCAGCGAAGGAAAAGAAGGTCCTACGGAACTCGCCTCGAGTGTCGCGCGACTCAACTCCTCCAGAAGGTTGGACAACCCAGCAGGCGTGATAACCGGGGGCGGCGAAGGTGAAGAAGGAGATGCGAGAGGCGCCTGACTTGGCGTGCATGCAGTCAAATGAGGAGCCTTTGTTTCAGGAACCGCAATGTCTTTCGGCTCTGCAGCAGTGGAGTCCTTGGTTGCTTTCACCTTTGAGAGATGGATCAGCGACTGAATCTCCTTCGCAATCTCCTCCGTTCGGCGACGCCTCTCTGCGCCGGCAAACAAGCGACGAGCGACGCGGAGGCGAAGGCCGGCGACGGCGAGTTTTTTGTGCTCCAGATAACAACCCAACAGGTGAGGAGAAGAAGCCGCAGAGACTGACGAGAGCGACGACGTTGCGCAAGCCTCCCACTGCTGCAGCAGCCGCTCTCCAGCGTCAAACCACTGGAACGCCGGAGCGACCAACGGAGACACTTTGAGAGACTTTCGCGGTCTAGGAGTTCGTCGCTGGGGGGCTTGATTTTCCATTTCGTCTTTCTCAGGGACTGAGTCTTCTTCCCTCTCGCACGACCACTGATAGTCTTCCGAACCTGCCTCGACTGCTTCCCTGGCACTTGCTCGCACCTGTTCTCTCTGCTTGACCCATGCCTCTCCCGTCTCCTTCTTCCTTGTCTCTCCTCGTTCACCGGTGTCGGCTGACGTTGCTGGCGAGACAGAATAGCAAGGCGTAACAGAGGAGACAAGAGAGAGACGGAGAAGAACGACCGCTGCGGCGAGGAGAGAATCTGCAACTTCCAAGGCGCATGCGGCATCACAAGGTGAGGAACGCGAGGACGAATGCGATGGCGGAGAAGACGAACGAAAAGGAAAGCTGGAAGAGAACTCCCGATCTGCCGCTGAATGTCGCCTCGCTGCCGGCTCCTTGCTCGGCTGCATGTCGCCTCTCTGTGGCGCCAACACATCGTTTTCTTCCCCTTCTCTGCGACTGCGAGGCCCTCGAGAGGAGACACATCGCTCCTGAGAGACAGAATCCCAAACGGAGACAGGGACGAGGAGGGCGAGAGACAGGAGGAGACTCGCCGTTCGGATGCTTGACGTCTTGCAGGCTTCGCCGATCCAAAAGAGTTGACTCAAGAACCTAAAGAGCGAGAAAAAACCGAAATCGAGATTCGTGAACGCCTCAGACCTCACGCAGCAGACTACAAAAAAAAGCACACGCACTTTAGAAAAGACACAGCAAGGAAGCAAATCGAGAAAGCAGAAACAGACGAGGCTGAAATGAAGGCCAACGAAGATGTGGAGCCTGAATAAAGCGACTCTGGTGTTGGCATGAGGTCGACTTCACACAGGCCGCTGGCGCATGCGTCACGATCATCCCGTGGCGCTGGGGCGTCGAGGCGAAACTGTGAAAAGAGCCTGGAACCGGACATGAAAATCGGATGATTGGCGACATCCACCCGAAGAAGGAACGCGTGAGAAATGTGTGAGAGAAAGGGAGAAACAGCAACGACCAGAAAGCTGGGGAAAAAACAAAAGCCGAAAAGAGCAAGCGAGAGAAGCAGAAAGAGCGAAAGAAGAGAAGGAGAGGTACAGAGAAAAGAAGAAGACGCAGAGAACGAGGGGGAATGAGAGAAGAAGAGGGAGAGAAAGAAAAACAGAACGGGCAAAGAGAGAGAAGGAGGGAGGGAACGAGGGAGAGAAGAAGAGAACAAGAACGAGCGACAGCAAAGCAAAGAAGGAAGAGAATGAAAGAATACGAGAGCGAGACGAAACAGAAACAGCTGCAATGTCGACAGAATTTAACTGCGCGCACAAGGAATCCAAAGAGGCATAAGAGCAATCTAACAACCATACGACAATAGGCATCACGCCCCAAATCCTTTTTCACCATACCACAACAATAACGCACACTGCATTCATGCAGACTATTTAGCGTTTATGTATCACAGTATACCTCGAAGTTGTAGTTGGCACATAATATCTGGATGTGAGCTTTTATGAGCATCACAGTGTACCTAGACCTGATCTATTGTAATGCTCGCATTGGAACTAGATCTCATCTACTGGATATATTACGAGTGACACAGAACTGCATAACTCGAATCGGAAAACAGACGCACAACCATTAACAGGGTGCAAGCCGACGGCACCGGCAGAGAAGGCGACTCACGCCACCATGCGAATGAGGCAACAGCGTCGGCGAACAGAAAATAAGAAGAGAAAAAGAAATGGCATGGCAAAAGTTGACGTTTTGTTTCTTGCACACAACACCGTCGGCACAACTTACGTTAGCAGTGAGTGGCGTCGACTGTCGAAGACCCAAGCCTCTAAAGAAAACGAAGAAGAACGGAACGAAGAACCCAAAGAAGGAGGACAGGAGAAAGAAGAAGAAATGGGAGGGGAAGAGAATGTGAAGTCAGACGGGGCGAAGGAGGCTCTGTGTGTTTCCTTTTTCTCGGTCTCATGTTCTCGTCTTTTTTCTCTTTCATCGATTTCTCGAACTTCGCTGGGACTGCATGAATGTCGCGTTTCTGAAAGTGCGTTGGGCCTCCTCAGGCAGGCGAGGCGGCGCCTCCAGCCGTCCAGTGTCAACAGATCTGTGCTCTTCGTTTGTCTCCGCAGATGCGAAGCGACAAGAGACGCCTGCTGCAAAGGGGAAGCGCTTAACGGTGCCGAAGACACTCGTGAAATGGAGACTGGCGAACGCTTCGAAAGCTCCTGGTCGCCGTCACTGTGCACGTTCGCATCGCCTCGGCCTGCTCTCTCGTCTGTTTCTCCTTCCTCTCGCGTATCGGCTGTGCGTATCGTTCCCCTTTCTCCTTCAAGGCTCTTTGGATCTGCGTTCGGTTGCGCCGCGAGATGTCTGCGGCGGGTGCGCTGTGCCTCGTTCGCCGGCTCGAGAAAAAGAAGGAAAGAAAGGAAAAAGGAGAGCGACGCATGGGCGTACCTCTGGGCAGCGGCCTGGCGCCTCAGGGCGTTTCGCCACCAGCTGACTCTCAGGCCGCGGTTGCGCGCATCTTCGGCATCCAGAGGAAGAAGAAACGACGCGCAGGCAGACGATGCAGGAATGGCGGAAGAGCCGCTTTCAAGACCTGACAAGGTTCGTGACGAGACAAGGAAGTCAAAAGACGAGAACGCCGCCTCTCCACACCCCCCGTTCGAGTTGGACTGCGACCTACACGCGTCTTCTTCCTCGCTCGTCTCTGAAACTTCTCCCCAGCTGAAGTCCTTTCCGGCTTCTGTCCGCCATCTGTTTGCCTCTTCCGCCTCCTCGCTCGTTCTCTCTTCTTCTTCGATACGCATCGTTATCGCCCAACCAGAGAGAAGCGAGACGGACTGCAGGAGGGAGACCTCAGCGAGGAGAAAGGCGACGAGCGCCTCGCTTTCGCGTTTCCCTCTGAGGGTCTTGTGCTGGACAGAGACTTTCCGGCGAGAAGACGAGCAAACAGAAGAACAACCTGGACTCTGAGAAAGAGACGGAGAGAGAAAAGCCTGTGTGTTGACCAGCAAGCAGCGGACTGTGTGGAGGATCTGGAGCAGCGCATTTCCATTCTCCGCTGTTGCCTTGACGAGATTCGCCGTCTGTTGCTTCTTTACTGTCTCCTTTGTCTCCTTGTCGACCGTCGCGTCTCTCCCCTTCCCTTCGTCTCCCCCCCTGGCTCTCTTGCCAGTTCTCACTGCAGCAACTGACGGTTTGTGGTTGTCTTCGGCGCCGCAGTTCCCCTCCTGACTGTCCGGGCCTCCTTCCCGGCCTCGCCCACCTTGAAGCGCGACTCTGTCGGTTTGTGGCGCTCCTTTCTCGCACTCAGTTGTGGGCGTCTTTTGCTGGTTTTCTCCTGACGAAGCAGCGAGACGAGTCAACGCAGCCTGGCGCCGTCGCTCCTCTTCCGCTTGCTCCAGCCGCGTTTCCTTCGCGCATGCAAGCGCCCAGGACTCTCCGAGGAATCGCTGAGAAAGCGCCGCGATGTTTGTCGCCGAGAAACTGATCTGGACACCCCAAAACAACGCCGAGTTCTCTGCCTCTTCACCTCGCGGCCGCGTTTCGCGTATGAAACCCCCTTTGTCTCCCTTCGCAGCTTCTCGGCCGTCTACGCCGCGTCTGTCTGGAGTCCAGAACGCGCTTCTCTCTTCGCTCGCGGTGCGCGGGCGTACCGTCCGACGCGCCTCCGCAGCAGCGCCTTCGTCTCCGCTGCCTGTCTCAGCAGCTTCCTGCGTTCTCGAAACTCGCCGAGAGGAGACAGCCACCGACCAGGCGCGCTGCGTAGCCACCGCCAGGCCTCGCAGACCCGTGAGGAGAGAAGAAACGAACTCCGGCAACACCTGAGAATCGGCCGAGCGCGCGACAGACGCGAGAAGCAGGCGGCGAAGAAGAGAGGCTCGGCTTCCGTCCTTCGTGACAACGAGAACAGCCAGTTCCTCTTCCATCGTTGCAGCGAGAAACGCAAGACGAGAGAAAGAGATGTGAGCGCCTTCGCCGAGCTTCGACATCTCCTCTGGCTGCTGGTGACTGGGTCCGTACGAGTCGGCGTGAGACTGTGAGTGAGGCGGATCGAGTAACAGTCGAGGGAGCGAGAAAAACGAGAACGTACGGGGAGAGGCGCAAGGCGAAAGAGGCGACCGAATGGTCGACGAGGCAAAAGAAGGAAGTTGAAACTTTGTTTGCGACGAAGAAGACAGAGGAACGTAAGGTTGAATCGTCGTCTTTTGGGACAGAAGCGCCTGAATATGTGACCTGAGACCTCGCCTCAAAATGCCTCTTATTTCCTCAACAAGCATGGACATGTGACTCGCGTTCTTCTTCCTGAAGTCGTCCTCTTCGACTTCGCTTGCTGCATTCTCCAACTCTCGCTTTCCGACGCTGTCACTCTCACCCTCAGCCCTGTCTGTTCTTCTCTGCGTCTGCTGCTGGAGAGAACGACCGCGCTCCCTCCCCCGTCGTCCAATCCTTCTCCCTTCTCGCGCTCGTTCTCTCACCCAACCTCCTCCCTTATCCCCTCCTTCTCCCTCAGCGTATTCATCCTTCTCCTTCGACTTTTTCTTCTTCTTCTCCTCCTCCTCTTCACTTGCTTGTGAGTCGTCTGCCTCCTGGCGACGCGTCGTCGGCTCGAAGAAAGAGACGAGATGCGTCACTTTCTGTCGGGTGGCATCGGACTGCAGACAGAGACTGCATGCGCCAACCAGGACCTCGTTGCAGTGTACGTACACCTCGTGCAGGAGGGCGCTCGCGGCGCGCCCGGCCCCGGCGTAGTTCTTGGCGGCAAGCAGAGAGTCTTGAAGCACTTTGGTAGCGAAGACAAAGGCCTCAAGGTGAGGCGCGAACAGAGACTGAAACGACCTGCGGAAGTCGGAAGACCAACAACAGGACGAAGGCTCCGAGACAGACAGACAAGCATGCAGATTGCGCTCCGGGCCTGGTCGCGGAGACTCAACCTCTTCTCGCTGCGCGTTCACAACAACGCAGTTGAATTCTTTTTCTTTCGAGGAAGAAGCACAGCGAGACGTCGGAGCAGAAGGCGCGAGGACACCCGCAGGCAGAGGACCAGACAAAGGGAACGTCCGCTTTTGGCTGACAGAAGAAGAAATCGTACTCGATGCAAACTGGGCGGGAGATAGGGGAAAAGACGCAGGAGAAGAAACAGGAGGCGCAAACAAAGCAGGCAATTGAGACGAGGCAAGTGACACAGAAGACAGAGGAGAGGAGAGAGGAGAGGAGAGAGGAGAGGAGAGAGGAGACGAAGGAGAAGCCGGAGACGAAGGAGAAGAAGCAACGTCGTCGGAGGGGCGATTTCGTTTGGCCAGTTCCGCTTCGAGAACTTGACTTCTCGTGTGAGGCTCGTCTTGTTTTTCTTTCTCCGAGTGGTGGTGACGAAGAAGAGGTACTGCCTCGCGGCGTGGAGTTCTCAGTCTCCGTAGGGACTGCAGATGAGAGACAGGCGAGGCTGCGTGCGGTTTGTCCTCGCGGTCGCGCAGAGCTGGCGTCGGAGGCTCTGTAGCGAAGACGCCCCTCGCAGTCTCCCTTTCGTTTCCAATGACGTCTCTGTCTCGCTGGCCTTCACAGACTTCCTCTTGCGTTTCCAGGTCGCGTCGTTGAAAAACCTCTCTTCCCCGCTGCGGCATGTGCGTCGCCGCTTCCGCAGAGACAGGCGCGTCAGACGCCTTACCAGCAGAGGAAGAGGAGGGTGAGGAAGCAAGGCGTGAGGGGAGAGGAGACGAAGGAGAAGGAAAGCGAGTAGACGGAATGCGAGAAGAAAGAGGCGAGAGAGAAGACGATCGTGAAGAAAGGGGAGAAAGGTGACAAGAAGGAAAGGACTTGGGAGAAGCAGCAGGAGAGAATGGGTCGCGAGAAAGATGAGTGTGCAGGGAGGCGAGAGGAGAGACAACAGAAGAAATGCGACTTTGCTGTAGAGCACTGAGGCCGCGGCCAGCGCGACGACTGCCGAGCGGCGTTCGATGCCCCGGCAGACGCCTGCCTCTCGGGGCGCTGAAGGGAGAAGACGAGGGCGCAGCAGAGACCACTGAGTCGCGCGAGAGAGCAGAGAAAGGAGGCGGTGGAGTGACAACAGAGAGAGATTCACCTGAAGAAGA
This sequence comes from Toxoplasma gondii ME49, assembly GCF_000006565.2. Classification (NCBI taxonomy): domain Eukaryota; phylum Apicomplexa; class Conoidasida; order Eucoccidiorida; family Sarcocystidae; genus Toxoplasma; species Toxoplasma gondii. The sequence goes on along the minus strand of NC_031475.1, from coordinate 990,595 downwards.
ATGCAGTCTGGAGCTGCGAGGCGGGGGCGTTCTCAGGGGGGAAGCAGCGTCTTCAGAGAAAGGAGAGAAGCGGGCGGAAGAGACGGGGGAACAAAACGGCGAATCGGAGTCCCCATCGTCAGATCCTTCTTCCCGGCTCTCAAATCGTTCTTCGTTTCTCTTGACTGTTGTGTCTCCTTCGCATCTCTTCGTCCAAACTTGCGCAGCTTCTGCAGTCCTGCGAACAGGCGTCCGCCACCCGTCGTCTCCTTTCGTCTCTCTCCTTTCTTCTTCTCCTTCTGCCTCTCGAGAGAACGAAGACGCAGCAGAGGAAGAGAGAGGAGTAGGGGCGGAAGGAGCAGAAGATGAAGCCACCGACAATGAAGGCGATTCAGAAAGAGAAGCGAGAGAAGTCATATGCTTCCTTTCAGGTGAACAGACGCCGGCGCGTCGAGCAGCGTGCTCTCTCCACCGGCGACGCATCAAAAGAGGCGACTGAGACGAAGCGCCTGAGAGAGACGAAGCGAGTCCATCTGCGAGAAACGCGCGTTTCTCTTGTTTCGCCTGGTCCCCGAAGAAGGCTTCCTCAGAGTCTGAACTCTTACCTAACGCATGCGCCTTCACTCCTGTGCTTTCCCCTCCCTCCAGAAGCCTCTCGGACGGTCCTCGAGACTCCAGGTCTACTGTCGCATGTCGCCTTCTTCCTTCCTCCTCTTCTCGTTCCCTGTCGCCCCGTGACCGTCCACGCACACCAGCAACGCCAGCGTCTGCCGCGTCTTTGCCGTGCACATCTCCTCGCTTGACTTCTGCTCCGCTCCTTGCTTCTTCGGAGTCTTCTTCTCCACTGGCTTGTGCTCGATTTTGTTCTTTTTTTTCTCTCTCTCCCGCGTCGGGGCCTGCAGGCTGCCTGCGCGTCTCGAGCGCGGAGACAGAGGAGACGCGAAAGGGTGGCGAGGAGACGAGGAGGCGAAGGGAAGGGAGAATGCCTTCGCTGAGGAAGGCTGGGAAGGCCGCGAGGGCGTCGGCTCTGCAGAAGCGCCGCCTGGCGGAGGAAATAACTTCGCGCGTAAAGCGCGAAAAAAGAATCTCCGGCACAGGCAAGAAGGCTCGCCAGCAGTCCGGCGTCGTGGGCGCCGCCTCGCACGAGGCGCAAGCGGCCTGCCGCGGACAGAAAGGTTCGAGAGGAAGAAGGAAGTCACTTCGCCATGCCTGCAGGGCTTCGGCGAAGACGCGGGCAACTGAATGCCAAGGCGAGAGAAGCTGCGAGGACACACAGACAGACAGACATTCACAGGAAAGGAGAGCCGCGGCTAGAGAGACTTGGACGGCAGGACGCGGGAAGACGAGACAGAAGAAAGAACGGGGAAGAAGCGGGAGACATTGGTGGGACCCCACAAAGCAGCCTGGGAAGGCAAGTCCGCCATCTACCCCTGCAAGCTGCTTGACTGTTTCTTGTTCTCGGTCGATTGCGTTCGCACCATGGCCAGTCCCTCACGAGTTCAGGAAGGTGAGAACGCTCTTACTGTTTTCTCCGATTCGTCCTCTGTTGCAACCGGGCTCGCGTCTTCATTTTCCTCGTCGCTCTTCAGGCCGCCGCCTTCGCGGCTCCTGGGGGCGTCTGTCGCGACCACCGGCTTCGCGACCTTCTGCGCGTCCGCCGGTTTCACCGAGTCTGCATCTGCCGCGAGTGCCGACCTGCAGCGCCTGTTGAGAGGTGACTTGGTCGTCTTGCTCTGGAGACGCTGGAGGTTCGAGTCGATGGCGAGTCTCGTAAAAAGGCGGAGAAGAACGAAGCTCGCGCGCAGTGCAGACCCACCCTCGAAGCAGAAAGGCGAAGCTTCTCGTTTCCCCCAAGCGGCGTCTTTGGCCTCCGCTTCTGCCTCCTCGTTGCCTTTTCGCCGGCCGCGGACCAAGCCTGCGACCAGGCGCTCCAGACGCATGCGCGCGCGCCCCAGCTCGGGGAAACACCCCCGGCCGGTGCACGGTCGCGGAGTGGAGAACGAGAAAACGAAAGGCGGGAGAGAAGGCGAAGCCGCGGCAGACGAGGACGAGAGCGACGACGCAGAGACAGAAGAAGGCGACGCACCCCCAGAACGAGACGGTCCAAGACAGCAGGCAGAAGAAGCAAACGAGGGTGAAGAAGAGTCCATCGTGGCACTTGCGGTTCGAATCCATTCACTGAATAGAAAGACCGTTTGCGCGGATCGAAGCAAGACGCGAAACGTCGAGGTGACGAGTCTCTCAGTGCTCGAAAGCAAGCGACGGTTATCTGTGAGTTCGTCCTTGCCTTCGCGTCTGCGGTCGCCGTCTGCTTCTGCGTCATCACCTGGGAGTCTCGGCGTCGCCCCTCCCCTCTCTCGGAAAGTCTCCACTCTGTTCCCCACCTCTCGCGGGGGGCCGTCGCTCGCGCTCAAGAGAGAAGGAAGAAAAACTTGGCACCAGCCGGAAGACGCCTGTGCCACTGCCTCGCAGAGGTCTTCGATTTCCTCGCCAAAATTCGCGGCTTCTTGCCCTATCCAAGAAGCAACAGAAGACGACCGAGACGACGACGCCAGGGGGGCAGGCGCACAAGAAGAAACAGAGGAAGGACGCGATGACGGAAGTCGAGAATGCGGTGACGAAGGGCGAATGCAGCTCAGCAAAAGCTCCAGGTGGCGACCGAGGGAATTTGCGTTGAACTCCGCAGACGCGATCCAGCTTTCGAATGGTGAGAGAGACGCCGAAGCAGAGATAGAGAAGGAAGAGGGATAAGACGACGATGAAGAGGAGCGAGAGGCCGCAGAAGCAAAAGAAGGAAACGAAACAAACGCGCCAGAAGAAGAGGAGAGAGAGGAAGACAAAGATGGGATGTGGATAAGGAAAGGTGCGAGTCTCCAAGTGAGGGTACAGAGAAACGCGTCGAGGCGGCACATTGCGAGTATTTCACAAATGCTTTCCTCTGTGTGTCTCGGCGATTCTTCGCGCAAGACGATCGACGCTTCTCTTCTGCTTTGCAACTCTTCCTGGACCCCTCGAGCTCGTGAAGGCTCCGTGCGCCTCTCTCCCTTTTCTGCTCTTTTCTCTGCTCTCTTGTCCCCTTGCTTGTCGCTCGACATTTCGTCGGCACGGTCGTTTCCCCGGTGCTCCAGTTCTTTGCCCTTCGTCGTCCTCTCAAGGCAGAGAGCGAGAGAACGCGCGACCTGGTGGCGCAGACGGAAGACGAGGCAGACGAGCTCTGCGGCCTGCCTCACCCGCTTCGCATCTTTGCTCTTTTCCCCTCTTGCGTCGCCTGCATTCTCGCTCTCCGCTTTCTCCCCCGGCTCCTCGCCGTTACTGTCGCACCTCTTTCGAACGCAGGCGCCCTCGCCCTCGGCAGAGTGCAGGCACCGAGGCCGCGTCGAAGAGAGAGAAGAGAAAGAAGAAGAAGAGCGAGACGAGAAAGAAGAAGAGAAAAAAGGATGGCCGTCAGCAAGAATCAGTCCGGCGCACGCATCGAATGGAGCAACGGCGACGAGGAACTGAGAAGGGGGGAGACAGGGAGAGGAGACGGAGGGAGAAGAGCGGTCGCACTCAGCCGACGGCGAGGCCATGGAAGAGGAGGACGCGAAAACAGATGTCAGCTCTGAACAGACGAGCAGAAGATCGTCGACACTGTCGAACGCGGCGGAACTCAGATCCCTCGTCGCCTCGCGTCGCGCGCCTCTTCGCTCGTCCTCGCTCTTGTCAGGCCTTGGTCGCTCCAGAGAGACCGCCAACTTCGCGAATTGTTTGCAGTGGTGGAGAAGCGCCTCCACCTCCTTCGGGGCCCTCTGAACGGCCTCCTCCGCGAAGGCAGCTGTCCAAACACCCGAGCGAAGCCAGGCCAGCAGAGTGCGACGCATCCCTTGGAGACCGATCCGTGCGAGCAAGTGAGGGTCTTCGCCTGGACGGAAAACAAGAAGAAAGTGAGAGGACAAGGGAGCAATGAGAGAAAACGACAGGCAGGCCAAAGGCGCAGATGTCGACTCACGCAGACGTGGAGGTCATACACGATCTCCAGCAGTGACAGAGGCGTCGAATTCCGTTTCTTGATGCAAATCTGACAAAGCGAGAGTTCATCCGAGACGAGGACGCACACCGCACCTCGATCTCTGCGTAGTCTCTGAAAGACGCCCAGAAGACTTCCGCATGCAGACGCAGGGTGTACATACACTGCTGCACTTATTGAGTTTGCAAGCAGCGAGCCCAGCGCCAGAGAGAGAATGCCGACGAGCCTCGCTCACCTCGCGCCGTCTTCTCCGGTGCAGAGGAAACTGTGTCAGTCTCTTTGAGAGACAGCGAAGCGACGAGACGACGGAGAGGAAGGAGAATCGCATCCGGCACTGAGAGGACATGTATGCAAGCGAGAGAATAGGAAGCAAAAGAACTTGCAGGACAGACAGGCGAGACAGAGAGAACAGGTAGTGAGGCCGCGCCGGGTGGCTCTGTGTCTGATTTCTCTGGGTCGTTTGCATTTTCGACTCTCGCGTCCAGAGGCCGATTTGCAGTGTGTTCTCTCGACGTCTCTTCGCCGTGCTCCTTCAGCGTCCTTTTTTGAAAGAGCCTCCCCAAGAGAAGCGCCCCGGTCAGGGCCTCCCATGGCATATCAAGCAGGCCTTGACAGGCGAGAGAAAGAGTGCCGATTTCTGCGTTTCCCTCTCTTCTTTTTTTCGTATCCTCGCTTTCTGTCGACGGTGCCTCGACGGCGGAGGACGCGCCTCCTCGTGCGTGACGTCTCGCGAACTCTGTCGCTTCTGGTCTGCCCACGACGCGGCTGTTGGATCGCTCGAGGCTCTCCGGCTTCCCCGGCTTGTCGCCATTTTCGTCGCCATCTACAGACCTTCCTCCGTCCGCCGCTTCCGAGTCCAAAGACAACGCAACAATGGCCAGATGAAAACGAACAGAGAGGCCCAAGCTGTCCGCGAGCGACCCGCAGAAGCCTGCCTCGCCTTGCAGCAGCGCAGCGACAGAGAGGAGAGAAGACTCCCAAGAAGAAGGAGAAGGAGGAGAACAAGAAGAAGACGAGGAAGCCGAGACAGACGCCAGGTGGGCGACGCCAGCCGCATGCTCTCGAGGAAGGCTATGGCTTGGGTGTTTCACTGTTTGAGCGTTGGTGGCGCATGCAGCGGAAATCCGGCAGACCAAGTGAGAGAGAAGCCGATCGAGGAGCCTCCGCGAAAGGACGAGACTCACCCCCGCAAGTTCGCCCTGTCTCGCACCTGCAATCCATCGCCCAGTGACGCCACCAGACCGAGAAGAAGAGAGCACTCGAGAGGCAAATTGGAGGATCCGCAGAGATGCGCGGTAGCTCGAGGTCCAGATCGTGGTCTCGTTCCTATTCGCTTCGGCTTTCGATTCCTCTCGTTTCTCTCCTCTTGGCGTCTCTCGAGGCCTGCGTAGACTCGAGGTAACGGCTCTCGCCGGCTGCGCCTCCCCAGGGAGAACTCCCGCAGGCCTTGAAGACTGAAGCGAGAAGGCGGACAGCCGCGGAAGCTCCAGCGGAGACAACGACGAGGGAGAGAGGAGAGAAGACACCGATGAGAACGCAGAGCTCGAAGACGCCTCTGGCGACAACCGAGTGCGGGGACGCGAAAGGTGAAGCAGGAGGTTGAGTCCCGAGAGCGCAAGAAGAAGCACAGAGAGACAGGCTTGAAGGCGGATCTCCGAAGAAGACGAAGAAGAGGACGACAAGGAAGAAGACGATGAAGAAGAAAGGGAGAGCGGGGAAGACGAAGAAAGGGGAGAGCGTGCATTCGCTGAGGAGGGCAATTCGTTTTCCAGATAAGCTAGGGAGACACGGAGAACCAAGCAGAGGATCTGCGCTGCAGAACTCGTCGTCTCCGGCTCCCGAAAAGCAGCTTCTGTGTGAAGCAGAGAAGCTGAAAAAAAAGATACAGGAGGCGACGAAGAGGAACGTGGAAGGGAGACCCTGTCTGTCACAGATGAAGACAGTGAAGCGCGAGAATCGTCTGAGAACGGGGAAGCATGCGCTGCTTGACGAGTCGCCGAAGCTCGCGCTGAAGACGCTCTGTCATCTCGCTCGCTGGGAGGTTTCCTCTTAGCGACAAGAGAAGTCACCAGCGCAGAAAGTCGCCTGTGACCGCATGCAAGGCACCCGCCGCAGGGACGAGAAGACTCTGCAGAGAAGAGGCGCTCAGCCCTCTCGCCAGGAGCCAAGGAAGAAAGCAGACGAGAAAACGAAGAAAGGAAAGCAGAAGAAAAAGAATGAGAAGGCGAAGAAGGCGACGAAGGCGAAGAAGGAGGAGGAAGAGAAGGAGAAGACAACGAGAGTTGCGGCGAGAGAGAGAAAGACTGGGGAGAAGAAGAGAGACAAGCAGGACAAGCGAGGAGTGAAGGAGATGGAGACGCTCGAAGAGTTCCGCTAACCAGCGTCTTGACAGCCGAGAGCCAGGCCTCTCCATCATGCTCTTCTGCTCCTCCAAGCAAGACGCGCTTCTGCCGATAGTTCCGAGTTTCAGAACAGGCAGAAGAGACAGAAGGAAAAGAAGAGGAAGCCGAGAAGGAAGACAAAGAGAGAGGAGAAGAGGCAGACGAAGAAGAGGCGGACGACGAAGAGGCAGAAGCGGAGGACGAAGAAGACGGTGAAGGAGAAGAGAGGCGACAAGGAGGAGTTAACGCATAGGCACCTGAAGAAGTAGAGGAAGGCCTGCATTTTTTTCGCAGTGTTTTGTCCTCCCGCTCGGTCTCGACTTCCTCGCCTCGCGCTCGCTTCTGCCTGCGCATTCCATGCGCAAGCTTCGGACTCTCCACCGGAGAAGGCGAAACCTCCTCGGCCTCTCGAGGCCTCTCTGCCGAGGGAGGGTCATGGTTCTCATCCATAGTCCGCCCATGACAAAGAGAAGGAGAAAGCGAGAAAGAGAGAGAGGAGAGCGAGAAGAGAGAGAAGAGAGAGAGAAGGATAGGAGGAGGCTGGAGACGAGAACAAAGATGAAACCGAGAAGAAGGCAGAGATGGAGAGTCCTTTGTCCGAGCAGGTCGGAGAGAAGAGCGGTCGAAAAAAGAGAGACACACACGAAGCAGCAGACAGAGGAGACCGAGCGAGTTTGTCTTGAATGCAAGAGAGAAGACAGGCAGGAGACCAAGGGGAAGAAGAGGAAGGCGCAGCAACAAACAACAAGGCGGACCCAGGCATGACCACTGGAGAAGAAGCATTTAGAGTCTTTCGTCGCATCAAGTTCCACTTTCATGTACACACACCGTCGCAAGTACATGCGTAAGCGCTTGTCCACATGCGTTCAAGATTGAGAGTTCTTGTTCGCTGAAGATCCCCGTTCTCGACCTCGCTCTCTCTCCTCTGCTGTTCTCTCGTGTCTCCTCTCTCCCTCCTTCTCTCTGTCATTTCTCGCTGTCTCTGTCTATCTCTCTCTCTCTTTCTCTGTGTCTCTGCCGCGCTTTTCTCCTCCTGCTCGTGGGCAGCTGTGCGATGCTTTCCAAGAACTGTCAAAAGGCGGAAGAGAGAGAAAGCAGACAGGCAGGAAAGCGGATCTTGGAGACGAAAAGCAAGAAGAAAGGCTTTCGAAGTGACAAGACAAGAGAGGGAGGTTCTTTCACTGCGACTTTGCGTACGCGGGGGCCGAGTCGCGGGAGAGACGGATGCATGTGCGGCGAGGTCTCTCGGATCGGAGACGGGGGATGAAACTGGACGTTGAAAAAAAAGAGAGGCAGAGGCAGACGCGTCTGGCGGCCAGCAACGTTCAAGCCAGCAACAGGAAGAAGCGAGAGCGGAGGCGGCGAAGAAAACGCAAAGACGGCCTTGGTGGAAGAAGAGGAGGAGGGCGCCTGCTCATCTCCACCCACCGTTGCCGGGCGCACTGTGAAAAGCGAACAAGACAGGGGGGAGGAGGGTGCCAAGTTGAGGTGGAGTGAGGGAGACGAGAGAGGAGAAAACGCGTTTTGAGGAGGATTCTCCAGATGAAGTGAGGAACGCCTTTCCTGGCGAAAAGACTCGACTTCTGGGGAGAACCTCAGGGAGGAGAGGACCGCAGGGGTGTGTGCGGCGCGAGTGGTGCGAGTCTCGAGTCTGACGGCAGCGCTGAAAAAGCTCTCTTTTTTCTCTGAAGGCGTCTCCTCTGGGTCGCCGCGCTGTCTGTGCGTAGGCGTCTGTGTCCACCTGCGTCGAGTCCAGAAAAAAACAGAGAAAAAAGACTCGCCGGAAGTCCACTGCCTCAGCGGCCTTCCCCCCTGCTTCGTCTTCATCTGGGCCTTCTCCTTCACCGGAAACTTTCGGGGAACCTCTCTCTGCCGGAGCTGCTTGCGTCGATAGAAAGCAGCGACGGTGGCGCGGAACGAAGAGGAGAGACGCCGACGCGTCGGCGGCCTCCGAGCAAAAAAACGAGCGAGAACTCTCCTCTCCACTCCGACCGAAGGCGATCGCTGTCGGCCCGGAGAAAAAGAAACCGGTCTCCCCCCGGTCCTCGTTGCAACTGGTTTCTCCAAGATCTTCTCGCATATGCACAAGAACCGCTGTCTCCTGTCTGCTTTGCCGGCGCCTTCTCAAAAAGAAGGCAACGGAGGTCTGTACAGACTTCTTTCTCGGAAACTCTTCTTCTCTTTCCTTCCTCGAACCTGCTTTTTCTGGAGGCCGACCCCGACGCAGTTGGATCTCAAGCTGCACAAGCTTTGTCCTCTCGCAACTTGGCTTCGCCGATCTTTCTTCACTTGCTCCTCCTCTCTGCCTGACTGGGAACTCCGCTTCGCGTTTGCCTCCCCCGCTCCTCCATCCCATCCCCTGCCCTGCCGCTGGCTCTCCTCGGTCTCTCTCGCATGCTGTTCCTTCTTTTCTTTTGTCTGCTCCACCCATCGCCTCTTCTCTTCTTCTTGCTGCTTCTCTTTCACAGGCTCCCCCTCTGGTCTTTCCGTTCTTTCTACGTCTTCCCTCGCTCTTCCCTCCCTTTTCCCTCCCTTTCGCCTTGCTTCTCACGATTGGACCTTAATCTCTATCTCTCTTCATCCTCTCTCTCTTCATCCTCTCTCTATCTCCCGTTAGTCATCTACCTCCAGACAGAGAGCCGGAGAGGAAAGCGAAGAGAGAAGGAGGAGCATGCGAGCGCGAGCCGGGGACGCGACGCGAAGCCGTCGCAGGGTGGGCAGCTGCAAACGCGAGAGACTCCCCTACCTCCTCGCGCGCCGAGCAGACGTCTTCTTCTCCGGACTCTGACGCTCGCTTCTCCGTTCCTCGCGTCTCCCGCGCAGACGAAGCAGGCAAGATGGAGACGCTCGGCGTCACCGCGAAGAGAGCGAAAACGGAAAAGCGAGGCGTTCGTTCGCCTTTTCCCTCGCGCGCGTATATCGGAACCAGTTCCTCTCCGTCGTATGTATCGGCGTCGCTCTCTCTGGAGAGAAGCATGCAGGAGGGACAGGGAGTAGTACAGAGTTCGTCTGTCAAAGACAGGAAGCGGGAGAAGCGGAGAGAGCGCGGAAGAGGGAGCAAAGAGAGAGCAGACATCGACGGAGGTGGATCTGACCTGCGAGCGGAGGCGAGACGTCTCGGTCTCTGTCTGAGAAACGAATTCGTAGAGCATACCTTCGACCCCCGATACTCCTCCAACGTTCGTCTCTCCCCCGACCGACTCACGGCCACTGGTAGGTATTGTTTGTCTTTGCCAGCCTCGAAACGCCCTCGAGACGCGCCGTCTCCGTTGCTGTTCTCGTCCAGAGGTTTGGACGTCAGCTGTGCAGAGAGGGAAGACGCACGTGCATTCTGTCTGAATTCTCCGCGACGAAACGAAGCTCTTTCTACTCTCGTGAAGGTCGAAGAAGAGGGTCGCGAGGCCTTTTTTTGCGACGCATGAGGGCTTCTCACCTGTCGGTACTGCTCCCAACGCGTTGTGCAGTGTACAGCGCTCTCCAACAAGACTGTATGTCCTATGCGAAAACAGTGAGGTCCTAAGTTCCGGCGTAGCGTGGAATGCGTCTACGTCGACAGAGCGGTGAGAGTGAGAGAGAGCAGAGCACCAGTGACGGGTGAGACGGTGTGTGAGGAGCTCACAGGATTGAAAAGAGTCTATGCGTTTCTTTCGCCTCGCTCGCCGAGGACGCCAGCCTCTTCTGGTTTCCTGTTTCAGGGAATTCGTTTCCTTAAAAGAGCAAAGTCCCCACAGGATGCAGAGACGAGACGAGAAAGAGAAGGCAAAGAAGCGCCCGAGGGGGTGGTGACTAAGAAGCGTCGAACGCACCCTTAACGGTGCGGGAAGTCGCAACATGAGAGGACAGAAACGGAACCGTGAAAATGCACCTTTTTTCCTGTAGAGTTTGCACCTTTTCACTTTTCCATTTCTTTCCAGGAAACAAGAACTGGGGAACGAGCCTCGCCAGGTGCTGCTGCCGACAAGGCTCGTGGTACTTCGAAGTCACCATTGGATCTTCTTCTTCCTCTTCTTCTTCCTCGCCGTCTTCGTCTTCTTCCTCTTCTTCCTCTTCTTCTGCCTCCTCTGCTCGATTTGAGGTAGGAGTAAACAAGACGGTGGTCGGCGAGGCTGGTTCCTGTCTCTCTCCTTCCAGGCTTCGCTCTGAGCGGACCTCCCTGTCGTCGTCGCGACTGGCAGAGCCTGCTTGTGGAGGTCCAGGCGCGGTGCAGCCGGATGGGGGCGGAGATGGCGACGAGGACGAAAGCAAAGTCGAGCGATCAGCTGAGGCTGCCGGTGAGGACGCGAGAGAGGCGGCGTCCGGTGAGAAACTTGATGCAGAAGAGCGAGGGGAAGAAGACCCAGCGTCTTCAGCGACAGACAGCAGGCTTCTTCGGGGGACACAAAAGAAGAAGTCCGAAAAAGAGGAGAAGAAAGGCAGACCAGCACCAGAGCCTCTCGCATTCCCCGTCGTCGGCTGGGGCTCCTGTCGCACGCTCAAGAATGTTTGTGATGTAAGTAGAGAACGAACGCTACGAAACGCTGGAGCAACACAGGAAAAGATGCCAAGAAGCAAACGCGTCTTTTTGAGGCGAGCTCGCTGTCATTTACAGCCTGTCGACAGGGTCGGAGAATCGGCAGTCGGGGGGCGTCTTCCTGGCTGGTGACGATCGTTATTTCTGTGTCATTTGCAGAAAGGTTGCCTACGCGCAGCAGTTCTCGCTCTCCCGTGGTGTCTCTCTCGTTGAGCAGCCTCTTCCATCTGTTCGTCTCCCGCTTTGTGTTTCGCGTCTCTTGTTTTCACCTTGCTGTTCTTTCTGTGGCTCCTCTCTTCTGCCTCTGTTCGCTGCCTGCTCTCTTCGCGTCTCGCCTAGTGCGTCTCGGTCGCCCTCGCGCTTCGAGTTCTCTTCCTCTCTCCTTTTTCTCCGGTCTTTCCTCTGTTGCACTCTCTTCCGCGTCTCACTCTTCTCTCTCCAGGAGCACCCTGAGCGTTTCCTGACCGCCGGCGTCGACAGCCTGGCCCCCGGCGTCCGCGTTGGCTGGGGCACCCGGCTCTCGAATTTCCTCGCACCGATCGGCAGCAACTGTTTCGGCTACTCGATTTCTTCTTTTTCGCCTCACCCTGCCCCTCTCCGCGCTCGCGCGCTCTGGTGTTCAGACGCCGCAGCCACCGCAGAAGGCGCTTTTCCACGCGGCGAGGAAGAGCGGCTTTCCTCCCCCGCAAGAGCCGCCGCCGCTTCCGCAGAGCACTGCAGCCTGCGACGTTCCTTTCTGCGCAGAGAGCGAAGGGAGAATAATCCGCTGTTCGTCGTGCAGGCCGGGAGGCGACGAACGCTGAGGCGCGGCTTTCGGCTTCCAGAAGCGGGGATTTCTCACCTTCGGTTGACTTCCACCCGAGCGAAGGAGAAACGCGAACAGGCACACGGCGCATGCAGCGAAGGCGAGGCGCGTCCTACTCACCACAGCGAAGGCGTCTCCGCTTCAGAGGATCGGGAGAGAGAGAGAAAGAAGCGAGCCTCGACCTCGCCGGCTCCCCCGCAGAGCGAGAAACCAAGGCATGGGCTTTCCAATGGAACAACCGCAGATGAGAATGCACTCGGACCTGAGGAACGCGAAACGCAGGAAGAAACACCCGAGCCGCCGCGGGGGGAAGCGGCGACAAAAGAAGACGCGACAGAAGAAGACGCGAAGGAAAAAGAGGCGCTGCTGCTGTGGGAAGAAGCTCAGGACAGACTCAAAGAGGGAGACGTCGTCGGCTGCTACATTCACCTGCCCGGAGACGAACCCCCCGCGATTCTGGACGATCCGCGAGGCCTGGCACAGCTGTGGACTTTCCTGCAACAAGGTGAAAAAACTGCATGCGTTGAATCTTCTTTTGTAACTTGCTTGGCCTCGAAAGGGATGGGCAGGGTGAGAGGGGGAGGTGCCGGGGGGGAGTTCGGCAGAAAAAACAGTGGCTTTTCTCTCTCGGGGGATGGTCCAGACAGGCTGAGCAACACACTCACCGCGTTTAAAGAAACCTCTCCGTCTTTCCGAATTTGTGTCAGTGCTGTGTTTGCAGCTTCGGCGCTTCCTCACGCTTCCGCCTCACATGCTTTTTCCTTTCCTTCTGTTGCGCTTCCAGGACTACTGTGCGATGTCACGAACGACGCGAGTCTGCCTCGCGTCATTCCTTACCCTGATTCCTTCGTTTCCTTCTCCGTCAACGGCCTGCTCTTCCCTCGCTGCTTCCGGGATCTCTGCACAGCCGAATTCCACCCTGCGGTCTCCCTCTTCAACGGCGCCTCTGCTTCGCTCAATTTGGGTCCTGAGTTCCAGTTCCTCAGCCCTGCAGAGCGTCGAGTTTTCCGGTGAGTTCCCCCTCAAACATACAGCGGCTTCAGTTCCTTTCTCCTTCTCATCACTCTCGTCGTCTTCGCTCTCCTCGTCTTCTCGCTGCTCTGCTGCGTTCCTCACCCTTTTTTCCTTTCTCACCTTGTTCTCTTCCCTCACCTTCGTTCTCATTGTCGTCGTTGCCTCCTTCCCTTCTCACTTCGACTCTCTTTCGTTTCTCTCCTCCTTCTCTGTCCCCTGCCTCCCGTTCTCTCTCTGTTTTCTCTCCTTCTTCGCTTTCGTCTTTTTTCGTCATCTTCTTCTTTCATCTCGTTCTCTTGTCGCCTGCCTCTCTCTCTCTCACGACATTCTTCGCTTCTCTCTACCGGTTGTTCGTCTCTCTCCTCTCTGTCGCCGTTCCTGCTGTCTGTTTCGTCTCTTTGGCCTCTCCTCGACTCGTCAGCAGCCTTGGGCGCCTCGCTCTTTGCTTGCAGGCCTGCGTGCGAAATGCCGCTCTCGATGTATCCCCTGAAAGAAGACTTGGTGAAGTTCTGGCTGCTCTCCCCGCAAACGGAAACGGTGACTGACCCTGTGTTCCAGTGTACGTACCGCCGGCAGCGCACACTGGCGGAAGTCGAAGGCGACTGGGACCGAGCTCGGACGTTCGCGCGCATGCAGGTCACCTGTGGGCGCCTGGAGTTCTCGACTTTGACGGAGCGTCGAGAAGAGCAGCTCAAGACAGACCGCGCAAAAGACGGAGACAACATGCAGCCGAGCGAGTCCGCGAAACAAGCAGAACGGCAAAGCCTAGTCTTCGGAAAAATGACAGAAGCGCCTCAAATCCCAAATCCTACAGAGACAGCACCGTAAACATCTTCGGAGCAGAGCGACGCGTCCCTGCATGCGCTACGAGAGACGCGAGTCCGCCTTCTGTCATGCCGCCTCGGGAGTCCGCCTTTTTCAACGCGGCTCTCTCTCTCCTTTGACCTGTTCTTCCTTCTCCCCTCCGCCGGACCTTCTCTGGCGTCACCTTAGCCTCTATAAGACGCGCCTTTATATGAAACTGCCTGTATTCACGGTTGTAGAGAGTGTTGCATACTCGTATATATATGTAGATATATATATATATATATATATATATATATATGCTTGCGTTGGCATGCATACATATAGAGATAAATCCATATATGCATATATGTGCATATATATACATACGTACGTTTGGGTGGAGATTTGTACACGCAAACATATGAGAGTGTATTTATCCGTGCATATCGATGTATTCGTATTTGTGTGTGAATACATAGTATGACTGGATAGACGCATCCGCATATATATATATATATATATATATATATGTTGCAAAAGATAGGGAAGCGTTTGAGGATATGCATTGGACTTTTCGTTGCTGGCCATCCAGCGTTTTCTTGGGCGAGTCCTTTCGTCTCTTCTGGGTATTTCCGACTCAGGTCAGTTGTTAAGAATTCCTTGGAAGAAAAAAGAGTTATAACATTCAAGTCTATTCCGGGTGAAACAGAGCACTAGGTCTCCGATTCGCTTGGCATGGCCATAATCTCGTCTCTTCTTTCTCGGTGGCCTCCTATTTGGTTTTCTTCATATCTCTCTGGGTCCTCTCTCTTCGCGACTGCCCCAGTGTGTCTGGGTCTGGCGGTCAACTACAAAGCCTATGCGACCCTCCCTCGCGACATGGCGTCTGTCTTGTTCCTCGTATCTTGGAAACCAAGGCTCAAACGAGCTGCGAAACTCGGAACCAATGGAGAGGCAAGCAAAATGCACCACAGGACAGTTCCGCGTTTCTCCCGTTCTCTGCATGCAAGCAGATATAAATACATATAAATATATATATATATATATAGGTGATCTATTATACATATATATACATATATTCATATGCACGTAATATATACGCACATATGTTGTTATGCCTTGATACCTATCGTGGTATGTACCTTTGCATGCACTGACCGACATACGCCAAGTTAATGTTCACTATTCGATGCGTGGATCACCATCGTTCCGGAGACTTCAGTTGCGCCTCGACAAGCGTTCGGTGGCGGCATAGATTTGAAATTTACTTGATTTAGATATGCAAACTGCCTGCTTTGGATGTTGGCTCCTCCAGGCGACGCATGCGCGCGCGCATGCAGAGACCGATGCAGAAATTTTGATCTTGTTCTCGTCTCTTTCGCGAGACGAAGAAGAGCGAGAGCATTTAAACCGCATGCACATGACAGATGAGACATTCCTGAAGAACGAACGCGAGAAGCAGTCGTTCCACGCTTCGCAGGGTATGCATGTACCGAATATACGCCGAAAGAGACGATACCCGCTAACTGAGTTAAAAACTACAGAGTTGAACAGTGTCAGTCTCACTCGGATGTGAGTCACGGTTTACAGTTGCTTCGTTTGTTAGAGATTTCTTCTCCCCAAGACGTTGGGGGCTACGACTGAGAAAGGACATCTGTAAGCCTGAGAAGAGAAGCGCGACGGAGATGAAAGAGAAAAACCGCATGTACCAAACAGAAGCGGAAAAATGCCACAAGCGTGCCTCGACCATGATTTACGAATACACAAGTAATGCCTAAATATATATATATATATGTATACATATATATATATATATATATGCATATATATATATATATATACATGTGTGTATGCATGTGTGCATCTCTACATATACAGATATATATATATATATATATATATGCACGTACACGTGTGTATACAGAGATATACATATGCATGGATATGGCTTATTTTTGTCTTTGTGGGTCGTAACGAGGCGCCTGTACTGCGACATCTGGGTCGCCAAATCTGTCGATTTCCCCTCCCCCCTCCCCTTTAGAAGGAGAGTAAAATCGAGACACACTCACCAGTCCATCGCTCGATCCAAACCTTCTCCCTTGACAGCGGACGTTCGCATGATCGCCCACGGACGGTCTCGCAGAGAAGGAAGTCCCAAAGCAGCTGAGATCTACGAAGGCATCGAGGAAACAATGAATCATCTCAACCTCATGCGCTTTCATATATAAATATATCTGGATATACACACACATATTAATGCGTCTGCCTAACCCTCTATATCCAGATACATATATATATATATATATATATAGACAGATAGATAGATATATACGCATGCATACGTCTACGTTTCTGAACGGGTTTGCATCTGTCTATGTATCGGTGTCTCAGCACCTATGGATGGATACTTCTATGAATGTTTATGTTCAGGTGGTAGTGTCTATCCTGTAGGATTCCGTTCTATGGATCTGCGTTTATCGCTGTCTTTGCATGTTGTCGGTTCTCCCAGTGCGTTTCTTGTCCTTTCTCCCCCTTCATCTGCCCCGTCGTTCTGTGCTGTTTTCTCGGCGGTCGGCTCCCCAGGCTCTCCTTTGCGTCTCTGGTTTCCTTCTTCTTTTCTCCCGTTGTTCCTCTCTTCCCTGTGCCTTCGCTTTTCTGTCTCACTTCGCCTTCACTCATAGCGTCCGGCAGGTCCTGCTTGTTGGCTACGACGGCGAGAGCGACGCCCCGCAGTTCTTCCTCCTGACGAAAGCGAACAAAGGCAATCGCCGCTGTCAAGAGACGAAGAGTCATCGCTCTCGTTCCAGGAACTGACGTCTCTTCCTTGCTCGGCACACACCATTCTATTAGCAGTGGCGCGCACAGTATCGATGCATATGTAGAAAAATGGCGAATCGCAGATATGCATGATACAGAGTAAGAAACGGAGTATATACACCTAGGCTTCATGCATGGGAGAGAACAGCCCAGGAGACACACATAAATGGAAGCGGAGTTCGCTGTATTTAGACGCACGACGTCGATCGTCCACAGCGCCTCTGAAACTCGAGAGCCGTAGTTGCACTCGTAAATGTTTCGAGAAAAAGGAGTCTATCTGTAGACTTAGGCGCCCGCCTCTGTAACCTGGCTACAGGACGTGGACCGAGGACGCAGTCTCGTTTCTGCTTCATTTTCCATCGAAGTCTTTTCGAGCGAAAGAGACTTCCGACGCAGCTCCGTCTCTGTCTTTTACTTGCAGAATCAAATGCAATTCATGCTTCGCGTCGGAAATGCGCTCCCGATCTGCGCTGTCGACAACGTAGATAACTGCGTTCGTATTCGGAAAGTAGCAGCGCCAGTACGGTCTGGAAACAGCAAAGGAGAGTGGAAGAATGAATTTCCAAGAGCTTCTCAAAGCGACGGGTGGCAGACGATGACGACGCGGACCGCGCGATAAGCTGGAAAAAGGCATGTGAGCCGGAACGGGGGCGCGAAAACGCACAGCAGTCCCAGGCCGAGAACATCACCGGTGCGGCATGAGCTTTTTGTCGTAGGACAATGACGTCCAACACTTACAGCTGGCACAAGGTCGCAAAACGATGTTTAATTTTTTCCACATTCTCGAGAACGAAATGGTCTTTCTTCTCCTGCCCGCACACTGAGACGACGCCACAGACTCTCTCGAACGTGCAAGATCGGTGTGCTCTCCATCTCAATCCATCTGGAATTTGGGCTCGTCTGCTTGACCCCAGTGACGCTCGTTCGCGTCTGCTGCCTAGTCGTGAGTCTTCCGGTCCAACTGTTTTCTCTCACTGCGACTCACGAGTCTTTCCGGCTTCCCTCATTGTCTCTCTGTCTCCCCATCGCCTCTTCCTCTCTCAGACAGTCTCGCTCTCCCCACAGGAGTCTCGCGGCTTCCTTGGGGGCCTCACAACCTTCGCCAGCGTCGTGCTGCCTTGGATTCGTCGGCCGCTGACCTACCTGACAGACGTCTGGCCGCCCAGGTCCCAAACCTGGAATTCGACGTTTTTATAGCGCACCGTCTCCACATTGAAGCCAATCGCTGCACAGCGCAAGCGAGACACAGAGAGGTCGAGCAAAGGCCGAGAAGGTGACTGCTCTCCGGCGACGCGGCCCAAGACAGCAAGGTGCGAGGGAACTCGCTACGTCGCGCAGAGTCACGGGCAAGGCACTGACAGCACAACAGCAGCAGGCAGACGGACAGGAAGGCGGGCAAGAGGAGAGAAGAGAAGAAGAGCGGGGAGAGCCTTACTGGGAAGCGTTTCGACGACCTCGTTCAAATGCAGTCGATCTGCAGAGAGAAAAGCAAGCGAAGGATTTCTTGAGATGTGAGGAAACGGAGAGGGAAGACGACTTGCGAAGCGATGCAGGTGCGAGCGACGACGAACCAGTTGTCTCGACTCCTTGACGCCTTACAGAGAATCGTCGTCTTTCCTGCATTGTCCAGGCCGAGAATGAGAATCCGAACCTCCTTCGGACCTATAAGGCGTGAGAAAAGAGCTGAGAAGTAACCTCCCATAGTAGCAATCGATGGAGACGGACGAAACGAGGAGGGAGAGACAAAAAACGGAGGAAATGGTAAAGAAAAAGAAGAAGTCCCTAGAGACAAGGCGATCGCGCTCTGCCCTTCATTTTAAAATGCCGTTCTTGATCTCCCTTGCGGCCATTCTCTTCTTCTCTCGTCTTTGCTGTTTCCTCGCAGTCTTCTCTTCTTCTCCTCTCCTTCTCGTAGCCCCTCCTTCCGTTCCCTCTATCCTCTCTCTCCTCTCTCTCCTCTCTCTCGTAAATTTTCCTCTCTCTCCTTGCACTCTTTTCCTTTCTCTCCTTCCTCGCCGCTCGACTGGACGCTTCTCCTTCGTTGTCCAGCGACGCGGCTTAGACTTGAGTTCTCTGGTCTTCTCTCGTCGTCTACTTCGTTCTCTCGTCCGCTGTGTCTTCTGGTCCCTGCGCCCTTTCAGCTGCTTTTCTTGTGACCGGTTCTCTGATTCCCCTGGAAAAAAACAAAAGGAGTTTCCAATGAAGAGGACGCAGAATGCAGTCGGAACGCAGAAGACGAGCAGAACATCGGGCAGCAAGACGTCGCGGAAACAATTAAAACGAAAGAGTCGGAAAGGCCTGGCAATGCTGCTAACGGTGTCGCCAGAGTTCGACTGAAGGGAAAGACGAGGTCGACAGGATGGGCGCCGCTCGACTCACACGGAAAACGAGGAAATAGAGCTTTCTATGTCCACGAAAGACCCAGTCGCAGGTCAAACTCCAGAAAGGGAGAGAAACAACAGAGAAACAACAGAGTTACAGCAAGACAAAGCCAAGCCAAGCAAGGCGCGCTAGGCGCGAAAAGGCGAGGAAAGCGACCATGGCTTCTGCCACGGACTTTACGCAGGAGACCTAACGCCAGTGCTGTCGCGTCTCTCCCTCGCAGATGCGCACAAGAAAAAAAAGAGAAGACAATTGTCTCTTCTTCACTTTTGTTTCTCGCCTGGGCTTCTCGTGTGATCTCCTTCTTGTCTACTGCTTTTTCGCCTTCCTTCATACGCCGGACGGAAGCGAATCTCGAATTCCCCGAATATAAGCCGACGAACCGGCGCGAAAACTTTGTGCGCTATGCCCCAGAGCAGCGCGGTGTCTCCTGCCGTCTTGTCGCGTGCGTTTGTTGACTGAAAAAAGATTTTCTCCCGTCACAGAGTCAGGGAGACCATGCGGCGCCTCCAAGGAGGTTCTTCGTTTCCGCGTCTCTTCTCGCCAGGAGTTCGTTTTCTGCGTAGATGCAGAGGAAAGGACGCTGGACCGGAACCGGATGAGCTACTGCGGCGTTCCTCGCGCTGTGTATCTATAGACGGCGCTCTGCGTCTGTCTCGCCTTCTTCTTCTTTCTTGCGCCTCGCTCTGCTCGGAAAGCGGCATCAGAGTGTCGACAGGGCGCCGGAAACAGATGCTTGTCCGCTGCATGCAACAACGCAAATGTCCTTCTCGCCGGCTTCGCGAGCGCAAGTCCTCCTCAGTCACAGAGAGGCACCAGAAGAGCAAGAGAGAGAAAACCTCGACAGCCGTAATTCGAGAGAAGCCCCGTTCTGGAAGTTTATCCGGCGCGGGGACGACAGGAACGTCATGTCAGGATGCATGTACGCATTTGCGTGTAAATATGTATCTCTGTGTTTATGTTTCTTTGTAGATCTCGGTGTCTGTGTTGCGAGGCTTGACATTTGCCGCAGCGTCTCCTCGCAGCTGGCGTCTCCTGCGGTGGCTTTTCTGCGTCGTTGCCTGCACCCTTTCGCGGCGGTCGCTCTTCGTAAACCGTACAGCCTTGCTCTCCTGTTGGAGACAGGAAACTGTCTGGAAGCTCTGCGGCCAGCGCCGCGGATTTCTGAAGAAACGGAACATTTTGTAACAGAACCGAGGGATTCAGTCGGCGGGGGCTTGACGGCGGACGGAAGTGAGAGAAAAGGAAACGCATTTGAGAAGAAGAAGCAGAGAAGAAGAAGAGATAATCGTTTGTCGTATCTGGTCTTGGGGTGACTTCTTCCCCCTTTTTGCTTTCGACCTCATCTCCCGAGCAGTGTCCACTGCCGTTTTTCCTTCTCCTCTTTTCCTCCGTTTCTCTCAAGCAGCTCGGAGGTTGAATTTGGTGCCATCATCCTGTAGGGAATCTCACGGCTCTCTCTGATACAGAAAAATCTTTCGTCCGTTGCTCAAGGTTCCTCCGCTACGCTCTGTTCCTTTTCTCTCACGCTCTACGTTCGCCTCTCTCGCTCTAGGATTTCCTTCGAGTCATCCTTGTTCTTCTCTGGATCTTCCTGTTGTCCTCTCTGCTGCTCTCACTACCAGTTGCAGTAGCGGCATCTTCGGTGGCGTCTGCAGCGTCTCTCCCATGCTGCAGTCGAGAGTTTTGCCAGCGTTGTCTTTGCTTCCCAGCGGTGGCGTCTGTCATTCTTCGCCTTTTCCGACTTCCCCGTTCTCTCCTGATTTGTGAACAAGTGCGTCCGGCGCTGTGGACCCAGCGGACGATGGCGGACGTCTCGTCTGCTCGGAGAGGCGTCAGACAGAGCAGGCGCTCGGTGCCTTTTCCTGTCTCTCCTGCCTGTCGCGCGTCTTCGCGGCTGTCGACGCCTTCCCCTTCTGTCGGCTTCCATTCTTCTTCGAGCGTCGCGGACTGTCGCTCTTCTCAGGCAGGCAAGATGCGTATCTCGCCTCCGGGTGTTTGGGCTTCTCCTGTCGCTGCGTCTCCCCGTTCTTCGGTGGGAGAGACTCCCAGGTCGAAACAGAAGTCCCGAGACCTCTGGACGCCACAGGGGCGCTTCCGACCTTCTGTGGCTGGTCGAGAGGCTCCTCTGGAATCTACGGCGAAGGGTATTTCCGGTTCACAGGGTCGTTCTTTCCCTCGCTATTCTCTGTCTTGCCGCTCTTCTCTCCTTTCTCCTCTCCATGCAGTCTCCACTGTGACTAAGGAGAAGCGGAACGGCGACTCCACGCGCGTCGCACGGCCATCTCGTCTGTGTGTCTTTCTTCTCCCCGCTCTTCTCGCTACTTTCCACCTGTGCGTCGCTGCTTCTTCTCCTTCTCCTCCTCCGTCTTCGTTTGCTTCTTCGTTTGCTTCTTCGAGGGCTGAAGAGCCTTCTGCTCCCCAAGCGTCAGGTGCTCTGCCTGCGAGTGCACTGGCGATCCCTCGAGGGTCGCTCCTCTCAGGCGACCTGACGCATAGCCAGCATCTGTCGGCGTCCCAGATTGCCCGCGCCGAGAGTTTCCTCGCAGACTACCAGCGCCAGTCTCCTGCGCATGGAGGTTCTGAGGCGGCCAGCGCGCAGCCGCCGGCGGCAGCGGGGGCGACGGGAGAAGCTGGAAGCGAACTGGGAGGCCAGCCGGCCGAGGATGTCGGCGCGCGCCTCGATAAGGACATGCGCACCCGAATTCGGGCAGACGAGAAAGCAGGCCGAGAAGGAACTTTGACGGGACCGCAGGGAGCGCTTCTCGCCGATGCTATCTGCGCGAGAGTCAAAGAAGGAAAGAGCCTCCAGCAAGTAAGGCGTCTTTGTCGGTCGAGACCGAGAGCTCTGGAGGGACAGAGACGCGTCGAGACGGTGGAGAGAGACGCGGATGTAGATGGAGGATGGAGAGAGACAGTTGTATGGAGAGAGGGAGGAGGGGAGTTGAGTTGGAGAGGTAGATTTGAGAGAGAGGTGGAACGGCAGAGAGACCAAGGAGACGGAGGTCCACGCTTACACAGAGGCAAAAAAAACATCGTCACACAGCTAGAGCCATCTGGTTGCGCGTCGACGCATGGAGTGGATGAACGTCTGTCCTTGTAACTGTGCTCGCCATACATCCCTGCATTTATGATCGTTTTTCCTTTGCCGTCGCTCACAGGTGGACTTCGTTCGCGTTCCGTCTGCGTCTGCACATGCATGCAGAGTCTTGTGCCTTTCTGTTCTCTGAATGCGTCGCGCCTGTGTGTGTGTGTGTCTCGTCGCACGACGCCGTGAGCACTCGAGGTGCAGCCCTGTAAGTTAAAGGAAGGAGGGTAAACTCTCGGAAGTTCGAAATGCGAAAGATCCTCTCTGTGGCTTCGGTTTTTCCAGATTTCCCTCGGCGCAGGAACCTCGGGAGTGGTGGAGATCGTGCCAAGGGAGAGACTGAAAAGTCACTGGTTTGGCCTGCCCCTCACCGAGAAAGATTTGCCCGGATTCGACATGCCATCGACTCTCCACCCTTCTCGCGAGTTGACGGTTCTTGTCACGCCGCACCGACCCAGTCAGGTAGTTGCTCGCCTTGGCCGCCGCCGGAATCTCGTTTTTTTTTGGATGAATCAGTGCCTAAATTCATTTTCTGAAGAACATGAGTGGAACGATCTGTGTGCGTGTCAGTCAGTCAAAGATATACAGTTGCTCAAGTAAACTGTAGATACACATGTACGCAACTCTTCGTAGTAAAATGTGTATCTGTTTTCGAGCACCTGCTAACGGCTGTGCTGTCAACGCGCGCGCTGAGGCACGCTGTGGTGCAAGAAGAGGATCTGCGGTGGCCATGCACTTCTGCGCCAGTGCGAGTACCGAAGGAAATCCAAGAAAAAACTCGAAACTCAAAGATGTCTCGTCTTCAGTGCTACACCTTCACCTCCCTTCTCAAAGGGGGAACGCGCCTGTCCGAAGCCACACACAGTTGAACCTCGCAGAGGCCCCCCAGTCTCTCACAACAACGCATACAACCCCACATGGAAAGTTACATGGATAAATCTACCGAGGGAGGTATACCGATATGGACATATTTCTCAAATGCAGACTCCTGTATGTGAATATATATATATATATATATGCATATGTATGCATATATAGATAACATATATATAATATAATATATGTATTTATATATATAACATATATATATATATATATATATATATTCAAAGGTTTGTAGTCGATTGGCGGTCAGCTGTGTGGTCTGTGTAGCTGATCTGAAGCCTTTTCCATGTCGATTTCCTTGATGTTTCTCTACAGTTTCCAGCAGTGTATCTGATTTACCAGAAGGAGGACGCATGCGTGTGGCTGCGGGACGCTGCTGCCGCGGGTCCCACACTGCTGCGCGTCTCGAGCGAGGAACTGCATGCGATTCCTCGACCGGGCGCTCTCGTCCTCGTCGTTTCCTGTGAGACGCCTTGTGCGCCGCACATCAGTCTCCAGTGGCAAACACCCGGCAGAGACGAAGTCATCGATCTCGAGGTACACCAGGCAAGGCCAAGGCGCCCTCTCGATCTCTCGGTAGCGAGGAGAAAACGAGAGAACAGAGACGGGTCTCAAGGCTCAAACCAAAAAACAAAGACAGCACCAACCTCGCAGCGCATAGTGCATGCATGAGTCCCGCGTTCCTTCGGTACAAGAGTGTATGTGCTTGTTTATACACACATGTACATATGCGTATTTTGTGTTTTCTACGTATACAAATATGTCTATATATATATATATACATATATATGTAGGCTAATTAGTGTTCGTGCAGGCTGCCATGTAGAGGTAAGGCAGGTAAAAAAAAGAAAGAAGGTGCATGCAAGCGGGATGCCAGCGATAGACCAGAGAGATGTCGAGTCCTTTTTTCTCATCGTTTTTTCAGCCTGCCGTGCCACACGCGAGAACCTGGAAATGGCCTCTTGTGGCAGGCGAAGGAACCGCGCTTCTCTGCACAGAGATGGATAACTGCATGCACATGAAGATATATATATATATATATATATATATATATAATTACATATATTTATACAAACTATCTCGCTCTCTCTCTATATATATGTATATATATATATATATATATGTAAATCGCAGCTCGTGTCTGGACATGGGTGCACACGCGTTTTTTTCGTAGAGTTTTTGTGTGTTTTTGGAGTCTCCGGAGCTGGCAGCGTCACCCACCTGGGGCCGGTTTCTCTCTGTGGCGCTTCGCTGTTTTTTCTGTAGTGCAGAAAAGATGAGAAATCCGACCTTGTTTGTCCTTCCGTGAGTGGCGAGGCCCTCGTGGGCGTCCCTCTCCACTACGCGTTCAAATGCACAGACGACTGTCAAGAGGCCGTCCGGGGCGTCGTCGGAGCGAGCATCGAAGTCGTAGGCAAAGGGCATGCAGCGGAAACGAAAGACAGGGCGATTGGAAAGGGAGGAAGAGCGCGCCAAAACGAATGATAGAAAGGGCAAAAGGGGGAAGAAAGAAATGGAAACAGAGGGATACGAGCAACTGGAGAGACAACTGTTTCTACACGGCCCGACAGTGCGGATGGCAATACAGAGGAACAGACAGGAAGTAATGACGAAACTGCTTCTTGCGAGTGCAAATACGCTACAGTTGTATCTCCGCGTCCTCCTGTCCTGGCTATCTTGTTTCCTTTCTGCCTACATCTTGTCTTTCTAACGCATCCCTGCGTGTATCTTTTTGTCTCGCGCTTCTTCTGCAGGTCGTGTCTCCTGGTGCCCATCAGCCTCTGTTACCTTCGAGCTCCGAGTCTCCGTCTTCCTCCTCTTCGTCCTCTTCTTCTCGTTTTTTCGAAGATCGCCTGGAACTGTTGGCAGCTTGGGACTGCGTCCCCGAGACGGCTTTTTCCGATGGAGACGACGAAGGCAGTACAGCCGCACTTACCTCTCAGGAGACGCCTGTCGCTCCTTCTTCTCCTTCTCCGTCCTCTCCTTCCTCTCCAGCTCTGCGGAGGCAAAGGATTGAAGAGGCTGGCGACGGCGCAGAGGTCCCAACAGAGGGCGGCGAGAGGACGAGCACCACGGGAGGCGAGAAGGCGGGGAAAGACGAGCCTGGAAAAACGCGAAATGCCTGCAAACCTCTCACGTCTGTCGCAGGAGCTGCTGGAGTCACTTACTTGGCGGCGTCTCTAGGTACGTCTGACGAAATGAAGGTCATAAACTCCAGAGGAAGTAACCAGTCTCCACACAACGTCCATCGGTGTCTCTTTTTTACGTAATTCCGGAGATGCACATCCACCTATATGCATCTGCATGGGGTGTTCGCACATCTATCCAAACTTGTAAATATACGGACTTGTCTTCATTCAATTTATTATCTTCGAGTGTAGACCTATGCGTCTGGAGATGACGCAGATCTCGATCCAGGTTTCCGTGTGGATACACTGAGTTCATGTATCTGTATCATTGACATCTCTCTCGCTCAGCAAGCGCAGCTACCTCATCTCGTTATATGGATATACATATATATATATATATGTATATGTGTATGTATATGTATGTCCTTCACCTCTCGCCTTGTACAGGTGGAGCTGTACCAATGCACACAATAATAAAGCGGGTGTTTGTGTCGAGAGAGATGTCGATTTGGAACCGGATGCTCTGTGGTGATGCGTTTTTTTGCAGAGGGCATTGCGAAGAATCCGGGGCAGCACACGTTGCACATCGTCGTTCTGTCTCCGAGTGTGGCGAGTCGCAAGTTTCGACTGACTCTGGACATGCCGCGCAGCGTCACAGAGGTCGCTCTGGACCGGCCTTTGTATGTTGTCTTGCCTGCAAATTCTCTCCGGTTCTTTAAAGTTTTTCTCCCCGAAGTCGCCGTCGACCCCCAGAAGTCTTGTCTCCACAGCGCCCTCGGCTCCGTCGTCGAACATCCGCCAGTCGAGTTCGTCGCAGAGTCTGTCGCAGGCGGCGTCCCCACACTCGCCGTCGCCAACGAGGAACTTGAACCCAGACCAGACCCCGCAAAGGTCAGCCAAGGGACACTCGCTGTATGGAAAGGGACAGTCGATGTGGGGAAGGGGACACTCGCTGTGGGGAAGGAGACACTCGCTGTGGGGAGACGGAGATAGCCTGCCTGAGGAAGGCGAGGCTTGGCTGAGATAAGAAAGAGATATCGATTGCGGGAAGAGCGACTTTCCTCATGGGGAGAGGAAGAGTAACTCTGAGGACGGAGACAATGCGTATGGGGGCACAGAGGCATTCTATTTGAGGAAGAGGGCCGTCGCTCATGTGGGAAGCAGCCACTTGCTGAGGTGAACAAGAGACACTCGGGCGCGACGGTGTCGCATGGACACAGGAAAGGAAAAACGCGTACCCCGGAAGCAGCAGATTCCTGTTGCGGACGAGGGCCGAGTAGAAGGACTGAAAAACGACAAGTTTGTGCGACGTGCGTCTTCGCTTTACTTTCTTGTCCCTCCTCTCCGGAGTCTCGCGCCTCTGTCTCTCGCGCCTCTGTCTCTCACGTCTCCTGTCTCTTGCTGTCTTTTTTCCAGACAAAGAGAGAGCAGGTGTTTGCCTGGCGTAGCACCGAGCAGGAGTCGGAGGCGGGCATCCGCTACGCCTTGATCTATCTCGGTTCAGATGCTCTCCGTCGAAAGAAGCCGTTTGGAACGTTCGTGATTGGTGTACGGACCTCGAGCTTCTCCTTGGTGTCTCTCTCTGTCTCCTCGCTGGCTGCGGCGGCGGGCATGCGCCAGTGGGCAGAGCTCCCCGGCTTGGGTGTGGGCGTCACTCTCACGTTTATCCCTTTCTCTCGCTACTGCAAAGACGAGTTCCTCGTCTTTCGGACTGGCAACAATGTTGGGCGAAGGCGAAGGCAGACAGCGGGAGGAACCGACTTTGTCAGCAACGCGATGGAGGCCAAGAGCTCGCCGTCCGCGGCAGCTGGAGAGCCTCCAAACGACCGGGAAGCGACCCGGGAGGTCCTCACTATCGTTGTCCAGAAACAGAAAGGAGACATGCCCAGCGAGTTCTGCGTCGTTCCATGCGGACCGGCAGAGGGTCTCTTTCGCATCTGTCCGGTGAGACCCAAGACGGATAAACGATGGGCGCGAATGGCGAACGATACTCGAAAGAGAAAGGCGGAGAGACTGGAGGAAAGAGAAGAGGAGAGACAAAGGACTAACAAGACGCGAAAGCGAAACTAGGGGAAGCGGGGGGAAGAGCGAAAGGAGGGACAGCACGGACGAAGGGATAGCGAAATGGATGAGGCGAAGAGAACAAAGGGCAAGACCCTAGGATGAAATCAAGAAGCTGCTGGAGCAGGAAACGGAAGGGCCGTGAAAGCAGAGAGCAGACCAGAGGAGAGCAGCGGTAAGATGGGAGAATCAAAAGAGCCGAACAGCGAGAGAAGGTGGAGAAAGGAAGGGTACAGGGAAGAACGGAGGCAAGGCGATAAAGAGAAACTCAAATTCAATTCGCCGGTGAACCGGGCACAGAACCGGAACGATCCATGCAGAGACGAGCGCTGCGTTCGTGGCTTCATCCGCACTGGGTCTTGTCACCTCACCCTCGGTGATTTCTGCCTACTCAGAAGCTGCCTCTTGAAAATGACGCCCCGTGCCCTTCTCCGTTTATAAGCCGACCCGCGCCCGAGTCCAGAATGCTCCGGCTCTCCATTCCTGTCGACGCGCTCGAGCCTCGAAGTGCTTACGTCATCCGCATTCGCCTCGCGTCTTGGCAAGACAGCTCGTGAGGAAAACCAGACAAACGAGACTTGTGAAGACCCGCAATTCGCGTTCTCTGTCACCTCTGTGCATATATATATCTAATATATATATATATATATATATTTGCATATGTGTGTTCAGACATATTCACATTCACGTATATATATGTACATATATAAGATAGAATCTTGTACACTTACGAAGACCTGCAGATATATACAGTGTATACCCATGTGAACTGACAAATATGTCAGTATATATGTACGTATACACGCACATGTGTCTTTGTGTGGAGATGCACGCATGTGTGTGTATGCGTCTGAGGCATCTCTCGGATTTCTTGGCATTCCGTCTCGCGGCATTCTGCAAGTTTCCTGGCTCGGGGTCTGTCGCCACTTTCGTTGACAAAAGACAAGCGCATACTTGTTGCTCATGTGAGCCTTGAATCGTTCTTTTCCCTGTCCATTTCGCGCTCACTTCTCTCTCTGTTCTGTTCCGTTGTTTTAGTCGTTCCTCTTCCCCGCGGCTTCGGCTTCTCTTTTCCTCTTCTTTTCTCTGTTTTTCTCTCTGGTTCTTTCTCTCTTCTCTCTCTGTGGCGCGCCCTCTTCTTTGCTTTCCACGTCTCTGTCTCCCTCTGACGTCTCGGCCTCTCTCCCTGTCTCCTCTCTCTTTCTTCGTGGCTTTCGGCCGTCTGCTTTTCCGGTTTTTTCTCTCCATTTCTTCATTCCTTTCTCCCTGCTCGCGCAGAGTCGTGATGGGACTGTGGCGACCGACACCCGGCGACGTTCGCGTGCAGACAGTTCGAGTGAAGAACGGCGTAGCCTTCAGAGGCATCTTGGCGAACGACAGCGCAGGTGCTCGCGCGCTCGACTTGATCTTCAATGTCGACTCGAATACGCTTCCGCGTCTCTCCAAACCGGAGAGGTCAGCTGAGACCTCAGCGTTTCACAGGACTTCTTGGTGATCCGCAACTGCCTAGCCACTCCAGTCTCTCTCCACCTTCCCCGTTCCTATTTCCTCGGTTGCTCTTCTTCCTCTCTCTTTTGTGTTTCGTCCTCCCCTCTCGATTCGTTTTGAAGATTGGGTCGCGGGGCGTTCGACGTCGAGACACGGACAGATCGAGGCAGATGCAGGACGCACTTCAGCCACAGATGCCAGTGGGGATGCGACCCGTTAATATAGCTGTGTGGTGCAAGAAGCGAGATCGAAAAAAGAGAAAACGAGAGAGAAGGGAAGATCCCAGCTCTATTCAGACATAGATGGGTGTGTCGGTCTTTCCAATATACATTTTTATGTGTGAGAATTCACTTGAATGTTCTGCACGGAGGTGCAGACACAGTCTTGAATGGGAGGAGGTTTGACGCGATTGAAGGTTTTCGTTTGCTTTTCTCGGCCCTCTGCTTTGAGTTCCCTCATGCAGGCTCTCGCCTCAACTTCACGTCTCTTCCTTCCTTCCTTTTGGTGTTTTTTCGCTTTCTTCTACGCGCAGCTTCTTGTTCTTTATCACTCCATTTATTTCATGTGACTCTCTCTTGAATCGCTTCAAATAGCCCTCCCTCGTTTCCTTCTTTCTCTCCCCTTCGCCATCATGTCTCTCCCTTCTCTTCCTCGTTTCCTTCTCTCTCTTTCTGCGCTGTCTCTGCGCTCTTCGTTCTCTCCCGCGCTTCCTTTCCTGTGCGTCGTCTCTCCACGTTTTTCCCTCATGCCCCTCTTTGCATTTCTCCGAGTCTCCTCCTTCGCCGTGTTGTGGGTCCGCAGCGCGTACGCGTTCCGCTTGAGTCTGGCGGGGAGCGCTCCCGGCTTCCTGATCTCTGTCTCGCTGCCGGGCGGCACTCATGCGCAGGGGAAGAGTCGCTCGATCTCCGTTCCTGTCTCTGAGGCGAAGGACAGAGTCGAGTTTTCCGAACGCTTCTCGTCGGCCGCTGTATTCGGAGACAGTCAGGGCGTCGGCGACTGGACAATTCGCATTCGCAGCGTGGCAGCCGTCCCCGTCTCCATCGACGTCACTGTCTCCTTCGGCCCCGCCGGCGAGGAGACAGAACGCGCGCTTCTCACCAAACCTGTCCCAGGAGCTGTCCTCGAAGCGACGACCCACCTTATGGACGGCGCCGTGTTCGTCGGACATGTCCAGCCGAATCGCAACGACAAAAGTGGAAAGCGATTCTTCTCCTTCCCCCTCGACTACAAACTCACTGCAGGTAACGCAAAAAAGAGTCAGACAGTCACGGCCCGTGTAATTATATACCGTGTAATTATATATATATATATATATATATATATATATATACGTGTGTATACGTATGTACAGGTGCATACACATAGACTTGAAGCCGGATACGGACATATGCATATGAATATATCTGTGCATGTATGTGCATATGAGCATATATATATATATATATATATACATATATATATATATATATATGGAGAGACATATCTGTATATCAGTGCATCTACACGTATCTGAATACGTATACAAATTTATATGAATACATATATATATATATATATATATATATATTGTATATGTTTATATTTGTATATGTATTTGTGTCTACCCGGTGCGAGTGGTTGTGTTTCGCGCACAGTTTTTGTGAGTGGAGGTTTGAAGACCTAGGCAGCGAGTCGGGTGCATGTCGAGCGGCTTTCCTTTGTTTTTTCCACTGCTGTCCGCGCGTGGATGCATGAGGCGGCGTCGCTTTAGATCACGTTTCCCCCTTTGACCGCGTCTCCTCGGTGGTTGCTGCCTGACGGTCCAGCAGCTTCTCGGCAGAAGTCCTTTTTCTCTTGTCGGCAAACGACTAGCAGTGGAAAGGAGAGTTCCGAAATGGACGTCTTGCGATGTGACAAGCATGTTTGGGTTGTCTCTGCGCATGCATATCTGTCACTTTGAGTACAGTTGGAAAGATATGAAAATGCGCAGAGAAGGCGGACGGCAGTTGTCGGGTAGACATGTCGCCCCTTCAGGCTGCAGAGGTTCTGCTGGGTGTTGCGTTGTTACGTTTTTCTCTTGTTTCAGCGCATGCAGTTGATGCTCGGCCGCACTTCCGTTGCATTGTCTCCTCCTTCGACAAAAAGGCCCGGCGCGTCCGCTTGCTTGCAAATGTTTTGACGAAGGAAAATGAGGGAGCGTATCGGCTCCCAGACTCGAGCATTCCAGGTTCGCGCTTGACACAGCATCGTTTCGCCAGCTTGCCGCGGACGCGTCTTCTCTCTCTCTTCGTTCGCTCTGCGTTCTTCCTCGTTCTTTCTTTTTCTCATCCACTCCGACCTCCTGTTCTCTTCTTCTCTTCTTCTCTGCAGGCACCGTTCTATGGCCCCAACAGCGCGGAGGCAAATTCCCTGACACGCAAGTGATCGATGTCCCCCTCGACAACCCACAGTCCCTGTCTCTCGGAACTGGTTCGGCCTATGTAGTGGTCGTCGAACCCAGTCCTTCGTCGCTTCTCTCCACCTCGTCTTCCTCCCCTTCTTCATCTTCTACCTCTTCTTCTACTTCTACCTCTACGTCTTCCCCTTCTTCGTCGTCTGCTTCGTCTGCCGCCTCTTCTTCCTCTTCTGCCCTGGCGTCTGCGTCAGGCTCCAGGGCCTCTCGAGAGACAGGCAATCTGAAGAAGGGTGAAGGCAGGCGTTCAAGCGGCGTGGACGGCATTCCATTTTCAATTGTCTGCAGTGCAAATGGCGCGTTGTTTCCTCTTCCTCTGGACTTCCCGGTTCGTCGCTCCATCGCCGCAGACGCGTCTCACTTTTACTCGTTCTCGACGCCGGTCTACAACAAGGACATCGTCATTTCGCTAGCCAGTGAGACGAACGTCGAACGCACGCGATATCCTCACTTCATGCGGCATTCGTTCTTCGCGTTTCTTTCCACTCTCGGTCATGAATCGAAACCCCAGACCGAGTCCATCTCTCTATCGCCTTGTTCATGCAGATCGTTCCGTACACATGTGTGTAAACATCGGTGTACACTCATTTAAATGGTCTCCAAGGCGAACTTGATCCTCAGAAGGCCAACGTCCCGGCAAAACTGCTAAACCATCCCGGAATCACGAAAGGAATCTGCATTGTTAGATCGAGGTTTCATATATATATATATATATATATATATATCTGTGTGAAATATAAACAAAGGTGGATTTTTCACTGCCGAACGCCTGGGCAGGTCACCTGGCATTAGGCGTACACTTCTCTCTCTACGATGTGCGAGCGCATCTCGCGTTTCGAAACCGACAAGGGGACGTGGACGAACTGCGGCACAGTCCAGATCTCTCTGCCTGGAGTCGGATGCCTCTTCCCCCTGTAAGCGTTGGCGACATCCGCGCGCCCTCGTCTTGCTTTTATGTTCAGGTGGGGCAGTGGGAGACGCAGATCTGTTTGTGTCTCCACTTCGGACCGTTTCCTCGGCTTCGCGCGGGTACACTTGGTCTTCTACAGAGATCGGAACGGACTGGGTGTTGCTGGCCTCTGAGTCGAAGGATTTCCGGTCGGTCTGCAACGCCTCGGTCATCTCCAGTACCGGTTTCTGCACCTTCTTTATTCTCGTCGAGGCCCAGGAAGATGCGCAGTACACGCTGGAAGTCCGGCAAGAAAATGGCGGAGTCGACGCTCTAGTCCCTGGTCGCCCCGTGCACGACATCGTTCGAAAAGGCCATACGAAAATGTACTCCTATGTCGACGTGACGCCCGATGAAGACCTCAAGATCACAGGTGAAGAGCCTCAAACTCATCCTTCAGCGACGGT
Source organism: Toxoplasma gondii ME49 (assembly GCF_000006565.2). Classification (NCBI taxonomy): domain Eukaryota; phylum Apicomplexa; class Conoidasida; order Eucoccidiorida; family Sarcocystidae; genus Toxoplasma; species Toxoplasma gondii. The sequence continues at coordinate 958,477 of NC_031475.1, read as the reverse complement.
TGAACGGGAGAAAGACGGGAAGGGGAGATATCAGAGGGCAGAAGGAAACAACGAGCGGGGAGTGTGTTGCGAAGGCGAGTCGTGAAACGAGGAGCGTAAGTGCTGCTCGCATGTTTTGGAGGATCGGTAAAAAAGGGGAGGGGGTTCTCGTTTCCTCGGTTTTCTGTTTCCCCTCTGTTTTTTGTTCCCGTGTGTTTGTGCATATTTCTCGAAGCTTTCCTTGTTTTCCTTGTCTCGTCTCTGTTCTCTCTCCTCCCCTTTTTTTGAGGCGTTTTCGCATTTCCTGCAGGTTCCAATCTCTCCTGTCTCTCCTCTACATTTTGTGTTCGTTCCACTTTCTTCGTGTCTTTCCTTGTCCATTACCTTCTCCACCTGTGTGTCGTTCCTCTCTTTGTTTTACCATTCCGTCCTCTCGCTTTCCGTTCTCCTCTTTTTCGCCAGTTTCGAGTGACCGAGATGTCTCCCTGTACGCGTCCCTGGGCAGCGGGACTCTGGTGACGGACTTGACGCCTCTCCACTTGGGGAGTGCGCAGTGGTGGAGTGACGGGGTGGCTCGACGTTCGATCGACATAAAAGGCGCGGATCTTCGGCGACGCCAGGCGGTGCTCGGGTGCATTTTTCCAAACAGCAAGGACGCCGCGCCTTGGTCCTCGCGGTCTGTCGAGAAGCAGTGCGTCCTTCGCGTCGACGTCTCAGCTCATCAGGATCAGCGCTTTTCGCTGGAACTCCTGACGGCGCCCACGAACTCGGTGGTCACGAACCTCATTGTAGACGCTACGCCGAATATCGGCTTCCTCTGGGAGAACAGCGACGTCAAGTACGAACTCTGGGTCGAGGACTTCATTCTCGAGCGGGACCTCGACGCCGCCCTCCACCTGAAAGTCGCTTCCTTCGACTGCAAGGCGACACTCACCGTCAAGTGGCCTGATGGATTCCGACGAGACTTCCCCTGGCCTCAAAGTCGGCAACTCGTCATCGGCAGAGAGATACACCCCTGGACTGAAGGTCCGTTCTTCTTCATGGTAAGGTGCGGCAGAACAGTGGGAAGAAGCCTCCGAGGAAACACGCCAGTCGCCAGGCCTCAAAAGGGAAGCGATTGGGGCCTCGAGCGATCGCGTCTTGACGTTTCGCGGGTCTCTGCAATGTGCTGCCTGGAGCTCCGGAGAAGCCGTTCGTCTGCGGCTTCTCCGTTCCCCTGTCTCTCTCTTCTCGTGTGACATCTCTTCCGTCTCTCGTTTCTTTTTCCACGCTTCCGCTCTCTCTCTCGTTTCTGTCTCCTTTCTCTCGTTCCTGTCTCCTTTCTCTTGTTTCTGTCTCCTTTCTCTTGTTTCTTTCTCCTCTCTCTCGTTTCTGTCTCCTCGCTGTGCTCTTTCTGATCTCGGTGTCTTCCTCGCGTGCGTAACTTCCGTCGTCTGCATCCATGCACCTCAGCCGGTGTCGATGGGGCTTTCGCGGCAGCAGGTTGCGCGATTTCGTTTTTCCGCGTTTCGTCTCTCAGCTTCACGACCCGAGCATTCGGCAGGGGAACTGCATGTACGTCTTTAACGCCCACATCTCTACGACGCTTCACGAGACGCACGAGGTGACGCCGCTCGACTTCAATGTGCCGCTGCGAGCCGCCGTGACTAGCCATCGACCAAGTTTCTTCGTCTGGAGTGCGCCTTTCTCTGGGAAAGCCGACGACGAGTTTTTTCTCCTCAAAGTCACGCCCTTCGTCCACATGGTCGACGTCTTTGTTCAGCCTCTTCACAGAAATCTGGGATTCCCCAAACGGCCTGAACCTGGCGAGGAGCTCCCCCCGACAGTCAAGCAACTCGTCCAGGAATCGCCGGAGTCCCCCACTCTCTTCATGCGGATCGGTGAGAAAAGATGAGGACTTGTTCTGAAACGCGTTTGTGTGGTCGACGTGTGGAGTCGAGCAACAACCAAACCCACACACAGAGTGGAAAGAGGGGAATCGGTGGCTGTGTTTACCACGGGGAATTCGAACAGCATCTCTCAAGTTCGTTGCCTCAAGACAAAGCAGTGCAGCTCGGCGAATGAAGCGGGAGGTCGTGCAGACAAGGGCAAGCCAGCATACGAGTTTATGGACGAGTTGAGAAAGTGACGAAGGCACAACTTGGTCACTTTGAGAACTAGAAAGGAACCGATACGGAATGCCACTCTCTTCAAGACGCGCGCAGAGGGAGATCGGCTTCAGGCCAGGCTTCGAAGGGAAGGGGCTGGAGAGGGGAGCAGCGAATGAGGAGAAGCATCGGCCGCGAGGCGGCAGAAAGAGTGCCGAAAAGGCATAGTGAACGACCTGGAAGGAGACAACTGGCAGCCATTCGAGACTGAGGGAATGAAACACCGCCAAACACAATGGATGCGATCACAGAGACGAAACCTCGTGACACCGCGAAAGCGACGCGGATGAACGGCCGTTCCGAGGTTTGTTTTCTTGACTTTTGTCGTGTGTGGAACAGATGCTTTGACAGACCGCGAGAGACGTTCAGCAGGCTTGTGTTCTGTGTCGCACCTCCGTGCGTCGTCTCGTTTCGAATCGAAGTAGGCTGTGCGAATGGCTTTGGCCAGCGACCTCGAAGATCTGGATCCGGAGGTCTCCCACTGCCGCAGTGTAAAGTCCGCAGACAAACGTAGCCTGTAGAAACGTAGGACTCCTTTTTGTCTCTGCAGGAAGTGTGTGGCGAGACGCCGATGACGCTGACTGGGTGCCGGCGTGCGAACCGAACGACCTCGCCACGAGCCGTTTGGAGGACGACCAGCTGGGGACAGACACGGAAGATGTTTTTCATCCCCTTGACTCTTGCCAGATTCTCATCAGTGTCTACGATCACCACCGGCCCACAGGTAACTCAAGCGGATGATCGATCGTCTGGGGAAGGAGCAAATAGACGCGAAAAAGAACGCGATCGCGAGGACCCAGTAGGGCATTCCAAGAAGGCGGCTGTGACGACTGTAGCACCTGAGACATGCATACTCGAGTAGTGCCCACCCTGACCAAAAACTCCCAAGATAACGACGACAATCACTCTACTGAAATGTTTGCCAAGACGTGTAATTCGATCCTTGCCAAATCAGCCACTGTCGATGTAAAGAGAGAAACATGTGCATTCCGAGGAAGCCAGAGGCTTGGCTAAGTGGCCTATGGTCCCGCGAGAGTGTCGTCTGCTTGTTCCCGCATTTCCGCAGATCTCTCTGAGTCTCGCGAAATTGACTTTAGCATCCAAGTGACGTCTCGTTCAGCGGATGCTTTCGACGTTTACTCCTTCGGAGAAACGCGGCAGTTTGTCCCCGAAGAGTTTCTGGGCGAAAACCAATCCAAGGCGCTTCTGCTCTACCAAGATAATCCGAGTGCAGATGTGCACCTCCATGTTCGGTGCGAAGACCCATTCTTGATCTCCAAGATGACTGCTGCGCTGTTCCATAACCTAACGCGTCTGCACGAGGGTACGGCGCGGGCAGTCAAAGTCTGTTTTGGTTTCGCGTTTCCGTGGATCTCCGTAGGTGAATCTCGATTCATGGGCGCGTGTAAAGAGACAGTGGCACCTTTGCTGTCTGTACGCCGGAAGTTGGAAGTGAACAGCGAGAGCCTCATGTGTGTATTGGTGATCGGAGTTGGTGGTGGTGCGCGTTATACGGTGGCATTGTGAGTGCACGAGTCCGTCAGGTCAACATGTATTTGAGTGTGTATTCAGACATGTAAACATCTTTGTGCTTCTGGACACGTATAAGTATTTATCGGAGAAAACGTTGGTGTTTCGTTTCCTCGCCCTCCACTGGCGACGGATTAGCAGACGAGAACGTATTTCGTGATGTCTGAAGACCTCGCGCGAAGGCTCCGTCACGCGACTTCGTTTCTTCTTGTTTGCGAACGGGACTCAGTCGGTTCTCAGGGAGGGAGAAGTAGCGCGCACCACGCAGGGGTCCGTTCACGGCAATGCACAGCAATTGCATCGGTGCTGACGAATCTCCAGCTTCTTCAAGTTCGCATCTTATTTCTGTGGAGCCTTGTGGGTCTGCAGAGCTCGAGCACCCAAACGGCTGTCGCAGTGATGACGGGGGGAAGTTTTGCTGGGTTAGCGAACCTACGAAAGACTGGCAAAGTGGGTCGACCGCGGACATTGTCATCAAAGCCGAGGAGAAAGTTTTGGAGAGCAAGAACTTTCTCTACGTGGTTCTGTATCTCAACGAAACCTATTCTTCGGTGAGTGTACGCAGAGGGTATTGAAAAACAAGATCTCCAATCCACTTTCTCTGCCTCCGCTGCTCGTCCGCGTGTCAGCGTCCAGCCAGCTCTTTTCTGAATCCGCTTCGGTCCTCCAGTCCGTGCGTTCTTTCTTTCGGGTGTGCAGCAAAGGGATTGTGCTCCTTGTCTGCATGCAACGTTTTCGTCGACCTCGATCTGGGCCTGGCGAGGTCCCCAGGTGAGCGTGGACAGGTCTGATTGTGCGTTGTTCTTTTCTCAGACTTTCCAACCTGTTGTCGAGTTCTCGGCCACACAGGAGGGGATGTATGTGCCGCTGAAGAACAACATCGACTCTGGAATATACTCCGTTGCAGCCGATAAACCGGCGTTCTTCTCCTTCGAGGTCGCGTGAGTCCTCCGCAGGCATTTCGACTCTCATCTCTCATGTCTTTACGCAACTCCACGGGCGCATGCATATCTATGCAGGCAACGAAAGCATGCACACACCGGCGTTGTGTACAGGTTTTCTCCTCTCTCCATATATATTCATAAATAAATGCATTTGAATCCCAGTATGTGTTCACGTATATATATATATATATATATATTGCCTGAAGGTGCGTACGGGTGTCTCCATGGGACTGTCGGAGCGTGTCACAAGCCCCTTTCGCTCCTTAGGCGAAAAGGTGTAGATAAGCGCGTTGCAACGTTCATTTCGCGATTGAGACAGATAAGAAAGAAATCGTGGCGGAAAGACCCGATAGGTTTCCCTCGAGTTCGTTGTGGGTTTTCTGTTCGTGCAGGGAGCCGAGTGGGCAGGTGATTTTTATTTTGGATCCGGACCGCGAGGCGCCGAAGCAGGATGGTGACCTGCGCACTTCCTACAGAGACCGAATTCAGAAGCCCCTGGAGGCGACGTCGATGTTTGTGAAGACCTGCAACACGGAAACATTTGTGCGAACGATGTGGAGTCCTTCGCTTCGTCCCTCCAATCTTCTGCATTCGGAGCATGGCTACGTAAACGAACGCGACCAACTGGTGGCCATCGTCGACAACAACTGGCAACTGTTTGATGCGCGTCTTTGCTACTATCGAATCGGAATTTATACCCAGTCGTCGGAGCCGTTCTACTTCCGTATGACCGCCACAGTCATTCACCAGTCCTTGCCTATGGCCGTCCCGATCGGCTCTGCAATCTTGGGCCATGTCTCGAAAATACCTCATGCCAACCGACGCACACCCCTTGTTCAGACCATGGCTGTTGCTGACAAATTCACTTTCCGGCTCTGGAAACCCCCTGCCTTCAATGGGAAGCTCGTCACGATGTTCGAGGTACACATGTGACGTCCAGAAACGCTGTGACAGTCTCCCAGCAACCCAGTATGTGTGCGGTAGTGCAGATGTATCTGTAAGAGTAGAGGTGCATGTGTATATGCGCGTGCAGTTCGTTTGATTTGGACGATTTATCATATGTGTATAGAAGTGTATCGTTGAAGGCGCAGAAGCATGATTCCATCCACAGGGTCGAAATGTAGAGCTACCAAATGGGTGGATTCACAAACAAGTCGTTAGGACCCGTCGTGTGGTGATGCGAATGCGTAGCGTCAGCCCTGGTGGTTTCAATCAAAGCTCGGAGATCCATTGTTGGTTAGGAACTTGAATGACACATTCTAATGATACTACAGGAAAAGTATATTTGTGGGCTGCTATTCGTCTTGCCTATTTTTTCACTTTAGGAGGCAGAACTCAAGTGTGTCGAGCGACGACTCCTGTGTTTTTGTTCGCAACTTCTTTCTCAGGTGTGCAGCGGTACAGCGGCTCTTAGGTGGAATGACCGGCTGAGCAAACTCGTGTCAGGCAGCGTGGTGCCGGGGATTTTTCTGGGGTCCATGAAGCGCGTTTCGAGACGCACGGATAGCTCCACTCTCCAGCAGCAAGGCCGCATGTATCGGGTGAGTTGCAGAGGGAATGTGGAGTTACATTTTAACTGCGTGCTCTCCACAAGCACCTTCTCAGACCCATTCAGGGTCGCGTGTCGGTGGACGCTTCCTCGCATCGGCGCGTGGATTTCGGTGGACCATCAAAAGAAGTTGCTATTTGTTTTTTCGTAACGTTTCTGCGGCGTGTCCTGCAGGTTGTTGAGGCTCAAAATGCGAATTTCCTAGGCGCATCATGCGAGTTTCCGGAAGACACAGCCAGCGAAAGCTACATCCGCCAGAACAATGCGACCTTCAGCATTATGATGACGAGACTGGAAAGAACGGCTTGCTTCAGTGCAGAATCCGATGATGTGGACGCAGAAATTGCGCCGGCGCCTTGGTACGAGCAACTTCGCCATCCCTTCAGCGGACGCAAATGGAGTCTAAATGTTCGGTGGAAGCCCCTGATGACCTTCCCGGCCGTCAAAGCCCTATCGCAGGACGGGTGAGTCTCCGCGGTGCAAACGTCGCTTCACGGGTGCCGCCAATCAGAGGGGGGAAACACAATTGTTTTACGTACGCTCGTTTAGCTTAAGGCTCTCGCCACAAATGGCGGTTCCTAGGGCAACGAGAGGAGAGTTCAAGAGATTTTTTTTTTGAGCCGAGCGTTCCGCCTATCCAGTGTCCGGCGTTCCTTTTATCTACGCTCAGGCACTGGACCTGCTCGAAGACGTCTCTTCGAGAGTGGGGGAACCAACTTCCGGAGGAACAAGTGCAGTACGAGGTGTTTGTTGCGCTTGCCAGCGCAACTCGGGCGAACTGGTTGGCCAGCTGCGGTCTCTACATGGACGCCGAATACTACAAAACGACGTCAAAGTACCTTATCGACGCAGGACAGACAAGCTTCAGGCTACCCCTGCAATACCAAGGATCCCAGGTCTACAAGTGCGTGAGATGAGAGCTACATCTTGGGCTGCTGCCACACTTGACGCCATGTTCAGTGCCGGATTAAAGTTAATCGCGTCGGTAGCGAAATGCAACACTCTTCGTCGTCGGTTTGCACACGCGTCTCCAGTGCATCTTGCCATGTAGATATCTATATTTGCTTGTCGATGTCACTTTATGTGCACCGACATATGGCTCAAGACGCATTGAGAGATCGCACGCGACATGGTGAAACGTTTTCGTGGTTGTGCTTTCGTGTTTATGTAGGGTGGCAGTGCTTGCGAAGCACATCCCTCAAGCCTTCGATCAGGGAACGCAGCCTTTCACGTATCGCTTCGTGGAAGTCGAGCTGGCGCACACAGAGGAGTTGCTCGGTCTAGGAACGACTTATCTGCTGGTTGTAGTTGTCTTTTGTTTGCTGTTCGCCTGTCGCCGCCGTATGTTCGCATGCGCCACGAGCATGTGGAAAACGCTGCTGTGTGTGACGTCATCGGAGTTCAGCCAGCCAAGGCAGGACCGTGCTACAGGTACGAAAAAGAAGATATCCCTCTGTCGGTCAGTAGCCTTCATCTTTTCCCGTATGCGTGTTCCGCGGTTGACGTGACTTCGCGTGGGGCTTCATGTGCATGTTTCTGTATTCCTCCAGGTCCTCACAACATAGAAATGTTCTCGGTTTCTCAAGGGTACATGCCTCCCCCCGCCACGCTGGGGTGCCGAACGGTGAAAGATGACTACGAAGATGAAGGTTTTACCGAAGATCTAGAGACACGGACGAACGACGATTATACTTTGTCACCTTTACCCCAGTCGGTGGAACCGTGGTCAGGAAGGAAAGGACACGAGGTTGTGTCTTTCTAATGAAAGCAGCGTCGCTGCGCTTGGTACTATTGAAAGGTATCCATCTAACAAGTACCGATACAGCGCGATCCATGCACTGTGGGGGGCTGTGAAAAGCCTCGAATGCTTGATGGCTCGAGCGGTAAACTGCTGCGTATGACGTGGCGGTTTTACTCTTCTTCTGCTTCCTCTGACGAGGACTCCGTATCGGACGCAAGGGCAGGGTTAGCGGTTTCTCCAGGGTTGCATTCTTTGGTCTTCGTCGCACATTTTTTTTCCAGTTTCGTCCTGAAGAATCCAGTCGAAACAAATTGTCAATTCTCTCCGTGCGCTGGCCTCCGAAGGGAGAAGACTCACAGTATGAGTGCTTCCAACTTCTCCGTGAGCTTCTCCAGTGGGTCGTTTGTCTTCATTCGTTTTGCGGCAGACGTTGTTCGTTCGCTTGGCTCGCTTGCCATTGCTCGCGAACCTATGGTGTCATTTCCACTAGTTTCGACAAGTTCTGATTCTATCCAATACCTACCCGATCGCGGCGCCACGTATCCCTTTGGCTCGCGTTCAACGGAAAGAATCATGAAAGACGCATTTTTGAACTCTTCATTATCAGAGCGGCAGATGATCTGTGCCATCGATTGAGCCATCTGCGGAATGTAGATTTCGCGAGCTTCTTTCATCTGCACCAGAGAAACGCTCGCTGCATTGGGGCTTTCCGTATGTTGACCACTGATAGCCTTACCTCGCGTTCAGCGATTGACATGAATGCGGCAGGGTCATGTGTCTTGAAGTCCTCAAACGTAGCCAACAGCGCACTGCACAGACTTTTCGAGAGAGCGGACGACTCCTAGTGCGTCGTGCAGTAGGTTGGAAAACTCTTTGTGATACGCATTTTGACTGAAACTTACCCGCAAATACGTTTTGCACAAACTGCCGAAGCACGCCTCTTCATTGTCGACGCTGATGACCTACACGCCTCACCATGTTGAGAAATATCACGGCAAGAGCTGTTAGACACCTTACCAGAACAATGTCTGACCAAACAGTTGGTCCGGCAAACCACACACGGTGTGGGTACGCTGCCTAAGCAGATAATGTAGCATTCTTTTGAGTATATGCTGGACATGGGAAAGAAAAACTACCCCGAGCAAGCGGTCGTATGTGTTTGCAGGAGCCCGCGAAGGTGTAGGTTCAACAGGAGCAGCAATGGCAGCCTTCATAGATCCAGGAGGCTTCCGCTGTCTCTTCTTTGTCAGCAAGCCGAACCGAGCGCCTTTTTTGTCCAGAAACTCCCTGTCGCCAGTGTGAAGGTTGGCCACCGTGAATACTGCAACGCGTCATTGTTACCTAGTCGCCTTGTCAATCGCGCAAACTGGGGCGTCTTCAGGCAGCAGAGGCATGGAGTTGAAGGTGCGCAAAACCCGGACAGAGCCCCACTCCGTCTGTTTTTGGGAGTCCTCGGTGATTGCCACGGCAATCCCAATTATTCGAACCGTGTACCCGCCGTCATTCACCACCTGCTGCGTTTGGGCAATAACTTTGTGTGACGCAATTTGCGTCAAAGAAATAAGACACTGTAGCAGCCCATTGCCCCTGACTTCAGGGGTAAGAGCATTTACATTCTCTGATTCTGTCGAAATCCAGAGCGAGATCTGGTGAAAGTGAGAGATTGGTCGCGAAAAAGTACGGATACATCTGAAGAAATTGTACTTCGGGTTTTAAGAAATTGATGGCAGTTATGTAGCTTAGAAATGATCCTTTCATCTCGTCATTCCACTGGCCCTTCACCTGCGCAGGCCACTTTTGCTGATTCGTATCTATGAGCCAAGTGGTGTGCTCCTACTTCCGCAGCTACTTCCGTCATCCACGGCCACGTGTCCACGTCCTCTTTGGCCGCTGTTCAAATACGCCGATGCATGCAGGATGTCAGGGGTCTCATGCGGTGGGGCTCACTTTCAAAATCTTCGATATCTGCCGACTGCCCGCTGACGTCGGACCTTACCCGGAACCTCCATACTTCGCTTGGTGAAACTCTGAAGGGGACTTGTACTCGATGCTTTTGTCTGCTCTCACAAATCACACTTACCTAACTTTCATCCTCAAGAGGGATGCAGCACTCCGGTGACAGTACATCATTGCCTATCGCATAAGCAGCCTACTGAGTTCGCTCGGCCAACTTGAACTCTCTCATCTTCTTACCATCTTTAAGCCAATTCCGAACACGCCGCTCACGCTCGAGTCGTTGGTTTTCGAAGTAGCAAATAGCTGCCCAAATGACTCTATCGAATCGCACGAAAAGCCAACACCCTGCGGTTCCTAAGCTGTGGCACCTAGTCTGGCAAAGCGGCTGCAGCTGGCCTCACTGTGTCGCGGCAGCAGACGTCAATCTTGCCGTCCAACAGATGACGAACGTCGACCTCCACGCGCGGGTTGGGATGGAAACCGTAGCAGGGCTTGTCAACATGAGTGCACGCGTCAACTGCATTGTCGGCAAGTTCCTTCGCCACCATCAAAATACCATTCTGCTCCGTGAATCCTGTCACTGACATATCTGGATACACGTCGCCACCATCCTGTGAGTGTTGTGGCGTGCGACAGACTAGTATCATCGAGCTTACGCCTGTTGAGAAACTCGCGGGCACTTGGAGCAGTCATGGTTACGGGAAAACTCATGCGCTAGAACAAACGGTGCAATCTCAATCTGTGAAGCAACTAAAAACTCCTGTCAGACTGAAAAGCGTTATTGATTGCCGACTACTCCCGTTTCACCAGGTCGCTCCCCCTTCAATGTCAGTGGCGGTGTCTTGTGGATGTTCCCAGCGTAGGGTTGCATCAAAAGGCGGGAAGGTCTGATGGGTCAGTTTGCAACATGCTCACATCAATGAAAACCATACCGCCGCTAGCTCAGAATCTACAGATTGAGCCACTACCACAAACTATAGTAACAGTTTTGTTCAGCAGCAGCTTGAAGTACGTTACGTCGGCGGTGCCCGCCACTGCACTGCCGCTGATAGCGAAATTTAGGCACACCATCTTGTCACTGTAGACAGGTCTCGATTTCAGCAAAAAACCGATACGTAGCGCTTTCGGGGAGGTGGGTGCCGTCTGAAGAGGTATAAATTCGTGTTCTCCTCACAATCACCGGTAACTTGTCGCAGCTCTTCAGTGCCTCGTAACCACTTGGTACCCATTCGGCTCCGCGTTCAACTATACGTTTGACTTCTGTGTACCGTAAAGTACTAAGGAGGCTCGTCATGGCCCCGCTAACGGAGCATTCAGAGACACGTGGGGCTGCAAATGCAAACGGATACCGACATCGTGCATCGGTGCGTGCTTTATGTGGTGCACTTGTGCGATTGCGTGCCGTTCGGATTACCTGGAAGCACTGAGTGCGAGGGAAGCTGCAGCCTCGTTTCTTCCAGAATGAATGCCGTCTTATACCTCATTCATACTGTAAGCATCGGTTTCCGTTGCCAGCCTGCTTTGCCACGCATTCGCTTGCTGTGGATAAATACATCTTAACCATGCAAGGAAAATTCCATCCAAAGAAACACAGCGAAAACGGGTTCTAAAACCTTTTCCCACGAGGGTACGACACTGTGAAATCCACAGATAGACTCGTCAAATGTATCTTGCCCCAAGTTAAGCACCTTCGTTTCCGGCTTGTTTCCCCCAACTGTGACAGTCTGGGCCATTGCCCCTCCATCCTTCTCGGCAAACGTCACTTTATACCCTTCCGGAAGTTCCCAAGAGTCGATGCTACCTTTGCAATTTTTGCATCGTCTGGAAAAGCTGTTGTCTTTTTCTTGACCCCCCTTACCCTCCTCCCTCCTTTCCATTTTGAACTCGCCATCTTCTCAAGCATTCTTCCTTCGGCTATAAACGTTTGGCGAAGCTGCTCGGTGCAGCGTAACATCGTGTTGGCTGACATAATCTCAAACATGTTCACGTCATCCTCCATCCACTTGTCACTATCTTCTGAATCAGAAAGACCTTCCACCGGACAAAAAGCGTCAACATCGTAACCATCCCGGACATCTGGTCCCCCAGACCGTACACTTCTTCGAGGGGACCGTTTTGGCTCTGCAGCATCTCCCTTGCATTCGACCTTGGCTTCACCAGGGTCGGACTGTACTGACGGACTAGCCCGTGGCATCGGCGCTTCTAAATTAACCATTAAGCCGGCTTCCTCCACTGTACGTCTCAAGTCCAGCACTTTCAAACTCCCCTCTCCCATTTTTTCCAGCTTCCTTCTCGTCTGAAGTTTTTCCTGCTGAATCATCCGCTCGGTGACAAACTGCTTCTGAACGGCATCTAGAGAACAGCCAAGAGGTGGTGGTTCGTAGGCTCCTTCAGGCCCATGCTGCAGCAAGGCCACACCACCTAAAATCAGCTCGCCTACAAAGCGGGCTGTTGTTTCAGGTAAGTGTGCCCCAATCCTTAGAGGAAGTCCTCGGAGTAAAGCGGTCTCCGCGTTTTCTTTCAGCAGCCCATCTTTTGTGGCATCGCTTCCGCCAGAACTTCCACCACCGTATCCTGCAGCGAAGTCGTTTTCACTCGGCGACTTCCCCCCTCCAGACTGGGAGGCTTTTCCTCCGGCCGGAACACTATAATGCATATCTACCACTAGGCATCCACTGCAATCGTTTTCGAGTTTCACTGCTCGGGCACATACACTGAACGCATCGAGCAGGGTTTCAACACTCCCGTGGCGGTCCGCCACCTCCGCCAGAGTCTTGTCGGCCGCCCGGCGTCTTGCAAAAGCTGCCCGCTGAGTATGCGCGAACTTCTCATACAGCAGGTCGAACGCATGCATGGGAGCCGCCAACGAGTCTGCAGCTAGGGCGTTCCGGCTTCCGAAAAGCTGAAGAAGCAAACTCATCGGTTGTGCCTGTTGAAGTCGCCAAAACGCTAATAACGGCGCTTCGGCCAGGGCAAAGGGAAGCGGCAGAGGTCGCTCCAAAGGTGGTAGGACAAAGTTTTGGATTATACGAGACAGGCGGGCTTGTGCCGACCCAGCCGTCGTTTCCTCACAACTCGGTCCTCCCATCGCGTCTGCTAAGTCGTCTTTTGTACAGTATTCCGGCTCGGCGTCGTACCAAGAAGCAGCCGGGAGGGTGAAGCTCGGCCGACTGCCGCGCGTGTTTGCAGACGGCAGCGGTTCTTTGGGAGACTGCTGTGCTCCTTCTAAGGAAGCGCAAGCATCCAACTCTCTGTGCTGGGCATCTAAATGGCGCTGCGTTTCGTAGTGGTAAGCTGCATGCAGAAGCCGCGAATTCATGTGCGTCCGTGTGACGAGGTGTAGAGTGTGCAAAATTCCTGCGAGAGGCACTGCCTCTCCGGTGCTGGGTCCTTGGTGGCCATCGCCGCTGCTTGCGAACAAAAGTTCGACAAGCGCACGGTCGACAGGAGCCCCTATGGCCGCAGTCGCAATTGCGAGAACTCTGAAGGCACACCCACATCGGCATGAGCACGAAGACAGCAGCCATATCGCTTTCACCGTTCGTTCACTGACAGGCACCAGATGCGAAGCGTCGCCGCAGCGTCAGCGAGCTGCCGGCATCTTCACCAAGCCATGGAAAGCACAGAATTAATCGTTGTGGCACGGCAGCCACCACTCGTTTGTTCCCCAGCATTCTCTGCTTGACGCGCACAATGCACGGCTGCACCTAGAGGCGTTCCACATCCACTTCAGTTTGTTCCCCTGAGCCTTGTCTCGTCGTCGTGCCTTCATACGTTTTTGGAAGTAAACAGAAATACGGGTACTACTGATAACAACAGCACGTCCTCGAGTTAGCCAATCATTAACGTCGAGATTCAGAACCATCAGCCTAGTACTTAATGGCGACTGCACTCTCCAACATGGTCAAACCCCCAGATCCCGTCTGTCGCTGTCGCGCGTCTTACCGTTGCACGAGAGCTTCTCTGGGAGGCGGCCGCAGCCCCACAAAGTGGATGCCTCTGCGAAGCGTCTTTGCGTCCTTGAAGTCCTCGTCGTCGTCCTCGTCACTGCTCGCTCCCGCCCGTCGCCCTCGGCCGCCTCCTGTCCGGCATATCGCTTCGTCGATTGAAGCGTTCACAGCCTCTTTTGCAGTCTGCTCATCTTCGCCTTCTCTCCAGCGGGCAATGCACAAAACTGGAGGATTGTATTTCTCTCCTCCATTCTCCGTGTCTGGTTTCCGCGGCCTCCGCTGCAAAAGTCTTCGCTGGTCGGCCCTCGACAAGGTCCACCAGTCGTAAACACTCAAGCGCGGAAGCGGGAGAGACACAGTGCGCTGGCGGGTGCCCTGCTCCTTTTCACAGGCCCCTTCAGAGGGCGCACTTGACGGCGTCGAACTGTTGCCTTCACGAGCCTTCTTTTCCAGTGAGAGATCCGCAGCATGGGTAGGCAGCGTCGGCGCCTCTTTGCCCGGGGCTTTGGCCCCAAACGGGGTACACGAAGGAGGCTCTGGAGGATCCCGCGAGAACCGTTTTCGACGAATTTCGTCTTCAGCAACTACGACGGCGCCTGCAGGGTCCTGGATTTGTGTTTCCTTGAGCGCTCGCGCCTGAGCACTCACCATCGCCATAGACAGAAACAGGCCATCGATTCGCTTCTCCTCTCTCAACTTCTGTTCGCGTACGGCCTGGTGGCCGCATGCGAAGCAGAGCAAGTCGACCAGGCGATCGCCTCCACAACCTGGTGGCATCGAGACAAGGATCACTCTCGGCCTCTCTTCACGATCTCTCTGCGCTTTCGCCTCGCGCTTTCTCCCACTGACCCGAGCACCCCCAGAGCCGCTGCATCTCTCCGTTTTCTTGGGGCGGGGCAAAGAGACACCTGGCTTCTCAGTGGTCCCTGTCGAGTCGCTCGCCATACTGTCGAACTCCGCACGCTTGCCCGACAGAGAAGGACCGCGCTGGAGAGCCGCCGTCAGGAGCGCATGCAGTTCCAGCACCGCGTCGTTATTCCCGGCGAGCTCGCACAAACTGCAGGCCTCGAAGGCTCGATCCCACATCTCGGTGATGTGGGTAAGCCAGAGGATGGAAGGCGTCTTCAGAACGCCTGTCCCCGGGAATCCGCACTCGACTCCTTCCTTGTCGCCTCGTTTTTCTCTCTCGCTTGTGGAGTCTGCGTGTCGCTCTGTTGTCGCTTTTTCTCGAGAGGTTGTTGACGTCGGCTGGGAGGTTGACCTCTCTTCTTTGCTGATCGACGGCGGCACTGGATCGGCCGGAGCCGCTGTCCCTGTCTTTCCTGTATTGTCTTCTTTCCTTGATCTCCCTTCATTCTCTCTATCCACTGCTTCGATACACCGCAACCCGGCGCCACCCTCCTCTTGGGCTCCATCCTCAACTGGGAAAATCTGAGACACACTGTTATGGGCCTCTTGAGCCCCCGTCCCTCGCCCCCCAATGTTCGCCTTCTCGCCGTCCGCCTCAGGAGCGCATCCGTGGTTGGCGTAGAAGTGCAGAGAAGCGCGAACCAGATCTTCGACGAGAAGTCCACTTTTGTCGTTAAGGGGGTGAAACCTCCGCGCCGCGTCCTGGAGGGAAATGTTCATCGCTCGCATGAGCACTGACTCAGTCGCTACCCGTGGGCCGTCGAAGAAGCAAGGAGACAGACGCCACGGAGCACAGAAGGACAGAGATCCGGGAGCGAGAGAACAACCAACCGACAGCGCTTGATCTTCGCTGTTCTCGCTCTCAGCCGACGGAAATGAAGACGAAAGAAGCACAGAAGGAGAATGGAAAGAAGACGCAGGGCACTCTTGTGAAGGGGGTTCAGCTTGAGGCCAGTAACCCATGTCATTTGTCAAAATGCAAGTTGCTCGCCGAGGAGTTGTCGTCACGGGGAGACCTGCAAAAGAGGGAAGTGAAGAGATGCGAAAAGAACATGAGAGATAAAACACTACAACATCCTATGGAGAAATCCTCCAGGCCACACACTTTCTCCACAAGCAAAAGTGCATGCATAGATATAAATACATAATATTAAACTATAGGCAGGAACAAGTTCGTTAATAGGACCATTCATCACACATAGGTTTGCATGTAAAAGCTGCGCGAGTCTCATATCTGGCATGGTGTGCATGAATCTAGGCTATCTTCGTGCGGCTCGACATGCAAGCAACATCAACTATGGGAAGCAGGAGCGGCTTCCTGAGAGTCAGTTCGTGGCACCGGAGAAAGTGCACAGTCTTTCGAATTGCAGCAGCTATCGCAGAAAGCCGGTGTTTGAGCAAGGAAGAGAAAAAAGACACTGTATGTTCCCTGTCTGCATCTTGTGTTGAAGGCCGAGGCGCGGCGAATGTCCCTCAGAAAATGTGTGACTCCTCCTATGCAATGGTCTTGATCACCGTAGCGTCTGTGTCCTTTCTTCCCTTTCTCCTCGTGATAGCACCACGCAACACTCCATAGCTCGAATGCCGCGGGGAGGGAGCTTAAAGCGGAAGACTGACTCCACTTTTCCAGCTGCCTAACACAGCTGAGAGCGGTGTCCCCCCGTGCTCCTCTAGATCGCGGTATGGCTCACCTGTTTTTTCAAGAATTTTCAGAATGCCCTTTCGGGTGTAGAAGGTAAATGGGCCAGACGTCACGAAGAAGACGATGTCGCGAGTGTCGAAGCCTCTCAGACCGCAGAGGTCGAGGAGTCTGGCTCCGACGTCTCGCCACTCGCAGCGCGGAGGTGCACTGCAGAGCGAAAGTGCAGAAGTTTCTGCCGCTTCAAACGGCTCAGCATGCGCAAAGGCTGTGTTCCTATCTTCTTCCAGTTCCACTTCGCCCGGACGCGTCTGATTCATCTCTTCGCGCGACCTTGTCCCATCGCTGGTCACGATGTCTTCCTCTTCGGACGACGCCCGCCTTCTCTTCATGCGCTCTCGCTGCAGAGACCGCGGTCGTCTGGAAGAGTCTTCAGAAGAGTTCAGCGAGTCTTGAATGCTTGCTTGAGAGAGGAGACACCGGTTGTCTTCCGGCGTCTCCCTCGCTTCGACAGAAGCAGAAGAGCCCCGACACCGGGGAGATGCTCCGGGGAACCAGCTCGGGGCGCTGCCGTCGAGGCCGCCATCCTCGAAGGTTCGCAAGCTTTCAATCCACTCCGCATTTGTCTCCACCAAGAGGCGGAGGCGATGTTCTTCTTCGCGTTCGCGTTGTCTCTGCTGCGCCTGCAGAACGACGCGTCGCCTCAACAGGATCACCTCCTCTCGCTGTCTCCGTTCTTCCTCCGCCCTCGCAAGCTTGAGCTGTCGCTCGGTCTCTTCGTTGCTACCCTTTCTCTTCCCTCCCGAGAAAAAACTGCTTTCCTCGCGGGCGCGTTGAAATGATGAGGCCGCGCATGCACGCTTCGGCTGCCCGCGCCTCTCTGCCTTCGCGGGCGCGACAGGGAAGCGGCGGCTGAGAAGCAGCGTCGGCGCAGAAACTTTCTGTCTCTTTTTGGTTCCGCCTCTCTCTTCCGTCTCCTCGCTGTCGGAGACACTCAGAACCTGCTCTGAGTCAGAAAAAGTCCGTTTCTGTCGCGCCAACACGCGCTCGCTTCGACGTCGACACTCGGAAGTCTCTTTCCCGTTCACCACCACCTTCTCTACTTCCACTTCTTCAACTTCGCGCTTGTCTCGCTTCTCTGGACACGACTGGAGAGCGTCGCCTGCCGATCTCCGGGGCCGCGCTCGGCCTCCAAGCCTGCAGCTGCGTCCCGCCTCTCGCTCCCACACAGAAGGCCCGCTGGTCGCTTCTTCGTTCTCTCTTTTCAGACTGTGTCTCGACCGCTTGCTTGCAGACTCCTCGTCCTTCTTCTCTCCCTCTTCTTTCTTCACCCCTGAAATCGGCTTACTCTTTTGATCTCCCTGCCTAGAAGGCCGTTTGAAAATTGCGCCCCACGCTTCTCGGAGCGCTGCGCGAGCTCTCCCTTGTGCTCCCCTGTCGTCTGTCTCTACGGTGACTGTCTCTACGCCTCCTTCTGTCTGAGTCAGTTCTCGTTCGTCGTTCTCCTCTCGCGCTTTATCTGCCTCTCCACCGCTCTGTCGAGTCTTCGATTCCCCTTCCACGAACACTGCTGCCTCGACCGCAGCGGCCGACCGCTCGGGTGCGAAAGCAGGAGAAAAGGAAGAAGGAGAAGACGATGACGGAACAGCAGAGAACGTTGGAGATGACGCTGATGAGCCAGAAGAGGAAGAAGATGGAGAAGACGAGGAAACAGAACAAGAGGAGGAAGCAGGAGAGGAGGAAGCACAGCTACTGTCGACACCGCAATCCGAGAGGCTCTCCTTTTCCACGGGATCGCCTGAGGGGTCTTTGTTTCGGCGGAGTTCTCCGGAGACGTGCTCAACTGGTCTGTGTCCACGAAGCGCATGCGCCGCTTCTTCTGTTCCCTCAATCGGCTCGTCTCCGCGCATCTTCGCTTCCTGAATCCCTCCCGCGACTTCGTGTTTTCCTCCTGCTCCCTCTGTCTGTCGGTCGTCTGAATTCTCTGTCTTCTGCGCTTCAGGAGGCTGAGAAAAAAGCTCTTCTTCTGCATGCACATCTGCGGAAGCTTCTTCGTCGGCGACATGTGCTGCAGCTCCAAACTCGCCACTCTCCGAGGTATTACATGACGCTGATAAAGAACCGGATGATGACAGAAAGGAGCAAGACGGAGTTTCCCTTGGAGTTTTCTCGCCCTTCTCGCTTACTGGGAGACAGGACGTTTGAGCATCTTTGATCTCTGTTGATTTATTTTGGTCGTCCCCAGAGACTTTATCTGCCTCAGGGCCACTGGTTGAGGGCTTCTGAGCAAAGAGAGAAGCAGGCTTGGAGACAAAAAAGGAATTTGGAAGCCGCGTCTGTTTCTGGGGTTTTACGTTTCCACTGGAGGTCGCAGAAAGACCCGGCGCGAGACCAGGTGAAGTTTGGAGGGAGGAACTCTTCCGACACGCGTCTTTCTTTTCGCTAGCGAGACGAGGAATCTCATCCGGAACGCGGGGAACCTCACGAGGCGATTCTTGTTTCTCTCCGCCAAGCTGCGTTCCCTCGCTCGAGCGATCCTCCCTCGTTCCTTGGATCTCGGCTGACGCCAGTGCCGGCTCTGCAATCATCTCGCTGTAGTCCTTCACCTTCTCGGAGACGCTCTTCTTTTCCCCCCCTCCTCTGTTTTTCGCGGATCCCTTCATTGAAGGGTTCTCTCTGTGTGAAATTAGTGGTTTCGATCGCTCTTCTTTCGCGTTTTCCATGTCTCCTCTTCCCTCTTCCGTCTCTTTGCCCCCGGCAGAACAGGGAGAGGCGTCCTTTGGACCGAAGCCGGCAAGATTCAGCTTCCTCTCTGTTTCGAGTTCCTTGATCCCTGTCTTGTCGCTAAGGCCCCGCGTTGCAGAAGAGGACGAGGAGAGAGAGGAAGACAAAACAGAAGAGGTACAAGAAGCCACGGCAGGCCGCGCGGGGTGTTGCTCTTGCGCGCGAGAGAAGGCGTCCAAGAGACGAGTTGGACACATGGCTTCGAGCAAGGAAACGAAGGAGAGTAAGAAGCATGCCAGACGGACTGAGTTTGTTTAGACAGTCACTTCGTTGTCGGGGCAAACGCGGGACGAGGCCGTGGGAAGGCCAGGGGAAACAAGGAAGGGCGGCCCGGCAGCAGCGGCTGGAACCCCGGAGGCATAACAAGACGGTGAATGCGCGAAGGGGGAACAACGAAGCGGGAAACAGATTGAGACGGGGGAAATTGGCAGAAAAGAGGCTTCGGAAGCGTGGAAACGAGAGGCATTATTTACGGAAATCGACAGAACGCGTGGAGGCCGATTACCTAGACGG
This sequence comes from Toxoplasma gondii ME49, assembly GCF_000006565.2. NCBI lineage: Eukaryota > Apicomplexa > Conoidasida > Eucoccidiorida > Sarcocystidae > Toxoplasma > Toxoplasma gondii. The sequence goes on along the minus strand of NC_031475.1, from coordinate 938,836 downwards.
GACAGCGGTTTACTCCGGAAACAATGGGAGACGAGGACCAGCGAAAAACAGAAACTGGAAGAGAAACTTGCGGGTTAGTTGGCTGGCACATACCAAGCGCCGTAGCGACCTATTCCGAAAGAAATGGCGAAAAACGACAGGTTCCGAGATACCAGGTGCCTTTTTCACCACACACACACACGCGCGGAAACGCCGAGCATCACAGGCACAATGGGAAGCCTGTATACACCAAAGTGCGTAGAATGTGTAGGTGAGGCCACGAATTTGCAATGTGCGTTCATCGAGAGGAACAGGCCCACAGTTTCTTTTACGCATTTGTCGCGTCGTTCGTGTCTTGATCCACATTTCCGACCCGGGCTCACGCTCGATTGCTGTGTCAAAGGATGCAAGCCGAGGCCACTGTTCAACACTCCTCGCGTGTATGTACACTCGAAGTGAGTCGCCTGAGTAGCCTGCAACTCTCCACCATGTGCTCAGATGTGTCTTGTTAGAGGCAATCGGAAACGGCGACTGCGATTTGCGCCGCAGCCGAGACATTGCTTCCGAAAGACCTCGAGAAAAAAGAAGAGCCCATCCGAGTTACGAGTGTGCCGACGCAACTTGGTTCCGAAGCACGAGGCAGACGCTTCGCTTTTTTGGTGTGCCTCGGAAAACGGAGACGGATGCGGATTTGTGACCAAGAATCGCTTCGGAGCTCTCGTCTTTGCACACAGAGACAGCCAGGTAGCGTCGCCCCCCTTGCGGCTTTTCACATGCAGTCAGTTAAAAGGATTAAAAGCGCTGGCATAACGTCGTAAAATTTGCAGACAAATTACCGTTGCCTGTGCTCGATTCCGTCTAACGCGGCAACTCGTTTTCTAAGACATTTTTTCTTACCAAGGACTTTTGAACGAACTGCAGATCCCCGACGTCTCTCTTTCGCCTGCGTCTTGCCTCTCGACTGTTTAAGGAGCTACCTGCGCGTGGCTTTCGAAGTTGACCCCCAAGCGAAGCAATCTTCAGAGTCCGTCTCGACTCTGAGGCTGGCAGCGGAGACCACTGAGTAGGTGCCAGAGGATATTCTGACACAAATCTATTTTCGCGGCTGCTGCGTTCCCAAGAAGTGGAGGCCCAACTTTCTCAGTGTAAGACCCGACACACACACACCCTCGACCTGTACTGGCGACAGTGCGCACTTCAAAAGATTCTGTGGCGCTTCGAGCCAAATGGGAGACTGAGACTTCATCAGCAACTACGAATAGAGACGTTTTCATGCGCAGCGATGCCTCATGGCTCAGCACACGTGCATCTTACTCTAGATCTAGCAATCTACATACATTCATATATTATGTGTGTGCTTGCGTGTGTTACTACAGCGTCAGTTGTTGGGCGTTATTTTACGGTTCTTTCCTCTCCGAACGAGCCGGGAAGTCCTTGGCATGTGGACTGACGCAGATCTGTGTAGATATATCTCGGTACGTGTTGCAGCAGTGCAGTCCTGAAAACGTCCGTCGCGGGAATTTCCTCTATGGCTTTTTTTTGTGGGTGACTTTGTCAATTGCTGACGAGCCACGAGCATCTCTCTCTCTTAACCTCTGTTGACTATTGGTGAGGTTTGTATCGAGGTCTACTCACATCTTACACTCTACTTCCTTTTCTCTCTCCTCACTACTTACGGTACTCTCTGCTTTTCTTGTATATCCTTTATCTCTGAGGCAGAGCCGGGCGCCGCCGAGATGCGACACTTGGAGGAGAATTCGGAAGAAAGAGAAACGGTTCTGATATCCTCCTGAGAGGAGATTATTCATCTAGAATTTCAAAGATTCAAGACAATGCAGGGGTCAGCAGCCGAAGCAGACCGTGGGGCAGCCTTTGGAAGCCTCTTCCCTCCGAGGCCAGAGCCTTCGTTGCTCCTCAGTACGTCCCCGAAACGCTTTCAGACAGTCAAGCGAAACAACACACATCTGCATTTGCTTCTCTTAAAAAACCACATAGAGCAACATTCGTGCATCTGTATTCATACATCCATGTATACGTATATGTATACATGTACATTCATCGCAATGTGGCAATTCTATGCGTGTATTAATGGGTACTTTTATATATCTACCTGGCGCATGATGAGAGGCCCACGAACATGTGCGCGTGTGTTTTTATGTGTATCAGAAGGTTTTGTGTGTCTGATTCATGTTCTTCATTGTCTCGTTCCCTTGTCATGCGTCGCTTTTTCTCTTAGGCGTCGTCGCTGCCGTCACTGTGTTGGTATGCGCCCTGCACTGGATGCTCAAGAATCGCGCAAGTGGAAAGTCGTTTTTTTTGTGGAGCGCCGAGTTGGCGACTCCGTTTCTGGACAAGTCGAGGAAGAAGCTGGTGCTTGTTGACAAAATCACCATCTCCCCCAACACCTTCAAGTTTCGCTTCCGCCTCGAGTGCCCCAGCCAATCTCTCGGCCTGCCTGTGGGAAAACATTTGAAACTCTTCGCACCTGCGCCCAAGGGAACTGTGCCTGGTCACTGGTGAGTCAAGAGAGCGAGAGAGATACAGAAGACGAAAACAGGGGAGGAGAGGCACGGAACGGAAAGAGGGAAAGAACGAGAGGGAGAGAAAGGAGAGTGAAAGACAGAGAGGGGGAAAAGAAGGAGGAGAGATGGGAGAGGGAGAGAGGAAAGGAAGGAGCGGGGAGACAACGAGAGAGAGCGAAGAGGTGACGACAGAGACCAAAAGGGGAGAGAAAAGGGATCGAAGCAGATTGAAGGGGCGAAGATGTGATACGTTTTTTTCAGGAACAAGGTGCCAGACACAGAGGCGGACCTGGTGGAGATCGAACGCAAATACACACCCATAACGGGAGATGAAGTGAAAGGCTATGTGGATCTTGTGATCAAAGTTTATCGGAAAGGAGAACTCGCGCAGTTCCCAGATGGCGGAAAGATGTCGCAGTATCTCGACAGTCTTCACCCTGGAGACCAAGTCGATGTGATGGGACCTTTCGGGTAAGATACCCGCAAACTGTCACCTTCTCTCTCTTCGCTCCTCCAGCTTCTTCCCAGCATCTCTGCGACGGGAAACGAACACAGAGCAACCCGCATATCTACTTTCCTATATATATATATATATATATATGTATGGCACCACATGTGGACTGACTCAGATGTGGATGGGAAGCTAAAGAGATACAGCTACATAGCGATACGTGGGCATGTAAAGTGAAAGATTGATTGAGCGAAAGCAAGATACGTACATATACAACTGTTTGGTCAAACGTTATCGGTTGATCTAATAACATTTATGCATATACTTACATTTCTTTATACATATATATATATATATATATATATATATATGCGTATGGGTAAACAGATATCCATGGGTGTGTATGTGTGTGGATCACGAATAGTTCGGATCTCTCTACCTAGACGGTATCTGCGTAGTGACGTATGCTTTGGTGTAGGTGTATTGTAGGTGGATATTTTTGGAGAATGCCTTTGTGTTTGTGAGTTGTTTGTATGCATGTTTTCGTCGCTGATGTATTTTTGCAGCCTCATCGAGTACTTGGGGAACGGCGAATTCCAGGTGAACCGGCGAGTGCTGAAGAAGAAGCATATTGGCATGGTTGCTGGAGGCACGGGCGTGACACCGATGTTTCAACTTTTGTCGTCGATTTTGCGGACAGGAGGAGACAAAACAACCGTCTCTCTTCTCTTCGCCAACCGGACCGAAGAAGACATTCTCTTGCGCGATGGTAAGCGACCCGTGCACTCAGCATATATATATGTATAAATAAATATATATATATATATATATATATGCACATAAATATAGAAATATATACATAGGTGTCGAAATATATCTCTATGTATGTATATATATGTGTTTGTGTCTTCATGCATGCGCTGGCGTGATCTGAGTTGTCCGCGCACTTGTAGATATACGTAAATAATGATATATATTTATACACGCTGTAGTGCTTGTGTTGGATACACATGTGTGTGTTGAGAGTTGTGTTTGTTTATGGTGCTGTATCAAAGAGACGCAAATTGCTTTCGTGCTGCTCGCTTCCGTTTGCCTTCACGGTGATTCGTTCGTTTGCGTCTTCTCGAGGAATCGGCTTTTCTTGCTTTGTGGGGCTTTCCTGTTGGCCTCGGCAGAACTGGAAGAGATGCGCGAGCAGTACCCTGACCAGTTCGAGTGTGCGTTCACTGTGGACGTTCCTTCGCCGACGTGGAGATACTTCTCAGGTTTCGTCAACGAAGAAATGCTGAAGAAAGTCATGCCTCCGCCTTCTTCTGATACGGCCATTCTCTTGTGCGGCGCCCCGCCGATGGTTCGCAGCTGCTCAGAACAGCTTGCGAAGCTCGGCTACGCCAAAGAGGATGTCCTCGAGTTCTAGAAACTCGCAAAACAAAGGGGCGTTGCGTGTAAGCGTGGCCGACGCACACAGAGCGTCGGTCAAGTTCAAAATAAGTGCCCTGGCACAAAATATAGGAGAAAGGGAACATAGCGATACGTCGCTGTCTAAGGCGTGTGTTCAGGCGTCACTGAGTTAACGCACGTTTCCCACTTTTGTGCCGATTCCGAGGGAGCAACACTCATCTCGGGTGGTCACAACTCAAACGCCTTTTTCTTAGATTTTTAACTCCATCGGCTTACTAGGTTTGCGTACCAACAGTTCCTTTTGCTCTGCTCAGCAGCTGGAGTAGGTATGTAAATAGGAAGAAAAACATATACAGTAGTGCACGTGTGCAATGCAGAGGTATGGGCATATGCGCACGTGGGTTTTTTGGGGGGCCACTGCCCCTAACACCCTCCGATTCGAAGAAGATAGAACGCGCCAAATGCAGAGATACGTGCCTCTCTACAAATCGATGCGGCGACGTAGAATTTCCGGTTTGGGAGCGAAAGTTTGTCTGTGACTTCTCCGGTCATTGTGTTAGTCTTATGCTAAACATCATGCATGGGACCGTAACAGCAGCGATGGAGCCCCTTGTGCGGTGTTGTACGTAGTGGCGGGAGACGTGAACAGCAAAAAACAAAAATCCTGGAGACATGATTGTTTTCCTGGAACGTTGACCCTAGAAAACCTCCTGCAGATCGCCTTTTGATGAGGCGACGGATGCATAGATATGCTTTGCACTTACTCGCGGTATAACAGAGGAGAAAACCCCTTGCGTCCTTACAGTTAAAAAGGAAGAAACAATGTCCAGGCAGATGCTTGCGCCCACTATCTTACTATCTGCTTTCCGGCCTTACGTCTAACAGTTGTGGAATCGCCACAGCGAGGAACTTTCTCGGCGTTGAGTCGCTGGCGCAGAGTGGAGGGAAAAGTCATTGCTTGAGCTGTCGTCTTGAGCGTTCATGTGGTAAATCACGTAAATACCTAGGTTACTTAGTGCACGGGATAATGAGGTAAGTGACTTTTTACCGTCGTCTCTTTCCTCGGTCCTACATTAAGGAGGGTGAGACAAGGCTACCGTCGATTTACGAGGAAAAATTGATCGTTTCATATCTTCCTATTTGGACTGAAATAATAAAGGGTTGAGTTGTGGGTTAGTTTCAGTGCCCAAAGGCAGGGCAGTGGATTGGTCACCGAGGGAACTGTGCTCCCACCAATAAAGTCGTAAGTCACCAGGCATGCACTACCAATCAGGTAAGAACTGAAGCTAGACACTCTATTACTCACTATAAATGGGATGATAGAACCCGTCCTTGCTCTATGTCTTGGTAAGAGGGTGACTTCACCCACTGGCAAAAGTCAGAACTAACATGTGGACAGAAAACCAGCTGACTTTGCGTCTCTAAACTAGGACAACCTTGTGCAGATGTACATCTGCTAGTATGAGCAGGCGAAAGCAAGAGGCACAAAACAACCGTTGTCTGTCGTTTTTTTCAGGGTGTCTGGGTTCGGGCATGGACTACTAATATCTCTATATCGTTTCAAATCTTGGCAAATCAAGAGAAGTGAGGGCCCGAAAACAAGCAACAGGACGAAGAGAAGAAAAAAAGCGCCCATGTACTCCTGTACTCTCCAAAATCAAATTGTGTCTACGAGGTGGCTTTCTTTCTACACAAGTCCTCTGCCCGCGTATCGAGGAAGATGTTTCTGTATGGTAGGAAACTCACAGCAAGGTGCGCTGTAAGTGAAAACAAGGAAACGAAGACAGCAAAATTTCGTTCGTCAGGGCCGGCAGACTATGAAATGTGAAAAACCGCCAGGGCCCGTTTCCTGTGCCTTCACTGTGCTCCACAAGCTCAAAACTCACAGAATTCCTTGTCTTTGTAGGCGGTTCTTTCCCTGAGTTTTTTTGTGCCATCAAGAGGGGCATACAGAAACGGCAGTTTCGGTTTGAGGTCGAGACGGCACCACACATCCCTGAAACTCGTTTCACACCCTGTTGGAAACCCATTCGATGGGAAGGGTCCCAGAAGACGGCAAAGCTCCAACAGACTGGGCGCTGTAGGAAGACGCTGACGTCAGACAAAAAACATTCCTTCTGGAAGTTCGGCACTGCTTCCTGGTGTCGCTGTCCGGCAACAAAGCAACCAATTGCAGACCCGAAAGCTCTAGAGCCCCAAAGAATGCTTTAAAGTTTGCAGTCCCTCCTTCTCATGTTCCTCATCCTTCGCCATTCTACATTTTCCACGCACACACTCATACGCCTTTACAATCGGAAACATACAGGTTTGTGTGCGTGCAACTGCGCATGAGCGCACACCTAGAGGAGACGTGTAATAGGTAACACGAAAATCGATTCCGCGTTGGTTTTCTGACATGTTCTTTCCGCTCCTTCCCAGGTGCATTCATCTGTTGGGGAATCCCTGAAACTGGAAAGAAATTCTAGAAACTGCAACCATGTTGAACTGGATGTTCCTACAGTTGGTTCCTGGGTTTCTGGATTCCTCCTGTTGTGTTTTTCACAACTGCTGCAAAAAACGACGAGAACGAGGATCCTGAACGTTTGGCTTTTCTATACACAAATCTCCCTATTGTTCCCTCTCTTTCCGGAGGTCTTCATCAGAAAAAAAACGCTTCTTTCCGGGGCATGTCTCTCTCATTTTTGCACCGCGGTGAATATACGCGAAATTTCCACTTGCGGTGCAAGACTGAAAACGGCAAAGCCTAACTCCTTCTCCACCTAAATCACGATTTCCCCTCCAATTTCCCGCATGCGCCTGCAAGTCTCTCTTCCGAGAAAGATTTGCGCGAGAACGGAGTAGCCAGGAGTTGAAAAACATTAGTATTTGTCTCGTCTCGCCGAGCTATCTCTGTCGACGGGAACATCACTTCTTGGCTCGTCTAGAGGAAGTAAGAGCGGTCTCTCAGGATTTTGTGCTGCCCCAAAATCTTCGGATTGACTGCCATCGCCTTCTTCCGGTCAAGCACGATCGGCAACGCAGAAATTCCTGAAATCTTGACAGTAAACTCCAGAAAATTGTCTGTGCTTTGTTCCACAATCCTGACTACGTCCGCCAGGCCTCGCACCTTTTGACCCTGCACAGCCGTCACGATCGCCGGTGCTGCAGTGTATCCCACCGTCAACTCTGACGCGAGGATCTGAGTAAAACAGAGACAAAGGATCGAACTCCGCAGACGGATTGATACATGCAGAAACAACAGCGGAAAAAAGAAGCGATATCACGTGCACACATACACTCACGCATAAACATAAAGGAATACTTTTGCGCGTCTAGATGTGTGTCTACACACATACAGGTAGTTTTGCGCATTCACCCGTGTTGTTCAATATGCATGTATATACGCATATAGAGGCTGTATCACTCCTGTTCTTTAAGGATCTCCGCTAAGCATCCACGAGCGCATTCACATGCATGCAGCGACCGAGAGTGTGTCGACTAGCTTCCGAAGCTCAGAGAATTTGGACACAAGAAAACTCACCACACTCAACACGACAACTTCATCACCCTCCTCCTCCTGGTATTTGGTCTGTTTTATTTTGGTGAAGAACTCTGCGGGGAACTCCGTCAACTTCATGTGTTCCTGAATCACGGAAATACATGCAGTCACATTCGATGGAGAACTTGAAGCATATGTTCACTCTGCTTTCGGACCCGCGCCCTCACTGGCGAAAACAGAACTTCCGCATTCTTTGAACCAAGTCAAAGAAACCTCTCGAGTATCAGGTGTAACTGAACACACATCTCCAGCCAGCGACAGTCGGATAACAGGCATGCACGCTCACACAAATATACATGCAGATAGGCGTCCACAGATGAATCTACGCACACACGGTGAACCCCTTATGTGTTTATGAATATATGAATATAAGCGCGTGCACCACGGAACAAGGGATGCACGCTCATGTATGAAAATCTTTTAGGGATCGACCCCTCAACAGTCACAGGGAAAAAAGGAAACATTGGTGTTTTTTCTCTGCAAATCGTTTTGTACATCAGGCTTTGCATCAGCCGCTCCATACCAACAGATGTCGAGTCAGTGTGGTGAAGACGAGGCCACCGAAAACAAAGTACTTTGGCTTCTGGTCCCATGTGTGTGCCGGCACTTTCAGATTCAAGTTCGTGATCGGGAGCTGCGCCACCAAAGAGAAACAGCCAAGGGCAAACCACGGAGTAAACCACCGCGCAAAGCTCGCGAGAAGAAAAGGGAAAATCCTTTGAAGAAGACTCCGTCCGCTCATGCCCGCTGAACGCGGAACCCCTCTCTCTCCACGGCAGAGAAACTGGAAAAGCAAACAAGCGGCTGCGCCCCTTTCGGGCGGTCCGGAACGAGCGCAAAAAAAGCGAACGAAAAGCGGCATCGTCTTTGGCTGGAAGACCTCGCGAAGGACTCCCTCAAAAACTATGTGAAACGCATTCGTGGCGAAACAAATTCCCCATATTTCTTTTGAATACTCGATCTCATTGAGGTCGAAGAGAGTACTCGAGTAAAATAAAGCAAAGCTCTTGCGCCCACTGTGGCTTTTCTAACTTTCCGACACCGTGTGTCTTCATCAGAGATCTTTGCGTTTTCTCTTGTTTCCTTTTCACTCCGAACGAAAGATTTCTCGAACTTCTGTCGACTTTTTGGCTCCCGCGACCCCACGAAGAGTTCGTTGTGAGGATACCGAGGTGACGAACTGAAGGGAAATGCGAAACCCCCTTAGTGAAGTACGCTCGCGGTTGGCTGCTTCGCACGGGGATCAAAGTGTTCCACTTTTGCGGCTCATTTGCAGCGAAGAAATAGTGTCGCATCTTCTTCAGTAGGGCTGGGAAAAAACAACGAACTTCTTTTGGATTGGCTTTCATACTCGAAGGTCAATCTCCTGTTTCTGTCTCCTCCTCTCATGTGTTCTTCTCTTTTTCGCACACCTCTCCCGAGAGTCCGTTCGTTTGCTTCTCTCCCTCGCGCATGCAGCTGAGATCGCGAGGGACCGGCACAGAGACTCGTCTTACAGGAGCACCTGCCAGGCGTCCAACCCTCTACATTTGTCCGTTCCAAGGAACTTTGCGAACGACGAAAAGCGTTTTCCTGGGCCTTCGACTTACCAGAACCTCGCGCACTTGGCCATCCCGGAGAACCAGCGCCTTGCAGGTCTCTCCGTTGAAGCGTTTCATGATGGTGTAGTCGATCGACACACGTTCCAGTTGTCTGGGAAGGAGAAAAGAGAACGCGCGCATGTCCTGTGCCTCGTGGGTCTTTCCAGCATCCTAGTGCTTTGATATTTCAGTCTGAGGCTGGCTGCAGCTCAGCAACTGCCCGTGTAGATGCTGCAGAGTGCTTCTTTCCTTCGCCTTTCCTTCTGTTTTGCCTTGTCTACGCAAAGCCGCACTGGAGTCCATTTGCACGGCGCGCGGCCGCGCATGCTATTTTTCTGTACGTTGGCTTCGCTTGTCTTCCCCAATGTGTGTTGACTTGCGTGTCTATCGCCTCGTTTGCTTGAATAAAAGAAACCAGGACGGAAACTGAAGACCTGTGTAGCGGCTACCCGCACACATGGTTAAGGTATTTTCACAACACGCATGGATCTGGATGCGGACACTCTTTCTCTTTTTTATTGCTCTCGGCAAAATACAAACCAAGATACAGTGCAAAACGGCGTACCGGAAAGCAACCGTTCCGTCATCTGCAACATCTGCAGGAAATCCACACAAAACAGCACAAAAGACTGATACGCATGCACACATAGACAGACATGCCTATGCTTAGGCGCTGATACAGTGGGACAAGAGGGGGAAGAGTCAAGGCTCAAGTTGGCACACCCCAAATCGCAGAAAGGCACTTAATTCGCCCGAAAGAAAATGCGGTGACATGTGCCACCATATGCTTCCGGTAAAACCTAAAGTGAGCACATCGAACATTAATTCGAATGACTCGACTTCGCTTGAGTTCACTTTCGACCCCTCCCTTTTTCCCTTGTTTTCTTCTCCTGTCAGCATTCTTTCTCAGTTGGTTTTTGCTGCCGCCTGCGTAACCGTCGGCTGCCACTCTCGTTTCCAGTTTCAACACAAACGGTTTCCTGTTCCCGCCACTCTCTTTCGGCCGTTACTTTCGAAGCTTGACCGCGACCATGTGTACCCGCGTTTTGTTCTCGCACTCAACCCACTGTCGTGTCTGTCTCGCCCCTGTCTCCTCCCGAGAGTCGCCTGTTTCGTTACGCTTTCGTTCCACCCTCCACGTTTTGTCTCACCTATTCCATCGATAGCGAGGATAACATCCCCAACCTTGAAGCCGATCTCGTTTTCTTCGGCATCTTGCTGGTGGAAGTACGGATTTGGCAACAGGAGTTCTTCTTCCGATCGGGGGCCTTCCTCGACGGCTTCACTTGCCTTCTCACTCAACGGCTCTTGAGCCGGGAAAGACGAGATCGAGGAAGAACCAGGCAACGCCGTGGACAGCAAAGGGCCTCGCATGTTCACCGGCAGAGCTCCAGTCTTCTGGATAGAGCCTGGCACATTCTCAGGCGACACAAGGACCTTTCCCTCGACCTGTTCCGGTTCTTCCCTGTTGCCCTTTGCTTCCTGGTCCTGTGAGAGATCTCCAGTCTCGTCTTCACCCCCGGTCTTCTCGCCTCTCGCAGTCACTTGCACATTCCTCAGACGCCGCTGCAGCATGCGGAAGGCGGACCAAGGCTTCGGGAAACCTGATCCCTCTCTCGCTCTGAAGCTCCTGTCTCCCTCTGGAATCTGCGAATAGATCCCAGGTCCGAGTTTCCTTACAACCATTCTCACCATGACAGGAGGGGCGGTCGTTCGAGCTCCCTGTGTCTCCACGAGGCCTCGTTCTTCCCCTGAGTCTGCCGCCGCCTCATCGGCCACCGCCTCGCGTGTCAGTTGTCTTCTTCTCGCGAGAGCGTAAAGGCGAAGCAACTGACTTCGGTTCGCAAGAATGTGTTTTGGAGTCACCTGCGTCTGTAAGAAGGTCGGCTGAGAGCGACTGGGACCCGCTTCTGACCCACCTTGCCCGAACGCCCTCGCTGCGGGCTTCTCGCCGCCGCCTGCTGCGACAACAGCGGACTCGGGAGTTTCGCCTCCCAAGGGCGCGGACAGCATCTGCCCGGGTGGCGCGGCTTCTTTGACGAAGTCGGGAACAGGCGATGCTAGAGAGCCCGAGAAACTTGCTCCATGTCCGGAACTGGTGGCAGATGGGAGACTGACGTCTTCTTGAGCCTGCACACTCTGCATCATTTTCAGATTGCGAGGCCCAGACAAAGTGCGCGATGTGTACGGCACACGAATCTTCCCAGCCTTGTAGCGAGAGACGCGCAAGTTGTCCACTTCCACCACCAAAACGCCTGTCGGAGTCACGCCCGGAGGCAGGTCGGAGGCCTTCAGTGCACTCAAGCCCTTGAACTGTCGAAGGTCTGAACGACGCAGAGACGTAGCGAGCAAAAAACGGGGTTTCGGCATCGCGGTGAAAACGTACAGGTCACTCTACCATCCCTCAAAAAGAAACTGACCGGTTGATCTCGACCCCGAGGATAGGCAACGACAGCGTGGCGAGGTCCACGTCGACAGCTTTCGAGGGAGATAGGTCGACACAAATTTTGTCGCTCGTTACAATGAACAGGGCTGTGCTGATGCAAAAAAACAAGCCGGCTTTTCTCCTTTCAAGCTGTCGCGGCTGGCTCTTTCCGATCTCTCTGTATCCCCTTGTTCTCGCCCACTTGTTGTTGCACTTCCCACCTCTCTCTTTTTCTTCTCAACTCCCAACATGTTCACCACCCTGCTCGTCCCCTGCGTACTTTCCTGCTTGCTTCTTAATACGTGAAATCTCCATCGAAACCTTGGTGGACCGGGGCGAGCAGACACGAGCGCGAACGCATGTGCCTTCCAGCGCCTCTAAACACCCTTTTAGTTGGAGTTATTTAGCCGGCCGCTCCTGAGGGAAATCCCATTTTCTTCTTGGTCTCGCTACATAGAAATCCTCTTTGTCAGCCTCCGTCTGCGATTGCATCCCGTCCCTTCCTTACGGTCATTCTCCATGTGCGAGACCTTCACCCCGAGAGAGGGGAACCCGGTGTATCTTCCGTGAAGAACCAAATCGTTCAAGAAGTGCTCAATAATCGGGTAGGGAACGATGTAGCCAACATTCTGCAGGTGGCTGAAGCCCTGGAAGGCGACGCCAACGACACGGCCGTCAACAAGCGCCGGCCCGCCCGAATTGCCTGGATTGATCGCGGCGTCAATTTGGACAGTGAGGAGGCTGAGAACGCGAGCGCGAAAAACCAATAAAGAACCCGTGAGAAAAAGGAACACTTCCGAAAAGAGGCTAACAAAAGACAAAGGAGTAGATGTCAACGAAGAAGGCGGCAAGGCAAGCGCACATTTACGCGCATATAGTTATACAAGCAAGAGGAAGACGAGACGATGACCGCCACAAACACGGTGCGCAGACAAAGGAAGACGAGTGAAGAAAGGTGCGTGAACGCAGGAAACAAAGTCTTGAGCTGTTCAAGAAGTACAAGCTACCCAGAGAACGCAGAGAGTGCACGATAAGGGAAAAAAGGGGGAAACCGATACTTTCCTGTGACTCAGTTTTCCCTGGTGTCCGGATATCGTCGTCGGGGCAAGCAACAAGCAAAGGGTCATTACACATTCACTCACCGTGTCTACAAATCGACAACCGAGTCAGCATTTACATGACAACATAAAAATGCAGACACAATACTATTTGTAAATGTCAATGACTGGACAGAGACGTGTAGACGCAACTAGAGAAAAGATACAGAGGATCACGACTATATCCCGAGGGCGGTTTCCGACACAATTCTGGAGGATGTCACAAGTTTTCTTGGCTCATTCACGAGAGGTGTTGGACTGTGGAAATCCATGAAAACAGCACAACTTTGAGGAATGCAGCCTCGGATGACCGGTCCAGCTCACCTGACAGAGGAATGCGCATACATCGACATGCCCACACGGCTGACAATGCCTTCCGTGATGCTCAGTTGGTCACCCCCAGTGGGATAGCCCAGGACGGTGACGCTGTCCTGCGTCAGAAAAAGGGGCAACACTCTACAAAGGGATTCTCTTCACGACAAAGTCTTTGCTGTCTCTGCTGGTGCAATCCAGAGATGCTGTGACAAAGAGGGAGGGCTCTCTGGAGCGAGAGACACGAGGGGCGCAGAAATGCAACCATTTATGCTACAAAATGTATGTACGTATGTATATACAGATCGGTTGAAACATACGCTTCTATGGAGATAAGGAAATACATACGGCAGCAGATATTCGTATGAGCGTGTGTCTGAATCTGAAAACTCCCTGATGTTGCTACAGTTGTTGGAGGAAAGAGGTGGCCACGCGACATCAAGCATCGACTATATGGAGCTTGTTTCCGATGCTTGAGAGAGCAAAAAACTTCTGAAGAGGAAGGAAATATAGCCAAGCATCACGCTTACTGCGAATTCCCTTCCCACTTACCCTGAGACGCGGGATTCCACCGAAGGGCAGCGGCTGGAGGTTCTCCCAGAATTCGTCGCTTTCCACTTCGAGAAGCGCCAGGTCGGCTTCGTGAGCCGTGGCCACAACTCTCGCCAGAAATTTCTTGGCATTTCTTAAGCAGCACAAAACACGAAAGGTGAACTGTTTATAAATCGGTGCTGCAGCGATGCTGTCGCCTGTTTGCCGAAAGGTGCCCAAGACGTTCTCTTTTGGTTGTATGCATCTCAAAACTAATTTTTGTGCGAGTTGAATGGATACAGCCGACACACCAGCACGACAAAGACTCCCTTTAGCTCCAGCCGACAAATACGAAACTGTCGAGAAAGATCTGAACAGCTAAATAATTGTGGTTAGACACATACGCCGCAGAATCACAAAGCACACGCAGACATGAATACAACGATATACCGTCAATTAGATATACGCACCTGCAATATATATATATATATATATACGTAGTTGTGTGACTCGGAGAATGGCAAAACGAAACTGATGGTTTGGCGCGTATCTTTCGTTGCTTCCCTATCTCTCAGGAGGTCGCAAAATATCAGAGCGTCCTGGCGGAAAGCACTTCATGCGACAGAGTGGCCATGAGAACGGCAAGGAAGGGCCGGTACTATTTTGTTTAAAGTGCCTCGAACTTACCCATGTTTCCTAACCAGAACTCGGGTTGTTTCACCAACGACGTGGCCATTCGTCAAGATTCGCTTGCCTTCAACGACGAAGCCTGACCTGAGAATACCGGCAAGAAAAAGAGCAGATCCCTTGGTTTATCTCTCGTGCCTGCAGTGGTCCTTCTCCTGTCCAATTCGACGATCACGTCAAGCAAGAAGGGCCATTTCCAGCAGTTTCTTGAGTTTCTGACTATGACGGTGAACCTGAACTCAACCTGAATGTCAATTCGTTGACAGCTTATGACTCGAAAGGTGTTCAGTGGATGGGCGATCATTTGGGTGTATAATATGATCTTCTTAAGTACTATCAGTGGGGCTATTGCACAAGCAGCATACCTCTTATACGGTAGATTCGCTACTCTCTTACACGTTACTACCGGACTGGTTCTATGCATATAGTAAACAAACACCGTTTGTGACTGAAGTTCCGTCACCTAACTAAAAGACATCACAATTTTAGATCGGTTGGTGCAGAATAACAAACTTAACACTAATTAATTGAGTTAAAATCACTTTTAGATGTCTTAAGCAGTCCAGTGGAATGGTGGTGTACGGTGGGAATAGAGAAATTGGTTGTCTGTATGTCCTAACTGGAGTCATATTCAGCACCCTACGTATGACAATGGCCCTTCGCTCCACACAGCTGAGGCAGTCCGCCAACTTTTACCCACGCATACATTCGCGTCCAGTGAGCTGTTTGAAATCTCTCAAGGCAGGGCCGCCGCGCGGAAATGCTTGTGCAGCACCAATGTGCAAGGACGTCGATAAAACGTTAGGTTGTGCAAATCTGTCTGCGGCTGCTACAGCTGAAAAATGCATGTCTCTACTTTACTAACTTCACAGTGTCCTTTTGCCCACACTTTTTCCTGAGATTTCCTCCCTTGTGTTCCGTCTTGCCTACCCGGAGGCATCTTTCGGAGCCTGCATCTGCCAAGGTGAAAAGTAGTCAGGCATTGTGATATCGACGAAAATTTTCACAACGCTGCTCAGGGAAGAAGTCAACAGGGCATGCCGGTCCTTCGCAGTTGTTTGCTTCTGGGAAGCGGCAGCGGCTGCAAGGGTCTTTGCGAGGGTATTTCCTCCCTGCGAATTCACACCCTCTGCAGCAGCCGCCGCCAGTTCCGTTGGTTGGCCTGCCGCGCTGACTTGGAGCAGAGAAGAACCTACTAGCATCTCCCCGGTGACTTCTTCTGTAATTTCTCTCTCAGGTGGCAATGGCTCTGCACCATGTGCTGATGTAGCAACAGCGGCGGGGAAAGTGGATACGAAGCCATCCTCGTGCAGCACAGTAGCATCCTCGCGAAGGTCTCGAGAAGGTTCAGGAGTTAACAGAGACGAAGCCTCCGCACCATGAGCTTTTAGAGAAACTACGCTGTCACTGGAAATCCAGCTGGACACTTCCAAAGCCACAAACAGTGACAGAAGGAGCAACATCACCCCAGTCCGCGCACGCGGCCGTCGACTCCGGTGGAACGCCGCCATCGGGATAGGTGACGGACGCAACAGAAGCCCCAGGAACAGTGCAGATGCCGCGCACTACAGGGCTTTGTGAAGCTGTGTCTCGCAGCCTCCGCAAAATACAGAAGGAAAATGATAATGACACTCTCCCATGGGAAACTGGAGGACTGCAAAGACCAGGCAGCACTATTCGGCTGCTGCCAGTGCCGCGAACCTAACGGGGTAGAAGACACTGGAAGCGAAGCAGATAGTGAGACAAGAAGAGAAGGCTAGATGCCTTGGGTGTCCCTTTGCAGCGAGAGCGGCAACAGACTGTGGTCACTTCCACAGAGAAATAGTTTCTACCTGTGATGTAGCCTCTTGTCTCAAATGGCCGCGAAAAAGTAACCTCGTGTTCACCCAGCCAGTATAGACAGTGAATCGCTCTTAACCGGCTAGCCACCCTACTGATCTTCGTTTACGGTGAACATTGGCCTCTTCCGCGGCTAAACTTCTCGGATATCAAGTGGTAGCAATCTTCTCGGTCATGTGGGAAGGAACGAAAACTCCAGCACATCTCAGATCCTAGAAAAAAGGGGCTTTCTCGGTGCCATGTTGTTCTATAAAGCGGTGCCGGAAACGACTGCCCCGCATGGCAGGCTACCAATTGAGACATCTACTCACACATGCACTTTGTCTGCTTGGGTGCTGGCGAACACACCGCCACGCTTTCTAGCGTACCGTTCCCACCTCGTTTGAAACCTTTTCTCATCTACTGGCGTTTCGCGAACATTGAGCTTCGTGTAGCATGAAGTCTTTGGGAAAATACACGGGGGGATGTTAGGCATCCGCGTCGTCTTCACAGTCATTACCCCCGCCATCTTTCCGGCAATAACGAGGGAATTGCGGTCTTCCTTCTTGGGAAGCAAAGTAGCGAAGTATTTAATATAGTCCTTATCTACATTTTTTCAGAGGCCTCTGGGGCTGTGGTCTTCGGGAGTGTCCTACCAGTCGCTGGTCTCTCTGCCGCTTCTCGTGGGACTTCTGCCGCCGAATGCACACAGAGATCCAACGGCACTTGCCGTTTTTTTTGTTCGAAGAATTCCCCATTACGGAGCTTGAGTTTTTTGGAGACGCGTCTTCGTCATTTCCGTTTAACAGAACGCAAGAATCTCCCTTACGTATCTGTCGCGCATGCAGGAAACACACCACGGACGACTAATCACTACCCAGTGCGTGTGCTTCCCTTCCTGTGGTGATTTTTGTCTTTTTCCGATGCGTTACTCGACATATTCGGTGACACTAAAACTCCTTTGTTGTATCGCGTGCCACTGAAGGCTTTTCTATTGTCAAGTTGCCTTTTGATCGCTCGCAATTCTCGCCGTGTCGTGGATTGATTGCTTCGGGAGAGAAACCCACAAAAGGCCAAACTCACGAGCAAGGACAGTTGACATTCCGCTGTAAGAGAAGCGAGACCGCTCCTCTGACTTTTCCATGTTGAGTGGCTGTTGCGAAGACCTAGGAAATGTCGCGCGGGAAGAAGTTCGTGGCGATCGCTCTCGTCCTTGCTGGTCTTTGGACCTGGACGTTGTTTAGCATTGCAAGCCAGCATTCATTGGATGCTGCGTCGAAAATTGCAGGGGATAAGTTCTCATCAGGACAGTACAATCAGTGGCGCGATCCAGTTTTCATCGCTGTTTTTTCGGTGCGTCATAACTCCCAAGCAAACCCCCGCTGAATTTAGATCTGCAGTAGTTGGGCCTTCGGTGGAAAATGGATGTCTGCATATTGAGCCTTTCACCGTATTGCGGAAATCATTCCCTCGAGCGCAAACCCGGGCAGATTGTTCTGAATTTCGTTTCACGGAGCAGGCGCTGAAGGATTGGTTGACAGTTTGTATGTTGTAATTTCGTATAGCTGTTGTTCGTATTTAGGGAGCCGACAAGGCGATCGTTTCCGAAACTTACATGTGAAGAAGAGGGTACGAAACAGCCATAAGAAACAATGTGGGAGACAGAGAACCGATTCAAGAAGAAATATGTTGGCTTTTTTTAGTGTAGAGTGGGATCGGATGCAGTGCAGAATGGACTATTCTTGTCGCCATGCTGATCAAGTCACACATTTATACGAAACGCGATAAAAAAGGTAGTGAACAACCAGACTTCTAGAAGAGGGAGTCGTTCTTTGCTTTGATGTGTAACGAAAAGGGCATTCGATTTTTCATTGTATGTGGAAACCTGGACCGAGGGTTGTTCAGGATTGTCTGTACCATACAGAAAAGGGGGGTCATCCCGGCGTCCGTAGCAGTGTGTCTCTTGCCTAGTATCAGGATGGCTGATCGAGTGCATGCAAAACTCAGGAAAACAGCCACCTCCCTTCGAGCCGCAACACGGAATGCTTTTCTTTGCATGTACGTTGTGCACGCTCAGGCACCTTTCGTTGCTCTCGCGCTCTTCGGTGTTTACGCTGTCGTGACGATCGTTTCGCAAGTGGTCCGCTTCGAAGACAAAAAGGAGGCTGCAGCGGAACTCGCTCAGGTATCCTTGTCGAGAAGCTCCGGTGTGACAAAGCCTATCGTCACGACCCCGCTGGAGTTTCCTGAGTAGTTTTTTTCACCGTTTTATGTGAAACAACTGAGGAGCAGGATATTCTGTCGTGTCGGCGATTCTGGTTTTTTGACAGCCATGCACGTCTGTGTTCAGAAAAAAAACAGGGGGTGCATTCACGAGCAGAGTATTTGGAAAGAGCATATCGGTGTTCAGCTCTCCACAAACTCCTTCTGTAGCGTCACGTTGTTTTTATGTGAAGCATCACCATATCATCGTGAATCCTCTACCAGGCTGTGTTTCTGTTGCTTCCTGAAGTAGTCTCTTTCAAGCAGTGATTTTTGACCGAAGTCTGCGTGCAATTGTTGACTCGCTGTATGTCAGGACCTAATCACGGCGCGAGAAGATCTTCAACGGCGGGGCTACAAGTTCGAGAACTGACTGTAACATGTTCCTTGTATGAAACGTGGAGGCGTTTACGTGGTGTCCTATGAATGTAGACATCTTCCGAATGTCGTCGTACACATATGGACTCATATAGAACCGTTCGTGTGTACACTGTGTAGAGATTGTGCCTTCTGTGCATCTGCTCCACTTGCTGTGCACCAGATGCAGACTCGTGGTCACTGGGGAGTCCAAGTTGTAGTCCCTAGGTAATTTGAGGCACGACCAACTCATAGGACGTGATCAAACAGAAACCAAATAAACAACGTTGGAGGGGACCATCCTGACTGTCGATAAATTGGTGTTATTTTCAGATGTGTTAATTTCAGATAAGCTTCCACTTGTGTCTCGGACGGTATGGCATGTTCCAAGAGGAGCTGCATGCTTAAACACCATTGTCAAAAAACAAACAGCAGTTCGTTACAAGGTTGACAACTTACCCAACAAACGTCAATTTTCCTTTGCTCACAGATCTTGTGCAGAACTGGTCTGGCTTCAAGTACCCGGTGTTGTCCGGATCTTCCCTTTCAAGAAAACTTGCTGGTCAAGGCTGCTTGCTAACGGAAATGTCTCAACATAAGTTTGTCAATTGCTTTTGGGAGACACAGCGCGTCACTTGCTGGCAAAGCAATGTGAAAACATCCTAGCGAAAGCACGACTGATCACGTTTGTAGATTATGATGACACGTCTCCTCCAACCATGTAATCGCAGATCAAGCAGTACCAGATGTAGATGTCTGGTTCACGTGCATACTTCATTCATCGAGCTGTCAATACACTGGTGATTAACGTCAACCAGATTGTGGGGGGCAGGGAATCCTCAACTACCACAAGCTCATTGGGAATAGCTGAATGGCATAACTGTTGCTGGTGAAGTGGCCGGTGATGGCACAGAAACGGGGAATTTTTCGGTGCTCACCGAACTGTGAAATCCAGAAGAATGTTTTCTAGTTGCGTGTTGCTGGCAGTACAGCACCGGAAGTACGTTGTCTATAGTAATCAAAACTTCATGATGGTAACTCCTTCCTTCAGTGGGAACAGACAGTTTCCTCTGACAGGGTTCCTGGTTGATCTGCCAGGTTATTGAGAATAGCTCAGCACCTTTTCGACGGCGCGCTGCTTGTGAGGTTATCCGGATGAATTTACGCACGTGTTCCAGTGCTGCAGCAGATTTTTTTAGGGTGACGATTGGAGCCAAAATCCTCGCGTGGACACAACAATTTCCACATTTCTGGTAGCTATTGTGGCTATTACCGGTGATGTTATCTCTATCTGCCAGACGCGGCCTCTAACACGTCTCATGGTGACGCCAGGCACATGATAGAGTCGCTGACAGAGGAGTATTAGCAAGCGTATACTTAACGCCAAATCAAAATTGAAATGGATTTAATGTTGTTCGTGTCGACCCCCTCCGATTCTTCATGCGCGACGTTGCTATGCATGTCATTGGCTAGATAATGTCTTCGCTCTTACAAAACCTTCAGTTTAACGGATAAAGGTTGACCCACCATATCGATGTCAAGGTATGAAAGCAGAGCATATCCATCTCAAAGCGGCAACCCCGTGGCAATCCTTTGAATCATAAATGTATTTTGTATGATGTAGAAAAGCGTTGTCTTCTGATCGTTGAAAACGTTCACAAGACAGGAGCAAGATTTTCCCACGCGCGCAGCCTGGGTGCGCAGATCGAGCGAGCCGCTACAAGGGAACCGACCCCCTGTCTCCCGTAAGACAGTGTAAACGGCTCTGAGCATTTTTCACCATGTGGTAAGGTCATCCTTGGTCTAAACTGCCTGTTTTTCCCGAGATTTCCTGCGAATCTCTAAGTTGAGAGGTCCGCCATGTGTCTAATGTGCGGTAGTGGTCCGGTCTAATCGAGAGAAGACATCAAAGCTCTTTAATGGCGACACCATCCATTGAAAGCCAATTCAAACCACAGTCATTGAGTGTCTTTTAATTCCACGTCTGTAAATGGATTTTTATTCGGCTTGCCAGGGGGTAGCTTGTCTCTCTGTCAGGGGTTTTGAGTCACTGTGAACAAGCCAGAACTGTTCGAGTTTGAGCTCGGGGACTCTCGAGGTCACCGAGACCTGCGGCTTTACATGGCCTACACAAGTGGCCTGTGGCGGTAAGAAGTTCCTTGCCCTTTATGTTGGGATCAATCTTTTCGCTTGGATTCCTCGTGGCGAGTTATGGCTTGTAGATGGTCGCTGCCACCCACTTCAACGACGCAGTGAGCCGCTACAGTCTCCAACCGACTGCAGACATTGGTTGAAATTCCCTCCAAATTTTATCTTCGCCGTCAAAAAGAACTCCGTTGCGTTCTCGGCTGCAATGGCGGCGATGGTGTCGTTTGCCTCGTCCTTGCGCTGTAAGAGTGTAGGAGACGATGACAGACGCGATAAACTATCGAAAGACCGCGACAGAGATGGTACAGGAGTTAGCGATTTCCCTGGGCCTTTCACACCTTACACTCTGCAAACACAAAGAGGAAAACAGAGCCCTCCACATCTTCCTCAGCGGGCCAGGAGCCATGTCTCTCCGGTTGGGCAGTACATCAGGCGCAGCATCTACGCACCCGAGGAAGCGGGTCCAACTCCGAGGACTCCTCGAAGTTCTCTTACCCCGTCGGCCGGGAGGACTCACAGTCAGGGAAAGACCAAGTTTCCGCAGTCATCACGAGTCAGAACTTCAGCATCGAGGCTTCAACAAAAATCAGACCATGCTGGAGTCTGTGCTTGGAAAGACAGCCCCACTACCGGTGTCGCTTCAGGCACCTCTACAGCTGGAGCAAGCCCAGCGAAGAGATCAGACTACGTGCGACTAGAACAGTGCTTGCTTTCAACAGAGAAGGGTTTGTCCGCTCTTAAGTCGGAGCTGCGGCGTGTGGGGGGCCCTTACGCTGTCACACCGTCACTACATGTTGACCTTGGCGAGATGATTGAACGGGGTCACTCGACGACTCGTGGGCACTCACCAAGAGGAATAGTGACTGAAAGGGGAGGAGGAAGGCATGGAGCGTCCAGCGCTGCCTCATTTACGGCGGTACGCTCCCCCTCAGCCCGTGGAAGGCGGTTGGGCCTTGCAACACCGCGGTGTCAACCAAGTAGGGGACGAGCAGAGCGTCTCAGCAAATCTATGCCCCCTCGGTCAGACGCAGCCGTGAAGAGACCGAGTGGTTCTCCGCAGCCCTCTGACATGAGGAGAACATTGGTTCGAGAAACGTCAAGGAGAGTCGCTGCAGCTCGAGACAACGTGTCGCCACTAGGGTCCTCAGCAAAGTGTGAGAGAAGTCTTCCGAAGCAAGGTCCCACGAAAGGCCATACGGGAAACACAGAAATTGCTGCTGCGAGGGGCCTGTCACCGAAGCTTGAAGCGCTTATTTCTGACGACGAAAAACAAAGATTCAGGGCGGCCTGGAAGGAAGCTCATGCGCAGTTGGCAGCCAAAATGAACGAGTGGGTTCATGGATTACCCGAGGAAATTCGAAATCAGGTACACACTCGGGCATGGCGAGTCTGGCCCTCAAGCAGTCGAAAGTTCTAAGTTCGATTCCGTCGATCTTTCATACAGATTTTAGTTTCGGGCAGCGTCCTTGTTTATATCCCGAGTGACCGTGCTGGGAGTGGCATTGTTATCGTAAGCAGAATCTGCGGTCGCGCCAGTCGCGGAGGACAGATGATGTAAAATTTGGCCATTGAAAGAGTTGAAGGGCAGCTTCCAAGCCGCAGCAACAGAACTACTGTCCGGTCCGTCGCACTGACCGGTACGGACAATCTCGTTTTTATACGTCTCCGAAGGGGAAAGGAATAGCTGCGTCTCGCCTTCGTTTTCACGAGATTGGCCCTGTTGTTTGAGGCATTAGCAGTCTGCATGCTTATTCGTTTCAGCCTTTCGTTGTGGCAAATAGGGTAGATTTGTCCGTTTGCGCCCATGCTTACAACAGGTCACAAGGGCTTCTGGTGTGGACGCGAAGTTTCTCATGCTCCGAGATTATGCGTTAACGCTATGCAGTGCTGCAGAGTAAGTGCCTATTTAATGTCTCCCGAGTGTACTTGCTCGGGTTGCTTATCGTAGCCTACAGTTGGAAGATGAACGGTCTCTTCAACGGCGAATGTCATGCTGCCGCAACGGTAGTTGGCGTGTGCAGAGGAACACAAGTTCTTCACTCTCTTCGACAGCTTGGGACTGACTTTTTTCGGAACAGAAACTGTTCTAACCGAGGAGACCATCTCCTTTCGTTTCAAAGTTCTCATCATGCATAGATATTGACACTCCATTTGACGTTCCGATGACTGAGCAACACAGATGCGCATTTGCAGTGTGTGTTGCAATCTTCAGAAACAGAACTGCAACTTTGTCAGATGCTCGCGTCAGGAACGACGAGTCTATGCGGTGTCAGGGAACCGAGCATTACAAAGCGGGAACGGTAAGGACAAAGCTGACCTTCATGTCATGGTCATCTATTAAGACCATTAAAGCGTTTCACATCCAGTCCTTCAATGTCTATATTTTCGCAGCATAAAAGCATTTGTGTGTCAAGACAAGTATACAGTCGTCATATGGCACTTGTACGAATAGCGGTTACTACAAATTTTTCGCCACTTGGTGTTCTCACTGTACTGTCAAAATCGATTAACACAGTTGACTTGCCCCCGATATAACGCAGGATGGAGAGCCGAAGAAACCTAGGTAGTGCTTGGTTATTTCAAGCCAAGCTTGGAGGTGAGGATAAATGATCACACGTCTAAAGCGTGAGAAACTAGTCATCATGTCTTCGCGATGACTGAATTCCTGCGTAACTCTTTCTCAAGGTGGTCCACGCGAGGATCTGATTCTTGCGGAGTTCGTTCACGACTTGTTTGGCGTGCTTCCCTGTGTATGGTGTGCAATAGATGCTGGTGGAAGTCCAAGGCGGGCTGCTTGCTGCATCAAAGAAGGTCCAGCAGCTAGACCGCCTGATTCGTCTGACACTGACGCAGAGACGCTTTTCAGAACAACAAGTGAAGTCCACTCACGACAACGGAAGCGCTACAAAAGGAAGCACGTCCCCTTACACGGCTTACACGTCGATATATTCGTCAGATTTGCCGCGAAAGAGAAACTTCCCCGGCGGTGACTGTCCAGTGCCTGTAGAGAGACAGAAAGCGCTTGGAGAACCATGGGAGGAAAGTCTACTTGGCACGGATGGTCATCAGCAGTGCGAGTCTACGCCAGCGATTGAACGAGCTGTCTTCATTAATGAAGACGATACTCTGGATCAAACCGTTGTGGACGCGGCCAGAACATGTGGTTACTCGTCGCATACGCCGAGCAGCACTTCCGAGGGAACAGACCATCACTTGTGGCTTTCGTCAGACCCCCCGTGTACCAGCAGTGCCAGACACAAGTCGAGTGAAATAAATGCAAATAACGAGTCTCTCACACAGCGTCGGCAACCCTGTAGAGAGACCAGTAAGGCTTCAGCCGATTTGAGCTTGTCAGTGATTCCGCCGGAGGGTTTGAGCTTGAATGAAGATGTTTCGTGGGCACAGAGTTTTATTTCGGATTGGTACGCGAATCGCAGATAGTGGACCATAAGCATATGGGGGAAGAAAATCATGGAGTCAAAATGAATATATCAAGGGAAGTTTGCCACTTGAATGGTATGTGATGACTCTGTCACATAAATCTGGTTCATAAAGACACTGCTAGTTTCCTTGTCAATGCATAAGGATGGCACTTCGTAAAATGGTTCAGAGACTAACGTGAAGCTTTTCATATCAGGCAAAAGGCTTTCGTGCAGCTTGGCGGAAGGTCACTCAGCTATGAATCGTTTCTAACGCAGTAAAGAACAAATCCCCTTTTGGGCGCCGATTTTCCATGGCGCGCTACTGGCCACAAGGTTGCCGGCTGTGTGTCACATATAGACTCCTGGGTAGACCACACACGTGGCAACATAGTTGTTTGCCAGATTTCAGTTGCCTTTCCTCTTTTATGGTAGTACGGAGGGATGATGCCTTGCTATTTGTTTCCAGGGGCAGGTCCGCCTCTTCACCTTGAATCATCGGGTGATCTATTTGGGGACCCTATATGTAAACACGCGTTTGGACTATTTCATTCTTCTCGGAAAACGCCGCTGGCGCCCTAAGGCTGCGCCATAGAACAGAGAAGGTCACTTTGAGGAACTCTCGGGAGCTGATGCTCCCGGACTGTCCACTGTACGTAGCAGCAAAGCTACCCCTTCAGAGGCGCAGATGGCATGTGTGCCAACAGCATCTTCGATGTCAGAACCTGCCCGAAAATGGCATCGAACGTAGCACTGTTGTTAGGAGAGCTCTCTCCCCCAGGGCACCTGCAGCTAGCGGCGAACGGGCGAAAAGACTACTAAGTGACTTCCTCTGCAGCGACAGCTGCAACGAATTACTGCAGTATGCCTCTCTCCTACCCTTTCGAAGTAAGATGTTTGCAATCCCATGGCAAAAACGGTCACTTGAGGCTGGATGCTATCGTCCTGGTATCGGAACGAAATGTGCATTACCTCGGAGGGCACGGCGGTGCTTGTTGGAGGGACTGCTGCACCTTTGATGGAATGCTCCACCTGCCTTGGGTTCCTCTGTTAGCTCTAATGGTAATTTTCTAGGCACGACTAACAATGAATTTGATGAATGCATTCATTAGTCAAGCAGGAAAATGGAGGGCAAGACTGAAAGCACTGAACATCTGTCGATCGTGCTGCCGCAGGCGTCTGCATGGGCTTCTCTGGTAGAGCGGAAACAAGTGGCGTGTACCTACCTACCGCAGGAGGAAGCTTAGTGTGCCGACGATAAGTGTGTCAATGGATCTCTTGCACAAAAACGATTCGCTCATCCAACGTGGCCGCGATGCAAGTGGCTCGAAGCGCCAAATGAGGCACGGTGGGTCGAGGCGGACGGCATTTCTGGTGCACACCGTCGTCGTACATGCAGCGGGACTCTCGTAAGGGCACGCAACTACAGGTGCCTTTAAAAACGTAGCATCAGCATGAGAATTATCGCCAATTATAATTGTCATCAAGTGAAGTTCCTGTTTGAACGGCTTCCATCTTTTTAATCATGTTTTTGAAAGACCGTAGTTCCGACAACCTTTGAGGTGTGCTGGGTCGGATCAGCACATGCGGTCTAACCGTGCGAACAGTCGTGATGCCCTTTGTAGTCTCGTCTTGTTCCCCTCACCTTTTCTCTCGTGTTGCTGGCTGTCTCTGCTTGCGCGCCCCGGCCACGTGTCAAATGAAACAGAAATGTTTTTCGTTGGGTGAACGCAAACAGTTCTTCTGCATTAACAGTGCGTAGTCGTCCGAGTGCTTCAGTGGTGTCTTTTCCTGAAAAGGTGCCGCAGTACCGGGACCACATGAAACTTTCTACAGGCGGTTCCTGCAGGAGCTACGCTTCGTACTGGCTTTCCGTGTCGCTGGCATCCCTTCGACAGTGGTAGCGGAACTTGCAAGTTACGGAGTAAATCCACAAAGGAATCAAGTTGAATGCGCAGGCAAGTGAATGCAGGCAAGTGGGGCCAGTGAGGACAGGTCAGCTGTCGCTGCACCTTCAGTTCAAAAGAGTGGATACAGTCGTGATAGCAGGATGAGGTACCAACACATGCGGTGCTCAGGTGGTGAACAGAAGAATCGGCTGCGCGATGGATCACGAAACAGGCGTAGCGAATCTCCAGCGAGAGAGCGCCTCAGCCGACATCGTACTAGACAGAGCTCTCGAGACTTGAGGCCAAGCCCAGGGCGCGCAGAAAGGTACAGATCTCGAAATGATGGGCAAAGGGCGACACACGGAGCGCGATACTGCAGGCACAGCCCAACCAATTCCAGACATTACCGCAACAGCTTACGTAGAGTGTCACGATCCAGGTCCTGTCGTCGGGCCTCTCCGTATCACAGGGAGAACGACACACGACGAAGAAACGACAGTCGTACGCGCTCTTCAGCTTACAAATCGCGGTCATCTGTTGGTCAGAGAGGTGATAGTCCTTCTCCAAAAAGACAGGAAAAGTCGGAGACAAACGGGCGCCCAGATAGTCACATGAGAAGCAGGGCAGCTCCGGCTATTGCAACGATTGGTAGTCGTGAATCATTTCGACGTGCCACAGGACAGACCGTTCCGAGACGGTGCAGTGACTCACCATGCTCATCTCGCAGTCGTCAGTCCAGATCAAGGGCAAGGAAAAATGGGAGCCGAGAGGCGCGCCGAAGCCAACCGCGCCGTTCAGGTCCGTGGACAAGGACTTCTTCACTCGATCGTCCGCTCAACAGGGAATCTTTAGGAGTGAAGCGTGATCAAAATAAAGTGAATCAGGGTGCGATGGTAGAGGCCAAATGCTCTGAGTCGGAACGGGCATGTGTAGGCGCGCATCTTCCGTCACGCAGTCGGTCTCTTAGGTCGGTGTCAGCCAGTGGCTCATCCGAGGTCAGTGGTTCTCGACAGCGGGTAGTACCTGACGACAACCGGAATTCAACTGATGGCGCGGCTCATTTTGTGAACCAGACGAACACTGGAGATAAGGCGGAGCAGGCTGTGGACCATGATGGCGTGCATCATGGCGAGTCACAAGAAAAAGGTGAAGACGTTGGAGAGCCACAGCGGACAGCAGCCGAATCCGATTCAGCGGCGTCGGCGCATGAACTGGTTGGTCTAGGCAGACGTAAGAGGGTACGATCATTAGATAGAGAGGAGAGCATCAACAGGCAGTCACTGCCGCCGAGGGTCGATGACGGAAGTCAGGCTCTCAACCGGGAACACCCCTCCACCACGGAAAAAAGAGGCATCGCAGATCACGCAGCTCCGTGTGACGTTGAGCAGGGCAAGCGGCGTGTACTGCAAAGCCTAAATGCAAAAGATAATGGGCAGCAACACGGGATGGAGAGCTCTGTTGCACGTAATTATGGCAGGGACACATCTGAGGCACTAAGCAGGTGCACTGATGGGCGACTTGTCTTAGCCGCCGAGGTTGCCGGCCCGGATACCAGAGCAAGCGAACTCTCGAGAGATATGAAAGTCCAGCGCCGCCGCGCCTTCCGGAAGGAGCCATTCCAACGCGAGAGACACCTCCACCACGAAAAACGCGTCACAGTGGAGCGGGCCAATATCGGGCCAACAGCTGATCCCGCTTCCACAGGTTTTGGGCGTCACCTATCAGATCGTCAGCCCTCTCGAATTTTGAGGCAGCCTTTACCTGTTGGGACCCAATATGGAAGACACCTCAGGAACAATCCTCCGTTGTTAGGGCAGCGGCAACAGGACTATCAGCGGAGCAGTCGTCGTTTCCCACTCAATAGTGGTTCTTTGGGCCCGCCATTATCGCGGTCTCAGTGGTCGTACCCTCCATCTCAATGGAGTGCCCCTACTGTAGTACAGCACACTTATCCGGTGAGTCTTTGATCAGTTTATTAACAAGCATTCTGACTCGATTTTTTGGTTCGTTGTTGGCCCATAATCTTCATGTGCACTGTTGCTATCCTGTTTGTATCAGGTGTCATCTATTCAAAGACCACCGACCAGGAGTTCACCGTGGAACGGAGGACGTAAGTTAATACAGGTCAAATTCCTGCTTGGCGTGTTGAGCGAGGCAAGCGCCCCGTGGATTTTGTATGTCTATCCTCCCCGCTGTTTTGTCAAGTGAAAGTGCAGCTGTTCGGTGGTTTTCTGTGTATGTGCGCAGCCGGCGGGCAGAACTCAAAGTGGACGCATGACATGTACGAGCAAATCGCACATGAGCCAGAGAGGAACCGGAAACGGTTTAACCTATACGTAAGTTCAAGACACAGTTCATGTTTCCATCAAAACTTAGGTGCATTTGTCCGTTTAGGTTCCTGAGCTGTTCTGAGAGTCGTCTCCGGCGACACGACAGCAAAACTCCACTGCGGTTTTGTTTTCAGGGAGAAACACTTGAAGCTGTTGATTGAGTTTACGCATGCGCAGCCGCTCAAGAACACAGTGATGCGCTCTCGCCTCACCCGGTTTCTCGGTTCTCTGGAATGCGGAACCGTCTCAAACGGTCGCTCTGACGCACAAGCTCATAACGCCGAGCAGTGCTGCCCAATAGATGCTGGTTGAGCTCCCGGATGATTCTTTCATTGATGGGCCACTTCCTATTTTGAATTCAGTGTGCTGTGCTGCCACTCCATATGCAGTTCTTTTGGTAGAACTTACCGTTGTGGTTGGCTCTGAAAGTTGAGGATCACATTGGGTCTAAAAGCATGAAGAGCTGTGTAGACGACAAGCGGGTGTCTGCTTTACCTCATGAATCCAACCATCTGTCGGAAAGGAATGTTGTGAGGATGGGCGAACAGTTTGATGTAATATAACTATACCATGTGATCCCGATCAAAAATTGTGTAGAACTTCCTGATAAACGAATTCCCAAGAACGAAAAGAGGACCACGAGGAGCAGGAACATCCTGAGCAAATGGCGTGGTCCTGCTGGCAGGAGACAGTGTTACAGCTGTGGTCAGTCTACCATTGGTATGAAGCCAGCTACGCAAGTGACCAATCTTCCTTGCTGCGGTGAACCAACGATGTAATGCCCAGTGCATGCTGCATATAGATTGTGAACACTTACAGAGTCGACTTCCTCGACTAGATAGTCAGATGGTTTCAGTGGGAACTTAACGAGACGTCCGGCAGTGTCCTCAAGAATAAATGTGACCTGTCGGGTACAGAATCTCACCTCAGTATAGCAAAGCAGACGATGTGTGTTACGCTAGTACCGTTGGGAGATTGCCTTTGTTTGAACAGTCTTCAGCCACGTTTAGCGATTTTAGGAGAGGGTTAATCACTTTCGAGGGGCCGGTGATCTGAAACGAAGCATTTCGGTTCTCATA
The DNA here is from genome assembly GCF_000006565.2 of Toxoplasma gondii ME49. Taxonomy (NCBI): domain Eukaryota; phylum Apicomplexa; class Conoidasida; order Eucoccidiorida; family Sarcocystidae; genus Toxoplasma; species Toxoplasma gondii. The sequence continues at coordinate 909,011 of NC_031475.1, read as the reverse complement.
CAACTGAAAACTATACGGCGGTTTTACCAAGCTTGAACCCGTGTCCACGGCCGCTTTGCACCGAGTGCGTTCGCAAAAGCCTAGAGACTTTCTATTGAGGCGTAGGCCATGAACTCCAACTTCCCTGCACGGACGGTTTTCCAATTCACGACTGAGAGAGCGATTCCTATTGCATAGGTCGTTTCGCACCAGTAGTCTGGTAGCAGCAAGGGATTCAATATCGTTGATCACCACGTAATTTCATAGTGCCTACCCAGAGATATCACGGGGAACCACTGGGGTTTGTGGCCTTCGAACGTATGTCGAGGGTTTACGGAGCCGAACTATCCAGTATTCTGATGTCGCGCAGACAAAGACGAACGGATAAAGTCTTTAATTACCGTTATTTCTCCAGGCCTGAAAAACAAGCATATTGCTGTTGATCCGACGTAGGCATCACGTACTGTATTTGCTCACTGATTCAAATCTTCACTCATATATACGGCGAACGCATTTCTTTTAAGTAGTTTCTGCACATCCGTGGTTGATACCAATGCCTTCAGTTTTGATTTAACTTCTTATTCCCTCACTTGCTTCATCATTGAGTCCACGAGGGGAAGAGCGTCGGGCGGAAGGCCTTCTTCTCCTGCGACATCAGGGAAACCGAGGCCAACGAGGCCATCGAACGGCAGATCGGCGAACGGATGCACGGACTCTGGAAATGATGCAAAGGGCAAGAGTGTCGGCTTCGCCTAGAAGACCTTACCCTGAAGGGCTAAGCCGAGGGTTTGATTTTGCACTCGTCTGGAAAAATGGTGAGAAATGCTTGAGTTGGAAGTGAAGAGTAGTTTGTCGTACATCCCTCCAATGGACACCGTATCTTTCGCCATCCGAAGAACACATGCACCTGTCCCGTACTGGCAAACGAGGTAACCTCCATCACATAGTCCAGCTTATCATCTTGCCTACCTGGATAAAGGCGATGGCTGGTTCCCCAGCACCAGCATTTATCGGTAGGTAAGTAGAGGAAGTTTTTGGATCAAAGCGGGTATGCGGCACACAACCACCTCTGCAACACGACATTCTTGGTCTTAAGAGCATCGCGGATTACCGGTGTCAGGTGCTGCCGTACTGTTTGCACTCAGATGCGGGTATCCAGAGGTTTGAGGATCCGGTATCAAAAACCTTAATAAAATAGTTAAGAATCTTTTTTCAGGTAAAGTGGTCCATAGACTTACCACAATAAACGAAACAGGAGGCGTCCCAACTTGGATTTCTCCGAAGTATTGACTGTTATGAAAGTTGAGTAGCTCCTGGTGGGCCTTCTGGGCAGCATCGTGTTTGCCGGTCGCCAGGGCCCCATGATGCTCGAGAAGACGAGATATAAAATCCTTAAGACCGGTTTCTTGGTAACGATTTTTCAGCAGCACATTGAATTCGGGTTTGTGGAACAGAGATTCCTCTACGGACCCCGTTTGTGCGAAAATCTCTTGTTCTGCTACACGTTCGCGAACCATGTGTTTCGATCGTGCCTTTGCCGCAAACGCTGGGCAGCAGCAGACAGCCAAGCATGCAATCGTGTGAAACAGCCTCATTGTTGCTTACTGTTACACGACGAGATTACTACCTGTGTGTCCGTGTTATCCGTGTGCGCCTCCTGACGATATCACCACTGTGGAAAGCACCTGATTTTTCGGAGACTTGCCCCAAGGTGTCTATACACAGCATCTTTCAAGTCGGTGCTCTATGTACAACGCTTCAGCAGGAAAATGGATCATGCAGCACAGAGTCTGGCATTTTTCAAAAAATAGGCCAAATTGCACAACGTAGAGTTGGAGCCGACCGCGGAAGCTTCGTTTTGATGACCCTCATATGGCGCGGAAGACATCGATTAACGAACTACCGGGATATTCCCCGTAAGGTCAGTGACGGTGAGCCACACTCACCACGGGAAAATGCCAAGTAGGGCGTTCTAGCGGAGCCAAAACTGCCACAGTGGAATCATGTGCCGGTTACCTCTTAGCGGCAATAGTAACCGCGTCGTGCTCCATCGCAGACGTCAGTCCACAGTCCCCGGGAGCCAACAAACGACTGTTTTTCCCGGAAGCTGGATGACGTCACTTATGTGAAACCAGCTAGTCACTATGACTCACCACAGAGGCAGAGTACATGCCGTCTGTTTTGCTATCCCTTCAGAAAATATGCTAACCGGACTCTCACGGTTGACTCAATGTGAAAACAACAGCACCCAGATGCGTTTCCTGAATTGCTTGTTGCTTTCAAAGCAGATCTAAACTGGTATAGTATTGAGGGACGGTCGTCCTGCGCTCAGTTTCCATACCGCACGGCAAATAACCAAAGACGCGTTCGATGAATTGTTCTCAAATCCCAAAACTTGAAACTCCCTGGAATGCTCACGGACACTGTGGAGCACATTAATGCAAACTGCTGTTCATGACAAGGGTTACTAGTTTGAGCAGGAATCTGGTTGAGGAACACAAAATGTGGCAAACGTAATTTGCGGTCTTACATATGCGAACAGAGAAACTACCGTTGATGTATACTCCAGCTTGCCACACACATATTTACACAGTGCTGCAGTGAGCTCTTTCGATACCTGCATGCTGTTCGGAACCCCGAAGCGGCTCAAGAACAGTTAAAATCACCTTGCGACGGAAGCAATCTGCTGCTCCGTAGAACGTAGCTGCACGTTAGCGTGTTAGCAGTTTGCGTCTTTACGAACGAGGTCACGGAAACTTAGACTTGGGTTCGTATGCATGTATCATTGGATTCAGAAATTCCTGTTTTCCCTTTGCGATCGTCACAGGTAGAGCTCGTTTCCTCTTTCCCTCCATTTTTCTCAACATTTTCGTTAGCCCCTAACGTCATCGAGGGCGCATTGGCAGCAGCCAGTAATGCTGGTGGAAAATCTTTTAGCTTCTCTTGTATATTTTGTAGGCCGTGAAGCCTCGAAATGCGTGATACTCGTTGGAGAAGCCACTGTGTCCTGGCGCTGTTGAGAGTACTCGTACCACCGGATCCTGGGAAAGAAGTTGTACCTGGCGTTGAAGGACAAACTCCGGGGCTTTTCCCATGAAGTCTTGCGGATACTGGTTTCACCTCTCTTGGAGAACTGACACCAGCTCTGCAGATATATGGTCTTGGTGAAGGAAGATTTGGAAACGCGCTTTCGCTTCCCGTGCTCATTGTAGAGAAAACACGGTTCGATGAAGGTAACGGCATAAAAGAAAAGGGATCTTTTATCACCTGCCGTGGGCAATCAGTTCCAGATGCACAGTCCGTCGGCACTTTTTCAGCAAAAGGTAAGGAGGGGAAAAGTTGAGGTCGAGTTCCTGTTGGATGAGGAACACTTCCCTGGTAAGTAGGCATACCACTGGTACGAGCTCCCTGCTTGTTGGGTGAGGGAGGCCGCAAGTAGGATTCTCGCCTCATCATCGTACGAGGGGATTCGTTTGCGTGTAGCTTTGTACCACTTTCCTCTGCCTGAGAATTCCGCCTCTGCAGGGCCGTTTGTGCAAATGACACCAGCCGTGCCCTGAAAGGGTCCTGCTGATCGAGTTGATTCGTCTGTCCTCGTTGGTGCAGGTGAGAGAGAAAACGCATCTCTACTGAAGATAGCCTGTGAGCTCTCGGCGCGCCCCGATTTTCGGTCGAAGGGAAAATCTCTCGCGGGCTCTGTGAGGGCAGTGAAGATGCCTCTGGAATGCCGTGCCTCTCTGCGGGGACCACCGAAGTCATGGAAGCAGCCCCTTGGAGAGTAGCAGGAAGCGGAAAAGTGGCATCCTACAAACAGGAACACAATACATGCTTTACATCCAATGCACTCGGGATTTTTTTGCGGAAATCTGTTTTTGTTCTGTGTTTGAATGAAGCACATAATTCCATTTATATTGACTCACTTTCACACCCGTGTTTGCCCCCATAGCTCCAAGGCTTTCCTTTTGACGTTCCTTCAGCAGACGCTGCTGGACCTGTGGACTGAAGAGGTGCTGGAGAGCAGCTGCATCAGGAGAAAACGAACTGGTTGGACAAGGCTGTCTCAGCCTCGGCGCTTCCCCTTGCCCTGCGGCTTCAGACTGCCCATATAGCCGATCGTCCTCATTTCCGACACCCTGGCCACTAATAAGGCGCTGCACCTTCTCGTTGAGAGAGGTGTTTAGGGTCTTCAAGTATTTTACATCCTCTTTGAGCGTTTCATTTTCACGACGGTATTCCTGCAAACACAAGATTGCAGGTCATGCCAGTTTGGTTCGTTGTGTCGAGTGATATTAATCTGATGCGGATACAGTCTTTCTGACTGAGTGAAGGCGGGATGGCTGTCTCACCTGAAGAGTCTTCAAATCCTGTTCATGGGCCTGAGTTGCAGTTTGTTGCTTGGCCCTTGCCGCGATAAGACTTTCGCGCGCTACTAGCAGCTGGTCTTTTGAGAAGCTGAGGTCGTTCTCTAGGTCCTCGACCTTCGTCTGAAACCAACATACAGGGACAAGAATTAACAAGTGGCTTACTTTTTATACGGTCCACGTAATGTCGCATGTAAAGGATACACACGGACACTGGTAGCCTGACAGCGTACCGCCAGATTTTTGTTTTCAGTCACGAGGCCTTCCTTTTCGTGTGCAAACTGCTCCTTCAGCTCGTTGTGGACGCGTGTCAAGATGTCAAATTCCTCGCGGAGCATCTTGATTTGCTTCTCAAGCTCGCTCTGCTTGAGTTCTGCTCCTACTAGTTCTCGCGCACGCTGTTCACTCGCTTCGCGCTGTGAAATTCATTAACAAATGAGAAGCAATGATGCAACGCAGTGATGCGACAGTATATCGTGATCGATACAGAACGACAAGGCAATCAACTGATGAAGCTCGTATCTTACCATCTCGGTGAGCTCTTTCTCGAGCGCCGCCTTCTCATTTTTATGTTGTTCCTTCTCCTCTTCTAAAAGTTTTTTTGCCTCCTGCACGCAGATACAATGTGACTCTAAGATAACTGGGCAGCTTCTTTTGACACCGCCTACACGTTCTCATCTGCTCCATATTTTAATGAAAAGCGAAACATATTACCGTTTTTTACACCTCGTTCTGAAGCAGAATGCGATACATGCAGCTTGAGAAATTCTGCCTGAGCTTGAGTGTTCATCCGCTCACCTCTTCATTCTTCCTCATCTCTTCTCGCGTCTCCTCCAATGTCTTCTTCAAACCATGTATCATCTCTTGACCTGTCATCCCTGCCTTTTCCCCTGCTGAAAAAAGACCACAAGAAGACAGCTCATTTCAGCAGATAAGAGAAGCCTGTTCCAAGCATTCGTAAGTTTCAGCTGTTGAAATAGTGACTTCACTAGGGAGCCAGCAGCTGCGGCGTGATCGTAGTTCTCGCCCCTTCTGCATATGGATTTTCCAACGGTAGATGCATTGTACACGCGTATGCCATTTCTTTGTCTTTCACTACCAGCTGCTTAAAGCCACAGAGCGAAGCTTTTACCTTTCCTCGCTGCAGCGGCAGCCGCCATTGCCGCAGCATAATAAGGAGGAGGCCACCCCGGATAAAAGGGAGGGGGGGAGACAAACGGAGCACCATAGAAGCCTGGAGCCGCAGGGCCGTTGGGAGACACGGCCCCCGGTGGCCCCATGGCAGGTGGCATCCGCAGTGCACCCATGAATTGCTGCATCTGTGGAGGGCAAGGGGTATCTGGTTGAGTAAGTCCGGCGGGAGGTAAGGAAGAACGCCCCCTGCAGGGAGAAAGCAAACAGCGGCTAGCACCGGACAGAGCTTATTAAAAAGACATTTACTCAGTTCACGCATCGGCAAAGCTCATGAGAGATGGTGCGAAGAACACAGGACTCATGAATGTCGAGCTTACTGTTTCGACAATGCTGGTCGCGCTCTCATCCCCACTGAGTCTTCGTCGTGTTCATCTGCGTCTGCCACCTCACTGGGGTCAACGGAACAGTCCTTCATCGCCTTTCGCCTGCGACCCGTCACCTGCTGCGCATCACCAACGTTGCGTTCTTCCTGCTTCGATATCTCTCTTTGTTGCTCCTTCATGTGGCGTTCAAGATCGCGTTGTCTCTCCGCCAGCAACTTGCGCCACCCTTTCCAGTGAAGCCGATTATCCTCCTCTTCACTTTCCGAGCTCTCTTCAGCGGGAATCTGTGATGGAGAGTGAAGATCTGGGAACCGTTTCCTCGCGCGGTCAACACTGGTCGACGGCATTTCGATCGTGGCTGCGCTTTCGGAGTAGTAAATAGGCAAGCCTCGTTGACCGCCTTTTGCCTTGGTAAGATACATCTTCGCTTGCTTGGAAGGGACACACTGAAAGGAATCGTGACTGCCTCTTCGACAAGCTCGACGTTCCCTGGCTTCCCCTGGCGGTAAGTCAGCAGCCATGTTCGGTCCAGCGGCAGCAGGCGCCAGACGTTCCCCTTGCTCCACGGAGCTCGTTTCCGTACTACCCTCCTCTTCAAAAATGTTCAGGAACCTCTGTCTGCGCCCGTTCGTTTCGAAAGCGACCCGCGGCTTCCTGTTTGTCATGCTGGCCGCCCCAAGTGCATGCCGATCTGCTGATAGAGACCGGGGAGAGTGCTCTCCGTTTTTTCCTGGAGTGCCTCGTAACAATGGAAACTCCTGATTGAATCGACTCCGGGAGGCAGAGGATGTCTGGGTGGAGAGTCGTTCGATTTCATCTCCACAAACCTCGTCAGACTGTCGTGATTTGTTGCGAACGTTAGAGGGAGAGTCATACAAAAGAGAAGGATCTACAGCCGTTGCATCTTGAGGCTTGAGGGAGTTCGGCACTGGCCTCGCTGCCAACATCTTGTTGTGAGACATGGCAAAATTTGTCAGTCTTCGTGGAAGTAGATGCGTTTTGGTAGTGGGGTATCACAAGGTACAACAACGAGAAAAGAAATCACCAAGGCGGGCACAGTGGCTGTGCCAGGGAGACACCTGGCCGTGGTACTCCCTGGACAGCAACAACGGGAAAGTCTGGATGAAGTAGACTGGACAGTCCGGAAATGATAAAAACTCCTCACCACGTAGTCGCATGAATGAAGCACAGCAAAGCGTGGCAACGCTGTAGAAGCGCCAAGAAAGCCATGTCTTGCAGAGGAGGGAAAGGGGGGGGTACCAGACCCACAGGCGTTGACATGATTTGCGGGGAAGACTCCCCAAAACTCGAATCACCTACGGCTTGCAGTTTGTAAGCCTAAAACAGCAAAAAATAGTAAGGAAGTTTAGCTTAACGGTGAGACCTATGCTAACTGGGGATGCTGAGCTCACGATAAGAAGACGCTGAGCCTTTCAAGGGGGTAGTTGCGCGCAGCCTTGGGTGGATAGCGTCCCAGACACAGCATTGGCTCGACCACTCTGCACTGCGGACGGGTAGCGGCATTCTTGTTCCACTCTTTTCAGTCTCCTTCGAAGCAGAGAGGTACAAATCTGCGTAAGAAACCCGGAAAATCTTAGTGTAAAACACTTCTCAGACCGGTCGTTTCCACAGGTTGACGACAGTTTTGCAAGCGCCCTTCGATCCACACGATCGATCGGCGTTACTCTGGCTTGTCTTCTGGGAGCCCCTTCCTCACGCTAAAACGACGGAAATGTATTTGGCGAAATTCTGTTTATTCGTTAGAAAAGAAAGTATGTCAAGTCGATGGCTTTCACGAAAAAGCGCATTATCTGGTCAGAGCCCTGCCATTTAGGGGAGTCAATTTCGAGTGGCCGCCAGAGGGGGGGGGGGGTTACAGTTGGCCGCTCCCTGACCAACTAGCAGTTTGTCTCCGTGTTAATTTTGCTTCGACCATGAAGTGGATAACGCCTGCAGTACACTCTCAATTAGAGTGAACAGCTTAATCCGTATGCCCCTCAGGGCTGGGTAGAACCGAATGTGGTCGATGATGGACCTACAATTATTCCTGCAGTGATCAAGCGAGTCGCGGAGGTACATGAGCAGTCTGCTTCGAGGCGGCTGGTCGGGAACGCAAGCACACAGAGCGTGCCAAACTGTGCTGTTCATTTCCCGCCAACATAATTTGCAGGAATTGTCCCTCAGAAGGACTTCTGCCGAGTGCTTGATAATCCTGCATCCCACTGTTTTTAGATCGATATCTCGTACTAGGTCTCCGGACACCACCACACGCAGCCTTTACGTCGTGCCTCGCTGGAACTAGCAACATGAGGACAACTTGCCCGTTTGTAAGGGGTCGTCCCTCTCTAACCCCCTTCCCGGGAGCCCCTAGCCAAAGCGACGCGAGAAGAGGTAACAACCAGCTTCGTATCCTCATACAGACCCCTGCACGTCGCGTTCTACGGCATGTTGAGTGGAGGCTAGAATATCGGCCACTCAAATACGCATTCGCTCACGCGAACTACTGTTGTTATCCGGGCAGCCACTCAACCAGGGACGCTTTTATACGTAGGAGTTGGTGGCAACTGCGGTTTTCCAGTTTCGTGTATTGGCAAAATATGGAAAGAAGAGACAGAACCGAGCAAGTACTGTCCGTGAAAAAAGGATGTGTTGGGATGGACAAAAGAAGTAAAGAACAAGAAATTGCTGATATTGCAGGTCAGTAACCGTGCAAGTGGTCCACTTTCAGTGTGGCTCGTAACTTCGATTACCACGAAATACCACTCAATATTCCAACCTGACCATTGTCTGTACACGGCACGGCCGCTGGCAGTACACCACTCTTAGCTGCTATCCCTCGTTACAAAACGTAAAAAATGAGTTAGAAGCGGGAGATTAGTTAAAAACGAGCTAGCCTTTTTCGCAAACTCCTTACACTTAATCGGAAGCTGTCTCAATACCCCACATATCTACTTGGATCACGCAAGACTATCGAGTTTGCCAGCAGCTAGTGGCGTGAGAGTGTGCCACCACGGGGTACACTCATCAAAACCATTTTGAAAAACGTTGCTACGAGGAACCAGCGAAGGAATCGTTTGCTACACATTTCGAGTTGGGTCAACCGTGGAAAGCCACGAACTCAGGCATCGCCCCCGAGGCTCACTAGGAAGCACAGGTACATCCCGCAAGCTCCTGCCACTTTGACAAACATTGACAGCATACAAACACAGCAAAGAATTTTGCTTCCCGCTTTGACAACGCTCAAATGTTTCCAAGACGATTTTGGCGTACAAAGGAATGTCACATAATACAAAACTGTTGGAAACTATCAATATGCCAAAATCGCTAAATCACGTAACATTCGAAAAAATCGGCCCATAGGAGGAAGGATGTGCATTGCGCAACTCTCATTTCACTTTCTGCTCTTGCTCCCTTTGTGCCTGTGTTTTTCTTTGTGATCATCCTTTCTTCTGTCCCTGTCTCTGCTCCGTTCTTTGTCGCTATGGTGTTTCTTGTGTTTGCTGCTACTCCTCTTTCTGTCCCGGCTCTTCGAACGACGTCGGGAATGTGACCTCTTTCGACTCTTCTTCTTCCTGTCATGATCTCTGCTGCGGCTTCTTGACTTTTTGTCGTCTGCTGAACGACTGCGACTTCGTCCTCTTTCCTCGTTCGTCGAAGCGGGTACAGCAGGCGGCGCAGACACAGCTACAGTGTTTACAGCTGGAGCTGGAGGTTGAGGTGGTGGCGGAGGCAGCTGAACCTGGGCTCGGGCGATCGCTGCAATAGCAGCAGGATCCACTCGCTGCGGAGGTGGGGTGATAATTTGGTTTACAGCCATCATGGCGTTCACAGAGAGCGTCCTGCAAAGGAAACCATCCAGAGACCAACACAATCATTCCTGGTACGTTCGGGTGAGGGGTCAAAAGCTTGGTCTCTGCATAAACCATAGTCTCCTTTGCCAGGTAAGTTCCCCTGTCTGTAGTAGACGGAGCTGTAAGGTGGGCCTATATGGACCCCCGCACACGCGGAAGCAACATGAAGCGCAGAAAAAAAAGTCGTGAAAGGTAGCAAGACGGCCAGGCTGGGCGACTGCGGGATGATCCGCAGCCTTCAAAACTGCGCGTTCCCATCGACAGGCTTGATTCACTCTCGAGGACTGGTCACAGGCACGTCATATTTCTTAACCGGCCCACCAACTTGCAAGTAAACTTTCATGAGCTTACCCGCTTGGCATTGTCTGAGGTCTAAGAGATGCGTCAGGGAGAGGCGCTGACGCGATGTATTCGAGATGTTTCTTCAGAATGTTGCGAAGCTTTTGGAACCCTACATGAATACGCCCTTGGAAGTGCTCATCGAGGCGCTTGTCGGTATCGAAGACTGAACAGCACACATGCGCATCACACGAATGATCCTTCTGAATGCCCACCAACCACCCGCGGTCCACTTTGAGGCTGTGAGAGCAACACGCTTTACAAAACGCTGAAATATAACGAAGTCGCTTTTACGAACTTGAACTATCCGAGTATCGGGGGCTTCAGGCGTCAGCTAAAACTAAAACGATGTTTCCATGTCATAACGTCCCCCTGACAGAGCCACCAATAAAAGTATACACGACACTGGATGTGGATCTACATTGGCAAACACCATCATGATTTGCTTTGGCTGAAGACGCCGCAGCTAACGTCCCAGATGACATCAGGAGACACCGAATTTGACACTCGGTTTATAAATATGGTCAGTCCCTCATCTTTCCTCATCTAAACTGTGATGCGGAGGTCAGTGGCCTGGCCTCCTGAGTGGCGCAAGAGGAGACCTCCGCAAAACCTTGTCTTGTGGGTCCAATACCGGAAAGTAGGGCGCCGCACACGTCACAAGGACGAAGCTTCTGTGGAGTTCCTTCGGCTCCTTTGAACAACAACTTGCAGCGCTTAACTTGAAGAGAAGCTACCACCTCTCCTAGGTTTGCTGCCGCGTCATGGTCCCCTTGTTCTGTCAAAACGTCGACCTGTATGAACAGTCCACCAGAAATGCACAGTCTTGCTGCATTGCATTAGTGTCCCCGTGGGTTAGGGGCTTCCGCTCTCGTTGGACCGACAGTGTGAACCCCCACAAGCAAGCCCTCGAACATTTTCACCTGCAGTAGTACAACGTTCCCTACACTGTCTCTCGAAAAGTGAAGTTGTTTTTTGAGCCACCAACACCAAGAGCATGGTAGGTCTTTGCTTCCACCCTACCTTTCTCAGCTTCTCGTCAATGTCGTCGTCAAGAGCTTTCACCTCCGCCATGAGCCTCTGTCGAACGTGCTCAGGGGGCGCGATGTGCCCTTCGTCAGACCTCATCTGAAATCAAAGGGAAGATAAAGTATTTATGTCATTGGAACGCACATGTGTGAAGACTATCACAGGGTCTCGTATTGCCTGTTCGCATAAAGTGTTCTCTAAACTGTCCTGTGAGATTGGTTGACCTTATCGCAGGAGCTAACAAGTGACAGGGTAGCCAACACGAAAAGTAGAACAACGAATGTCGCAACGCCTTAGCCGGTCGCCGCCATAACGAAACAATGACATGCGGTTACGCATCTCACCTGCCCCTTTTCCACCTTCCTCTCAGCTTCTTCGATGAGCTGCTTGACGATCTGGATCGACAGCTCTTCATATCCGTAGCGTCTCGTTTTCCTTGCTTCCATGTATCTCGCTCTCAGTTCTTCGCTGTGCGTCTTCTTGCATGGGCCCAAAGAAAATCGCTGAAAAAATCCGAATATGCAGACCAGAGGAACACGTTTATGAAGACGGTGTGACAGAACATGGAATTACCGAAGTCAACCGGCAACTGCATCAGTGGCTCGGTCACGACTCTACCTTGTGACAGTCAGTTACTTACGTAGCCCTTGATGTAGAGACCAGATTCCTGAACAAAAAGAGGACGCAACCCCCAGCAAGAGTCTCATTGATCGTTGAACGACCTGAAAAAATTAACACTACCGAGCACATGCGTAAAATTAAGAGGAATGCTTCGCGATTAACACGACATGTGTGCCCTCGACGGCAGTGGAGTAGAATTCGGTATGGCAGCTGATGTTGGTTGACTTGACTGATTTCTTACGCATTGTGACACCCATAAACGCCCGGCATGCGCAAGTAACCCATATAGTATTTCGCTGTCATCAGCACCACTTCGCAGGGTGAAAACGTCCGCAATAAAGCGAAGTGGTAAACATACCGTATTCTCAAACAGATCATGAGGGCAGAGACCGGTCAAGAAGTACTTGCATACTTCCGGATCCGTGAAATCAGTCGGTTGGGCCTTGATGCTTTCCATCAAGGCCGCGAGTTGTGCCCGCATCTCCTCCATGGCTGCCAAAAATAACACCGGGAAACGTCACCAACGTCTCCTTTTCCTATGAAAGAACAAAGCGTAAATCGAGTGACTAAGCGGTGACGGTACAAGCTGGTGGTGTCACCCCAACAAGATGGGGAAGAGGCATATGAGACACACTGAACCACAGAAGACGAACCAGCAGAGCAGGCAAAAATAAAGAATCGTGCGGCGATGGTATTCCCCAAACGAAGTAACACTGCCGCCAATAACGAGTCATCCCCCGTTATAGCTATGCGCAGGAATAATGGCAAATGGCATATAGATTCTTCAGTGCAAACTAATTCGGCTGCCGGACTCTTGTCTCATCGACACCAGTACATGCGCATGCCTCCGAAGGTGAATAATGCGGCGGAGAGATACAGCGAAAACATTCAGTACGAGTCTTGGTCGTACAGTGCTACTTGTTCGTAATTTCCGAAAGTTTTCACGAGAAAAACAAACTATGGTTCCCTATGATATTACCCAGCCCCATCTCCGAGCGCGCTGTGCTGTAGGCGAAATGCTGGCTGCAGCCCTATTCCGTGCAGCTTTGCCGGTACCCCAGTACCACGGCTCCCTCGTGCTAACACTGAAGCCACGTAGCCGTAGGATTTTGCTTAGTAAAAATTCATCGAATTCCGGGTTACATCCTGGCGAACACAGTAGCGAGACAAAGAACCGACATAAAGGAACATCTCCAGATATTCAGTGATATCCCCGCGAGTTATAAATAAATTCAGTGACGACGGGGTATACAAGGTGCAGCCTTTGTGTCGTGTCCACGGCTATCTCCGCAACAAAGCAGGCGAGGAGGAGCCTTGTATAATCCAAAGCTACGTTCATAATTCTTATCCTTATTCCCCTGCCACACAAGGAAACCACATTCATGCCCGCCCACCCCGCTCTATCCCTCGCACAGGGAAGTGCCAAGTGCCTGAGAAGCGTGCGATGCTTATTTGACGAGCTCATTTACAAGTGATACCAGCGCTAATTGATCCAATGGACAGCTCCCTTCACTCTTTGGAAACAGTGTATTAGTCGAATGAGGTCTAGATCTCGCGTCTACGCTAACCATGCGTACAGGTCGTCTGCATTAATCTGGGTTATCGTGGGGGAAATGTGGAGTCAACGTTAACCGGCGTGGATGATGGCGTACTCTAAAACGCTCGCTGTGGCAGATCTTGACGCCTGGAGGTAGTTTCGTGTGCTTCGGTGTTCACCGTAGGCCATTCTGTTAGCGCAGCTCTCCGCACGCTCGAATCAACTATCACTGCTAGTTCGGACCGAAGCACTGGTAACCCACGTGTTCTGCTGCTCTTGTAGGCCAAATACCGCATGCACGCGGACCATCTGTTAGCTGCATCCACACAACCCTTGCTTTGTTAACCAACAGGATGATGTGGCCAAGAAAATTCGAACTAGGATTTACCTTCTTTGGTAGTTACTCTGTAAGAAACGGTTCGCTCGGTGGCGTCTACGGATGTCGCGGATTGCTGACGGCCTGACCAGCAACGCGGCTAAGTATATTAATGCTACGGACTCACTAGCCTGTGGGTCACACTCAACACACTCGCCATGGTTAAAAGCTCTACGGCGCCCGGTAGAGTCCTGAGGAAAGCTGCAATGCGATGCCAGCGCCAGAGACGCGATTCGAGCAGCCAGCAAGTGCCAACGGCATCAGGCACCGCCGAACAGAAAACTGGCCGTGGTCACCATCCTTTTAGCGGCAACCATTGAGACGCCTACACTAAGGTTGGTCACTGACAGGGCCACGCTAGACTCAAATTGTCAACAGAACATTTCTGTACGATGCTCTCGCGGCGAGGGGAACTTTTTGTGCCAGCGCGAGATGTTTAGGCTCGCCAATGGGCTATGTAATTAGGGTTTAGGGCGCTGTCGTCATCCGGCTCCAGAATGTGTGCGCACGTGGTCGTCGCCTGACCTGCAAAGTGTGTAGAGTGTCTGGAAGTATTGAGGGGAGCTGCCTTTGCGGGGAAGTATGGTTTTTGGAGTCCTATGGGATGCCGGCTGGACATTTTTATGATCTACCGTATACTTTCTCGGCTGTCTGGTTAATTCTGGCGGCAGGCCGCGTGGTTAGCTATGATGTAAAGGGCGGTACCGTACTGGTTCCGTTGAGACGCTACACTGCCATTGAGACCGACTCAGGCAAGAGGCCCTCAAAAGTAAGTTCCACGCACCAGAGATGTTCTCGGCATGAGCATGACAACAAGAACATGCCACACGTGACAGTCTGTTGTTTTCGATACGTACCTATATACGGCTAGCTCGTAGGCGTCCTGTGTGTCTTCAGCCCGCACGCTACATGAGTGAAGGGATGCACATCCTCTTGTCTCTTTACAAATGAAAACGGACAAAATTTTAGCGGACTGCAGGTGGCGTTTGTCTTCCGTGTTCTTGTGCTCAAACAGTTCAGAAACGAATCGCGGATGCGAGGTGCATCCATCCAACCGTTTTGCCAGTTGGAGGTGTGATGCCGACCGGCCACAGCTTCAGTTCTTTACGTACGTGCTGGCTCTCCTGGGAGGCGGATCTGGCAATTAACAGAATACTGAGAGGAGTTCCGGTCAGACTGGAGTGACGAGCGTCGCAAACGCCGATTGTTGCAGCTCCAACAATCTTCGTGCACTATGGCGTGCCCCCCTTTGCTTACCGAGGATGACCTGCTGCGCTTCCGAACAAAGGCATGTCTCCGTCTCGCCCAGGGCTCGTGCAGCTTCGGCCTAGAGTAAGCGGGAACTCTTTCTTAGCGGTCTAGTGCTTCTAGACACTCCAGGGACGGCACCATTTGAAATATGCAAGCCCCCACTCCTGAGCATGTGACTTGACCTGGTGTGCCGTTTTGTGGTGCCTCCAGCCGCTGCCAGTACTGCCACAGCTCAGTTTGGACCCGGCGGCCGCCGTTTTTCTCTGTGGTAGCTCATCAGCAACGAAATTCATCTGATGATCGCCACCAGTGTACGGGGGCGCTGCTGCGCTACTTGCCAGTTGCGTGTAGCAACCTCGTGGTGTCCAATGGAAACATCACAGCGGTCCTGTGCCATCGTGGTCAGAACTGTCCGTTTGCGCACAGTCGAGATGAGATCGTGTACCACCCTTTGCTATATAAGGTAAGCTGGCACATTGTTCTACTTAACTCACTGCAGGGAGAACCCGCGTCAATGTGTCACTGTTAACCTTCCAAGAGGCAACTTGTTTCTGGCTGCTCTGTGTGCAGACCGAAGAATGCGACGATCACGAAACTTCCCGGTGCGCCGTATACTACTGCTGGAAGGCACACGGTACGAAAGAAAGACGGAAACCCCCGAAGCTGAGGCTAGGCGTGGTTAAAGGAGTTGACGGTAAGCCATCAGGCAGGAGAAGCCCACACTGATACAATGCTGTTAGTTAGTCAAGTGGTGAAATAACTTATCGCGTTCCTGTGCATGCGTTCCTTCCAGTCCAGGTTTTCTACCCCGGCATAACTGTGGTTCAGTTGAACACTTCCGGGCAAAAGTGCGTCTCTGGAAAGGGCAGATCAAGCGAGACATCGAAATGTGGCGGTGGAGGCCAGAGTAAAGCGGCTGTACGACGCGGAAGCAACGGAGGGTTATCGAAGAAAGATTGCCAACATGTGGCCAGCTCTGTATTTCCCAGCAAGAATATCGAGAACATGCAAGTCCATTTCCCCTGTTCGGATGAAGCGGTTTTTTCCTTTGCCCAAGGAGGGCCGACGACCTATCAGAGGAGCCAATTACCGACAAAGTCCGCAATGTCAGCAGCATTCGCAGGTGTGTCATGGGAGGACATTCGTGAACTGTGTGACGGACAGCGCCAAACGGGTTATCACACTGCGGAGACACCCGTTAGTTTTGCCGGATTACAGAACTTGGCTAGTGTTATTCGGAGTTCCGCAAGTGACTCAGGGATGGATGCGCTATTGTATTCTCAGAAGGTAGCCGAAATGCTTCAACGGTCAACAGAGGCTGTCATCGGCATAAACTCGACGAAGCCGTTCGGGGTGGGTTCCCGCGGACCTGGCGAAGAGTCGGATGACTGCAGTGTAGCAATAGATAATGCCGCTGCATTGATCGCCGTGATGAGGCTGCAGGCAAACTGGCTTCTAGGGAAGAAAGGCGGCACACCCGGAGAGGAGTTTCGGGCAGAAGAAAAGCACCCCAGGAATACTGCGGAGCTTGCCGCGGAAGAGGTCGCTGCAGGAGCAGACGTGCTCGGGTGCCTGCGTTCCGGTGCAGTGACGCACACCAGCCCTCACTGTAGAGCAGACGGAGATTTGCAGACGCTAACTAACTGCAGGCGCCCACCAGCAGTTGACCAATCGTATACAATTACCCGGGCAAACAGCGATGGTGAGCTACTCGTGCCTCCCCTCTGTTGTAGACACAGTCGACAAGGGTCAGAAGACAGCCTTTCTAGGACATTGAGCGTGTCGAAGTATGACAACGGTGGCGACTGTGCGTCGTTTCTTGTGGCCCCTCAAATAGCATCAGATTCCGCTGTAGGCGACGAAATGTGCATTATGGATTTGGCCCGTTCGGAATCAACTTGGGTCAGGGGTGCGTGTGAAAGTGGAATACAGGGTGTGAGCGAGGTGACTTTCGATGTTGCAAGTACGCCAGACAGCAGGCCTCTAAGCGTCCAGCTCCTCAAGCGGAATTCTCAGCTCGTGAAACCACGTGCGTACGACACACGAAGATCATCCGTGGCCAACAGTGAAACGGAAACCCGGATCGGGGACATGATATCGCCACCAGCACGACAGCACTGGGCTAACAAGGTCAACGGGAGCCTGGCTGTCACGGTTCGAGACACTCGTGGACACGACTTGCAGGCAACAACAACAGGGATGTCGTTGCAGCTTAGTCAGATTGACGGCGGCCGTTACACAGGTGACGACGGGGAAACATACGGAGACAAACGAAAGGCCACAGATTCGACAATCGGTGGTAGTAGCCGTTCTGCTAGTGGCGAGAAACTAGCCACAGGCGACGAAATCTGGGGCAGACCAGATGTGGTTGATGTAGGCGTACACATCTCGGGGATTCGTTCGGCGTCGACCGTAGTCGGACAGCAGGAGACTAGCCACAGGGGACTAATAACCCAAAGACAGGTCGGCAATAACACTGCAACGAAGCAGGCGAAGCAGGATGTAAATGCTTTAGAGCTCATGAAGGATGGCAACGCCGACGAATTGAAGAACGATTTCCTCATGGCTGTGACGAAGGAGGTATGGCAGTTAATACGCTACACTGCCGTGTCGTTGTTATCGCAGAGTTCTTGCCGAGGCTGCACAAATGTACTCTCAAATGACGAACGGAGCAGTTCAGTGGCGAACGCATGATTGTCGTGAGGGGACGAATTTTTAACGAAGGTTTCCGATTTGTGTCTCCCCGTTTCTCTCAGTAAGCAGCGAGTGATAGTATGAAAAAAGCAGAGTACGCAGCACCAAGAGATGTTACAGGTTACCTCCACAGCACCGACACCGGTTCATTCATCAAGAACAGTTGTGGTTCCGTGTATGTTGGGGGCGCAGCATCGAATGGTTCTCTCAGAGTTGAAATTCGTGTTTCAGATGGGTTTGGTGTGTGTCGAATACGCAGCTTCTGAAGCTTGTCCTTGGAGGAGAGCCGCAGAATGTGGTGTCCAGTGAAGCACCGAACCAGAAATGGTGCTCTAATGGGATATTAACGGAGACTCAAACACATGCCCTGCGAAGTGAGCGTCCTGGGGAGCAACCTTCTCTAACTCCGGGGCTACTGAAGGTCTCTAACGGTGTGGCTGACGACAAATTATCTTGGAGCCCGACAATTAAGAAACGCGTGGACACCCATCCCGCGATATCAAGTGAGTCGGACAACCCTCTGTGGTGGTGATAGATGAGGACTTGGTAGTCTGAGTGTAGGACACTTCTGTGGTCAAACGGTGGCAGTCTCGTAAGGGATGGTGAAGATGGTGGGAGTTTCTCCTGCTTGCGCAGACACAATTTTCCGATGCCAAAAAGGGATATATATACGTGTGGGAAGGGGGAGCACCAGTTTGGCGCATGCACGTGCAGAAAAAACAGTGTTAGTTTGTCGCCGGTTGGCGCTAGAACAGCCCAACCCTTATCTGTCGTTTTGCCAGTGTTTTATATGCAGTGCAGGGAGGGGGGAGGACGGGCGAAAAGTCGTCTTGTGGTCCGGAGATCCGGCTCAGCTTCGGTTTCCACGATGAGAGCATTGCCGAAACGCAAAGCATAGCAGTCTGTGGTAATGTGTAGTGCTACGTATAGCAGTGTGCTACTCTAGACGGTGCGACGCCGTTCTGTTTTTGAGCTGAGGCCGTCGAACAGGTGCTTCTGTTCAAGCGCATTTATGTCATGGTGTCAAGGATTTAGGTTTTCTTTCTTGCTGATAGAGTGAGGGCAGCGCAATTGGCCGACTGTCCAACAGGACTTGAGAGTTCTGGCTGTTTCCCGGAGGAACACTGTCGCGTCGGAAGGGCACTTTCGTCGCACAAGAACATTTTCCCATTCTTTGCTGGTAAAAAGTGGACAGCTGAGTGAATAGTTCAGCGGAGTTGTCTCTGGTCACCTTTCATCGTTTTTACTGGAGAAGCGATTCTCTAGAGCAGATACCGTTTTTTGCTCAGCGAAGTAACGGGGGAGGGGGACAAGCGAGACCTTCGTACAAGCGATGTGGAGGCCCCGCGTGACTGCATAATTATTGGAGGTGCCGAACCAGTTCGTTAGAACGAGCGAGACCGGCAAATTGGCTGCTGGTTTTTCCATATGGCTGGTGGCGACGTACCGCCCTTTTTTGGTTTGCAGTGAGGCGGTCTCGAACGTGTGCAGCCTTTAAGACATCACATTTTGCCATGCACCCGCGGGTTTTCGTAATGTTCGTAACACATCTTCCCGCGTGATGTAGGTTTTTATGGCTTTTCAGTGTAGGCAGTGTGCCTTTTCACGTAATGAGGTTGGGTCAGCGAACAGTCGTATATCAAGGCAAAACAATGCAGTATGCAGACGGCGCGGGGTACACAGAGGAACTGTGTAGTCAGCGGAATTTCAGTACGGGGAAGATCCTCGAGAGAGACTCGCGTGCAGTGGGTGCTTGCACCGTGAACATGATTATGGTAACTCAGTGTTTTCATTTTCGCACGTTTTTGATTGCAGCATTGGTGCCCAGTCCGTTATGGCGTAGCGGGGCAAGATTTCACGTTCACATTTGGGTCATGCTGTGGATGAGTGAGGGATTGCATGGTTATATTGGGACGAGGCACGAGAAATAAGACAAAGTTCCGTGCGTAGCGATGCGTTTCTGTGCTAATCTCATCGAGATCGTGAATGAAGAACAGTGAAAGAAGACCGTCCCATTCAGTCAGTAACTTCCGGTCGCGTAACGACCGCTGCGTGAGCCAATTTGTGCTTGCCGAACGCAGCATTTCGTGCAGCATAATCCATGAAGGGGATGTCGCAACGCGACTGAACCAGCAGAATGAGAACAACTAGGGTCCTCACGTGTGGCGTGTCTGTCTCGGCAGTGAGGCGTGCAGGAAGGGCCTAAATGTAGCGTCCACTACGAAGCGTCAGTGATGCACTAACACATCCGACATGACAAACTGCACATACGGGTGCAGTACTCGCCGTGGGAACATTGGCCGCAGTTACCTTTCAATGGAAAACAGAAGCCCTCGAATCCAGGATAGCTTGAGTGACGCTAGCCTAGAAAGAAAGTGTAAATTATGTTTCTAACGGTTCGAGAGTACTCGTGATGGGTGAATACAGAGAGACTTCCGCACTAATACAACCCCTTCTCGGATGTAATGTGTGTTCGCGACTCGCGAGAGTTGCGTCGGCGCGAAGCAATGAGCAACGTGGCATCCTACCGCCGCAGATGTGACGGACCATGGCATCCTTGTGAAGTCAACAAGAATACGGAGATACTTTCGCACCAGTTCTACACATTTCGAAGGTAGAGGAAGTTTTTGTCGGCTCGTTCCCCTGACTTACCACGAGGCGTCAGTAAAGCGTGAACTGTCAACCTGTAGACCTTAAATGGTGGTGGACACAACGTACTTGATCCTGAAGGAACGGCGGCTACGTTTGTGACGCCAGCTTACACACGACGCGTGGGAGGGTACGACATCCACCGAAGCACTGTTCCTGCCTCTTGAGCAGTGAACACTCACAAAACAAAAGTGCATCCCGACCTTCCGTTCTTTGTGAACGTCCCACATTGTGATAGCCCCCTGAATCTGACGCACGAGAAACAGCGAGCCTCGCAACAACGAATTCAACTCGGAGTCACGCAGTTCGCTCGTCCATTCCCCGCGTTCCAGACTACTGTAACATTTGCGAAATGAGCATTATGAGGGCAATAACGAGAGGGCCGACCATACAAAAACAAACCAAGGCGACGTACACGGCCCGCCGACGCTGATGTGCGCGTTCCTCAGGTGACAGTTGCTCCCCGACTCCCGGCCTGCAGATGCGCACAATCATGCAGATATTACCACCGGCGACATGGTCGTTCAGAGTTCCCTCGAACCTACATGCACCAGTACACAGTGCAGATTTGCGCACCACTTGACGATTCAGTGTATACAGGACTCTCATAGATGCAAGTAAACACCCCTGGTGCTTCTTGAACCAAAGAAGAAATGGTGGAAAAAAACTGTGGAACATGTCACAGACCACACTGAGCGAGGCCAGAAGGCACTCTACCAACTCTGCTTATGCCGGCCAATTTCCGAAGTGCGCTGAAAACGGAAGACACACTGCGCGTCTTTTCAACCAACGTGGATTCTCTCAACGACAATCAGCACAACACGAAACGACAGGTCACGCGGTGGTAGATGGCAATGCACACGTACCGCAGGTTATTGCGCCATTGGTGCCTGGGCCCTGCGGCTGTTTGTCTAGGGCTAGCACCTTTTTGAAGTGAAACCAACCATAATCGTCTTGTATCTACGAAATACGCTCTATCTCGTCACATTGTGCATTCCTCGCTTCTATCAGTACGTACCGTTCGGGCAGTCCCAGTGTCTCGCGCATCGCGTCTTCCATCCAGGACCAGCCGCCACGTCCTTGGCTTGCGGGAGGCCCTAGGAGGCTGCAGCAGTGAACAAAACAGAAAAACAGAATCGCAAGTCGAGGCAATCTCAAATCAACACTCTCGAATCTCACCATTACGCTCATTGTCGCAGACCAGAGGGCTGCCCCGGCCCGTTTGATATTCCTCGACAGTTCACGGTTGCGCACGAACAAACTACTCCGGACGACTTAAATAACTGTGACTCCAACTACACACTCCACATGTGAACTGAAAAAAGTCTTCTCTCTGAGGTGGTCCGGCGTCCCTCAGCGCAATCCAGAACCCCCGAGACGCCCTTGACGAGCAAACTTCGAGTTAAGCCTTGAATGCCGCCACGCCAAACAAAATCGCACACGATTTCACTACGTCCGTCTGTGCCGAACGAAAGCCTGTACGTGAATCAGAACACGACGCAAGACAAAACGAAAAAAGAGACATGTGGAGTGATTTTTACCTCTCCGAAAAGCCACCGGTCGAGGAAGTCCAACCAACGGGGCCATCGTCGATGAGACGCTCCGTGTAGTTCGTCCGCATAGGTGGCCGGACACTGCAGAGTCACACAGCACTCGAGAGATACTTTAACAGGGATGAAAAAACACCAACTACGGGCTGAACTCACACATGACACACGGAGGAACCCTGCCGCCACCTGACATTCTTAAGCTCTTAAGACTTCCACGTGTTACCCCTCCTCCTAGACGAAACATGAACGCATTTGACTTCATCAAACACCCCATGGGGACAGCCAGGCCTCACTTCCTCCGACAGCGACGTCAAAGAGCTTTCGCGTAGAAACATGGAAAAGGAAACTAAATTGTGCGCCAGGATCTCGGAAAGTGTTCACGAGACAACACTGCAAGGGACGATAGTACCTCAGACATTGAATATGACTCCAATTAGGAGATGCAGACAACCAAGTTCTTTATGATTCCTAACACTGTTGTACCTACAATAGTGTATACGACTGCAATTACGAGAAGCAGACATCCAAGTTTTTTGTATGATTGCATCACCTGTCTGTGCCCAGGCCGAAGGCGAAGAGGTCTGACCAGCGCTATGGCCACAGACTGCCGAGTGTGGCATTCCCACTCACTTGTCTTCGTCAGACTGGCCAGGAAAGGCACTATAGCCTTCCAGAACGCGTCTCTCGTGTTCTTGTTGCTGACGCAGATGCTCGTACCACTCGGCCGAGTAAGCTGCGGCAGAGGCATCGGCAGAAGTGCTGTCGCAGGCAGCCGACTGAACTGCTGCTCGGCTCAACGAATCTGGCTGGACATGACGATTCAACTGTGCAAAAAGTTGTCGGCTCATCTCCGCATCTGCGGCCACCCGGGTCGCCAGGAGACTCTCCTCCTCCTGTTGGAGCTTCGCTGCCATTTCGTAGCCCTTCTGAGGTGAGGGGAAGAACATGAGCAGCAAAGACGCCAAACCAGCAACGCTACCGGCTGAGACGAACATAGGGACGCGTGACGCAACTGGAGACACGAGCGAAAAACACTTGTCGGAGACATGCACGTTGGGAAGGAAGGAGCCAAGCAGAGTGAGTATCATGATATCCGTACTGCTTGTATCCACATGCGCATTGTTCAGATATACGCGGTAACCCACTCTACTAATCGCACTTGTCAAGGTGGTCCTGAAAGGCACAAGAGAACCGAAAAAAAAGGAAAGTGACCATCGACGGGTCACGGATGCTGTTCCGGCGAGTTGTGCACAGACAACATACCGGCCGTTCCAGCGTGGAGAAGGCCAGCACAGACCTCATGAGAGGAGAAACGTATCCTACAGAAAGTGGCGTGCGACGGCGAACTCACCCGCTCCTCTGCTAACCTTTTCGCCTTTTCCTCCTCCTCTGCTTCTCGCCGTAGACGATCTTCATACTGTTTTCGATGCATCGACCTGTAGTCGTCCAACGCAGCATCCACGGATTTGCGGATTTCTTCTCCCGTCTCTCCGGCAAGACTCTCCTCCTCTCGCCTTCCCGAGGCTCCTTCAGCCTCGGGTCTGCTGGCAGCGTCAGCAGAGTTCATTTCGTTTACAATTAACTTGCGGGCAACAGCGGTTTTTTAGTCTCGAAATCGCATGGTTCCCAAACGACCCCCAGGTCGCTGACAGATTTGCCTTGGTCAAACCGGCGAGGTGCCTTTTGTCCAGCTGTCACCACCTCTTCACTTCAAAGTCCACCTAGTGAAAGCGCAGCGCGGTATCCCCACCGGGAGCAATTCACTGGAAACTTCTACGGAAACTAAGCGAGCAACCTCAGTTGCCAGAAAACACGGCTGGTTCGCAGACGGAGTCGAGAACAAACACACGCCGGGGTGCCCCTAGGAAACGTAGAATACACACAACCCGCACCGGGCTGAAGCGGGCATTGATTTGTATCATGAATGTAGCGGGGAGAAAAATCTGAGCCTTGCAGTTAGGCGTCCGCAGGGCGTCTACGTTCGGTGGAGTAAAGACGCTCGAATGCACAAAAAAATTGCGACACGCAGAAGACACAACGCTGTAAATTATCCTCACGCGAGACAAGACCGATCTGTCGAAAGTAAAAGCTGAAACAGGACCGGCACGGATGCGGAAACCAACCTCGATACGTGCCTTGTGTGAGACTGCGCTGCAGAACGCTGTTGCCCAAAGTGGACAGGATGACACGTCACTCGTCAAGGAACCCGTTTTGTAGGATATGCGTTGACGATCCGACGGTATCCATTGACGCTCCGAAGGTCTTTTTCTGGATATCAAACGGGGACTACTGAGCAGCAAGCCGCACTCCGGATTAGGCCGGGAAGACTACGGTAGCATTCCCCTGTCTTCATGAGGGGGAACAGTCCAAGGTACGGCAGCATATCGCCGCAGGCCGAAGTTCACATCGCAAATAGTGCTGCGGAAAACCCAGCTCGAAGACGGTTAGATGTTCTAGACGTTCAGAGGCGCCGCAATTTCGGGCCGACTACAGTAAAAGAGACAATGGACGCTGCGTTGACGTAGGGGTGGCTCTCTGCAGCTCCTACAGCATCTGACTACACCGTTCAGCCTGCTCCGTCTTTTCTTCAAACGAAAAAACGGATTCGAGGTTAAGACACGGCGTCGGGGACCCCGTTTCCGCGCCGTGCATATATCCTGCAAAGTCGGTGTTCCTATGCGAGACGGGTGTTAGTCGGTGCTTCGCGGCGGACCGGGAAGACAACTCTTGAGGAGGCAAGCGAAAGAACGCGCGTTGCCTTACAATACAGATCGTCCTGACAGAACAAGCAAAAGTAGTTTCTGCCTACAAGGAATTCCAGCCTTGTTGCCGGACACGCGTGCTTTTTTCTCAGCGTTCCGAGCACAGTGCACACGCAGCCTCTGTAGGCGGCCACGCATGTGCCGCGGAGAGTCACTGTTCCGGTTTTGTCGACAGCTGCTCGTAGTTTTGAGAAAACGTGAGGAAGAAGGGCTTGCGTGACTCCAGTCTTCTTTCTAAAGGTCCTGTGCGGTATCGTATGTCGTGTGTATGCTTCATAAACGTAGATCTGTAACTGTGGTGCGCTTCTGTCTTCCCAGCGGCGGCTCGTTGCGCTGTGACTTTCGCTGGATTTTTTCCAACTTACCGCTTCGACCTCTCCCCAAGGGGGGCGCTTCCGACCCAAGTTTCACTCGTCTCCACGCGGGAGTTTTTTTTTCGTGGACTCGAGTGCTTTTGGTCACAGTCCTTTTTTGTTAAACGGGGAAAACTGAAGTCGGAGTTGGACGAAGCCTGTCGCAGCTGCAGACCAGCTGATTTCGCTGCGCTTGCGAGACACCAAGCAAGTTTTTACGAATGCGTCTGGAGTACATCTAACTGTTGTTTGTACGCTCTTTGTGGATACTGCGGACGAACTTTTCACCTGTGAACATCCAACGAGAGGTATCATGTCGATTTTTAAGGGACCTTCCCGGTCAAAAGCGGCATCGACACTCCATCGAAAGATCGAGGCGCCAGCAGCGAACTCGCTGCCCCAGCCTCGAGTGTGTTTTACAAGGAAGGATTTTCTTTTCTCGTGAAGGAGCGAAGACCCAAAATGCGCCAAACCTCACTCTGTCAGAAACGCTGTTTTCAAACGCCTGCGCGTTTGCCGTTTCGCGGTCGCTTTCGTGGTCTGTTGGTCGTCAATTCCGTAGAAGTTGTATGGATTTCCGCATTTGTTATTCGTATATCGGGAATAAACTGCCTCCAGACACTCTTACCTCGGCTCACGTATCAAAAACCAGGAAGCTACGAAAGGAGCTGAGAGCGGGGCAGAACGGGGAACCGGGGTAAGTTCTTGATTGCAAGATATTTTAGGGATTCTTTCGTCCACCGCACACGACATTTTTCGCGAGCCGCGAACTCTCCCAGCTTCTCTCCTTCCTGCTTTCCCGTGTTTGCGCCCTCGCTCATTTCCTATATAACACCGGAGCCGCGAAGAAACGCAGCCTGTAAAGTGCGAGTCTGCGGACGTTCTGGGCAGATGGAGAGAGGCGGGCCTCCCTGCAGACTCCACCTTGGGCGTGGAGAGGACAGAGACGGTGGTGAGGAAAGTGGCGCAAGGAAGGACGGAGCCTGTCACTCGGACGTTGTCAAGACTCCGATGTCCAAATGCCGCGTGCCCTCGTTGTCGGAAAACGCATGTACTCCTCCACAGCTGCGCTCGACCCGCTCTCCGGGTGTACATAAACTTGACCAACTCTGCCCTGTTGTGTCGGCAGCCGGCGGCCAGTATCCGTCTGGCACTTCAACGCAGGCGGAACCGTGCGACGGCCTCAGTTCGGCGCACAATCCTGCAGATCGAAGGCCTTCGAGAATTTCGCGGGAGCACCCGTCACCCCTGTCGTCGCCTTTCCCGGTGTCTCTGGCTTCGCCGTGCGACCTCTCGCTTCCGTCGTCGCAGAGCGCGGTTTCAGCCTTTTCTTCGGTGTCTCTCGCTTCTGTCCGACGAGTGAAGGCGGTTTCGTCTCGGCAGGAAGGAGACGCCTCCGCGTTTGTGTCGCCGACTTCCTATTCGGGTCCGTCTGTCTCGCCAGCCAGTCCGCTCTCTGCGATGTCTTTCGACCGAGTGTGTAGGCACCCGGCCTTTGGCTCCTGCGCCTCGGTCGCCTTGTCAGAATTCACGACACCGGACAAATCGCGGACAGACGACTTTGCATCGGTCGCCTCTTCTTTTCTGCCGGCCGCTTCCCTGCCGGCTTCATCGCGCTGTCCCTCCCGTCCGCAGTCCTGCCCCTCTTCGCCGAACGCCCCCCCCGCCTCTGTCGCCCCCTCTTTCGCGTCCTCTCCTTTTTTGTCGGCTGCTCTTCTTTCACCGGGACTCCGTCGCCAACGCTTTGCTTCGCCTGTCGGCGGCGCATGCAGCGAGGACGCGCAGGCACGAGTGCCTCCACGTTTTTCGCGTTCGCTTTCACACCCAGCCACCCGCCGCCTTTCGGCGTCGACTCTGCATGCGCGTGACGACTGCTGCGGAGAAGCTGTCGTGTTTTCTGTGGAGAAAACGGAGATGAGGCGACAGAGTTTTTCCTTCTTCTCCTCCGCGGACTTCTTGGCCAATGAGGACGGCAAATCCCCAAAGTCTTTTCTCGGCAAGATGCTTGCGAGGCCAAGACGCGTTCCAGGGACTCACTCAACGGCCTCTGAGGAAGCGTCTCTGCTCCATCCTGCACTGGGAGACGAAAACGGCCTCTACGTCGCTTGCTTCCCTTCCGCAGCCGCTGCAGAGCTGCTTCGAAAGAGCGCATGCGTTGTCCGAGGAGAAATGAGGAGAACGAAAGCTCGCGAAGACGCCGCGAGCGGTAGGGAGCAGGGCAGCTTGGAGGAAGGGTGTGAAAGACGAGCAAGGGCATTGTTAGAACCTTTACTCGCTGCGTTTCCACGAGCAGACGCAGCATGCAGGCTAGACGTAACTCGACGGGGCCTTCATTTTCTCAGCGCAGGCGAAGGTGTGGCAGAAGAGCGACTCAGCAGAGACAACAACGGGGGTCAGGAAACGAGTGCGAATTCAGGTATAGGTGATGACTTAGATGCGCAACTCCTTGACACAAGAAAACGAGGCGAGGCGAGGGAGGTGTATGGACAGTCCAGCCCTGAAGGTGAGCGGCTGTCTCACGCGACCAGAAAGGATGAGGCAGCTCTTCCCACTTCTCCCTCTTGGACTCTTCTCTGTCGCGGGGTTCCACAGCGTACGTTGCAGAACGGCTGTGCTCGCGAAGCGTACGTGGAGAAACAAGAAGTATCGACACAATCGCATGCAGCCCAGACCCAGGGCTCGCCTTCCACACAGTTCGAGTTTCTCGGTTCACGGCAGACGCATGCGATGTCTGCTTCCTCTCCAGAGAGCAACCGAGAAGGAGAAAATGCAACGGCGCTGTTGCTCAGTTCCGAGCGCCAGAGTCGAAGGACAAGACCGTCCACCGATCATCACAGAAGGGACAAAGAGAGTGGACTTCTTTGCACGGTTCAGGACTCCGCGCCCGCCGTTTCGCCCTCGCGAACTTCGCCGGTGCGTCCCGGCGATCAGCCAGATGCTGCCTCAGTTCGTGGAAGGGAAGTGACCATCAACAAGCCGACGTTCGCGCAGCCTCTTCGTGGCTTCGACCGAAGTGGAGACGGCAGGGCGTCGAAAAGAGAAAAATCAGAAGAGACGCAAAACGAGAAAGAAGATAATGGAGGAGACAGTGGGAGGAACCGACGCTCCGATCAAGAGAGCGGAGAACCGGCGCGGGTAACTTGGGGTGTCGAGGACGAGAAGGAAGATGCTGCGCCCGGTCGCGGCCTAGCAGAGGTGGAACAGGAGGAGGAAGGCGAACCAGAGCAGGCAGACTCCGCACACATAGACAAGCCGCCGTCTCAGTGGATTTGCCGCATCGATTCAGGTCCTGGAGGAGACACAGGCGAGCGAGAACTCGCAGAAACTCGGACTCCACTCGGAACAGACCTCTCACCCAGAGTGACAGCAACGCCCCTCGAAGGAGAGAGACGGATAGAAGACAGGACACAGAGGAAGCACGGAAGAAGTGGAGGCAGAATCGAAGAGAGAGGACCGAATGGAGATACGGAGGGGGTGGAGAGACGCACGGAGGCAAGAGCCGGATGGAATCACGATAGGGCGGACGATGACCTCGGAACAGACGTTGACGAATCTTGTTCAGATTCGCATGCATTTTCTTTTATGCGTCTAACCCCAGAAGCCACTACAGACACGCTGGACACGAGCCCAGAGTCTGCTGTCCCGATTCTTTTCCGGGTCTTCGATGCCCAGGGAAGTTTGTGCCCGAGTTGTCGTCTCCAGTTGCAGCCACCCCTGCGTCGACCTTCAGCGAGTCCCTTCTGTCGCGGCGATGGTCCTCCCCGCCTCTCTGCGTCTTCTCTCCCTTCGCTGCCTTCTCTCGCGTCCTTCGCCTCTGGGTCGTCGGCTCCGAGTCTGGATCTCTCTTCCTTCTTTGCGACTGCGCGGGGCCAAGTCCCCCCTGTCTCGATCGTTTTTGGGCGGAAGTCGGGAGGCAAAGACGGAGGCGCGGAGCCCCGGCCACGGGCAGAGTCTCTCGGGCCTGTAGCGCGCAGTCGAGTCTCGCGCTTCTTTTCCGGATCGGAGACAGAGTCGGTGCTCGGCGCAGCTGCCGCGGACCCCACAGAGGGCGAAGTGGAGAGGATTCCGCAGTGTCCAGAGGCCCGCAAAGGCGCCCGGCCCTGTGCCGCGTATCCGCGAGGAGACTGGGTAAGCGAGGCATCTTCTCTGTCGAGTGACAGAGACATTTCCAGCTTCCAACGGTGCTCGTGTAGTGCACTGTACGTCGTGGGGAGTCTGCGGCTTCTAGGGGAGTGGAAGAAACGCAGAGGCGTGAGACTCCGAACGAGCCCGGAGCTCTTTCCTTACTACATATCGCCTCCAGTGTTCGTCCCTCGACATCTCAGGGCAATCAGCTACCGTTTTGCGCGCCTCTCCAACACCTCTGCGTCTGAGGATCCCTCTCACGAGCCTTCCATGCACGTGACTCCAGAGGGCCAGTTCGCCAGCGACACCGGAGGAGAGAGCGAAGGAGTTCAGAAGAGAGAGATCAAGGGAGAGAACGAGAGAGGGAGCAGGGAAACTCTGGAGAGAGAGGCCAGTGGAGAGGTTCAGAGAGAGCTTGGTGGGGGTTCGAAGAGAGAAATCGAGACAGTGCTCAAGGAAGAGGATGAGAGAGGGAGCAAGAAAGAGGTCGGGAACGAGATCCAGGGAGAGCAAGAGCGTGTATCTGAAGCGTGTGAGCGAGTGGTGTTTCCTGGACCTTCCGGAACGAAAACAAGAGAGTTGCCAAGAAGAGTCAGAGACGTCGTCGCGGTCTCCAGTACCCACCCCTTCCTTCTACAGAGGGTGGACCGAGAGGGGTCACGCGTCGCCGAACAGAGAGGGGAAGGGGAGAGGAGATTAGAGACCGGCAGTCAAGGAGAGCAAGACTCGTCAGAGAGAGCAAGAGGAGCGGGGAAAGGAGAGGGCGAGAAAACCTTTTCTTGGTTCTGTTGGGGAGGCAGCAGAAAAGAAGGAAACCCAAGAAGAGCCAAGCAGAAAAAGCGAGACGAAGGGACCTGGGACGTCGAACTCGTTCACGGAGACAGGCGTCTCAAACCCCCGCGTACAGCAGCCGTCATCTCCCACACGTTTGGTGAGGCCCTGGTGAACACACTGTCTCTTGTTCCGTTGATTTTCCCCGTCCCTATCTCCCCTCGCCCTTCTCGTGGCTCGTCGGTCTTCATTCTCTCGTTCTGGTGTCTCCGTCAGCCGCCGCCACAGAGGACAGCGACACTGTGTTGTGTCTTCTTCGCGGCCTTCACCCGTTCTCTGCGTTCTTGGAGAAGCTCTCCTTGTTGAGACCGCTTCCTTTTGCGTGCGTCTTGCCCCTTTGTTTTCTCAGGAGTGAACGACAAAGGTATCTCGAGGCACGCGACCCACAACGAGTGAGCAGAACTCGCATGTCGCTTCCACTTTTGTTCTGCTGTCTCCTCTCATCTTCTTTCTTTCCCAGTTTCTTCCCTGTCTCTCTCTGCCTCTCGGTGCGCTCCTCTCATACCCTTGTACCCTTATTGCTTCCTCGCTTCTCTCTCTCTATCCGGGGGAGCCCTCCACCGAGCGCAACTCTTCTCCACAGAAGTCAAGATCAACAGATCCACCTGTTTTCTGCCTAGGGTTTCACATGCGAATGAAAACAGAACTCTACTTTTGTCAACTTTACCTCCGCAAACGAGACTCTCCATATATATATATATATATATATATATATGCATTTCTGTGTTCGTGCATGTTCCGCAGCAGTGTCACTCGCTGCGTATCTGTGGCATGACAAGTTTGCATGTGCACTCGCTTTTGTTTCTGAGTCCTTTATGCGCGAATTTTAGGTTTGCCGTGAAAACGAGTTGGAAGAAGAGGCTTTGATCCTCGGCCTGACGGCAGACTTCGATGGCAGTCGCCGGTGTGTTTGTTTCTCTGCAGTCTCGTCGAGGGTCTTGCGTTGTGTCTGGGGACTCCGGACTGGAACCTGCCTGTTTTCACTCAAGGCGGTCGTTGGTACGAAATGGAGAGGCCGGAGCGCGAGCTGTTCCTGACTCAGTCGAGTGTGTCTCCTTCCTCTTGCTGCACCTGGGATGCGAGTGCAGCGTCTCTCTCTGGAGACTATCTCTCCTTTCTCTGGCGCTTCGCGGTACTCTTGGTATCTCGGTGTCGATGGCCCTTCGCTGCGTGCGCCTCCACACCCGACGCTCGGCTTTCCTGTCTCCCTGTCTCTGACTGTCTCCTTTCGGGGGCGGCGCCTCCAGGAACCTTTCCACTCCCTGCCTCTTCTGCTTCCTTTGCCTCGAGCGCGGATCCCTTCTCTGCATCTGCGTCGTCATCATTCTCCTCAGCTTCCTGCCTGCCTGCCTCGCCTCGGTCGGCTGCCGAGTTCTCGTCCTTCGGCGTTCGCCAGGGGGGTGACGCGGAGGCGCCCCTCTTGCGTGTGGGCCGAGTGACGGATGTCGGGAAGGTTCGCAGGCGCAGGCGCGAAGAGAAGAAGCTGAGAGAAGAAGAAGAACATGGCCTCTGCTTCAAGTTCTTCGCGCTCCGAACCCTCACTCTTCTCGCGCACACTGAACACGCTCTGTACCTTGCAGCTGGTGAGCAAACAGACGCCGCGAATTATCGAGTTTACTGCTCTTGAAAACGCTGCCCAGCTTGTGCACGCTCCGTCCGCCATTCGTTGACTGTGTTCCCCGTAGGGGGAGCTTCTTACAGGTAGCTTTGGATTTGAGGGTCTTGTGTACACAAAACATTGACTGTTCAAGTATACGATGAATACGACTCTTCTCACTGAAACAACCTCAGAAACGTTTGTGTGGGTCGCGCCTGATTTCTCGACATTTCAACTGACTCCTGCCTGTCTGTTCCTGTCTGTCCTCCTCTCGCCTTTCGACCTTGCAGACTCTGACACATCGACTATGCCCTTCGTCGCTCTGTGACACAACGCGAAGCTGGTCGCAAAGAATCGGCGCAACGCCTAAGCCACAAACGACAGCGACTCTCAAATAGAGACAGTGTAGAGAGAGAACATGTGCAGCTAGGGAGTCAAAACGCGAGGAAGGAGAGCTGCGAGCGAATGGAGACAAGATGCCTTCTCTGCCGTGCATGCGTGTAGCTTCCCGAGACCGTCTGCCTCTTGTGAGGAAGGGTCGACGCCGTGGGGGTATCTGCTCTTTCGGTCTTGTGTCTTCTCTCCTCTGTCGCAGAGAGACCGGTTAGTCCTCGTTCCTCTCTGTCTCTTGAGTTCTCTCTGGAAAGAAATGAAAGCGAAACGCGTCTTTTTTCAAAGAATGAAGGCGTTTCCATCCCTGCACCTCGCGCAAACTTTCAAAGTAAAAGGGAGAGATTGTATGGTACTTTGCGTCGCAGTTGGGAAGACTCATATGAGCACCTTGTGAAGTGTGCGCAGGAACTCTACCGAGTTAAAGAGCTCGTGGTTGCGAAACAGTGCATCTACAGAACAGCCCTGCACTTCATGTTTCTAGGTAAACTGCTTCCAAGCTCACCAGCGGTACCTTGGCGCTCTTGGCACGCCTTTCTGTCTCCTGTATTTTACGATTTGTCTCCACCGGTTCAGTTGTGGGGTTCTGAGACCCACGGCAGGCCGTGCGAGACCAAAAAGGCCCTCCTCCTGGGGTCATAAAGGTAATGCGTGTGTGGTAAGGGGAAGTGTGGAAAGAGATTTTGAATCGCTCTAACAGTGAACTGAAACGTTATTGAAACGACTTGTACTTTCAGTGTAAAGCTCGTGAATTACAAACAGAAGATGTTTACTTCAGGAGGCACAGCACGTGGTTCTATGGGTCTCCTGCGTTCCCGTGTGCACAACTGGAGAGAAACTCCCCGAGGCGGGGTGAGAGAAGACTCGCCCGCATGTCCGAAAGACCCCCTCTCGTCCTCAGACCTCCTCGTTCGCTACAGCCAAGACCTTGGCAGATTCGTGTAACACCCCCGGAACAGACTCGACCGTGGAAACACACTGCAGCGGATTCCCCCAGAGAAAACTAAGCAGACGTTCCCCTTGCTCCGCTCCCCAATCATGACCTGTTCCAGATGCTGAGGACTTTTACTCGACGCCTAACTACACAGCGGTGTGCCGAGAAAACAAAGGTCGCCGATGCGCCTGATGTTTTTACCGCAAAGTCGTGTTGCGCCCTGCCCCGCTTTTTCGAGAGCAGCGATGTGGACTTTTCGGCGCGGACGCGTCTGTGGTGAATAGCAGAGAGCGGCGACGCGCAAACCTCTCGCGATTTGACAGTCCGAAAACTCTGCTCTTTCTGGCCCTCTCGGTTTTCTCAGGCGGAACTGAGACCACAGGCTCTTACCGAGACACACACTAAGAGTGGATCCGACCCTAAGTTGGGCCTCGAGTTCTTGAAACAGAGACGTGTAGATACAGAAAAAATGAAGAGATTCGCATGACGAGAAGGCCGGCGGGTGCCCTTCCACAAGACGTGGAACTGCATGGAACACAAAATAAAACAGATTGAAACGCATCCTTAGCTCGGTCGCTGTCGAGACCGCGGAGAAAAAAAACTCTGAAAAGGTGAAAACGGACATTTACACACGCCCACTCACACCCGTGGACGCATGCCCACGCCTGTGTTTAAATCTCCGTCCTTAGACAAAAACCTCTAGAGAATGACGCGTGCGTTTCACGTCGCTGCTGCTTGCGAGAGTGACCTCGTCTTGGAGCGCGCTCCGTCGAGAATACACTTTGAACACGAAGGAAACCAAGGAAAAAAGAGGAGATGACGTCTTTTAGAGGCGCGAGATGATCAAAATAGTAAGGAAGAGACAGACTCAGTACGAAAAACAGAGCGACAGCATTCTTGAAACAACGTTAGGTTCTACAGACAGCGTCCCTTCGACACAGCTACGTTTCCGAGACGATTGTTCTGCTGATGCTCACACAAAACAACCTCCTTGTCACCACTCGCTGGACAGCCGCGTCTGTCTCCCTGCTTGCCTCTTCATTTCGTTGTTTCTCTCTTCTCTCTCTCGCGGTCTCGATTGTCAAAGAAAAGCATTCCTTCTTCCTCGCTTCCTCTCACCTCATTTTCTCTCCTTCTCTTCCCTCCCCCTCTCGCCCTTTCTTCCTCTCCCCTTTTCTTTCTACGTTTCCCTTGTTCCTTCTCTTTCCCGGTGTTCCTCTCCCCCTCTCTTTCTCTCTCTTCAGTCTTCTTTCTCGTTTTTCTATCCTCTCCACGTAAATTTTCCGACACTGTCGCCCGCAGCGAGGAGTTCGATATGTCCGTGCAAGTCTCCGACGGCGATGTAGTTGCAGCCGAGGAGCCCTGCGGCTCCGAAGTCAACTCCCATCACGGAGAGTTCTGCGCTGCTTGGCGCTGTGGCAATGAACGCAGGTTCCTCGATGTGCTGGAGCCTCCACGTCACTTCTTCGTTCCGGTTTCTCAAGTCGTACAGGCCCAGGTATCCCTCAAAGGGTCTCTGCTTCTGCGGCTTCTTTGTAACGCCGCCCCCTCGACCCCCGCCCCTCTCTCTCTCTCCTTCAGTTCCACTGCTGACCGCACACCTCCCCGTCTCCTCCCGGCTGGCCCTGTCTCCTTGCTCTCCGCCTCTCTCTTCTCGCCGTTCTCCTTTTTCTCGTCTCCGCACTCCCGCCAGAAGAGCGTACTGGACTGTGGGGTCGAGGCATCCACAGAAAGGCCGCGCCCCTCTCCGCAGGAGCATGGCGTGTGCGTCTCCGTCGCCGTCGCCTCGGAGGTGGCTGTCGGCGAGGCCGTTGAAGCTCGGGGCGAAGCCGCCGTTTGGGCGCATGCAGGTTCTCTTCTTCGCAAAGGCCGCGACTGCCTCGGTTCCACCTTGTCGGAAGTCCCAGCGTTGAACGGGGAAGAACGAAGACGGCAGCAGGACGCAGCTGTCGAGCGAGGCGTCTCGCGAAGAACACGCAGCGCCAAAGTACGGCGAGAAGGCGTAAGGCGAGTAGACTGACCGACCCAAGACCGCCTCGGAGTCATCTCCGTTCGAGGCCGCCAAGGCGCCGAGTTCGCGACTAGACGCCAAAGGTTGGTCGGCGAGGAACGCAGGATCGAGGACCGCTGCAGCCGAGAAGTCGGAGATTTCGCACGAGTTGATCGGCGCCCGACCCGCCGCATGGGCACCCCAGACAGCTCCTGAACGCTGAGAAGGAAGCCGCAAGTCAAAGAGCAGCAGCAGGCCCTCCTCGCTGCCTGTGAGGACGAGGTGACGATTCGATGCCACTGCAGTCACCTCGCCTTCGTGGTCGTCGAGCACCTGCTGGAGAAGCAGCAGCGACTTGGACGGGTGCTGGCATGGTGTCGCCAACGCGGAGACATCCCAGACGCGAACGGTGGCGTCTGACGAGGAAGAGATCAACACACGCAGGAAAGAGTTGTAGCAGAGAGCGATGACGCTGTCGGCGTGACAGAGTTGCCGACTCAGGGGCCGCGAGAGCGCGAGATTCGACGGTGGTGAAGCGTCAAGCGGAGACGACGTCGATCGTGACAGGCCCAGAGCGGCTGCTGTTCTCTCTCCAGGAAAATCCCCGGAAGACGGCATCTTCGACTCTTCCAAGTCGCACGCAGACTCGCCGAAAAAGTAGTCGACCTGCGGCGTGTGGATCCCATGCAGCGCGATGCTTCCGTCGAACGCGCCGACCGCGATGACGCCGCTGCTGCCGACAAACGTCGCGCTGCAGAGCGGCACAGAGGCTACGCGGTACACGGCTAGAGACCGCAAAGACCCGCCGTCGATTCTGCCTTCTTCATCTTTCTCCGTTCTTTCAAACTCTCCCGCCTCCTTCCAATTTCCACTCGCTTCGCGGCCGCTTCGCGCCTCTTCAGCTCCTTTCTGAGTGTCCACCGTCGCCATCTCTGAATCCCCGTTTCCAGTCTCCTTTTCTGTCCCTGAGGCGTCTGCTGTCTCTGTTTCAGCGCCTTCTTCTCGTCCACCTCGATGCAGCGCGTCCTTCAACTGGAAGCACATGACGCTGCCGTCATGGCCGATGCAACAGGCCGTCTCGCCCCAGAGCGCGAGACCCGTGAGCGAGGCCCGTGCCGGGCACTTAGAGAGACAAACTCTTCTTCTCTCTGTCTCACGCGTCGGCAGCCACACGGCCCACGGCGACTGCGAGCTCTGCGCCAGACCCAGAGGCTTCGCGGCCGCGAACGAAGGTCCCAGCTGCTGCGCGAGGCTCGAAGAAACAGCCGTGGCTGTCTCCCTCTCGCGGTAGACAGGCCCGGAGACAGGCCCCGCACTCGAGACGTGGGGCGACACCGGCCCGACGGTCTCCGGTTCACGACACCCTTTGGCTTCTCTGTTCGACTGGCCAGCGGCAGGGTAGGAAGAGCCGGCGGCGGATCTTTGCTGAGAGGTTGTGTTGAGGCCACTGGTGGCGGGATGTCGAGGAAACGCGTTCGAATACTGGCGCTCGTGAGCGTCGCCGAGCGACCGCTGTCGGCAGCCATCTCCGTTCTGGGCGACTCTTAGCTCGCTTTTAGCCGCCGTCTCACAGTTCGCTTCCGACGCCGCCTCCCGAGGCCTGGGACCCTGAGAGAGAAACGCGTCTCTCGACTTCGAGGCAAACCGAGAGAGACCGGGCTCCTCGGCGAGCGCCGGCAATGAAGGCCGGTGCTGGCCTGCGAGGTGCCACAGACGCGACAGGGGTACCCCCTGGGAGAGCGAGCGCTCGACTGCGGGGGCTTCAAGAAGGCCTTTCAGGAGATGTCGGTTGTGGTGCATGAAAACAAACCAAGGCATGTCTCCCCACATGCTTGTGCTGCGCGAAGAACTGGAACCAGCGAGGAGCGAGAGAGACGCTGTCGAGCGAGCACAAGTCGCTGCGGCAAGCGCCCGCGGAGAAGACGACGGAGACGCCCTTCCACTGTGCGTCAAGTGTCCACACGCTTCTTTCCACGCGCATGCATCGAAGGGAGGACATGCCAGTCTGAGAACCAAACGCATTTTGTGGTTGCGGTTGCGCAAAGTTGCCCATGACCTTTGCGCTCCTAACTGAATGAAACGGAGGTCGCTGTAGCGTTTGAAGATGTTTGTTACTTCTTAGCTGCCATGACCTTCGTACACTCAAAGTCAAAGAATATTGGTAACATCGGTAGTATATGTGCATAGGCATTCCCTTATCCACATACAGAGATAGACAAATGCAGGTAGACAGAGATTGAACAGCTCGAGACGGATACACACACAGAGACACGCAGACAGGCAAATAATGTGAACGCAGATAGATCTGGAGATATGGAGAGAGACACTAATATCGATATATATATATATATATATAGAGAGAGAGAGAGAGACATACCTAGAGAGACACAGACATGGATATATGTGCAGAGAAAAGGCCCCAGATAGATTTTCAGGTATCTGAGTGGACGAGTTCATGAAAGTCTTTCCTTCCCAGAGTGTTGTCTCGCGTCTCAGATCCCGGCTGGCGATTTACGTGACGGCGCTGACCTCATTGGATGCGGTCTGTCGAACAGCTGAATGGGCGTTTGTCCAAATTCTTGGAGTTGAACATGCAGGGCACTCGGCTGAAGTTGCTCGAGTGTGGCGGCGATTGCCGGAGAGAGGCAGGGGCGTTGAGCCCCCAGGGGACAACAGCTCCCCGTCGCCGCCGCCGCCGCTGCGTTCGCATAGGTTAGAGGGTGGAAGACGTTGTGCGCCAGACGCGCTGGCTGAAGAGAAGAAAACACAGAAAAGCAGAAAAGAGTCTGGGCACTCAGAGGTCGCCGCGATAGAGCCAAGGCAAGTGAAGAAACAAGAAAGGTGGGTAAGCACGGTACACCCTGGTGTCTGTATTTTTGAGCCGAAACAAACAAGGAGCTTAGAAAAAAAGTGAGACCTCGATGACAAAGTCGGGAGACAGGCAATGAGGGAGCACTCGTGAAGGGCAGCAGGCATCCGGGTTCTGTGGTTGTTCTGAGAGGAAGCGAAAACATGAGTGGCCAGCGCCCTCTCGTCTCTCCCTCAGTCTCTCCCTGTGTCTTCCTTGTCCCTTTTCTGCAACTTCTCGCCTCGCTCTTTGGTTGCGTGTTCGTCCCTGTCTCCCTCCAGTTCTCGCGGTGCCTCGCCCTCATCGGTTGTGAAACCCCCGGAACTCGTCGTACTTCTCCGGTCTGTTTGTATCCGAATATAAGGTCGATCCAGTTGTGCACGTGCTTGCTGGTCCATGTCCCCTCGAGAGCTTGGCGCAAGTGCAGAAGAAAGGAGGCGGCGTCTCCGCGCTCGGCTCTCTGAGTTCCCAACTCCGTTCGCTTTTCTTCTCTCGCGTGACTGTGCTGAAGAGAGGATGCAGGCTCGCTCTCGCCCCTGTCTCCTCGCATCCCTTCTTCTGTCTCTGCTCTCTCTCTTCTGTGAGACAGGGACGAGTGATCTGCGGAGTGCGAAAACGAGTCTGTGGAAGTCGTTGCATGCGTCTGAGCCGGCGCAGGCCAGGGAGGGAGAAGGACGTCGGTGAGAGCCACGGGCGGCTGCTGCGAAGGCGGCGGGAGAATGTGGGGAGAAGAAGGAAACAGGGGCAGCGCAGACGGAAGAGGCGAGAGAAACACCGACAGACGATTGACGAGGAAAGACGGATCGAACTCGTAGAACTCCGGAATCAACTCGACAAAAGTCGACTGACCCGTCAGAGCGCCTGCGCAAAAAACCGAAAAAATGCAAGACAGAAGACGCGCTCTCGGGGCACAAAAACAGAACCTAAGAAGCGGACAAGAAAGCAGAAACTCGCGTTAGGTGCTGGAAAACGACTTCCGAACCGGA
Source organism: Toxoplasma gondii ME49 (assembly GCF_000006565.2). Classification (NCBI taxonomy): domain Eukaryota; phylum Apicomplexa; class Conoidasida; order Eucoccidiorida; family Sarcocystidae; genus Toxoplasma; species Toxoplasma gondii. Next base: position 870,441 of record NC_031475.1, on the reverse strand, counting down.
ACCGAAAGGGCCAAGGAACTTTTGCAAAGACAGCAAACCAACTCATGGGTTGTGTCTGTCTCTCGCGCGTGGACGCAAAACAGAATATCGCCTGTGGTCACTGTTGTTCTTCTCCGGACAAGATCCCCTTTGGACAAAGACAAACGCGAAAAGTGAATCGCTCAACGACCTCCCTGTCTTCTGCGCCGAACTTCCTCATGTTCCTCGATACGCATCTGAAACGCCTACAGAATGGTGCGAAGGTGAGTAGCTGCCTTGAGAGGGAAACTTTCTTTCATTTTGTTCGTGAAAGCAACTCCTAGAAGCAGATAGGTCGAAAAACTTGAAGACAAGTATTCTGTTCATACAGTGCGTCGGAATTTGAAGAGAGCGCGTATTTGGCAGTGCAGTTCGGTTTTCGAGCAGAAGGCTCCAACTGAAGTCGAAGCCAAAGAGACAGTCTTCCACGCGGCGGGGTCAGCCTGAAGGTCTGTCTAAATCTCTCACCTTTGCATGCGCTCTGCATGCTGTTGAACATCCGCTGCTGGGAATCGAAGCGGCCGCCGTGGAGACGCAGTTGGCACTCAGGCACAAGCCGCACAAGCCAGTGAACGGTGAAGGCTGGAGTGCTGTAGTGGCTGCCGTACAAGTACGAATTTGCGTTCCGATCTTTCGCCTCTTCGCAGTGCGACCCATGGCTGTCCTCGCACGCATCGTCCACGTCACGAAGCGGACCAGTCGCCCCGTAGTCCACCTGCACACACACGAAACCCCAAAGAAGTCACAGAGAAAAGACCAAAGGCCGTTTCTCGTCTCTCTGAAAGACACCCGCGAGTGCAGGTCCCTTGGTATGGTCCGCGAGACGCACACGAGAACGCACCGGGGACGCCGCATGCGAGCGAACTGCCTCTCTCGCATTCCTGGGTAGCTGAGCAGGCCTCGACACCACTACTGGAAAAGGTCAATCGCCTCTCGCCCACCACGACTGTCGGGGGCGGTTTTTGTCCTAGATCCTCTCATTACAACCAAGAACCTTGACTCACAAGCATATATACACGCATATAGGCACATGCAGATATAAGCGTGTGTGCATATGCCTTTACACACAGATCCAGCAGAAAGGCAAGGCCCGAGGTAGACAAAGACGGGAGTTTCGGAGTTTTGTGCTGGAAGCATAGGAACAGCGAGAACCGGCGACGCTCCAGTGGATATGCGAGACGCTAAATAGTGGCTGCTCTGTTTGCCCATCGAAACAGCACGTCAGTTGGGTTCTGAAAATGCCGCAAAAAAGTCGGTCGTTGCCCGATGTACATGCAGCAAGGTTGCAAAGTGTTTTTCTACAGCGAGAATACCAAGGAAAAAAAACTGCAGCTCCATTTTAGGTGCAGACAGTTTCTACCAGGAAGCTTCGACTCTAAGCTTTTACACAGTTTTCAGAGTAAACCTGCAGACCAGAGTGTCTGAAAGCAGTTCTGCGCCCCTTTGTGGGGTTTAACGTGCAAATCCTCGAGCCGCTCCTTAGGCTCACCACCTGAATTTCTTTCATTCTCTTGAGGAGTGCCTGCAGGCGCTGAGGCTCGAGCGCCCCCACCGGTTTGGACAAATCGCGCATGGCCTCGTCTTCAACAGGGATAGAAGTGTCTGTCGGAAGAAAGCTAAATAGACAAGTCGACACAAGCAGTAAAGAGCGGGGCAAGTCTCGAAGCGAAGCCGTGTAGAGACGCGCATACACTCCAATTGCCTCAGCAAGGATTTCAAGGAGAAAAGTCACGCCCATGAAAACAACGTCTTCACACAGGAAACAAAGCCGGAAAGACAACCATACACATATACACGTATAAGTCTAGGCAGAGTTAAAACATACCTCCACATGTGGGCACAGACCTGTGCAGACGAGAAGCATGTGTAAAGCATTTGGAGACGTATGATGCGAAGCAAGACGGCATGTTGATTGAGCATGGGGGTTGTGCAGATTGACGAGAGTGTACTCATCCAGGCAGACGTTCAGCTCCAGAGAAGAAGGGCAAAGTCAATCCAAAAAGTTCCGGTGGAAAGAAGCAGGGCATGCAGAGCTCGGCGGCAAGGTGCACCGGAAAGAAGAAGTTGACTCTGAAATTGACTACTTCAAACTGGCATGCATTTCTACAGCCGCTTACCGCATAATTGTCCAAGGGAAAACAGGATACGCACTATAGTCAGATTTGCTTCTTCCCGCGATGCAGTTCAAGAAATCCAAGTAATGGTAGGTCGAAAGGCGGCCGTCCACCCAAAGCTGTTTCATGCACTCCACGTAGTGTACGGAGGACTGAACCAGAAAGGCCCTGAAAGACGGATGCAACCGAATGAAATTTTGAAGAGAATTATTTGTGCAATTTACATTTCGGGTATTCTATGCCACACGTGTAGATACACACAGCACAGTCATGACAGCATCTAAAAGATAAATTTTCAAATATTCTTGTGGAGAAACATGAGATCCCCTTCTCCCGAATCCATAACGGGGTCCCAAAACTCACAGGAAACTCTTTCACTTGCCCAAATATATATATATATACATATATGCATATATACATATATATGCATATATACATATATATACATATATGTATATATGTATGTATGTATACATATATATGTCTATATATGCCTACATGTAGGTTGACGATAGATCATAGCTTTCTATTTAGAACACAAATAAAGGGATATGTGTTTGTGACCACGATCGTGATGTACTTCTGTTCTCACTGCGCTTCGCTTCAGCGCTTCTTGTGTATTTGAAGCCTGCCCTTTCTGAGTCTGTAGACAAGTTCGCGCAGCACCCCACTGCTTGCATGTGGCAATAAATGCGTATGCACAGGCGATTCACAGATCGACGTGCGACGTTGTAACAACAAACTCCGAAGGCCTTCTCTGCGCCACAATCCAGTTTCGTCTCACTCCGGTTTCTGTTTTTGCAGAGCCCTGGCGACGATTTCTCTTTCGTCCTCGTTCTCGAACTCGAGCAGCACGAGTTTGAACGGCCGCTTGGTCTTGCGCTTCCCCGCCCAACGGTCAGCATTTGCATCTGCATCTCCGGAACCTGTGAACTCTGTGAAGTCCTGGCCGCGTCGCTGCATGCGAGTCCCTCCAGCGTCCACGTCGGTAGAGAAACAGGAGAACCCCCGTCGCGCAAACGAAGCGGACGGCGCGTCTTGACCAGAATAGAGGACCAATTCCAGAGCGTTCGGCCGTAGACACTGAATGCGGCGGAAACAGTGAAGCAGGGACTGCAGCGGATACGCTTTCGTGCTGCTGTTTGTGAAATTTGGATGTGGCTGAAAATACACTGCCGCCGACGTTAGCAGGAGAAGGCCGCGGTGGTGAATCAGAGGCCTAATGCGCCGGACCCAGTACCCTGCATGCAACGAAACCGGAGGCCGTAGTGCGAGAAAAGCAGAGGTATATAGCCACATAGAAGGAAAACAAGGGAACTCGAGGAAGGAAAGAAGCGGACGAAAAGGCGAGGAAACACAGGGCTGGAAGATAGTGCGAGAGAATGAAAAACGAAAGGCAAAGGCTAGCGAGGGGAGGAAGAAAGAGAGGAAAAAAGACGGGAGACGCAAAGTACGAACCGCGATGGGAACCAGAAAAAAGACACAACGTGTGTTTCTTGTTGAACCGAAATATTCTCTCCCAACGCCAAGCATCGGCGATGCCTCTTCACCGGGTCCTTGTTTCGCCCCCGTTCTCCCCCCCCCCCCCCCTCCCCCCCTTTTTTACTCCGCATACCTCTATTGGAAGGAAGGAGAAGTTGCTCTCGGTGGTCGAGTTCAGCCAAACTGAAGGTCAGATGCTGCGTTAACGCATGCAATTGTTCACTCGCGTAGTCCTCTGTATCTACAATGACCCCCGCGGGAGTGTCGAGGCTGTCACCTCCAGGACCTGCGAGGCTCCCGCCGATCCCAGCATTGCTCTCTCCGCTCCGCGTAAGACTTTGAGCGTTTTCTGGCCTTCCTCGCCTCCAAGAAGGAACCTGTCGCTGGACACACCTTGGCCGGTGAATGTGGGGAATGAGAGGTTTCCCGTTGTTCGCGCGCCAGAGACCGTCGATGAGAGCCGTCAGCGACGCGGCTCCCCGTGGCTTGGCGCTGGAACTTTGAGCAGAATAGACGGAAGGCGTCGACCCCAGGGGCGAGACGCGAGGACTTTCGAATGTGAGGAGGAATAGAAACACAGAGGGAGACTGAGACGCTGGCACTCCCTTCGCGCCGGGCTGTACGTTCACCGGAGTGCCGGCCACATTCTCCGCTCCCGAGCCTGGCCACCAGGAGCTCCGGACTGTCGAGGCTCCGGAGGAAAACAGAGACGATGTGAGGGTGCCAGAGGAAAGGTTTGACAGCGACCTTCCAGGAGTGTTCCCAGAAGCAGGGGAAGAAGTGAACGCGGCGCCGCCGTCGCAGCTGCGCATGCGCTGCACGTCGAGCTCCGAAGGAGCAGGCGAAGACGACGCACAGTCAGATGTGAAGGGTCGGACGCAGCGGGTTTTGCCGTTGAAAAGCTGAATGGGTACACGCGTGATTTCACTCGCGGCAATCAACAGCGTCGTAGAATTCCATCCCTCCGAGGAACGCGGCCCGCCCCCCCCACCCGCTCGGCCCGCTGACGGGGCCGGAAAAGACGAGGAACCTTCGTTGGTATTGTGGGTCGAAGTAGGCAGGGGATGAAGGAAAAGTATTCGTTTGAAGGGAAGCTTAATGATGTCTGCAGAGGGATGGTGGGAGTCAAAGATCAACGACTTGCTGCAGACTCGCAAGCGACCTCGCTCAGGCGGACTGTGCTGGAGTGTCTGCTGAAGAAGACGCTGGAGCACTTCCTGCCGAAACGACGGAATCCCCGTCGAGGCATCCTCACCAACTGACTCGGGTGCGGGGCAGGTGGTCGCCTCGACCGCGGACAAGTGAACTGCATAGGGATGAGAGTAGGTGAGAGAGGACGGGCAATCCGTAAGGTACTCTTCACCTTCCTCTAACACGAGGAGGTTGAACACACGGAGGGCGGTAAACATTCTGGCAGGGTCCTGGAAGAAGCTGGAAAACGAACGGATCAGATGAAGCGGGAAGATTAGTAAGAAGTGTGAAGAAGTGACCCACCTACACAGCCCGTCACCTCGATCTCCGGTGGTCGCGAGCGCGGGTGCGTGACGCGTGTACTGCAGAGCAAGAGACAGGAAAGTCGCTTCATACTAAAGAGCACAGACGACGCAGCGACACGTGGACACTCAGACACTGAACGTCGTGCAAAGAATAAGCCAACGGAAAGGGCCCGGCCTGGTCACCGGGCCCAAACACAGAGACGCGTACTAGCAGGCATCAGCAGGGCAACGGCTTTTTGGACTCTACAGAGGGCTCAGGAGAAAAAAACAGCAACTGTCCTGAGCACTAGCCCAGCAAATCAACTGAAATGAAGGACAGACACAAAAGCGCAGATGTTATAGCAAAAGGGACACACCTTACCAAGAATGCAAGGGAAGCGTCTGGGTCACTTCCGGCGTCTTGTCCAAGATGCCGCCTGCAAAGCACAGCAGCATGTTTTCGTCTCGTCGCTGCTGCGATGGACCGGAAAAGAAGCAGACGATGTGAAACCCCATACCGCATAAAAATCCTTTGTCTTGAGTAAAGAACGGCTGTTTCAGAGGATTTTCGGTCGAGGCTTATGATGCCTTGTTGCGGAGACACACAGGCACTAGCAACAGAGCCACAAGGCATGCTGGGAAAAGCCGGCGCGAGCAGGGCTGCTACTTTGCGCCGGCACCTTTCGCAGACAGCGTCCACGTGATAATGGACACTTTAGGCTGACAAATGAATTTCTCTCAGATACCCAGCCACGATCCAGTGGATTGTCCAGATATACGAAAGCCTTCATGAGTAGTCTTTGTGGCACGGCGGCGCAGCGGCGTGCTCTTTTCCACCTTTCACCGTATTGGGACGGCGCTGGCTGGAGAGGCTGTCGATTGTTGTACCTCGACGAGTGTCTGGTAGCTGCTCGTGTCCAACTCGTCATCCTTATGCGGTCCTGGTTGGAATTATCTGTTGCGACGTACAAGAGGACTTAAAATATCATCTTGCTACCGTCGGAATGAGCTGAGAAGTGTGCAGCCACTCTCTGCCGAACAACTACCTCACTGTAGAACCTGCACATGGGATGAACAATCAGTGGTAGGCCACACTTCTCGACAAGAGGCGTTGAGAGTCTGCCTTCTTGAAATGCTTGAGGTGTAAGGCCCACCAGCCAGGTTCCGTTTCCCGATTAGACACGTGTTTGATACCAAGGTATTCACTGTTTCGGCTGAGGTAACAGCGGCCGCACTGTTGACGGCGCTGCGATAGACATTCATCTACCCCGCGGGTTTGCAACTACTGCTGTGGTTAGTCTGTGGATCTGTACACTAAGATCGCATGTGTTGCCTCGAGCGAATAGATCCGGTACGGACACCATCGACTCGGCAAGTCGTCTACGTTTCCTTGTGACGAGCGTAATCTTCCGAATGAGAGATATGGGATGCCATGCGTAGTGGCCGATCTGACTCTAAGATATAGGCAATATGAGACATCCGTGCTCAAGTGCATTCCACAGCATCTAGAATCGATTGTATCTGCAGATGTCTCGGATGTTATGGTCGGCTAGTGAAGTGACACAGAGCCGGTGGTGCCAACGCGGGATCGTGTCAACATTTCGCAACCACTAAGCTTCTAAATATTCTGGGGACGCTTGTCATCGGTGCTTGCGACCCCCTTTTGTGGCTCTTATGCCTCTTGTTTCCTGGAGGGGTGCTTTCTAGTATGTAGTTCATGGTTCATTCAACAAAGGGACAACTCAGTCCCACACAAGGTGTGCCTGGAAGGAAGACATATTTCGGAATCTGTTTGACGGTGAAATTCCCAGTTTCTGAACTAACAAAGTGCCGCTGCAAGGTACATTTCGAATTGATTCTTATCTGCTTCAGGTAGCACCTTATCATCGCACGAGCTGCGTGCTCGGTCAAAAGCCTCTTGACATAGGCGTGTGGGTGTGTTCTGTGGGGGTCAGAAGCGTCAAGCCTCCTCGCGACCCTCGCGAGGATATGTATCAATCAGCCTTCGCGCACTGGGGAACGAAGTCAAGGACGCTCCAAAGCCGAGAGGGGTCGAGTGCGGCCTTTGAGGCAAGATATCCTTCACAGTCCCGCGCTGCAGAAAGGTGGGATGCAATGCGCAAAACGGGCCTGCAGTGCATTAATTCTTCCATACCTAGCTGTGATGTGATAGGTGTTGCATTCTCCTGAATCAGTTTTCTCATGGACACAACATCTTGCAGTGACGCGAGGCCACGTGCAAGTAGGTGGCGTAGCTGGCGATTGCAGGAATCAATCTGCAGAGGGTGTGGCTGTTTCACACTTTGTACGGTCCGCTGAAGTCTTACGAGTCTCTGTATCTGAAATCGATCAGCGGCCATTAGAAGCTTGACACAAGCTGCCCAGCTAATCTCTGAGGCTCCTGGAAATCTGGCCACCGTTGCTGATGATTCACGACTGACGCAAACACGCTCAAGAGAAACCTGCCTGTCGGTCTGGATCCAGCTGAGCAGCAGTATTGCGGTGTCCACATCGAGATCACTCAGTTCAATGGTCTCAGATGTGGCCTCCCGAAAGTTCCCTGTACAACAGAGACTGAGCATTATTAACCTGGTCAGCTGCAAATTCACTTGCCAGCAAACATCCTCTGGAACACAGGAGAGCGACAGGAAAGAAGAGCCTTGCTGCAGACAATTCCTGAAGAAGCGTGTCTGAAAGTTGTCTCTGCGGTGCTAATATCACTCCCTACTTGTGCCTGTAACCTCGATAAAAACTCTATCTGAAAAAAAGGCATAATTGCACAAGAGCATGTCAAACTTCTCTCCTCATACCAGTGGTTGACTTAAAAAAGCTGTATCTTGGTTGTGTTTAGTGAATTTAGAGAATATGTATTGAGGCAACTCACTTGTCAGACAGGTAATCGAAAACATCTTGGTGAAACGTTGAAGACACCTGCGGCTTGGTCGGTTCACTCCCGAGCTGAACCATTCTCCGCAAAAACCGCATCTCCATCTTCAACACAAGGCGGCTCCCCACCTGGTCTCCGATTAAACACCGTAAGTATTAAAGTATAGCAGCCGCCTTACGCGCAAAATATTATGCTCTGTCCAGTTGAAGAAAAAACGGACATATCCTCTTTTAGCCCTGCATATGCCAACTGTCTCGCAGGAAGAGATCTCCTTCATGCCATCTTTCGAATCAAGCAGGGCAAGTTTGGTAAAGTCAGGTAAATCTGGGAGGGAAATATTTTTTTAACGATGCCAAATGCGACTTCGCTGAAGGTCACCTTCCGTTCCTGGAGCACCGGCAATGTAAGCAACAAATAAGTTGGTATGATGGCATTCATGGTAGTGTACCTTCATTAGATATGGTGATTGTCAGTGCGTCCCAGTCCTCTCGATCTCCTAAAGCAAATGAGTGCATTGTAGTGTTGATCTCCAAACTTTACTCATGATGTACCGTTAGGACACAGCCTACAAAACCCGGCAGCCTATGACACTACCACTGCCGTATTCTCAACTGCAAAAAAAGCTCGTACCACAGCTGAAGATCCAAACCAGCAGCTTGACCGAAAGGACCGAGAAACAGAACAGTGCCTTGTTCAAAAAAGTCTGCAGCCAAAACTTTTCTGTTTCCAGGTACGAAGCACGAGCAAACACGTTTTACCGTCCGAGTCTTCCGGGCAGTCGGGCAACGCCTTCCTTCGTGCTTGGAGGAACTTAGTACTGTCATACACTCAAACGCCTAAGGGAAGACGTACCAAGATCTCGCATCAAATCGAAGTTCTCGATTGTTACTTTGTGGACCAGTAGTTGGAAGAGAGGCTCCACCGTATTTTCGGACTGCATTGCCATAGCACCATCGGACTGATGAGTCATCATTTTATGACTGTCACTAGCAGACACGGCGCCAGTCTAGGCGGAAACGTGGACAGTGGGGTATCGTGTACGAAATGAGAGTCTGGCAGTCATCATAGCTGCTTCACTTCAAAATGCTAGCTACTCCTAAGACCGCCAGCAAACCCCATCACCACTGTCAAATCGTTCCCTTCGTTGTGGTTGCCTTATTTTAATGTGAATCGCGTGGCGCGTGCCACGGCGAGCGCAAGTGAGGCACAGCCGCTGTACGTACAGCATTAAGCGGCACAGTATTTCCCAATTATTTGCTCGCAGCTATTTTTTTAAAAATGCTTATAGTAATTAGTGCTGGGCAAGTACGTCATCAATAACGGCTGTGGCTCACAAAATCCTCTCCCTGCCTTCAGTTCTGAAATCGGCCTCACAACCCCGCATAAAGACGTGGACAAACAACGGAAAATGGTAGTGAACCTACAACCTGATTCAAGACCTCTTTTTCGCTGTGTCCTCAACCCATGATTTGTGTGAAAGCTAAGGATGAACCCTGTCAGAGTAGAATGCCCATAAGCTGGTCGTAACCAGATGTTCAAGCAATCAAGTCCTGTAAAGGGCGAACAACGACCACGCAAGAGGCTAAAGCGCTTGCCATGGTGTCACTGAGGGTTGTTTGTGAATATATGGCACTTTCCAGCGTGCTCATGAATGCTTCCTTTACCGTAGCTGCGCTGTGTCTGCCACTTTTTCGTTCGCTTCTGGGACAGAAGTCCTTACAAACACGTTTTCAGTCAAGTCGCCGCAGACCTCTGCTTTTACACGGTCCGTCAAATCTAGCTACCCCGCCTAGAAAGCACACTTAACATGGCCGCGCCCCTTAAAATCAAGCAGATAACCATCGGAGCTGTCCACAAGCAAAACCGTTACAGTGAAAATAACTGACGGGGGATGCCCTGTGCAGATCGACGGGCACACCCATGCATGGTTTCGGCTCGAGACGGTCAACCGTTGCCGAGAAAATCCTTAAGGATCTCCTGCGTCCCGCAGAACCGGCACTCAGTAGACACGCAAAGTAGCCACTGATTCACTTTATTTCTTTATGAATAGTATGACGTCGTAAGTATTTGTTGTACTTCCTCAAGACGAGGGGTTCCGGCGTCGTCCTCCTATTCTTCGAAGTTATGTATCGCGACGGGGGCTTGCCAAGCGCCCGTGCCTCGGTGCACTCCAGAGTTACTAAGACTCTTCCGCCTTTCTTCTTCATAAACAAGTTCAGGACACGACGACTGTTTGGCCGCAGTGTAGGGGTGATCGATTGTGGCGCAGGTGTGCTGCGGAGACAGATGACGGAAGGGAGAAGAGGAGGAGTCAGTCTGTAGCACAGGCCAGTAAAACCGTGGACCAGAACACAGAAAACAGTATGAAAGACAAATGCGGTAAACACAGGAGCCCTCATGTTAGCAGGACTGATTAAAAAGATCGACACAGTGAGAAGCAGCGGACATTGTGTCTGGCATGCAGTGGATGCCTGAGAAATGGAAAGTGCGCACAACAAACACAGAGCATGTAGGAACGGGACTAGACATAGAAAAGGAGATCTACTGAAAAAAAATGCTGCGAGGAAACTCCAACAATTTTGCGTACTACTACGTCGCCGCAAGCAGGGTCATCCCATTTTGTAGAGGAGTACAGCTGTCTGCCCGACGTAGAAGAAAAGGTAGCACTTGCACTCGTAGGACGCGTAGTTTGCGAAGTTCTTGCCGACAATACAGTGCCAGTTTGGTGAGTACTTTGCGTCAAAGAAGGTCTTGATATGCCGTGATATTTCTTTTTCTGTTTCGTATTTTTGGACTGCAAGAGTCGCCTGGGCAAGTGCGTCTCCGTGCATTTCGGAATTAGGCTCCATGTCCATAACCATTTCCTGAGTGGCCGGCATCTTGTCAACACATACACCAGGGCAGTTCTAAGAGACGTTTAAAAATCGTACCAACTATGAATTGTGAGTAAAACATTCACCCAGTACAGCTAATAGAAACTTGACATACCCAGTAGTTCTCCGGTGTCTATAGACAATTGCTAAGAAGCGCTACGCAAGGAACCAGGTGCAGGTCTTGGATGTAGTGGCCGCAGCATTCGCTTGATGTTCCATAATTGACATTGCTGCTAGTGGAAGTGCTTGTCGAATGAGAGTGTTCAAAGAAAGCTCCAATGAATGTAGACAATCGCATCCAGTGGCGCACGACGTTGCTTGTGGGACAACTCTTTGTCAACTTTTCGCACGTGGTCTACGTCCTCTAGGAGAGAATCAGTTGGACAGCTGAACTGGGTTAAATGTGTTTGATGAGAACCTTTCTTCTACAAAACAGCTTTTGTTCGACTCCATACGTAGACAAAACGTCTTGTTTGCAAATCCAGGCCAGATGTTGGTTCTGACTGAATCCAACAGTCACGCACTAAAAACTGGGATTTTTCCGTGCGCGAAGACGCACGGAACAAATTGATCTGCTGACAACCAACTATGGACTCTAGTATCTTCGTACAACCATTATGTAGTGGAGTGGTGCGCTTCTGAGCGGGGAGTTTGCGAATATGGATGTCGACAAAAGGTGCCTCCGTCCGTTTGTGACTGTTAGCCGCGCGACCACTGGACCTGGGTGAATGTGTCTTTCCAGACGAGGGAACAAATACAGGCGACTTCTTTATGATTACTCGAAACTTTTCAGGCGCTGTCAACACAGTTCAGGCTACACACTAGCCGACAATGCCCAGAAGGCTGCATGTTTTCGAAGCACAGTTTAGAATACTCACACTTCCAGTCTTCCGTACCAGCTTTAGCCATGGGCTGCGCGCCAAAGAAGAAAGAGGATCCACAAGGGTGAAGTGAAAAGAGTCAACGAGCACACAAGAAGACCTCCCTTCCTCCCCTTCAGAAAACCGAACAGGGGAGACAGGAACCCTCCAAAACACTCATCGATAAGATTTCTGGTAGCGTGCTCTGGCACCAGGACCGCCAAACTTCTTCGGCTCGCAGCGCCGCGGATCGGCGACGATCAGGGATCTGTCGTACGCAACGAGAATATCACGAACTTCCTTCTTTGTTGCCTCGTCCACATCTGCAACGGGGAAATTCACAAGGAGGACGACACGCAAATCGATATTTTCTCGATAAGCATGCTCACACAACACACCCGTTCTCCCCCTCAATCTTTCTGTGACCATCCACGCCACCGGATGAAAGGACTACGCGCTTGCTATATCTCACGCATATTCCGCCCCCCGCTCCTAGGAAAGTGTGTGTCGTCTCGATCTGGCAATGCACACGCCGAGATGGCAGGCACAACAAAGATTCTACATGCAGAGCACTTGCTCATTTGTCGTCATGCCTGTTGCCCAGCGCACATGACACTACAAAAACGAGCTGTAATTCTCCACTGTACTATGAAGCCCCCTTTCCTTGCTTTCTGCACTCCATCCCATCCGTCACCAGCACTGGAATCTCCGTCCTGCAAACTTACACTTCTGGTTGAAGGCGACGACGGCCTTAGCGATGGCTTGCCGGATGGCGTAGATCTGAGCAACGTACCCTCCTCCGCTAACACGAACGCGAATGTCGACATCCTGAAAGCGTTCCTTCCCCAAGAGAAGAAGAGGCTCGAATGCCTTCACCTTCAAAGCTTCGGGCTGAAGGTGCTCCAGGGGGCATCCGTTCACACGGAGCAGCCCCTTGCCTTGAGTGCAGAGCGCGACGGCAACCGCATTCTTCTGTAAGAAACAGCGGACACCCACGGAAAACATCTGCATGCAAATGCACGGCGAGACTGCAAACTTGCACACCTGCGCAAAAGACAAGAGCAGCTGCAGGACTGCACCACACTACCAGGCACGGGCGAAATTGTACCAGGCATGCACACCAACTGGAAAATCAGACAGAGCGTGCGGACGCGTGTGTTTGTTGTCCCTTGGAGTCTACGGTACGGTACCGTCAGCAAGACAGGATGTCTCACCTTGCGGCCGAACGTCTGCACGCGCTTCTTGGGTCTCTTGCCAATGTCCGCCATTTTGATCGTCGGAAGGACTTTCTTCCTCACCCTGTGGAGCAAGCACAGAAAGACAAAGGCACGAAGTGCAAAAACCGCAACGACGCACGTCTTTGTCTCCCTTTGTGGCCCTCCCATCTACTGGAGAGGGAGTAGGCGAAAACGAGCTCCAGCCCTGCGCATGCAGGTATTTCCCAGGCCCCGTGTGCCTGAGGAAATCGGCTGTTTCTGCAGTCGCATCCTGTTTCCAGGCGTGTGGGCTGGAGAAAAAACCAGTCGGAGAGTCAGGGGGTGGACACAAACCCTCCTTTTACACAAACACATTATCGAACCGACGGGCAGTTTCACGACAAACGAATTTCGACGGCTGTAGACTCCACTAAACATTGCCGCGCGTTCGGGCCCCCAAAAACTCTCTGCGAAAAATTACGGAAGCAGTCGTGAAGCGAAGGGTATTACCCGACGCAGTTCCCACGAAATCGTCGAAAAAACCGCCTGGAGAAACTCCCAAGGTTCCTCTGCAGCCTTCGCCAGAGAGGCCTGGGGAAGCATGTACAGTAAGTGAGTGGGGCGATGAAATTCTGACTGGAGGGAGATACACGACGGATGGAGTTCATCACGTACTGCCTCGTTGTTCTTCCAAAGCATACCAAACGCAGTGAATGTGCGGGCCACACCACTGCAGCACGACTCTCCCCAGTATGCGGTCTCTGTCGTTTTCTTTCCTCTGATGGGCGACAGAGCCAAGTCGAGACGGCGTGGTATTTAAGCGTGTACCAGGAATTCGGTCCCTCTCTCTGCCGCGCTTACCCGGAAAAGAAGGCGGGTCGTTTTGTGGAGCACAAAAAGCCCTAAACGCGTGGCAGTCAGGAATGAAGCCAGAGGCAGAAAGTGAGAAACCCGGCACAGAGCCTTCTGTGCCATCCCCAAGTCGTTCGCGCCTCTTCCTTCCACTCAACTTCTCGCTTCTTCCCCCCTCCGCCCAGCGTAGGCAGAGAGACCACCGGCTTTCTTCTTCCCCTGTCGCGCAGCAGTTCACCGGCTTATATGCAAGTGGACACGGGCTTCACGAAAAGTATCAGCGTACACTGGTCCCTGTTGCCTTTGAGCTCAGACAGTGTGGGGTTACACAATTTTTTAAGTCGACCCCAGAACATGCGTTGTGACATTACACGCGGGGTGGATGAGAGCAGCATATTCCGTTGCGGGAGTAGGCTGCTTCTGTTTCGCCGCGTAACTGCTGGGGGGGCAAGACTTGCGCAAAGAAAGGGAAATTCGACAGCTTTCCGGGGTGCCCCATACGGATGCTCTACATTGCACCCAGACAATTTTCTCCTTTTTCTTTCTGTTTCGCTCTCCCAAATTTCCGCGTCGTGGACGCAACACCTGTAAGTCTCAAAGCGGGATCCTTCGCCCCTCTGTTGCTGCTCGGTCATAGTTTTTTTCCTGCCCTGGCCGGCGCCTTCCTGCCGAGAGACGACGGGTGTGGCCTGAGAGGATTGCTCTAGTAGTGCTCGACTCTGGTAATTTTCCGCCCGTGTGTCTTCCGTAGTACTTGCTTAATTTTTCGACGGAGGTCAAGGCAACACTAGAACATTCAATTCTTCCATTGTTTCGTTGATATCGGCACTGCAACACCCCTGCAAGTGCTGCTTGTTTCCCCGCACTTTGGCGGCCAGGTCCCGACAGAGCAAGCTTCGAAGCCCCGTTTATTCCGCTGAAAACCCCCTAGTCTCGGAAGTTTTCCGTCCAACTGTGTGTCTGATTCTCCACTGACCCCGTCCCTGTTCACTCTAGCTCACCGGTTTCACCTTTGTATTTTAGGGCCCCCTGGCCAGGGCGGAGAGGACATTTTTTAAGAGTGGTAAATGCAGAATGTTCTCATTAGTTGTTCTCGGTGGTTCTTGCGGATTCATAAATAGGAGCAGGGGTCGCAACGTTACGCGTACGGCGCGAGAAAGTCGAGTTCTTGAACCCCGTGTTTCACGCCTCAGTGGGGTTTCCTCTCTCGCGCGGCTGGAGGATCACATTCTCCACTACATTCAGTTTTTTGTGTCTTTATACCAGTCGAGTGGCTTTCTGTGTATGCATTTCTTTCGATAGTGCTCACTTGGGCTGGAAAATATCCCTCCTGGTGTCTCTCGCGCAATGACCTTATTCCAACGAGGGTCGCGGTTCGTATCGACGGTTTTTTCGCGCGTTGTACATGCGTTTTGTTTTGTTGGGGTTGGAAGCGAATGAAAAGGCGGGATAGGGTCTTTTCGTAGACTGGAAGATAAAGCGAGTGTTTCTTGTCCCGTCCTGTGTGCTTCTGTTTGCAGTGGCAGAGCATCGGCGGAGCATCTGCTGGTTCCGGCGATCTCCTGGAGAAAACAGTCTCTTTCTGTCGTCTGCTTCTCTTCTGTCAAAATGGTGTCCAAGAACAACGTCTTGCCCAACGTCCACCTCCACAAATGGTGGCAAAGATACGTCAAGACCTGGTTTAACCAGCCAGGCAGGAAGCAGAGCCGCAGGCTGCGTCGCCAAGAGAAAGCGGCCAAGCTCGGCGTGGTTCCCTCTGGTCTCCTCAGGCCCATTGTCCACCCTCCCACACAGAGATACAACCTGAAAGTCCGTGCTGGAAGGGGCTTCACCCTCGAGGAGCTGAAGGTAAGCGCTCGCTCTATCGGCCTTGCCGCTACCGGATTGGCTCCACGCTCACGCGGAACCCAAAATGACGCGAGGCAAAGTGAGAATATCACTTTTGGATGGCAAAACACCCACACTCATTTCGGCCTCGGGGTTTCAAAAGCTACCGACTGGATAGCGCTCTGCATTTGTCGCAGCCGAACCTTGCTGCGGGAAGTCGAAAAATATACGCGACACACAAGAGCCATGCCCTGTGCCTTGGACGTGGTCCCGCCGCCTTCCAGCACACGAAGGGGTGCTTCTTACTCCAGTTCTTCTTTTGCTCTTTTGGTCGCCTTACATTTGTGAATGTGACTGCATCTGTGCGTTTTTCTGTTGCATTGCTGCAGTCCGTCGGCTTGAGCCCGCGCGTCGCGTTGTCCATCGGCGTCGCTGTCGACCACCGCCGCCGCAACCGGTCGGCCGAGAGCCTGAACGCGAACGTGACTCGCCTGAAGGCGTACCTCGCAAAGCTCGTCCTCTTCCAGAGAGGCTCCAAGGCAAAGAAAGGTCTGGCTGGCATCCCCGCTGACACCCCGAAGAGCCAGATCCAAAACGTCAAGCACGTCAAGATCAGCACTGCCATGCCCATCCCCAAGGCCAGCAAGCGCTGCAAGGTACGCAAGCAAATGGAAGAGTCACGAATAACGTCTCTGCGCAGCGATTCGAGTCGTACACTTCTGGGTCGCGGGTCGTTGCTGCGCGGTGTGAACTTGTGCAGTGTAGCGCTCGTGGTGGGCAGTCGCTCTCGCCTTTCACAGTCAGAGGAGAAAAGCGAAACGCAACTGATCATCTACGAAAGATGCTGTGGCACGAGCTGCTTTTTCCCAAGCACGCGGAATAACGCAGTTCGACTTTTCTTCTCAGCGCATGTTGACGGTCGTGCGCGTCGATGTGGTGAAGGATCGACATTTCGCGCGCAGAGCAACCGACCTGTTGAATGTGATCACCGGGTTCAGTCGGGATCCCTCGTGCCATCAAGCGCGTCTGGTTAAATTCGCTCAGGGGGAAGACAACTGCCCACGCTTCGTCTGAACCGATCTCGGAATGACATCTGTGTCCTCGTGAGGGACCGCAGTGGACTCCCGCATGCACCTGAGTTCGCCAAAGGCTCTCCAAAATGCTGGGGGATGATCTGTTGATTCAGTATGTGTGTCGTGCGGTCGAACATTCGAGAAACGCACCGCGTATGGCCGATGTGAGGGTGCTGATCGACTTTCCTCTGTGGTGCTGAAGATGCTCGGTGAAGACAGGTGTCTTCGCGCCTTCATATTTGGTCTACCGGCTTCAAGTGTGCGTTTCTTCTGGACGCGCTCTTGCCATGTTTGCGGCGGTCTGTTTTCTTCGCATATCTGCCTTTCCCAGTTTTCGTAAAATGCCCGAAAAGTGTCTGGCCTCCAGTTGTCCGAGGGAACTGGAGTCGGCACAGATGATGACCTGATTCTCTGCGTCCTTGCTGAACTGAGAGCGTCTTTGCTCTCACTTGAGGATCGAGATAGAATTCTGCAATGCTGAAAAAGTGCCGATTCTCCAAAGAGAGATAACGTCGTGTCCGTCGTTCCCAAGTTGTGGCTGTCATGATTACGCGTTCGACTCGTTCTGTGTCCAGTGTTTCTGGTCACTTCAACTCGAGGATCGAGTTCACTGTTTCCCTCTCGCGAGGCAGTGTTTCCACCGGAAAGTGCGTGTCGGCTTTTGTAGGTCTTTGCTGTCACCGTGGCTTGGCTGTTTTTGTGTTCCTGTTTTCAGCCGAGAGCCATCACGGCGGAGGAGCAGAAGTTCATGGCGTACGCAACCCTGCGCAAGGCTCTGCGCGACTGCAAGAACGTCGGCAAGCACGAGAAGAAGTTGGCGGCTGAGAAAGAGGCGAACCAGAAGTAGGGAGGGACAAGACGAGTCAACTGTGAACCTGCAGGCGGTGTCTGTGTGTGACGCTCGCGACGCGTTTTTTGCGCAAGTGTTCTGCGTGGACGTCTGTCTGTATTTCCACACGACAAGTAACGGTCAAGCATGGCGCCCGGAGCATGCGCGTTTGCATATGGATGTATGTGTAATACACATATGGATGTGCGCACCTAGGTGTCGGTTTCTGAACCTTCTCTTGAAGTAGCCCAAGACAGCAAAGCGGCTGATCTGCCAACTCCCGGTAGCACGTACTCCACCTCCGCGTGGTAGTTGTCACACACACGTTCGTGCTCTTTGGCCGATGCGTCATCGCCGCCAGGGAAGCCGCGACATGGCAAAAGCAGTTGCACTCGTCACTCAGGGCACACTATGGTAGTAAAGGTGTCCTGTCCACCGCATGCGGCCTAGCGAACGAGAAAGAAATAGAGTTGTGCGTCGAAACGTTTGCTCGAAGAGAAGGCTCGCCCGTGTAGAGAAGCAGCGATGCCAGAACGTGGGAGAGCAGTGTGGCAGGTAGTAGGCCGCATGCGTGGCAACCAGGCCTGCTGGCGCAATCCAGTGAGTCACCAAAAGAACTCACGAAGAGGTGTTGTCGACACAAGAGCAAGCGTTCGCGTCTTTGGGTGTGGCGCTTCGATCCACGTACCGCCAACGCGAGCACCAGTGCAGAATAGGAAACTACGCGAAGAAGAGCAATCGTGGTTACGGAAGTCTGTAGGCGAGGAGGCAGGCAGAGGAACAAACATATGGAGTTCTCGACTGATCGGTGGAGACATCTAGGGTCAGGTCGCGACTGTTCCCTGCACACAGGCGGGTCTAGATCGATCGGTTTCGCAGATCGATTTGGTTAAAGCAAAGTTCTCTACAGTCATGAGGAAGACCGGTTGACCGTTGACAGAAATAGATATGCTAAACAGATATAGCGAGTACCGGTACACAACGTATTGTCGATAGACGGAAACAAAGGTAGATGCATTCTGGCATACTGGACGGGCGGTATCGCGAAGTATTGTCAGGAGGTTCGATATTCAACACGTATTGTTTGCCGAATAGCCAGAAGCTTTCATAACGTGTGAACTGTTTTGAAACCAAACCATCATCTCTCGGGAGGCCCAACTCAGCTGCTGTTCGATTCCGCGTTCTCGACGCTTCCCAAGCGCCTCCAGCCTCCGGCATCACAGTGGCGCCTGTGGCAAGGCTGCTCAAGGTACACAAGTCGTACAGTTTCAGACAATGCAAGGAGTGCAGCACACACAACATGCGCTTCCAGGCTGAAAACTCCGAAGGGAATTTCCTCTGCCGGGTAGAAACGGCACGAACACGTTAGGAGTAAAATGCGGAGCCACCTTTCCTTTCGTCGCTGGCGACTGGAATTTGTGTAGTTCGAGGGCGTACGAGACGTTCTAGTGTTACGGCGTGTAGTACGGTATAATGCACGTTTCCGCAGAGAAGGATCTGCTTGGAGTGGCTTTTTACTAGGTGAATTCTTCTCTGGAAATCTCGACCAGTCGAAACCCCGGTCACAGCTGCGTGGTGCACGTGAACTCGAGTACTGTCCGCGAGTGTTTATTCACTTGCTGCCGCTGTTGACGTCCGCTTCAAATCCTGAATCCCCTTCGGGAGTAACAGTGCTTGTCTACGTTTCCCCATCTGCTTTCTTTGTCTTGGTTGACTCGGCTTAACCAGTCCAGCTTATGCATATTAAGGGCGCCCAGGAGGGTGCTGGCAGCGTGGTGGTAACGACCCTGCTGCTAGGCGGACGAACGTAGGGATTCTTTTCCCTGCACACTCCTTCGCCTTGTGCGTTGACGCCGATATGCGTTCTCAAAAGCTGGTACACCCGACCAAACCTAACGGTCCAAAGAGAGGCTCTGGCCGTGTGATCCACCTGAACAGTAAGAACCAGGATACGTCTAGATACACACAATTCTAATGCTCTCCATAAAACGGAATACACCGTAGTTATACCTGAACACGTCCACAGGTAAAAATCCTGGCGTTCTTGACTCAATCGCGACAGTCTTTTCGTGATCCAGCTGATATCCATGCGTCTGGTCTCTCTAGACGAGACGGGCGCCGTGATGAAGGGGGGCAGAAGGTGAACAGACATCGGATATCTCAGGTTGGCGTCTAGGAGGCGAAAATACGCGAGAAAGCATGTTTGGATCCGTGAGGTTACACTCTTTGCCTTCCTTTTTGCATCTCTGGAGACACATGTCCAATTCTTTCCTCCGCTCGGTAGGAGTGCGAGGCGTATACCGCGTGTCCGCGCGCGTCTTTTCTCTACACAAAAAGAAACAGCGCTGCTTCCTGGATACACATGAATTCCTTGGGACCTGTTCTGTCGGCTTTTCCTTCCTTGTCTTCCGGATGCACCATTTCCTGTCTGTTTTGCCCCTTGCCTTCGTTCCTTTCCTGCCTTGTCTGCCCTTTCTCGACACTTTCCAGTCCCCAGGAGAGACGGCCTCCTCCCTCCGGAACGTTGCAGAGGCAAACGGTGGACGTGCTCGGTCGCGCCTCTTGGACGGCTTTCCGACCCGTTTCTCTTCGCCGGTCTTTCCTCCGCCTCCTGACCATTCCATTTGAGTTGGAGAACGAGCTTTTCTGGGGAACACTGCTCCGCCGGCTCAGCAGACAGACGCACCGTCCAAACTTGCCTCCTCTCCTTTTCCTCGCCGGCGCGCATGTCTTCTCGGCCGCTGCGAGGAGAGAAAAGACTCGAGCCGTCTCGACAGTCTCTCCACACTTACCGGACACAGCGATCTTTTCTTCGCTCGTTTCCTCGAGATAGAAGGCTCGTCTTCAAACAGCTGTGGCCTCACGTTCCGCGATTTCCCGCAACGACCTGACGCTTCTTCGTCCCCCAGAAGAAAGCGCTCCGGCCTCGCCTTGAGCGTGTCTTCTCTCTGGGTCTTCACGAAAAAAAACGGACGGCAAAGCCGGACTGCACACCTGGCCGCCTGCAGGACTGAGATGCCTCCCTTCTGGGTCGTGAAGTTCGTTTCGAAACTCTCTCTCGCCCCCACTCTCTGCCTGCCCGCGCCGCTCGGTCTAGCTAGAGTGTCTACGTGTAGCTCCTAAACCTGCGCAACCGTTCGCAGAGATGTCGGCAGGTGCAGTGACTGCTCAGCCACTGCCTTCTCCAAAGGCTGGCCTGGGTGCCGCGATGGCTTTCGCGCCTCCTGCCTCCTCAGCTGCAGGCGTCCTCGCGCTTCTCCACGAGCGAGACTCCGCCCTGCAAGCTGCATCCCTTCACCGCCTCCTCCAAATGATTGACGTCTGGTGGACTGAAATTGCAGACTACCTCGCAGATATGTGCGTCCAAAAATCACACAGGAAGCACAGAGGGAACGAGAGAGAAAAAAGGGAGATGGAAGGAAAGGAGGAGGGGGGGAGGCAGGTACAGAAGGAAAGGGAGGAGGAGGAGGAGAGAGATTCCCCTCGTTCTTCAGAATGGCTCTCCGGTGTCCATGGTCACTTCAGAGAGAGTGAAGACATGTGCACAACTTGGCGGCCTTCCTGCTTCTTTTACACGCTCCTTTTCGCATTCCCAACGTTCTCCTCGAAAGTGCCTGCCCTCTCTTCTTTCCTGGACTCCGCAAGCCTCTCCACTCTCGAAGACTACACAACCAATCCGTGGATCTCTACAGGAATATACATACATATATATATATATATATATTTGTATGTTTATGCGCGGTTAATGAGGACTGCCAGTGGATGCGCACGGGATGGGTCTGTGAATGGGAGAGATGCTCAGAAGAAACTCCATCTGCGCCTAAATGTATATATATATATATATATATGTATCCTGTTGCCATTTTTGGCCTGGCATGTTGGTGAGGTGCGAGGATTGCTTTGTGCCTTGTTTTCACTTTTTCTTTTGATGTTTTGCAGCGAGGCGTTGTACGAAGACGAGTCTTTCGCAGAGAGGCAGTTGGCAGGCTTCATCGCCAGTCGCGTTTACTTCCACTTGGAGGAGTACGGAGAGGCGCTGAAGTTCGCTCTGGGCTCCGGAAACTGGTTCGACATCACTCAAAAGTCTCTCTACGTCCAACGCATGCTCGGTAAGCTTTCTGTCTCGGAACAGATTTCTCTCCGCTCGTAGGCTTCCACGCTTGCTGGGTCACCAAGGCTGCACCCCCTAGTAGCAAACAGGAGAAAGCACGTCAACCACGGATCGTCGCAAGTATCCCATACGGTCTTTCTTCGTGTATATACACCATATATATATATATATATATTTAAATATGTATGTACGAATACAAATAAAATAGGTGTGCATGCACTTATACTTATATGCATATATATATATATATATATATATGTATATGTAGAATGTATATGAACATTTACGCGTGTACTTATATTTGCATGACGGAGGAAGGAGCGTCGTACGTGTGGAGGTGACAGGTCTGTTTTTGCGAAGGCGGGGAAGGGATTCGGCATGTATGCAGTGCAGAGAAGCCGAGTGACGATTTGAGGAGAAGGCAGGAAGGAAACAAGACGAAGAGTTCTTTCGAAATTTGGAGATGCGTTTTTTCTCTCTTTTTGCAGCGGAGTGCGTAGACACTTTCATTCGAAATGGACAGCGCGCCTTCGTGCCTCAGCAGCTCGCAGCCGGTCGCCAGGTGTCTGTGCAGCTTCCAGAAATTGACATGGAAGAGGACCAAGACGGTGCGTTCTCGACGTCTCTCGAATTCGTGAATCTGCGTATGTGTGCACATCCATAGATCTCCCTACAGGGATCTGCTTATACATATTTATACAGATATGTCCCTACAGGGATCTGCTTATACATATTTATACAGATATGTCCCTACAGGGATCTGCTTATACATATTTATACAGATATGTCCCTACAGGGATCTGCTTATACATATTTATACAGATATGTCCCTACAGGGATCTGCTTATACATATTTATACAGATATGTCCCTACAGGGATCTGCTTATACATATTTATACAGATATGTCCCTACAGGGATCTGCTTATACATATTTATACAGATATGTCCCTACAGGGATCTGCTTATACATATTTATACAGATATGTCCCTACAGGGATCTGCTTATACATATTTATACAGATATGTCCCTACAGGGATCTGCTTATACATATTTATACAGATATGTCCCTACAGGGATCTGCTTATACATATTTATACAGATATGTCCCTACAGGGATCTGCTTATACATATTTATACAGATATGTCCCTACAGGGATCTGCTTATACATATTTATACAGATATGTCCCTACAGGGATCTGCTTATACATATTTATACAGATATGTCCCTACAGGGATCTGCTTATACATATTTATACAGATATGTCCCTACAGGGATCTGCTTATACATATTTATACAGATATGTCCCTACAGGGATCTGCTTATACATATTTATACAGATATGTCCCTACAGGGATCTGCTTATACATATTTATACAGATATGTCCCTACAGGGATCTGCTTATACATATTTATACAGATATGTCCCTACAGGGATCTGCTTATACATATTTATACAGATATGTCCCTACATGGATCTGCTTATACATATTTATACAGATATGTCCCTACATGGATCTGCTTATACATATTTATACAGATATGTCCCTACATGGATCTGCTTATACATATTTATACAGATATGTCCCTACATGGATCTGCTTATACATATTTATACAGATATGTCCCTACAGGGATCTGCTTATACATATTTATACAGATATGTCCCTACATGGATCTGCTTATACATATTTATACAGATATGTCCCTACATGGATCTGCTTATACATATTTATACAGATATGTCCCTACATGGATCTGCTTATACATATTTATACAGATATGTCCCTACATGGATCTGCTTATACATATTTATACAGATATGTCCCTACAGGGATCTGCTTATACATATTTATACAGATATGTCCCTACAGGGATCTGCTTATACATATTTATACAGATATGTCCCTACATGGATCTGCTTATACATATTTATACAGATATGTCCCTACATGGATCTGCTTATACATATTTATACAGATATGTCCCTACATGGATCTGCTTATACATATTTATACAGATATGTCCCTACAGGGATCTGCTTATACATATTTATACAGATATGTCTGCGTGTGTGTGGATGTTCACTCTTTTGTGCGTTGCTCTGCATGTACTTGACGCATTTGTCTTTCGCATTTGTGGTTGAGATACGCCTCTGTGCGTCCTTGATCCAGGAGAAGGTCCGCGATCGCTTGTTTTCGACTTAGGACTCTCTTCTCCTTTCTCGTTTTTTTCGATTCCTCTCTCGCTTCTGCCTGCTCCATTTCTGCGCACTGCCTTCCTTTCGTGTTTTTCCTTTTTTCCTGATCAGCTTTCTTGATCTTTGTCGTCTCGTCCCTCCTGTTCTTAGTTTTTCTGTGTGTTTCTTTCTCGCTCGCAGCGGCAGCTTCTGCAGCTCTGAACGACGCAGTGGAGGGCGTCGTCAGGCGCCTGCTGGAAGTCTGCACAGAGCATGGCGAAGGCGCCTCCTACGCTCTCGGCATCGCCTTCGACGCGCGGAGACTCGACCTCGTCGAATCGATCTTGAACTCCCCCAGGGCCATCGCACTCCCCCCCACACAGCCGAACTCCAAGTGCCAACTCATGCTGGTAAACACATCGAACTCCAGACGCGGTTGTTCCGTTCTAGCATTCGCTCACTCGCAGTTATATGCGTATATCTGTTTGCAGATATAAATGTATCTGTATATATGAATGCATTCGCATGAATGTATGGTTATATGTGTATGTATGTATGTATGTATGTGGTTTCATGCCTGTGTCTGCATACGAACGTGTGCCTATGCAGCGCTTGTACACATATGCAAGTATGTTCGAATAACCATCTGTATAGATACTTCTGTGTACATGTGATGCACATATATTTATATATGTATATGTATATATATATGTATATATATATGTATGTATGTATGTATGTATATGTGTATCTCCATATAGCTGTTTGTATGGAAGTGGACGCATCTGCGTTCACGCACGCGCGTCCCTGGATGTGCATAGGTCATACAGCTTTTCTTGCTTTTTTCGGAAAGGGGAAGACCTGTTGGAATTTTTGTCCGGAAGAAGGCATTTACGTATCTCCACGATCTGTTTGATGGATCGTGGATCTACAGTTTTCTTGGTGCTGAGTTCTTTCTCTCAGAAGTGCATTTTTTCTCGGGCTGGAATTTGTCGCGGGTCTTGTGCAGAGAGAGACGCCGAGCATCTTTCTCCTTTTCCCCCCGTCTCGGCATGCAGCCCGTCCACCTCATGTTGCCAGAATTCGATTGAAAGAATTCGCTTTTTTCAACGGCTGCGTGCATGTGCTCTCCTTTCGCGTCCTGCCTCACAGCACACTGTCGAGTCACCAAGGGTCCATTTCCTGAGTAGTCTATGTATATTCATGGATTTTTCACTGTTTTTTTTCTAAAAAAAAACGCTAGACTGTCTTCTCTTTTCGTTCCTCTCTCCTTCCCTGCAGTACTGCCTGGACCACGTACAGACGCTGATTTCCTCCAAGTATTTTAGGTCTCAAATTATATCTTTGTTGACTGCGGAGTTCGAGAAGTGCCTTCCCGTGTACGCGAGCGGCGACGCCGAGAGCACGCAGAAACTTTCTGCAGAGGAGCAGGCAGAAGTCCGAGGCCTCCTCTTCTCGGGTCTCTGTCGCTGTCTGGTTGAGCAGGACGCGAGCGGCCGCGTCGCCGAAATTCTCCACCAACTCCTCCAGGAGTCGTCTGGCGCAGAAGGCCTTCTGATGGCATCCCAGATAGCCTTCGACATCTTGCAAATGGGTATGACGCACAGAGAACAGAAGAAAAGGGAGAAAGAAAAGATAGGGGATGAAGAAGAAAGGCGAGGGAGGAAACAGAAACGTTTGGAGGGAAAGAGCAGAAGGAGAGAGGTGGGCAGGAGAAGAGAAGGAAAAGAAAGGGGATAAGTGAAAAGAAAGGGAAGGAAGCAGGGATTCGAATGGATGCTCTCGTTCGTCCCTAGTGCGAGGCTGCGTCGCAGTCAAAAGACAGGTAGAAAGAGCTCCAGCACCGACGCTGAGGAGTTCTTGCGGCCGCGGACGACGGCGAAGGATGAGACCACGACAGAACAGAGGAAGCGTTTTTTTTCCTTTCAGAGAACCAGTCTTTCCAGCAAGCTCTGCTGGACCACCCGCTGCTCCGCGCTCCAGAGGCTCCCGCAGGCGACCCAGAAAACTCGGGAGAGTCCGGGGAGCGCTCGACAGCAAATGGCGATGCCCCAGCCCCCGACGCAGAGAAGAAGGAAGAGAACAAAGAAGAGAAGAAAGAGGAGACGAAGGCGGAGAAGAAGGATCCTGAGGAAGAAACTGAGGCGGAAAAGAAGGTAGGAACTGTCTTCAGAGGTGCGACGATGGAGAAACGAGGAAAACCAGCGAGGGGAGATGTCGTTGATGGTGCGAGAATCTGATCCGGTTTTTGCCTGCGGGATATCCAGAACAGAACGTCGCTTTTCTCTTCTCGGTTCTTGTCACTTTCTGTGGTCTCCTCCCGAGGTAGCTCGTTCTACTTTCTGCGTCTTTTCTCCTGTTTTTCGCAAGAAAAAAATGCGAAGTTTTGAGACTGAAGCCGCAGTTTCCGGGCAGGAAAGACTAGGCGCCGGCAGATCTGCCAGGCCCACCCCGATGTCTCTGTCTACGGACAAGAGGCTCCAGTGCGAAAAAAAGATTTCTTCGCGAAATGGAGCGTCACTAACGAACGGTTTGCAGCTGCCCAAAAAAACAGGATCTGGATTCTTCCATTTCAAGTCTGCATTTGCAGTTCGTCGATGTTCGGCAGCTGTGGCCTCTCACTGTTCCCCTGTGTAAACGCAGAAGAAATTGCTGAGGTCGATTTTGAGTGGAGAAGCGCAGACGGCGTTCAGCAACCAGTTCCTTCAGCGCGAAAACCACACGGACTTGATGCTCCTCGACCTCTACAAGGTTCGTCATTTTTCAGGAACTCGAAAAACAAGTCGTCATTCTGTCAGGCTTGAAAGTTCCCAGAGCCTCCCTTCGGTTCGCTGTTGATTGTGATTCTACAGTTGGTCCTTCGTGTCTTTTCTGCTCTACTTGTTTCCTGCGTCCTCTGTGCACTGTCAAGTTGGAGTTGCGTCTCTGTGGCTTGTTCTTCTCCTGGAGTTCCTCTCTCTCCGTTTCCTGTCGCCATGCGATGCAGCTTTGAACGGCGTCTCTGCGTTCTCTCACTTCCCTTCTGTCTCTGTTGGTGTCGTTCCTTTGCCTGTGTCAATGGGTCTGCCGTCGCTTCCATGTCTCACTCGAGCGTCTCTGCTCTGGTCGATCGGGATGAGAGTCTCTCGAATTTAGAAAGGCGTAAAGCTTTTCATGCTCAGGAGGCGAGAATGTGAGGTTTGAGTCCGTCTGGAGTTTGACAGAGAACTCAACGATTCAAGTGTCATGGGTCCTGTGAGGAGAATCGAATACTGTACTCGACTTTTTAGAAAGAACTTCGTGCTTTGATTCGAGTCTTGTTCCACTGTGCGTTCAAGGCTTTGTTGGAAAGGTGTAGCGTAGAGTGAATTTCCATGTGCAGTGTGTATGTGGTGGAAGGACTGTCGCTTCGATTCAGACGCCGAAAAAAAAAGAACTGCGTAGAGTTTCAGCGTTGAAATGCTTCGGTTCTTTTTTCAGCGATCCATAGACACACGGTCTTCTCTCCTCCACCACGGCGTCGTACTAAGTCACATGCTCATGCAAGCAGGTAGGAAGACCTGACTTCTCTTCTCTCATGTCTCCTCTTGTCTCCTCGTTTTCTTTTCTCTCACCAGACTTGCTTTCTCCTGTCCTCGGCGTCGCCCAATCGCTCTTCTCTGATCCTCTCTGCTTCTCTCTTGTCCTTCCTCGCGCGTCTTCTCTTCACGTTCGCTGCTCCCCCGTTCTCTCGTCTCTGCTCGTACCTTCCATCTTTCTTTTGCTCTCCTCTCTTGCATGTTTTTCGTTCTCTCCGTTGGCGCTGCGTGCATGCTTCCCCTCTCACCCTGTCTCTCCTCTTCCGTTGCATTGTCTCCGTCTCGTCTTTCCTCTCGTTTTTTCCGGCTCGTCGCATCCTCTTCGTCCGGTCCTTCCCTTCTCCCGTTCCCCAGTTTCCTTTCAGTCCTGTTCCACTTTTTTTATTTTCCCTGTTTTCAGGCACCTCCTGCGACGTCTTTCTGCGATGCAATTTGGACTGGATGGCCCGAGCGAACAACTGGGCGCGCTTCTCCGCCACGGCCTCTCTCGGCGTCATTCACAAGGTGAGTTTTCGCTGCATGCATTTTCTAAGTTCTCAAAAAAACAAATTTCCTCTTTCTGGAGAATGTGAAACCGAACCAACTCGCAAAACCGCCTAGAATTGTCCTGTTGTTCCCTCTTACAGCATGCGTTTTTACATCTTCATCCGTATTTGCTCAGCATCCACGTATAGATCTATTTCTCTAGTTGTCTTCACCTTTTCCTATGTTTGGTGAAATCAAATCTATCGGTCTATAGATACTTTGTGTATGGGAGTTCCACCTTTTCAGTTCTTTTCTCATCGTGTTGAGGTTCACAGGTGAAGCTGAGAGAGTCCAAGGGTGCTAGCGAATTCGTTCTCGAGTGAGTGAGGGGGTAGCCTTGATCGGCCATGGCTTCTCTGCAGGTTTCTTCAACGCCCACTGCCTCGTTTTTTTTAGTTTTTCGACATGCGTCCGGTCGGATGGCCTCTCCTGCTCTTCTCCGTCTCCTTTCCAAATTCATTTCCAGTGTTCTGCTCTTTTCCCTGTCTCCTTTTTTCTCTGCTCTTTTGCTGACTCTCTCTTCTCCCATTCTCCAGGGTCATGTGCGGGACAGCATGAAGCTGCTGCGGACTTACCTGCCTGCCTCGGCGTCTTCTGCTGCTTCTTCTTCGCCGTACAGTGAGGGAGGCGCCTTCTACGCGTTGGGTCTGATCAGCGCGAACCAGCCTTCCACCTCAGTTCGCGACTATCTGCTCGAGCAACTGCAGGTCGCCGGCACTGCCAGCGAGCCGAAGCAGCAAGGATGCTGTCTCGGACTTGGTCTCGTCTGCATGGGGAACGCAGAAGACTCTGGTAGGAACAAGGAGTGGAGGAAGAGCGGAGTATTTGGGTGAAGTGTGAAGGGAGAGGAACAGGGAAAACGAGATTCGAATGAGAACGGAGACACGGACGAGAAGACATCCACGAAAAATGTGTAGGTGGGGAAAGACTGAAACAGAGAGCGAGGAGGACAGAAGCCAGACAACTTCTGACGGATCGGCCGAGAACGCAGAGAAGTCGTCAAGGGCTGCAGAGAGCGACAGGGGACGGGGACAGCAAAGTCAAAAGGGAGACAAAAGGGAAGTTTGACAGAGTGAAGGACCCCGCGTCTTTTTCCTTCTTTCCCTCTCGCCTTGGTCTTTCACGGTCTCTTTCTCGCGTCCTCTTCATTCATGGTGTATGTATCTCTGCTCTTCGCGCTTTGGCGTCTCCTCGTCCAGCCCAAGACTCTTCGTTTTCTCCTTCCCCAGTCTCTGGGTGAGGAGTCGCCTCGCCTTCACAAATCTTCTTTTCTTCTCGTTTGTGTTGTCGCAGTCTTGTCTTCTTTTCCATTACACCCACGGTCTTCTTCCATGCGCGCATATTCTTCTCCGATTCCTGTGTTCTTCCTGCTCTTCTCTTCTCTCCTCGCGCTCCCAGGTTTTTCTTCGACTTTGCTGTCTTGTTGTTGTTTTGCAGAGGTTTACGAAGCGTTGAAGCAAGTCTTGTTTCTGGACAGCGCCGTGGCGGGGGAAGCGGCTGCGCTCGGCGTCGGTCTGCTGCTGCTCGGGAGTTCGAACGCGGCGGCGGTTGACGAACTTCTCGCGTACGCGCAAGACACCCAACACGAGAAAATTCGAAGAGCTTGTGGCATCGCCGTCGCGCTGCTCATGTTCAAAAAGGAGCAAGAGGTGAGCGCGGACCCAGAGAAAGCAGGAAACCGCAAGGGAAGAGAGAGAGCGAAGAGGCGAGAGTCGCCGCGAGTCGCCGTGAGGCGAGACTTCAAGTGGCGGAGATGTGCACAAAGGAGAACGCAGAAGCATCCAGAAGGAATGCAGGAAAGAAGAGGAGATCGAAGACTTTTTTTTTCTCCATGCTGTTCATGTTTGCTCTGCAGGCAGACGCTCTGATCGATCAACTGTGCAAGGACAGCGACGCGCTTATTCGCTACGGCGGCATGTTCACCATCGCCATGGCGTACTGCGCCACTGCCAATGTAGGAAAGAAGTCAAGTGACGCAACTCGTTTCTGGCGCCAGTTTGGGCCGGAAAGAACGTAGACTCTCTTGGAGAAAGTCGCGGTCGATCCGCCACTGCGAGTCGAAGAACTTGACGCCTTGCTGGGAACAACGTGATCCAGAGCCCAGCGTGATGTGACGCAACGTACCGTCGACTCCACCTTAAAAAGGAGTCCCCAGAACGGCTGCGGCGACCGTTTCAAGCCATTGGACTTTTTGCAAAGGCGAACGGGGGTGTGGAGGAAGACCGTCAAATCGTATCCTGCAGGCGGTCACGATTCTCAAGCTGTCAAGGCGCTTTTCACAACGCAGCGAAGAGGGCGGCTTCCCTGCCCGCGCGACAGAGAAACCGATTATTTTTTCTTTCGCGGAAGACGAGACCGCGACGAGACACCAGAGCC
Organism: Toxoplasma gondii ME49; assembly: GCF_000006565.2. Lineage (NCBI taxonomy): Eukaryota > Apicomplexa > Conoidasida > Eucoccidiorida > Sarcocystidae > Toxoplasma > Toxoplasma gondii. The sequence continues at coordinate 840,205 of NC_031475.1, read as the reverse complement.
GAAGAAAGGCTGTGTGCTTTCAGCTCGTGTGACACCGGAGAAAAGAACGTCCGGTTGCCGAGGCGCTTCTTCCCAGTCGAGAGCTCCTGGAAAACCTGACCCTCCTATGAGAGTCTCGCTCTCCGTCGCGGAAGGAAATCCAGATTTGTAGCGCAGCTCAAGCGTTTTTGTGTCCAGGGACTTTCTGTGCAACGCCTACACACACACACAGAGAGAGAGAGCGCGGACAAGGGTGAAAACGAGAGATTCACAAAAGAAGAGAGACGACGGATCCTGTGGGGGAGCCGCGCCTTCATGCCCTGTTCCCTTGCCCTTCTTTGCTCTGTGTTCCTCATATTCGCTTCCTCTCTTTGACCTCCTTCCTCTGCCGTTCCAACTGGTTCTTTGCGTCCAAGTTTTTCGGGGGGGGGGGCCTTGTTGCCCCTCTTCCGATGTTGAGATGTCTTTCCTGTGAGGCTTTTTGCGTTTCTCTCGGTTTTTCAGTGCGACTGTTTGCGAAGGATCTTGGTTTGCGAATTCCGTTTCCGAGTGAACTTCTTTTGGAGGCTGGTGTTTCGCTCTTTTTGTCGGCGTTTCTCCTTTCAGAGCGGCGCCATTCGCCGTCTGCTCCACGTATCGGTTTCTGACGTGAGCGACGACGTGAGGCGGGCAGCAGTGATCGCTCTTGGCTTCGTCCTTTGCGGGGACAGACAACAGGTGAGAAAACGTCTTTTTTTTTCTTCGCCTCTGCCTCCGTCGTCTCTCTCTCCTCCCCCCTCTCGCCTTCCCGCGCTCCAAGGCGTTTCTCCCATTCGCTGCATCTCTCTCGTTCTCTCTTCTGCATGTACTATCCTCTCTCTCTCGCCTGCGCTTGTCGCCTGCAGCTGGCCTCTCCACTGTGCTGGTGTCTGTCTCCTCTGTCTCCTCTGTCTCCAGCTTGCGCAAATCCTCAAAATCCTCAGCGGCTCTTTCAATCCGCATGTTCGGTACGGCGCCGCCCTCGCGCTCGCCGTGGCTTGCGCCGGCACTGGCCAGAAGGAAGTCGTCGACCTTCTTCTTCCTCTTTCCAGCGACTCCACAGACTTCGTTCGCCAAGGTAGGAAGGCAGAAAAGGAGTATCTTTCAGGCGCCAGTCCCGAGACGCAGAAAAGAAGCCGCGCAAGCTCGTCACTGGATAAAGACGCATGCACAAGTAAAGGCGTGTGTGTGCCTGTGTGAATAGATGTGGGCAAACAAGTGAGGACTTGTGAACGGGTGTGGACGGAGGGCCTCCTCCTTTTACAGTTCTGCAAATCTTCAACCGAGACATGCACCGTGGCATGCGTACAGTTCAGCCGTGATTCGACAAGCGCATCTATATATATATATATATATATATATCTATATATATATATATATATCTGGTTCGGTGGTCTACACCGGCGAGTTGCAAGTCGTTTCTAGAGACCGCGAGGAAACAGAGACAAACGACTTGGTCTCTCTACCATTCCCTTCTTTCTTCTGACCAAGTTCTCTTCTATTTCTGCCTTGTCGATCGTCTCTCGGGTGTTGTCTGTCTCTAAATAGCCTCGCCTGCTTCTCCGTGGTTCCTCTTGTCTCCAGTCTCCTTCCTGCGTCGCTCCAGGCTCTCGTTCGGGGTCCCCATTATTTCATCTCCTCTCTGCTGTCCTTGGTTTTCTCTCTGGCTGTTTTGTTCCAGACTCTTCGATCGAGGTTTGTTTCGGATCACTCCTGTTTTTCTTTTCTATTTGTTTCTGTTTTTTATTTATTAGGTGCCTTCATCGGTCTAGGTTTTGTTCTGCAGCAAGTACCGGACGCCGCATGCAGCGAAGCCGGAGCTGTCCGTCAGCAGCTGCAGCGTGTGATTGCAGACAAACACGAAGATGTGATGGCGAGGTTCGGCGCTCTTCTCGCCTCAGGTCTAATCGACGCAGGCGTAAGGAGAACAGGAGAAAGAAAGAAGAAGCGTAGAAGGCAGAGAAGCGCGAAGGAGGAAGAAGAGTTGGCCGACATGAACGAAAGAGGAGAGAGAACGGCACAGGAGACATGAGGCAGGGAAGCGAAGAAAAACGAAATGTATGAACCAAGACAAGAAGGGAAAGCACACACGGTGGGATGAAGATAGAAAGGAGGGAGAAGAAAGCGAGGAACGAGGAGGAACGAGTAGAGAGGATGGTTTCTTCTCTTGTTTTCAGGGAAGAAACGTGGTGGCGTCGATGTTTTCCGCGAGCGGAGTTCTGCGGCAGGAAGCAGCTGTTGGTTTCTGCCTCGCGTTTCAATTGTGGTACTGGTACCCGCTCATTCACATGGTTGCTCTCTCCTTCTCACCCTCGGCTCTCATCGGCGTCACCATCTCTAGCGCGCCAGCGCTCAAGAAGAAGGAAGAGAAGGCCGCGGAGAAGAAGGATGAGAAGGCGACAGATCAGAAGGGAGAGAAGCCAACGGAGACGAGTGAATCCTCCGAGGTTGAGAAGTACGAACCGTACCTCGAGGGCATGAGCAAGCTGCGTGTGCCGGCAGGCTGGAAGGTGGCGTGTGTGGGGGCAAAAAAAGGCCAATTTGCGTACGTTCCCTCGCTCGCGAGTTTGGAGAAGAAGGAGGGGAAGAAACAGACCATGAAAGCGGTGCTGAGCACCACAGCCAAGCGCAACCGACAACAGAAGAAGAAGGAAAACGAGAAAAAGGACGCCCCGGAGACTGCAAAAAACGAAGGTGAGAGTCAGACAAAAGGAGGACGGGGGGGTGGGGGGGGGAAGGCGGACACCAAGGAACAAAAATTGCCTCTGCAGCTTTTCTCTTGTCTTCACCAGTAGAGATAGGATAATACGGAAATCCTTCTTTCTGTGGTTGGCAGAGAGGAAAGAAAGAACTCCCTTGATTTCTCCGAGGTCCTTCGCACAGGCAGAAAGGCAATTCTTCACACGTTCCTCTCGCTTCAGGCATTTCTCGGATCTTTTTATACAAAGAAGCGCAGTCGAGTGGCTTGGAGCCTGGCCAGAATGGTTTCTGGGTCTCTCCATGCGGGCAAAGAGAAAAAGTTGTCGCTGATAGCATCGTCTTTTGGACTGGCCTCACTTTCTGTCGTATTCCTCTGCGCCCAATGCAGCCATGGATGTCGACGAGGAGCCGGCGAAGGAGACTGAAGTGACCAAGAAGTGAGAGTCTGTCCTTCTCGTCTTTGTTTTTCTCTGTTCTTTACCTTTTTCCTCCAGTCTTTCTCTTTCTCACTTTTCGCATTCATTGCTGCTCGTTTTGTACTCCCCTTCAAGCCTCGTTGACTCTGTCCTCGCTCTCGTTGCCTGTACCGTTTCTCTCGTTCTCGCATGTACGACATGTATCTCCACATGTCCAAGCAGACCTGCGCTTGCTGCATCTGTATATGCGTGTATGTTTTGGTGCATATATTTATTTATATGTGTGCATACTGGAGTAAAGACATGTAGTGAGAAGTTGGCTTTGTTCGTATGATACTTCTTTATGTTTTCTGGATGCTTCCAGGTGAGCAAGGAGAGGCCAGTTTTTTATGTAGAAACGGTGTCTTCTCTCGACAAAGAGTCTAACCTGTGAGTCGTTCTGCAAGGTGAATCTTTTGATTTCGCATGCATCGCTCTGGTCGGTTCTTCTCTGCAGCGAGGCTGACGCTTCTGCCATGGACGTCGACTCAGAGGAAAAGTAAGTGTGAAGAACTTCTTCAGCGGGAACCTTTCACTCGCACCAGCGTGAGGAGACAAAAATGCATGCAAATGGAGAAACGCAGAGACTTGCATCCATGACGCATCTGCAGAGTTAACGAGGATGAAGAGAATTGCGGATTTTGAGATAGCTCCAAGGCGGTAGGTGCTTAGGCGAAGACAGGCAGGCAGATACAGGTAGACTGAAGTGGAGAGCTAGACAGACCAGGATAGAATGGTAGACAGAAAGATAAGTAAAGTACAAGAAGAGAGATTCGTCTGCATGTTCTTAGGTACCGTCAGGTCTGTCACGATTGTAGATTTCCTGTCATTTCTTCTCCTGTTTGCAGAAGTGAAGGAAGGAGCAAGACAGAGAAGGGAGAAAAGTCGGAGAAGGAAGGAGAGGAGGAGAACAAGGATGGCACCGGAAAAGAAGTGAGACGATTTGTCTGGATGTTTCTTCATAGTGTTCGCTCTCTGCTTCTCTTCTTCCTGAGGGCCAGTTTCTTCTTCTCTCCAACTCACAACATGTCTGTTTTCTCTCCATCCATGTCTCTCCAGAGAAAAATGAAATGTTTCTTTCCATTCCTCGCCGACAGAGGTCTCGTGTCTTGTGTCGAGTTCGCGGTCTCGTCTCGGTGTCGCCTGCCAAGCTCTATTCGTGATGGTTTTCGCAGGCTCTTGAGAGGTTTGAAGAAAGTCTCACGCGCATTATCGCACTCGTTGTCGAGCGTCGTTTCTGTGTCTTTACTCTCGTGAGATTTGCCCTGGTTTCTCTTGATCCTCTTCGCTCGAATGTTCCATGCATGTAGATCGTTTGTCGTCTCCCCGCCTGTTTATGCGGGCCGCTTTCTACGTCCGTGTGTCTGTGTCTTGTTCTTTCGGTCTGTGTCCAGCTTTGCTCGTTCCTCGCGAAATTCTAGTCTCTCGTTTGTCGCATCCGCTGCCCGGTCTCAGTGTTTCGAGCGCTGCCTGGAAGCAGGTTTTTCCGTTTGTGCGTTTCCTGAGTCCGGCGAATTCTCGGTTTTCCTCGAATCCGTTCGGGCAGAAGAGAGCGAAGAGCCGGGCGGCTCTCAGGGGCAGACGAAGATGGAACGCACACAAGTGACTTTTGACCTTTCACACTCCATGCGTCTGCGCTCGAGACGAACTGACTGCGTCTAGAAAGGGGGAGACCTCCACTTCCCGAATTTTCAGATACCTCCAAGAGCTGACCTGTCGACGACCTCGGAGCGCATGCGCCGCGGAAAAGGGAGTTGTTGAAAACGCAGAAATCCGGCTTTGCGATGTGTGCCGGGGAGTCGAGCTTCGATTTTTGAATCTGAGAGGGGGCTTTCGCGCCGTCAATTCAGTACTTCCGTAGTGTAAGAGCTGCTGCTCGAACTGCGGCTGTTGGGCGTCCTGGAACGAAATGAGTCGATTTCTCTGCTTTGTTTTCCTTGCAGGTGGAGTTGAAGAATCCCTGCCGCGTCCTACCCCAGCAGCTCCAGTGCATTCAGCTGCTACCGAACTCGAGATATCAGCCGATCTTCCCCGGACGAAAAGCTGGATTCGTTCTTCTAAGAGACACCATGTCAGAAATATATATATATATATATATATAATTTATATAATATGCATGTGTGTGGATGCAGGTGCATCTGTGCAAATTATATTTACGGTGTATTTACATGTATGTATATATAAATAAATATAAACATATATTGATATGGACGTGGGTACGCATTTGTAAGCGTATTTGTATTATCTTGAAATGAATGGATAGGCTGGAGTCGACGCGTCAGTGGATAGGCGAAGTTTTCGCGTTTTTTGATAAACTAGACGAGAAGGGGACAGGTGCGAGAGAAGTACTTGTCTACGTACTGTGTCTGTCCTTGTATATGCATATATACATATCTATGTATACATATCTATGTATACATATGCTTATATATATATATATATATATATATATATACATCCTTTGTTGCTGTCTAAGTACGCGTGGGTGCGTCGATGTATGTCAGCATGCATTTGCGGGTGGTGGACTGTGGTCTGCGTTTCGTTCGCAGGCCCAGCGACCCAGACGAGTTCCTCGAGCCGAGAGGCGAGGCACCCGCAGCGGAAGAGAAGCCGACAGAGGAGAAGGAGCCTGAGCCGTTCACTCCTTTCGAATGGTCAGGCTAAAGAAGGACAGAAACGGGAGGGGGAAAAGGAAAGAAAAACGGAGAAAGAGAAGGGAGAGAGGCGCTTCGTCGGACAAGAGGAGAAAGAAGACGAACAGCGACGCACAACGAAAGACTCGGCGCGCCTAGGGTGGGTCGCAACGGCTGGCTGTAAGCAGAAACATATCCAAAGCGAAAGGCGCAGTTTACCTGTACACATCAAGATGCTTGGTACTTATATATATACATATATATATATATATATATACATGCATATAAATTTAGGTATAGATCTGTAAAGCATGTGCACAAGGCTTCTCACGCATATTCAAATATATATATATATAAGTGGATGTCCGTGAAAGAAGTGGATCAGTACGCATGTTTGTATGGACCCGTTTGGTGGCCCACCTCATAACATCTCGTATTTTTATTCGCTGCATGCACAGAGGTGCGCATGCAACGCGTGATAACTCAGATTCTCGCCTTTTTTGTGCCGAGTGTGTGTGGCGACAGCGAACAGCCCAGCTGCGCCAGACGAATTCGAAGGGATTTTCAGAGTTTCGCGGTGTCTTTGTCTCGGTTTCTCCTCATTTCTCTTTGACGAACGTCGCTGGATCTGCCTGTCGACGCTTTCTCGCGTCTTCGCGCGCAGAAGAAAGATAACTGGAGTGCAGGGTGTCCCCGCGGAGAACAAGAAACAAAGAGAGATAAACTCCCACAGACGTAGAGAGATGCACAGAGAGAAAAGAAAGAACCCCAGGCACTGAAACATAAAGACCAAGACACAGAGACACAGATCACCTCACCCACAGAACTAGCGAAATGAAAAAAGGGAAACTCCAACATATGCAGAAATCCACGCTTACCCAGACAAAGAGGTAAAGAGACACCCGTGGAGACAGAGAGACATCCAAACAGAGATAGGCCGAGCTTGTGCTTTTCGTTTTTCCGAAGACGCTCGCGCATGGCTTAAGAGCGCGTATCTCTTTCACATGTCGGTCTTCTGTCTCCTTTTTCTTCGAGTTCCTCTCTCTGAAGTCCTTCCTTAATCGCGTTTGCACCTTCGTTTTCTCTTGCTCCTCTCTTCTTCCCTGCTGCTCGTGTTCTGCAAGGAAAGCAAAGGCGTCTGCATTCCACTTCCGTATTACCTTTCTGTGCTGATCTGCAACATGCTCGAAGCCACTCACGCCTCCTCGCGTTTCGGCCTTTATACGGAGAGAGGGGCATGCTCTCCTACACATAAATATCCTATATATATGTACATAGATGTAGTTTGTTGAGAATGCTTGTGTACACCTGCCATGCATGGATATTTGTACATATGTATGTCTATGTCTGCGAGGATAAGTGTTTTTTCTTTGAATGCATGCGTGAGGTTCTGGGTGGCGCAGCGCCCGGCGGGAGGCGAGCTCGACCCTGTTCGAGTAACGATCGGGATAACCTCCGACTGCATGCGGCGCACTCGAGTCGCTGAACTGAAGGACGGAGACTGGCAAGCGTTGCTTGAAAGCTTTTGAGTGAGAAACTTTGTCCGGCTGCGCAGCGGCGAAAACGCGCCTCTGAGGCTTCAGCCGAGGAACGGCTCAAGGACGAGAGAAGAGGAGTGTACGGAAACAGATGAAGAGACAGAAATACGGAAAGAGCCGCAAAGCGTGAAGAGTGGAGGGAAGAGGAAAGGAGAGAGATGTACGGGGGAAAGACCGAGAGATCTGCAGAGAGCGGCAGGATGGAGAGACGACTTTTCGAAAGAATGAGAGACACGTGGACGGGTACAGAAACGTTGGTTTTTTCTTGCCGAGTGTTTTGCCGCACTCGTCGCCAGTTGTGCGCAGAACGTTTTGCGTTTACGCGAGAGAAAGACGGAGACAGACACCGAAGAAATCACGTTCTGTTTGAGAAAATGAAGGCCACCACGACAGAAGCCCCAGAGAAACAACAAGGCTCCACATGGCACAAGTTTCTGCAGAAAAGAGACACCCATGAACGTTCTGTACACAAATACACACCTACAGCATCTCTGCACTCGAGATGTCGCATATATGATGAACAGCCTTCGAATACACAGACCGGCCGCTCTGAGACGGACCAAGCGCGAACGTCGCAACGCGACCGCAAGCAAAAAGTCCCCTCCGGTCGATCATAAAAAAAATTCCATGAAAAAGGTCTCAGGCTTTCACGCTCGACGCCGAAAGGTTCGCTGCCTTCTGTTGCTCTTCTTCCTGCATGCAACAAATGCCACACGCGTCGCCACTCAACACTGAAAAACACAGCTGTAGACAAATATACACATATGCATATATATACATATATATACATATATATATATATATACATATATATATACATATATATATATACATATATATATATATATACATATACATACATATATATAGATACAGATAGATAGATGTGCATGTATATTTGTGCACAGGTATTTGTATGTACATGGGTGCCTATACGTATTTAAATGTAAAGGTCCTTTGACTTTAATGCGCCTCGTCCTGCAGCTTCCGTGAGAATGCTTTCCCAAGGGAAAAACGACAAAAAAAGAGACAGCAAAAACAGCGAGACGGCAGAGACAGAGACCAATTCAAGAACGAATATATCTACACATGCAAACACAGATGCAGTGTATATACATATGCAAATATATACATATATATATATATATTCCTGTATATACATATATTTATTTATTTATACTTGTATCTGTGCATGTACATACATGCAAAAACGTATTTGTTTTTTGTGTATTTAAACACGTAAAAAATATACAAATATATATATATATATATGTATATGTTGATATTGATGTATATTTGTACACGTCTGTGTATCTGTGTGTAGATGAGTGCGTACCAGCACGGGTCGGAAGTAGGGATGGTTCATGGCCTCTTTGGGGAGAATTCGTTGGCAGTGATCGTAGATGAGCATTTTGTCGATGAGGTCGATGGCGTCTGCGCAAGCCAAGTGTTGGTTTTCTGAGTTCACGAAGCGGCTCCACGGCTTCCGCGTATGCTTCCCCAACAGGGAAGTAAAGTGCGACTCCAACTCGAGGTTGTACTTCTCCAAGTAGTCGAACAAGCTATCCGTTCCTGAATACACGGAAAACAGGCCTCACGACAGCACAAAATACACATGAACACTTACACAAATACACAAATGCATACATATACGCTTATATGTATGTATGTATACATGTATGTATACGTACATATGTATATACATATATATATATATATATATATATATGCACACGTGTAAAGGAACCCACGGGTGGGAAGACACGTGCATGTATGTTCATGGATTCACGCATATATATACGTCTAAGCAGGCGGATGTATGTATGCATTTCCAGATTGACATCAGTACGTATACAGAAGTATACGAAGTCGATCCATGTATATAGGCATATATATATATATATATATATACTAGCATATTTTTTACATTGAGTTCGTGTCTGTAACTCGTTGGAGACGACTAGAAAGCAAACCTGGCGCTGCATGTTTTCCAGGACAGAGCCGCACATGCATGCACCGATTTGCTTGTGGGGACGACTATCTGGAAGAGCTGTCACAGGCTCCCTCGACGAGAAGTCCAACCACCCAGGGAGACGAACAGAGACTCAGCCGATGGCGAGAAAAGGATTTGGCAACTCCCCCGGACCCGTGTGAAAAGGCGTTGAGGGAGAACGTTTTACAGGCGAGACTCACCGAGCACCTTCGCGATTTTAACGAGTTGGTCGCAGTTGTCATGGCCGTAGAAAAACGGCTCTTTCCGGAAAACCTGGACAGACAGAGAGAGAAGCATTCATCGAAAGAGCTGGTAAGAAAGAGCTTCCCGTTGGCAGAAACGCAAGCAGGCACACCCCGACGCAGAGCTGGCGAAAACAGACGGGATGTGAAAACAAGAAGAGAGACGCAGAAAAAGATAACGAGGCTAAAAAAGAAATGGAGAGGCGCCGCGAGTCGGGAGAAGAGCGAAAACTCTAAGCGTTGAGAAAAAAAAGACTTCTTGCCTCACCAAGCCTGCCAGCATGCACCCCAAACTCCACATGTCGAGCGAGTAGTCGTACACCTGGAGATCCACCAACAGCTCAGGACCCTTGTAGTAGCGCGACGCCACCTGCGAAAAACAAAAAAATAAAAAAAAACGCGAACAGATCACTCGCCACAGCTTTGATCCAGTACACGTATGCACAGGCAGAAAGCCATCTCAAACACACACGCGACAGGGCATAAACCTTGATAGATAGATAGATAGATAGATAGATAGATAAAGACGATAAAAGTCCCGACAGAAAAGAGAATAGAAACTGTTCTTTGCATGCGAAACGTGTATCAGAGAGAGCGTGTGCCGGAGATGCAAAACCGAAAACGCAATGCTGTAAAAGTGCATACAGAAGGAAGACCCTCAGACAAAAAACGCGGAGTCTCACCCGCTCTTCATAGACCATGTATATCCTGGGTGGAGAAGCCAAAATACAGATACCCACGTAGATGTGAGCAGGCACTAATATGCAGATGCGTTTCCTATTTTGAAAATGCGAGTGAATTTTGTCCAGAACCTCCTAAATTTCCTTACACGAACGTTGTATTCGCGGCCTGGGTGATAGAACTCCGCAAGACCCCAGTCGATAAGTCGCAGCTCGCGCTTCGAATGGTCGATCATAACGTTGTGAGGTTTCACATCTCGGTGCATGATTCCTTGGCTGTGGCAGTAGTCCAGTGCCTGAAAAAACAAAGAAAATGACAACAGAAATGCGACACGCGTATGTATAAATAAATAAATAAATATATATATATATATGTACATATGTGTGTATAGGCTTATACACATCCTTGCAGCCATAGTGGCATGTGCGGCAGAGACGCACATACCAATACATATAAACATATATATATATATATATATACATAAATATACTGCGTTTGTACGGGTGGTGCATGTTTTTAAGCCATCCGAAGGCAAGTGTGCATCCGATACGCGTGTTTTGTAGGGATGAGAGAAGAAAAAGTGGAAAGGGAAGAAAGCGTGAAGAGAAGCGAGGAGGGAGCAGACGCAATCGAAGAGCTCAAGGAGACTGAAGAGCTGCTACAGGTCAAGAATGCGACTACTATGTTTCGTGTGAAATACATTTGAAAGAAGAGGTTTGACAGCACCATCGCCGTCCTGCAGACGGAGACAGGGTCTGAACCGTTACCTTAAGAATCTGGAAGATGTAGTAACGAATGTCGTAGTCGGTGAGCGTCGGATAGAGAGTCTTGAAATCTTGATTGTTGATGTGTTCAAAAACCTGGATGGCAGGGCAACCAAGAAAGACTGAAAACGAAAGCTCGGTAACAAACATCTTGCGGAGAAGAGCCCCGATGAAACGCCAAAAAGAGAGCGACGAGACACGAAAGGGAGAAAACGGGAAGTCGTTGTCTCTCCAAAACAAACGACCATGTGTGCACCACGAAGCGCGTCCCCCAGTAATCGAGCATGTAAAAAAAAAGGAGCGCGCCTCCTCTCGCTTCCTACATCGCCAAAACGTTGGTGTCTTCTCTTTCGGTGACCTTCGCCAGTTCGAAAAATACATCGTCCTCCGCGTCTCCGCCTTCGCTTACCAGAGCTGGAGTTCGGCTGGCCGGGTCTTTGACGACGTCGAGGAGGCGAATGATGTTGGGGCCGCCACAGAGGTTCTGCAGAATCTTCACCTCTCTGCGGATCTTCTTCTTCTTGACAGGCTTCAAAATCTTCACCACGCACTTCTCGCCTTCGAACCCAAGGCGAGCTGCTTCGCCGGCCGTTGTCCCCGCGGAGCTGGCGGAGGCCGCGCGAACCGGTTGCGAGCACGACGAGGTTGAAACGAAGCTGTTGCTGCTTCCGACGCTGTTCAGAGAAGGGAGCGACGTAACAGACGCCGAGTTCCCGCTGCCGCTCGGAGAGGCCCCAGCGAGAGCCAAGGCTGTCGCCGACGGCGGTCCGACACGCAGTCCTTCAAAGACTTCGCTGTACTTGCCGCGACCGAGCTTCCTCACGACTTCGTAGCCGTCAGGCACCCCCCACCGAATCACAAAGTTCTCGTAGTCCCAGTACTCGCGCGGCTTGTGCAGATTCACATCGGCGTAGTACCGGGCGACGTTCTGAGACGACTCAGGCTCCTGAGACGCCGCGTAGGAAGGTCCGCCGGACAGACCTCGAGCTGCTGGCGCGACTGTCGCAGGCGGTGCCCCTGCATCCGCGGTCGGGCGCGGCGGAGCCATCTTGGTCAAACAAAAGAAACGAGAGAAACGAACAGAATGGAACGAGCGGAGAAGGAGGAAATAGAGAGGAACGAGACGAGGGGGAAGAGATGATGGCTGCGTGTTGGGGAACTCAACGTGGGCTGTCGACGATACGCGAGGTCGATTTTGCGAGCAAACAGATGCAGGGAAAGCTGGGGGTCGCGGTGGGATGAAAGCGGAGACTGGAACTTGGAAGGACGGGGGGCGGGGAAAGCAGAATGAAGGAAAGTGCACAGAACGTCGGAGCGAAGAGATCCCAAAAAAGAGTTTGAAAAGGAGTTCTCGATGACACAGCGGCTGTCCAGACACCTGGAACCCAGGCCGCAGCGGAGAGAGGCGAAGCGACGAGAGAAGAGGAACGACCAAAGGTGAGGGAGGTCTCGAAGCCTCGTGGTGTCGTAGGAAATACGCCTGGCAACAAACGTGATCGATCAGTGAAGACTGGGAACTCGTCCCGAGCTCGAAAGTGGAAACGCGGATGGAGGCCGGTGTTGTTGCGGAACAGGAAGACTCCGTGGACGCTGCTTGTCGGCTTACTCTCAGAGACGCGCGGATGCGTTGACCTTGAAGTGCAAGCGAGGGAACGGTGTCGAAGCAACGCTGTGGTGGGGTAAGCGAATGGAGCTGTGGGGAGGACGTATGAGCCGTGGGGGAAAGAAAACCTGAAATCGAAATGGGAACTTGACGCCAAGAACACGGAACAATCGCTGGTCTCCTCAAACCGCTCACGGGTCGAACGGAGCATCCACGACAGAAAACAGCCAAGCGAAAAGAGCCAATTTTAGTGGAACGGACCGGAAAGGGGAGGGACATGAGTAGGCGAGGACGCAGGGAGACGCCCGATGGACTGGACCCCACATCAAACAGAAACAAGTGCCGAGAACGGTGCGACACAGTGCCGACGCACTGCTTCTGCCCTACTGCTGCTCGGGAGTACACACACCGTGTTGCGGTTTGCTGGACGCCACTGTCGCGTTCCCGCAGAATCGACAACTCGGCCTTTAGCTGCAACGGCAGAGCTTCGTGGGATGTCTGGAACAGTGGCGGAAGGGGGACAGTTCGACGTCGATGTGTGACAGAGTCCTTGAAGACGCCTTACGGTCCGGAAAAGGACGGGAATGCAGAGGAGCGCTGTACAGAGAGTTTCAGAAAGAAGATAGCGGGTCATGGAACGAGTGGTGGAATGCGGAGTTGACGCCAGTTACAGCGGTGGCAAGGAGATTGCCAGGGAGTTGAGATCTAAGAGGAAACGGACACAGGGAACGGTGGAGTGACCGGGAATAGCGGAGTGCGTACACACACGATGGAAAGAATTCGTAGTAAGCAGATCGCGTGGACGGAAAACGTTGCGGCAGGGACAGAAAGCCCGCGAGAGACAGGAGTCGGGGAAACGTGTGGTTTCGGGGAAGCTGAGAGACGTCTTGGGCGCAGAGAAGGTAAGAGACGAAGTGGAAAAAAAAGGATGAAGAACGTCCGCACGAAAAGCGGTGTTTCTCGCTCAAGAGGGAGAAGCGAAAAGAAATAACGGCCGGGAGAAAGAAAGCAGTGTCGGCGCCGGAATGACCAAATCGTCAAACGCTTCTCTACTTCACACGACAACACGGACGGCTCCTTGTCGCCAGGATTGAGCTCTGTTGACCAAGTTGAACTCTTCCGCGCTATTCCTACTCGTCCGTAGCGCGTAACTCATTTTCGCAAGTATTCACTGTAAAGCGACTCCCCGAGTTTCTGCTGCGGTGTCCCTCCCCTCCCTCCTCTTGTCCATCAGTCTCTCGGCCGTCTTTTCCAGACAGCATGCACTTCTTGGGAGAAACACCGCCCGCCGTATATCCGGGCAAAAAGGCACCCCGTCCAGAGACAGAACGCAGCGCCCGAGTCACCGAAACCAAGCATTCCTCCTGAAAAATGTGAACTGGAATCACAGAAACGAACGGAAACCCAGCAGCAAGCCCCACATTTTCTCACAGACTCATCACTTTGTTCCCAAAAGTGTGCTGGCCAATGTCCGTCAACTTGAGCGGCCTGCAGAGAACGCTGCTCGCGCTGTTCTGTCGCTGATGCCTGTAGCAGTTAGTCTTACGTCTCAGAACGCGTGCTGGGACACACGATGTTTCCTCAGCTAGAAAAACCGCGTAAGTGACAAAGGTGATGTGGGCCCTTTAAAAACCCAACAGACTGTTGGTAAGCGAACAGTCCTGTTCTGGGCCCTCGAAGAAACAAAAAAATGGCGGTAGTGGCAACATGGCGCAAGTGCGTAATGTCAGGAGGGTACCTCTCCAGTCACGTGTACATATACGGCAGTGTTCCACACCGCCTACCAGTCGATCGCTATATGAAGTGACGAATCTAGGAAGTGGCAATATGGAAAGAGTGCTGCTAGTGTAGCAGTCTGTCTTCAGAACAGCAAACTTCCGCTGTGTCATACCATCACCGGTTTAAAGCAACGATTCACCCAGTGCAAATCAGTGTTAACAGCCGGTTTCTCTTGTACATTTGTCGACTTGCGACAGGGGAGGAAGACTGATGTGTACGACGTCCTCAAAGGACGCTTTGAAAGAATGCGTCTCTAGAGTGCAGTCCTGCCGAAAAGGTCTTGTCGTCACAAGAAGGTCGTCTAAAATAGAGCCGGACAACGAGTAAACGATGAGGTGGTTACGTGGTAGCTGCTGGCTCATGGTCTTGACGGGCAATGAGAGACTTTGGAAGGCCTGGAGTTGTCACAGTCCTCAATTATCACGAGAGGACATCAGGCGCGGACATAGTCAAGGCCTGTACATCTAAGCTAGGCGTCTGCAAGAACTGGAAACTGCGAGTCTCCATTACATCCCTCAACTTATTCTTCAACTAAGCAAACATCAACTGTGGTGAGTAGCTCGTTCGCGTCAGTATGCCAACGTGGCTAACGGGAGCGTAGATTCACTGAGAGGAAGGGGCATTTGCTTCGGCACTCCAGTCTGGCTTTACAACTGTGCTGACTTCAGCGTTTTTCCTTACCCGTAAAGCAGCCGCCGATGGCAGCTAAATGTTAAAAGACTTTACACTGGATAGCATATACACGGTTTTGGGAGTTGGTAGTTCCCGCGGATTCAGCTGAAATAGAAGCCGAGCAACAGTGCACAACCTAGAGGCTGCACGGAGTTTTCGTCAGCGCACAACGCGCCAAAAGTACTCGGCAGTTCATCGACAACTGGTAAACTTGTAACTTCGTGCGTGGTTCCTCCCGACGGTAAAGCAATGTAGATCGCTGCTGAAATTATTTCCGCCGACACAACTTCAGTTCCACTTCCCCCAGGCTGCCGCAGCGATGTCATCCCAGGTACCCCTCCCGCGAGGTATTCACAGAAATGACTATGCTGACACTCTACGCAGTTCTAAGTAACTCACCACATTTAGTCACACGTCACGGGAAATAGAATGTACCGTGCATTTTCTTTGACTCACTCTCGCGCTCTGGACATGCCGGCACTCATCATCTTCCGGCGAAGCGGAACTGCGAATCCAATAATGGAGTCAGATGTGGAGGACGCGAGGCATCTGTACACGTCGCTGCCCCGTTTGACGGATTCCTTTTTGAGCGAACAAGGCAGTGGAGTCGACAGAAATGCAATACCTCAGACTAGGCTACCTTTCCGCCTCAAAACAGTGCTACAGACCATTGAGAATTCCGTGACGTCTGCCGCACGACAGAAGCATCAGCCTCGCGTTTCTTCGTTCTAAACAAGTTGCGTTCTTCGAAGTGAAACAATACAGTGTGTCTTGGACTCATTCTTGTGTGTCTGCGACGATACAAGAAAGCGATCCCGGTACGGTTCAGTTGTGAATGCACGTCATTTTTGCGCGATGTAATACCTCTTGCCCGAGGCTGGTGATGAAAGGGAACCTGGAAAAAACCTGGAGTTCCCAAAAAACGTGTACATGAATCCAGCCTCGAGGAGAAGCGCTTCCCAAAACTAAGCGAGACTACTTTGAAGCTTCTCTCCTGGCGTTACTCTACTAGGAGGGCAATTGACAGCGCGGATAGCTTCTTGAGAACAGATCTCAGCATTTTGTGCACGTGTTTCTAGTACGACTATCATATACACATATTCTAATAAGCTAAGCTGTACGTACCCCGTCTTGCCATGGACGATAGTGTCACATAAGAGTTGCCAGCAGACCCGCCTGTGTAGTGCACGATGCCACACCAGTCGCCGGGGCATTTTCTAGCAACCAAGAGGTCGTAGACCCGCTTTTTCGGCGATGAGTTTTCTGTGGCATTGGCATTCGCCAATTCCCCTGTGGTGATGGGTGAAGCAAGCGAATGGATAAAGCACTCGAAATGAAGCGTTTCTCGAAACACACACTCTATGCAGTTCCGGGCATCCTAAATACCCTCACTGCTTTGTGTCCTCCGGAGCTGCGTTTCACCACGAGGATTCGCATGCATGCACGAGCTATGCAACAATATTGCTGGATGTAAGCGAAGAGGCAGTCTCCGAAAGAGCATGTCAAGGCTTGAACTGCGCGTCTACTTCACGAGTGAAGCCACACAGACAGGTGCGAGTGTACACACTGTTGCATATACGCCTATATCTGCATACCCAAGCGAATAAACGCATCTGGTCCCGCCTCGCAAACGTCCGTATTCTCAGGCTCACACGACATTGTATTTCGACTTAATTGGCCTGTCCCTTTTGAGGCGCCGCCTTTGCCTGCGTCTCTGGATCCTGGGTCTCTGGCGGCACGCGCATGAACACAGTCGGTGTGAGGCCAGCGTTGATTTCCGGGTCCAGGAGGCGGGGGTTTTTCGCAACCTGAGAGAGCATGCATTCTCTCAACAGCAAGTGTGTCTGCAAATAGTCGTACTTCTCCCAAATGTGCTGCAGAGAGAAGTTCGTGTACCGCCCCTTGAGGGTCACCTTGGTCGGGTCTTCGGGGTTAACCACCGCAGTTCCCGCCGCGCACGATCCCGCTGTCGGCTTCCCCTTCACGGCAGCAAACGCCTGCATCCACCGGAAGGACCGTGCGATATCTTTTGAGAGAACGGCGGCAGCGCCGCTCGCAGCAGGGGCAGGCATTTTCTTCAAATGAAGAGAAGAGAGGAAGGGACGCGACGGACGGAAAGCGTTAGTCGAGCAACGGGACTTCGTCCGCGAGCGACGGGGGTACGACGCTGGAGGGGGAACTTGAAAGATGGAGTCGGCGAAAAGGAGAACTGTGTCAGAGACGATGGCAAACGTGGTGGAGGCAAGTAGTCGAAAAAAAAGCAGAAGGCAACGGCTGTGCAGAGCGGCGCTGAACCCTCTGGAAAACGACACTTTCGCCACAACGACAAAGAACTACGGGGCAGGGGCAAAGCTCGTTTCTTCTTAGGAAAAAGAACTCCAGTGGGGAGAGGGGCACGAACACGGACCAACAACGTGCAGAAGAGAAACGCGTCAGGCCAAAGACGAAAGTCGGTCCTGGGAGAGGAGACACACGAGAGCACTACCTGAGCGCCGGCGGCCGTGTAGGGCAAGTTTCTTCGGACCTCCTAAAAGACCTTCCCAAAAAGGCGTGTCATATACGCGAAAGGTCAGGACGTCTTTCAAACGAACAAAAACGGTTTCCATTTTAGCCGTCTGTGGACAGGAAAAGCCCCCCAATTCCAGTCGCTCAAACGCATGCAAGAGGAAAACAACACGGCCGCTTTTCAGCAAGGGACTGCGGCGTGACCCCCAACACATGCCAGCATTTTTGCACCCACTTCGTTGGTGTCGCCGGGCATCTTTAAAGACGTTTTTTTTAAGAAGGAGAATGACCGTCCCAGACGGAAAGGGGATCCCCTATCGCTGCACTTGGTAACTCATCTGCATTAAAAGAAAAGTGTACGGTCTGCAGACAAGATGCTGCGTATATGCACGTGTACGTATTTCCATGTGCAGTAGCCGCTCTTGCAGCGGTAGCACGACGCTCTGTTTGCATCTGACTTGTTATTCTTTGGGGCTCGGCAGAACAGCGAAAAAGAGTTCTGGTAGTACGTGTCGGTCTTGCAATGAAATTCGTCATTCCTGACTCCCCTCTCTGGCTTCTACATTGACCGACGCTAGTAACTGGCACAGCTGAAAACCCTAAGAAGCCCTTGTGTGACCTGTTGGGTATGTCTCGCGATATTCTCCCGAAAAACTCGCGTGTATGAGAAGAGATATGTATGTGGAGATCCAAGGCGTATGCCTTTTCCCTATTTCAGAGGTACGGGCCTTTCCTGAACCAGCAACTACATCAAGTTCATCGCGAACACTAGAAACTTTCGTTGCATTCTTGTGTCGGTGTGGTTTTTTCAGAAAGTGTCTCCCCCTTCCTTATGGTACGGTAGCGGATATAGTAACTAGGCAGAAGGGGCCTGCCGATCAGACTGGGTGCTTCGGAGCCGTTGCGTCTCCTTTTCGTCTGAGCAGAGGGGGCCGCTTACCACCAGACCCCTTCTTGCGACGTGTTCCCTTGTAACTGTTGTCAAGTACCCTATATTCCTTTCGCTGTCCAATTAGATGATGGGGGGCTCGTCTTTCGTTTCACCAGTCAGTACCGTTTTTCGGCCGGCGGATGCAAATCTGGAGGCGCTCGGGGGTAGGGGCCCAGCTGCGGAGTACAAGGAGCTGCTTCAGTCGTTTTTCTCGGGAACACAAAAGTGGCTTGCCCCCCCGCCTTCGCTTTCTCCCTTTCTGCTCGCTCGAGCGGGCTTCGAGTGTACAGACACTGGAGTCATTCAGTGTCCTTTGTGCAGGGAGAAGTGGACCTGGCGAAAGGGCCGCGTGCGGCAAGTTCCGCCGTCTAGTTGTTCCACCGAGAAGCGTGGTGAAGAAAAAAATCGTTCTTCAGAGACGAACGGTAAAGCTTCCTCATGCTATGAAAGGAAGAGGTGTCGAGAGAACGGAGACGCTGAGCCAGAGAAACCACTTCGATCTGCTTTCTCGAGTCGTGCCCGACAGGCCGATGGGAAGGCTCGAAGGCGCGGCTCTTCGGATGCAATACAGGAGTCAACAGATGAAGACGAAGACAGTGAGATGATAGACGCTGTCGCCCTCAGTTTCGTCCATTCCGAATGCTGCCCTCGGAGAGGAACCTTCATTTCTCTCTTTGACGTCGGCCTGGCCGGCGCCGCCGTTATGCCTCTAACTCTGGTACAGAATGAGAGAAGCAGGTAAGAGGCATCTATGAAAATATTGTGCAGAGTTACCGGTGTGCGTTTTGTTAGAGTTTTAGGCACTCCGGGGTGTCTATTTTCTTTTCGGAATGGAATCCATATGACAGCGTGGTGCTTTCACTACTGAGCCTGGGTCAGCTTCACCGACGCTCCAGGTCTCATTGGGCAGAGTGAAGACGTACACCAGAATTTGCAGGTTTCTGCTCGCCACCGCGTAGCGGCAATGGAAAAGAGTTCTCCAGATCTTGTCAGTCATGCGCTCTGTGAAAATGTGCGAGCCTCTTCCCCCGTGCTAGTTTGGCGGGGAACGATGTGCTTTTGTCGTGAGACTGAGAGATTTTCGGTGGTATTCGTTGTTTTTTTGCTCTCTTTTCAGGCTGGAGGCGTTGTATGATCGTCTTGTCGAGAAGGCGAGGCAACCGTTTTTGCCGTTAATATCTCTCCGAAGTGCACTGGGGTACCTCAGTAGTCTCATTCTGTCTCAAGCTGAGTGTCTGTCTGCACTGAGGAAAGGTGGATTTCTCGACCTCGATAGAAGTGGAACTCTCTCGCGGACGTCTGAGTCAGCAGAGCAAATGCTCAATTCGCCTAGAGTCCATACCGCTCCTTTAGACCAAAACGCCGTGTTTGCCTCGGAAGCAAGCACGACACAACACAAAGAACACACTTCGCTGTCGTTGCTCTTGCAGCTGCTTATTCTGCTTTTTCACCCCTGCTTTGCTAATCTTTCGGTCCACACTGTAAACACGAACACGCAGGCTGCCGTTTTGACCGAGATCATACGTTCTGGGGAAGCGAGAGAGGAAAACGAACAGAGAAAAAATGTACAGTTGCACCAAGAGACCGACAGTGCCGCCATCTCTTTAGGAACAATGCTGGGGTCAGCTTCAGCTTTTTTCCCAACGGAAAGTTGTGTAGAGAAAGCCCACAAGTTCCTCCGGTCCTTGTCGGATTCCAAAGAATGTGGAAAGAAACTATCACTTGAAAATATTCTCAGTTGTGTGTTGGTCGATCCGCTTAAAGTTCTCGCGCTTTTCGGCTGGGAGGTTGGTCCAAAATCCGCAGGGAGAGATGCGGGATGTCGGAGCAGAAGGGGCAAACTCTGTTCATTTAAAGACGGAGGAAGAGCTATGGACAGCGAGGAAGGGGCGTCGGTCTCTACTTCCCTAAAAACTCCAAGGGACGGGGAGGAGGGCAAGGCTGGAGCAGAAACGCCAACAGAGCGCCTGCAGAATTATGCAGCAGAACATGAGAGTGTCGTTGAGTGCCGGTACTGTTTTCGTACAGTCGAGCTGAGCCAGTTTCGACAATATGCTGTCCAAGAAGAAACGCGTTTTCTTAGGGACAGGCAGAAGGGGTGGATGCACGTGTGTTCGGAATACACGCAGTTCTACTGTCAGGCACTGGAACACACGGCAGCGACTGCGACTCTGAACCGACGAGATGGCGAAAGTGTTTCCGGTGAAGACGAAAGAGGGAGAGGGAGAGGGAGTAGTGTTTCTTGTGACGAAGTGACAGACATTGTACTGGGAACTTATCTCCCATCCCCGCGGCTTGAAGGACGGGAGCCCGGTGTGTTCGATCCTGTGCTTGACCATCGTCTCCATTGCCCTTACATATCTGGGGCGGTCTATGGTGGCCAGGCTGTGGTTGAGCGAGTTATTCATGCGCTTGTATCTTTGCAAATTAGTGGCTTCGAACAAGCGAGGGAGAGGGAAGAGCTCAGGAAAGAAGCCGCGCAAGCATGGAGTTGGAGGAAAAAACTTGAGCCTCGAAAGTGACTAGCGTGTCGACACTCGGAAACCATGTTGTGGAACTGAACAGATTGTGAATTTTTAGGAAAGCTCAGAAAGCAGCATTGATTGTTACCTCAGATACTTTCTTTTCTTAAGACGCAAGGAGCTGCACACTTGGCTTTAGTAGATGAAGCGGGGCGCACGCGCCGAAGGAATGATACAAAACTCCAACAAGTATGCACCTCTGTCATCTATCTGTGGCAGGTATTGCATCAGGCTCAGTCTTTAATTCGTTTTTTACCAATCGACACAAGCAATCACCAACACAATGTGCAACCTGTTCGTCGACTTGGCACACAGTCTAACGTCTGTGTCGTCAACACGTAAGAACGGAAATGTTCATGCTTGCGGCCACGAATAGTATAGTCATAGGAGCCCAGACTACAGTTAATTCTCTAAAAACCCAGAACATTCCTGAAAGAAAGTTAGTAGTATGTCACACGCTTTGGGTAGGAAGTTTGTCCTTGGAGACTTTGTAACACGTGATTGGCAGGAGACGACCGACATGTTGTCTTACCCGCAGTACTGCTCCATAAGCAAGCAGTAATAAAATAATCGAGTGCCCCGAACCCTAGCGTGCTGTAGGCATAAATATTCTGCCGCCACTGTTCTACTTCAGGATGTCAATGGGAGAGAATAGCTAACACTCGTGCGTCGAATGGAAACAGGGAACTAAGGCCTGTGTATGACTCTTTCTAAGTACTGCGGTCCCTGGTTTGCTAACGGTGCTATACAAACTGAAATCCTTGAGTACGTTTTTTGAATGGGAGTCATAAACTGAACCGCTGTCGCAGAATGGTTAGGGATAGAAGACATTGTGACGGATTCGTAAAAAACATTGGCTGTATTTCTATTTTAAGTCGTCGAGTATGGGCACATTACATGATGATTGTTGGGCTCGAAATAGATTCACGAGCATAACTCAGCTATGACAATAATGATTGGTATTCCCACAGGTAGAACAACATGCCACAAAGTGTTAGTTGACACTGACAATCATATGCATTCCGAGAACATCCTATCTTCGCCTGAAGGGACGCAAGAATGGTGGTCGTACATGCTTGGTTTGCATGCTGTTAAATGTATGACTGACTGTAGTATCAGTGTGAAGAGCGACGGTGACCGACTCGGACTCGTGCGCTACAGCTGTTTTATATCGTAGGGATAAAGAGAGAAACTGGTTACGTGTGTCCAACTTCGCTGTTCGGTATCCACATTGTAAAGCGAAATCTCAGGACCACAAAGTTTGCTAGCATTTCACTAACTCTGTTGATTCGATGCCTCTTCTTTCAGTCTGAATTCTTTTAATACCTCACCTTTGTTGGACTTGGCAGTCATTCATATGAAAATCACTGCCATCCAAGATACAGACGTCCTACCGAGCTGCCCCAGCCATACTACTGATGCTATAGCTGTCTCCACTGTCTTTCGTGCACTCCTGAGACGTTTCGGTGGTCTAGAGCAACAACATTCTGGTGTCCTTATGACTCATTTTTAAACGTCACGTGGGTTTACCAAAATTACGAAGACCATGCTTTCTCACTGTGGCACCAGAAATTCCCGCTGACACTATAGGGGATAACGTCGGCACATGCGTACTGACGCTTGGAGGAAGTGTGTAGAGAAAAAAGGTTAGAGGGCAGGGACGCTGATCGAGACCGCATCAAATTTTAAAAAGAACGATGAAACAACATGTTTTTTTCTGAGGTGACGTTGTCTTGTGATCCGTCAGCGTATCGCACCAGATCCGAGCCTCAAGCTGCTGATAATCTCAACTCTGCAACTGCCTCGGCCAAAATTCCGATTCACGTACCGGAGAGGAAGCTCACGTAAACATGTTGCACAAGCCGACAGTCTACTGAAGGCCTAGAAAAAGCCGATTATGGTTACAGACTCTTTACATTCAACAACAGAACACACTTCAGCACCACCTGAATCCCCACCCACAAAGAACAATGAGTGTAACCGGCGTTTTTAGCAACCTGCCCTTCAACACATGCTTCATCGACGTCGACTGGGTCTTCAAGCAATCTCGAAGCAGTCTTTTACGTCAGGTGTCCCTTGGTTGATAAAACGCAGACGTCGCGATTTCGGCTGTTGCCAGTGACCTATACGCCCGGGTTCTTTTTGCCCCAGACCTTGTCTATCAGTTGTTACGGTATGTTGATTACCTTGTACAGTAGGAATTGAAGAACATTTGGAAATTAGGATGTCCAAGCTAAACAAATCTTTCGCTCCAGAAACATGTTCCTTCTCCATTAAAGCCGAATCTGCCGCATCCTCCTGCCGCCAACTAAAACGAAGTACGCAAGAACGGTATCAACTGTTTCAGGCGGATACGCGACTGGCATCTGCTAACTCCCGCAGCTCCCTGTTGCAACTTTTGTTTTCTGGTGCCTTTATACGTGAAGGAACGGTGAACGAAGCCAGTGACGCTATCCAACACGCTGAAGAGCAATGCAACTCCAGCAGAGGTACGTAGTTCTCTCAACGGCTTATTTGAAAGCACAGCCCCAGCTGTGTAGTAAAGAGGGTTTTTGTCACCGCATGGAGTGAAAAAAGAACATTCGATATAGACACATATATCTATTTTCAGGAATGCCTCCGTAGCCTTGTGTGTAAGCGAGCCAGTAGAGACGGGTACTCGAACGCTCTACCGAACCAGACACTGATCGAGCTACCATGCCTCATAGTGTCTGGACTCAAGGATGGTCAGTGCTGCTGTATCTCAAAATCTGCTTTCCTGTTCCGTGGTTCATACCCGAACGAAGCCAGACATCTACGTTTATTTTCCTTTCCTCATTTATGATCCCTTTTCTATACCCTGCCGGGTACTGTCCGAGCGTGCGGCGTAAACACTTATACACGAGAACTCGCTTGCGGGAGTTCCGCTTTCTCTCAATTCGGAGAAAAACAGCGGCAGGAACGAGCCTCCAAAATATTATCTCCCATTTTCAATTTAGATTACACGGGAGACACTGCCCGCGGCAACCCCCCTATATCAATCATTTCGCTCAAAACGCACGCACATCAGTGCAGACACGACAGATTTGTTCAGAACTTGAAGAATCGGATGGGAGAAGGAAGAACGCAGAGAAGAACCGAGGAACCCTCTTGTCGGCCGTGTAAGACTAGGCACTTTTGGCAACACGTGGCCCCTCAGGTACACACAAGCCGTCTCGAACTACTACCCATGCGGTAACGTGCGCATTTTAACGAGTTTTGATCATACAAAGAACACACTCAAGCACGAGACACATATATAGACAACTTATATGGACTTTCTCATGGAAGAGTGTGACTCTGCACGACCGGAATGCGTAGCTGCCCCCACCATCCAAAAGGCCAGTTTCCCCGTTGACTTTTACTCTTTCCTTTTCCACAAAGTTACTGATCAGCTTGTTCTGCGGGCTTCTCGCCACCTTCTTGCTGTTGCTGGTCCGCTTGCAGATCCGAGGTCCACAGAGTCAAATTGTCACGCAGAAGCTGCATGATGAGAGTGCTGTCCTTGTACGAGTCCTCGCTGACCTGAAATCAAACCACACATATATTATGACCCCTTCGTTCATAAGGAGTCTACGCGACCCGCAAGCTAACACACGGCACACCTCCACCATGGGGGTTTCATCCCCACGAAACGGAGTATGCTGCTACACAACAGAAAACACGCAACCAACACAGCATCTTGAGACACTTGCCCCAATCCCCATACACATCTAAAACTCCCTCATCCAGTGCTCATGCCCGGAACCACCAACAGGGACTTACATTGTCAAACTCAGTGATCGCATCATCAAAGGCTCTCTTTGCCATCTCGCAGGCCTGCTGCGGCAAGTTGAGGATCTCGTAGAAGAAGACAGAGTAGTTCAAGGCAAGGCCGAGACGAATAGGGTGAGTTGAGGGGAGTTCAGCCTCCGCGGTTTCCGTCGCCTTCTGGTACGACTCCTGTGCCTGGTCAGCCGCCTGCTTCTTTCCCTCCTCGCCACTGAACTCCGAGATGTAGCGGTAGTAGTCTCCCTTCATCTTGTAGTAGAACACCTTACTCTCGCTGTCCTGTACACACATGCACTCCACTTCACGCAGTTACGTTCTCTGTACCGAAAAAACCGTGTTTGAACCGCGTACCAATACTAAGAGCAGAGCCCTCGGTGGATATACATCCAATCTCGTCCAGCCGCAAAGGCGACATCCGTTCCACATGTAATGAGATCCAGAGTCCGTATTGAACTACAAGCAGCCAATCCGAAAACACACACACAAAAGAACATTGCCACTCGACACCGTGTCATCCACAAAAACCGTACGCAACACAGTCCTGGATCTGCAACAGCTCCACGAAGTGCCTCAGTAGTCGAAGGATGCACTGAGGCCAAGATTGAAGAACGTACCGATGTCTTTGGAATCAGCTTGTCGGTGAGAAGCTGAAGAATGTCGTGGCAAATCTTGTTCAACTCCTCCTCAACCTTTTGCCGGTACTCCGCAGCAAGGGCCTTGTTCTGCATGTGCTGTTTGCTGAGCTCCTTCTGCTCAACAGAGGAGATGATGCGCCAGCTGGCTCTGCGAGCGCCGACCGCATTCTTGTAAGCAACGGAAAGGAGGTTACGTTCCTCGACAGACAGCTCGTCCTTGGGCTGCTGCTCATCGAGGCAGTTCTCCACCAAGTTCTTCATGGCCTCGGCCATCTCTGTGAGTCAGACAGGCACACGGGATACTCAAAGACAAGCATGAACGGTAGGCTGTTTGTCATTCTTGACTGCTGAATACTCCCAATGGCTGCGCGCGCACAGACAAAAAGTTACGAAGACCCCGAAATCTCTCCATTGATGGGCACGAAATGAAGATACGTGCGCAATACACTGACAGAGGTGTTTACAGGAGAACAAGCACGGCGCGTTCAACCGGCGTTTGCCGCGTATGCTCGTTCATGTAGATGTGAAGAATGAGAACACACGAACTACAATTCCACACATCGTAGCGATTCCAAACACCATATACGCACACTAGGCATCCCATTGCAAGGCTGACATAAACGGGCAGCCTTGCTGACAAGCTTTAAATTTGTGTCACCCGGGCAAACTCCCGTTTGAATACACACCTGAGAGCACTTAACACCACAGGCTCCAGGAGTTAGCATCTCTAAAAAATTACGACCACCAGGAACACAGTACAACCCAGTGAAAAAAAACGGGACAATTTCCAAAACGGAGAATGCGCACACCCCGCGGAAGCGAATGCCGACACGTTGGAACACTGTGTTGACCCACATCCACGTCCCGGACGGCGACCAAAAACACATGAGAATCCTGAGCATTTGGCCGCTCTCAAGGACTTTTCCTCCCCAATTCATATCCACCAAACACCGTTCACCTAGTCTGGGAAAAAATATGAGATGAAGGCAATGTGCCCCGTGATGCGTTTTTCGAGGATGCGCACGTGCGCACATCGGCGCAGGTTCGCATATCCCCGGGCCAGGGAGCAATTCTTTCCACACACAGGAACAAAACCAAGCGCAGAGTCCCGAGTTCAATTTAATTTTAGACGTGTGTCATGATGGAGCAGAGGGATGGGCTTTCAAACAAAGATTCGTGGCAGAGGCACAGAGTTCACATTTTAGGGGGGCAGGGCGCATCTCTCCGGACGGGTTGGGGCGACAATGGAAGGTGGGGTTCTGCGAGAGAACCTGGGGAGAAGATATTGAGACAAGGCCGATAAATACGCAGTACTCAGAATTGGACGACCACACGTCTCCTACGAAGACATTTCACGAAAGCTTACCGTCATAGCGCTCCGCTTGCTCCGCAAGCTTCGCCTTGTAAACGTATTCATCGCGCAGATTCTTGATTTCCTCCGCCATCGTGGATACAGGTACGCAGGACAAAAGAAGAGGAAAGGACGGAAAATGCCCCGAGAAAAAAGAAGGGAAACGCAGAAAAACAAAAAAGTCACGCGCGGGACGGTGAAAGACAAGGAGTGGGCGACGTGTGGACTTTTTTGCTGAGGAAAATGCTATATCCGTGCTCACCATGAACAGCACCACGACATACGATATTGGGATCCACCACCAGATTTTGGGGGCAGGGTAGTGGAGTACTAGCTGGACTTCTTTCTCGGACGTTTTATGCGCGCGCCGCTGAAGCCAGGGGGAAATTCGCAACAACACCCACACGGGGGGGGAGGGTCCGCAGAAGGCGTAGTATGCACCAGACAGGATGACAATAGCGCCCAGAGCTAGGCTCCTTATATATGAGGAATCCAAGCGACCAACCGAATGTTCATGTGCCGACAGCACAAGGTGGGTGCCTCGGCAGGACGTTCGCGGTGTCTTTCGCAGTGTGGCAGATGACGAAAACTCGTCTCAGGGAATGATGATCGGCTGCCTCCAAAAAATATAGCCCGGCGGAGCCGACGATGATGGCAGCACCGGGCAGAAAACACAAAACGGGAAAAAAGTCCCGCCGTTCGAACGGCTAACATTCCGCGATTTCGGACACACGAGCTACGCACAGGTGCGCGCCTTTCAGTCATACTGTCGTCACCGTGAACGTGCTGACAGAGACAGCGATGTGTTCCGTTGAATCTCCACTCAAAACCACTCAATGTGCGCATGGTACTTCCCAACACGCGTTTCGCTTTGCCGATGGCGCTTTACACAGTGTGCAATGTCCCCAAGTGAGGTAAGCCGCCGTTCTGTCGTGGAGGGTGGAGTCAACATCTCATCTCTGGCTTGCTTCAGGGGAGCAGAAAAGTGCTTAAAACCTACGGTAACACTTCTTTCCCGGCTTGCTCACAGTCGGAGGAGCGATACACACTGGGTTTTGTTGTGCACTTCGGGTTATCCACAAAAATAATCGAAGCTAACGAGCCGCGCAAGCAGCTCTGCGGTGATGGAAGGGGGCGCCAGTGTTTGTCTGATTTAAGCGAAGGCTGGTCAAGAGGGATCGAAGCAGACGGCGGCGAAGTTGTCCGGCAGTGGAGTGTCGTGAGTGTAGCTGAATCAAACATCCGACAGAAGGTGCTCTCTACCGAACGCCAGGAAACTCCTTGTCTACGCCAGAAAAAGAGCCACCTACAAGGGTTTGTCACTCCTACAGAATGACCAACACAATTCTATACATAAATATACAGCTGTGCTACCGGCTGATACCTCTCGCGTTTGATCACTTTCGGCTTCGTGCTCACCACCTCCAACGGAATCCTGCCGGGGGTTCGTTGCAATATTTATCTGTATATGCTTCTCCTCGCAACGGTCCACTTTTATTCAAGGGGACCGAGCAATGGGAGACTGTACGCACGTTGACCAGAAACATTTCGAATGGCCACAGAAACAAATACTTCGTAAGCGACAAAGCCGGGGGGTGACTGCGTTGCATTGGCTTCTCCCCAACACATGAAAGGCTCACGGGGGGGGGAGAAGGGGGGAAGAACAATGCAGCAATCGAAAAAAGCTGCGCAGGGTCTGGACAAAAGTGCCAGGGAAGTGTGTGTGTTTGCATGAATGCCAGCGGCCACGCGGTAAGCAGCAAGCCGTGTCGAAGAGCCTGCTGCTCCAGATGCAGGTATCTGTAACGATGTTAATAAGGTGGGGAGGCGAGCGTCCTGACATGAGAATCAGTTTTTAGAAGTCTACCTTCCCCTGGTCCGCAGCAACTGTTTCCTCGACCTCGTAGGCATGGGTACAGCGCCATCGGTTCCCCCAAGTCTGCGCGCACTTTCTCGTTCTTTATCTAGTCTGTTGTGGGCCTTTTATCTCTCTTGAGGTATCGTGAGTGTTGCTTGAGGCAAATCTGATTCGCGAGCTCCTTCGGCCGCCTCCTTCGCTGTCCACGCGCCCCAGGCCGTGAATCGTTGAAGTGTTGCTATACAAAAGGAAGAAGCAGCTCCGTCTTGCGGATAGGTGAAAGCAGATATCTCAGCAAGACGCAGTCTTGTATTCGGAATCCCATGCTGCCCACAGTGCCGACTCAGCTCGATTCCCCGCGTGAGCAAAGTGCAATGGACGAAAGTATGAATTGCCCGATGGTGACATGGTGCCACGCATTTTGCATTACGGTTCTTGACAGACCTGTCAAAGAGACATTCGATGGAGACAATTGACAAGGGCCTGCATGAGCGTCGTAAACATCTGGATGCACCAAAGGAGGCTACAGGTACTTGTGTGGACGTTGACGGACATTGCACACTGTATGTCCAAGTGTGGCAAATCTGTGACGAAGTCGCTGTTTCCCTATGCCGAAACTGGACACTCACAAGCT
Source organism: Toxoplasma gondii ME49 (assembly GCF_000006565.2). NCBI lineage: Eukaryota > Apicomplexa > Conoidasida > Eucoccidiorida > Sarcocystidae > Toxoplasma > Toxoplasma gondii. Next base: position 810,923 of record NC_031475.1, on the reverse strand, counting down.
GGGAAGGCAGTGTTAGAGACCCATGCGATTAGAATGTTAGTGGATTATTTCAATCATCGCGATAAACGTCCTGCTGAGGTCATGCTTCACAGGTGTGAGTCGCCTGCCAACATTGGCTTCGTAAGAATTTTGTCCTTGATTGCCATATATCTTCGCGAGTGTTTATCTACCAGCTTCAAACTACTGTTCAGACAGAATCTTTTCCGGATACAAACATATTTGTTGTGCGAAAGTAGCGGACGGATGCAGCACCTGCTGGAAGTCGGTGGAACAGTGACGGACGCACACTACTGTCCATCGTTTTGTTTCAGCCTTCGGACTGAGCAGGGATGAACGGCACATGTGTTTCAGAAGCATCTAACGCTATCATCCGCTTCTCACCAGTTACTTTTCTGTAACCTGAACGTGTTCTTTATGAACGTTTTGTGAAGCCGCTGGCGGTTGTTGAAGGTACACATGCTGCGAGTCAGTAAGGGGATTTCGACCCAGGAAAGACCCTCTGAAGTCGTTATTCGTTGCAAACAACGGTATTTAATGAAAGAAACCGACCTTTCAATCTGAAAATTGTACTTTGACTACGTCTGACCGAGAACAGTCGGTCGGCCCCGTCGACAGCGTAGGCTTGTCTCTTGAGCACTGGGCATTCGTTCGACAAGCGTCTTTCAAATTTAACGTCGAACGGCTCAGTAAGCAACATAGCAGCGCCAGTGCTCCGTAATGAGTGGCTGGCATGCCGTTGATATCTTCTGTAAGGGAGCACGTAGGGCTGAAGGAGACTGTGTCAGAAATAGATTCGCCTTTTTAGAAGCAATATGCTCCACCGCTTCCGTGCCAATTCGTGGCGGTCAAGCCCGCATGTCCTCACAATTTGCCTCACAGCATAAATCTTCAGGCCTTTGTCCTCCCGTTTCCTTCACTTGCTCCAGCGTAATCTCTCGGTGACCTTCGACCGGCAAGAATGCTCTGTCGGAGCGCCACTGAAGAGGTCCCCCCTGTTTGCCTTCCTTGACGAAAATCTCTGATAGGAAGCAGTACACGTCACCATATAGCGCTCTTGGGTTTTTGGTTCCACCCTGCTCACTTAGGCACTTCAAAGCACTGTTGACCCTTCAGTTGTGCCACAGAAGACATCTGACTTGAGAAACAGCCCTGTTTTGTCGCAGGCAGGAACCCCTGCTTGTCGAACACTTTTTCTGCTTCTCGTCTCTCGAAGAAAGAGTCCCTAGCTAGAGGATTCGACCTTGAGAATCAACAGAGGGACAGGAACAAACGATGGTACAGAAACGAACTTGTCCTTGGCGCTGCTGAAGGCTGCTGGTCTGTTTTTGCCCTCAGCGGAGCACAGAAAAGTCTCTCCACGGGAGATGCTTCAACCTACTATTAGAACATGCTGACTTTTTCCTGCCATTGCTCACGCGGACCTGGTACCTTTCTAACTGTCCTGAGAGCAACTAAAAGCTGTTCTAGAGAGCAACCGAAAAAACCGGAAACGATAACAGTTTGCATCGCGAAGCACCCTTTGAGAAGGTTCCACAAACCGCCTACAGAAGAAAACTCTGTGCGGTTTTGAAGCTAGGAAAGAAAAGAAATCAAAATGGCGTCGAACTTTGGGGCTTCAGGCCCTCCATTAAAGAAAGTGGAGGAAGTAGAGAACCTTGACGACCCCGAGAAGTGGTTCGACGACCTCGATGCAGACACCGAATTCGCGAACTACGAAGGTAAGCGCTGGAGAGAGAGGAAACCGTTTCTTTCTTTGGCACTTTTCTGGAATCTTCAGCGAAGCGGAACTCCTTTCGTAAGTCATGTTCATGCTTCCACAGAAGCGTCTGCTTAGTACCTAAATTTTGTCTGTGTGTCATCACACAAGAGAATGGGGAGTTTTGCCTGCCCTCTCGTTCGTTCTGTGCAGACATTCTGTAGTTTACCTGCGTTCGGATATTTGGAGATCGAACTCTTTTTTGAGTCAACAACATATTGCACCAAATTGTTAGTAGAGTGTCTGTCTCAGTTCAGGAGACGACCTGACACGTCGACCACATGAGCTTGTTTCTCTAACGATTTGCTGCATTTCTTCTCCGTTGATTCTTCTGTGTGTTCGCATGATCAATATCGTCAGGAGAACGAGAGCAGAGACTGAAACGAATCGAAATTCTCAGAAACTCTGTGATCGTCAGAAACGTCCGTCAAACACAGCAACTCCTGACGGAGTTACAGGTGAGAGAGAAGGTGATCCCGTGCAGCCGCGTCTCAGTGCCTTACACCTAATCGTCGGGGACAACCACCCCGCCAAACGGGTGAACTTTCGGTCGGCCATGCAATCCACTTTCCGGGCGCACATCATTTCTACGTTTAGACGTGATAGTTCAGAAGACATCTGGGCTGTGGCTCTGGACGGTGGAGAGAGGAAGAGTTATAATGCTGCACGCATCTCAAACCCTACCTACGGTTTTTATGTTGGCGAACACGCCTTCCGAAAATTAGAAGGCCTCACGCACCACCTCACCTGTGAGAAACGCGAAAGGATGACGTCAAAAAATGCGCTGTGCGTAACCAGGAGACGATTTGTCGATGAATTTCATTGGAACTCGAAACCGGTTCTAGAGTGGTTCTGTCACTTTTCCCCAATCCACTTCCCGCGCGACTCCTGCGAAGAAACGACGAGAGGAGCGCATCTCGTTGCGCCGCTTCTCGCCTCTTCTTCGAAATACATTTCCTGGAAACGCCACAGAGAATCAGGGTAGTTTGGGTTCCTTTTTGGCATCGCAGGAAATCCTAGCACAGGCATGGGCTCTTGAGTTGTTTGTCTACTGCCTCTCAGACCATCATGAAACCGGACACGATTACGCTAGGAGTCGCAGATGAGGAAGACATCCGTCACCGAGACGAAAAAACCGCAGAAAGTAAATTCAATGAGAAACAAGAAGACGTGATTCGCTTCCAACGACAGGCAGCAGAATTTGAAAAGCTGGAGCAAGTGGCTCGACAGAGGCTCCTTACTCAACTTGCTGAGAAAGAAAAGGACCTGGACGCCAAGGCCCAAGACGCAGCCGTCCGCGACAAAGAGAGGCAGGTCCGATTGAACAATCCCCAGATAGCATCGACAGTGCTAAGAGCGTTGTCACAGTAGTCTGCGTCTGCCAATTAATGTTCTGGGAGAAACCCCGTGGTCTTGAAAGACATATGCAGTTTTTTCCGTGCTGCCCTAAAATGCAAGAACACAAACACACGAGTGATTTCCCCTGTCTCGACAGAGGAAATCACATCGACACTAACAGGTTTCTCTCCTGTTCTAAAACTCTATTTAGACGAGACAAAACACGCTGCTTGTGCACATGCAACCGTTTCACTTGTATACCACCATACCATTCCGCATATACGTGTAGTGGGTATCCGTAAACAGCAGATAAACATCACGCTTTTAGATCGATTGGCACAATTCATGAAGCAAAATACTCATTGCCTGAGTTCTTTCTCTCCAACTTCGATGGCCACTGCCGCTCCTCGACCACTTCAGGATCACCTCAACAAGACACTCCGAGCAGCAGAGTACAAACTCCAGGCAGCTTTGAGCGTTCGAAAAGGAGAGCTGAAAACAACCTACGGTTCTCTGGGCGTCGACAGGGCCTATACACGCTTCGCGACGGAGCAGAAACCCCCGGAAAAGAAAGCTTTCATCGGTGAGAGAGAAAAGAAAGCTTCTATCCGTCCGTCAAGTAGACCCTGCTAGAAGAGAGTGGTGTGCTGTCATGAAAGCAGCTGGCCGTAAGCGAATGAGTCGCTTGCGGTAAACAAACCCGGTTGTTGCCTGATATTCGAGGCATACAGAAGCAGAAAGGAGTCGGATCCGGCTTAGAGTGTCTCTGAAGATCCAGACCGTGAAAAAAACTTTTTCTTTCGTCTGGAAAAAAGTGAAGTCTCAAGATTCTTCCTTCTTTTTTTAAAAAAACAAACCAGCAAAAAGGCGTGTTTGCCCCCTGTTTCCGCTGGCGTAGAAAAAAACGGTGAGTCACGCGATTCTCTAGGACTCTCTCTCCGTCGCTTCGGGTGCCTCCAGTATCCGCGTCTTGTGCCCCATCCTCTTACCAGGGATTCTTCCTGGAGAGAGCGCGTTTGCGGGAGCCTGAAGAGGCTTCCGCTTGGCAGACAGATTTGAGAATGCCCAGGAGAAAGCGCTCGTTTGCTTCCAGGAAAGAAGTACAAGGTCGACTGGGTCCGCGCGCCTCAGCCTCTCCGTCTTCGAGTTGATGTTTGTCGAGCTGTCAAAGACAAACTTCCTCAGGGGCAATACGTCATCATGGCTTCCGTGTGGAACAGACTCGGTAAGTCCCGAATGTTCCTTGGTCGACAGTCCTAGCTCGACGCGTGTGACCCCTGGATGAGTGCTTCTTCGAGTAGAAAAAGGTCCTTGGTGATCTGCGATGGAAAACAGAGAAATCCTGATGCGCCATTTCCACATCCTTTCACTAGTTGGACGCCTTTAGGCACCCAGATGAACCCTCAGAAACCAGCAGGTAAACATGCACGTTTGCAGTAGGCAAGTGTACCTGTATGTCTTGGTGTCTGAGGGAAGCATGTGCCGGCGACGATACAGACGCGCGTGCAATGGGGGGATCTACAGCAGCACAGAAATAGGGAGGGGGGGGATTATTTCTATCTGTCTGCGGAACTCCGCAGCGTCCTGCAAGAAAGGAACAATAAGCGATGTCGCGAGGAAGGGCGTACTGTTGGGGGAACTGAAATTCATGGTTTGCGTGCCGGTCAGAAAGGGAGAAAACTGGGGAAGAAAACGGCTTTTCACTTGAAGCCCTAAAACAAAAAGGTCTCCGAGACAAAGATGACATGATTCCAGGAGTCGAAGTTGCTCCGCTTGATCTCTTACAGATGACATGAGCTTCCAACGTAGTTATCCACCCTTTTCTCGTTTCTCGCCTTTCTCCTTTTCACGTTGCTCCTCGCCTCGGCTTCTCTCTGGGTCACACACTCATGCACCTCTCTCGTCGGTCTTCACCTTTCTTTCCTCGTTGCTTCAGGCGGGCACCGACTCCAGTGGTCGTCTCTGCAGAACCTTGAAGACCACGAGCAAGACACGAAGAAGAAATCTGTTCTGAGACAAGTCACAGATCTCCTCGACGACAGCAAGCGAAAAGCCAAGGAAGTTTCAGGCGTCATCAGCACCTCCAGTGCAGTCACAGCCCCCGTTGCACACTCGGGGCTTTGGTACACGGACATTCTTCGGTGCGTTCTAGGAACTCGAAACATCTATCAAACTCTCTCCACATCTCCTTATAACTCTATGATCAGTCACATCGTCTTGGGAACCATCACCTCTGATACACGTTTATTTATACGCTTTTGCTGGAGAGTCGCTTCTTCGCGGTGGACTACTGGAATAGATCCCGAAGGTCCTTGTTCACCAGACCCAAGTTCCACCGTATACGACCAAGGCAGAGTTAAGCCGAGTTTCACTCTTCACTCTAGGTTCGGTTTGCGTTTTTCGAACTCCATCTCTAATCTCTGCGCCTTTTGTAACCTTCGTGTAGTGGTCCCCACTCTCTGTAGGTGGAGATCACGCAGTGAGAGCAAAACGCTTTGTAAACGACTGTACACCATGTTTTAGACTCATGCATGCACAAAGAAATGCTTGCTTGCACACTGTTAAAAAGTACAATCGTGCATGCGACTCAAGCACATTTTGCTGTTCCCGGTCGCTTCTTCTAGGTTCGATCAAACAATCTATTTGGCCTGTCCGCCTGAGAAAGACATCACCCCCTCGATGTGTCTCATCCTTGAACTCTACTACCTAAGAGGAAGCATCTCACCAGTCGACAAAGTAAGTTATCAAACACATTCAATTGTGTGTACACACCTATGTATATGTATATATGAATTGTTTGATCTATCTGTCGATCTCTCTCTCTGTAACTCTCATTCTTATCTCGATCTACTTAGTTGTGTAGGTGTGTACATCTGCAAAGACATACGAGCTTGTGCTGATGCGATTCGGCAGCTGAATGTTAATGCTTGAAGTGTATATGTCTGTTGTGAAATATGTGGATCTGCGTGGAGCTGGATTCCTGACTCAGAAATCGCTGTAGTTGCCTTGATACGTGTAACTGTAGAGGCAGAGAGACCCAGCTAGCTTTCAGCTCAGGCTGGGAGGATGCGAGGGAAGACTGCCTGACTCATGAGGGATATTTGCTTTTGAAATTTCGTACGAGATTGTTATAAGGGTATCGATGCGAGAGACTCGCCAAGGTCGGCGTTTCACCGAGACGCAGGCATCGCGAGTTCTGGGGTCTCTTCGCGCTCCGCAGGTCGTCGCATGGGGCGCGTTTCCCCTCGTCGACTCAGATTTCAAACTCATTAGCGGATGTTTCAAGGTAGGAGAGAATTCTCTGGAGGGAAAAGAACAAAGCAACAGCGGTGTTTCGAGCCTTGTAATCGTTTCTGTTCACCTGTGGCTCTTTCTATGTCTCGTCTATCGACAAGTCATGGTTGCTTCCTCTAGCACCTAATCTCCTGCTTCTTCTACCGACCCGGTATCCTTGTTGGATGAAGCAACCTAGTCAGCAGACCTGTCTCCGGATCTCCCGTTTTTCTCCAGGCCTATCTCCGCACAGACTTGCACCGGTCTACTCTCGAGTGTGCTCTGTCTTGCGCCTGTGGAGTAGCGAGTAGGCCTTTGTAGCAGAGTTCGTGAGGGTGAGAGTCTGGAGGTCCTCGAGAGTGTAGACGTTTCGAGTATCCGGGATCACGCTGTGCACGCAGTGTTTTTACAGCCCCGGATTGATGTTCTGTTCACGCGCACACCTAAGAGAACTGGAAAGGAACGCTTCTCTAAAAAAACAAGACGTGTACGAGAACGGCGACGCTTTCGGCGGAGTTCTGTCTTCCGTTCGAAAAAAAGCGTCGAACCTTTGAATTGTGGACTTGCGTGCGATGCCAGGTCCCCCTTCTTCGCGGACATGTCGACCCGTCGGTAAACACGTACGCGCAGTATGAGAAACTTTACAGAGAAGACATCCAGCCGTGGATTGGCAACCTCTACTTCCGCTGCGACCGCCTGCCCAAGTACTCCGCCGGTCAACTCGAGTTCGAGGTACTTCTGAACTACACAGGAAATCTCTTGGGTGTGAAGAGAAGACAGCAGAGGCCGGAGCTGACGACTGGCGAGCTTCGGGACAACGGTAGGCGGGCAGAACAAGTCGAGGAACAGAAACACACTGGATCGACCTCCACTTCGCAGATCGTGGAAGCGATTCCATGGTCCATGAACAGAGTGACCCACCACATGTCTTCGCTTCTCGGGTGTGTGCGTTAAGAGCGCGTTCACACGAATCCGCGAAAAACAGTTGAAACTCCCCGCAAAGGCTCCACCACAGCTCACGAAGAATCTGGAAAACTACATGTTGATTCAACGGGCAGTGAGACGGCCTCCTCCGTTTCCTGCTTCGAAGAAGAAATTCGCGAGGTCCCGGGACTGACGAGAAAAAAGAATGTTCGCTGTCCGTCTCCGACAGACGGTGATCTGTGTGCGGACCCCCCGCGACCGTGAGCTCGTCTTTGAGAGAGTCACGAATGTATTTAGGAAACTGAGTATGCGCCGGTCAAGACGGCAAACCAAACCACTGGAGTGCCACTGTTTACTGGCAGGAGGACGCGCGCTCTTTACTCTCGTTTTTCTTCATGAAAAGAACAGTCGATCCCATCTTCCTGGACTGCACAAGAGAGTGAGAAAGAACCTTTGTTAACTGAGGAATTTCCCTCTCTCTGAAAGACCTGAACAGTCGACAGCGGCACTTCTGAATCTCCGCACTGCCAGAGTTCCACGCAACAGGTGACAAATCGAGGGTATCCGCCGTCTGCCATGTTCCATTCGAGTAGATTGCTTCTCAGTCTTCTCTCTCTGCATGTCGTGAGTCGCCGTCATTCCTCGTTCTTCTTTTACCTAAAAAACCTTGTTGCAAAACCTTGCTTCACTCCCCGGGGTCCTGCATCTTGCGCCACCTTCCTCCCATGCGTGATTGTTTCCAACTGTCCCCGCCAGCCGAACGAACAGTCGACGAACTCCGACAAGCGCTCAACGAACCTCACGAGGTCTTGCCAGGTAGGGCAGCGAAACGGGGACAGAACGCTGGAGAGTTGTGCGTTGTTTCAGGTTTTCAAACGAGAAGGAAGACGGTCTCGGTCACATGCGCCCAGAACTTTGTATTGGGGGACTCCGAGAAACCTCCGTTTTTCACGAGAGACCATTCCATACCGTTTAGCTCCGTGTCTAATTTATGTCGTGAAACCACACATCCTTCGTCCTCTTGTTCCCGCTCTTTTCCTCTTATTTGTGCCTCTTGTCCTCCCCCTACTCTTCGCGACCGCCTTGTGAGCTCTCTCTTTCCTCAGCTGCTCTGCCTCCTCGTCTTGTTTCTTTCTCGTTGATGTTTCCCTTTCGACCGAGTGCGTCTCAAAGAGGCTTGTGTGCACTTTCGAGAGCAGCAAGGACCTCTGCTTCCTCACAGGAAGATCGGAAGCCTCAACTGCCATCGCAACCGTCTGCGACCGACCAGATACCAAGCATGGGGCTTGGGCTGTTGTTCACATTTAGTTTTTCCTTTTGCACTTGACCGAAAAGAAGGCCAACTGGTGTTGTTTAAACGTTGCAGTTGCCCCGTCGCCTCTCGGAAAAGCGACTGTTGCATTCCCACTGTAAATTCATTCGAAAAATGTACTCGGAATGCCTCGGTCCGGTACGCCGCAGTCTCACCTTTTCTTCTTTTTCACCTGGTATTTTGCAGACACAGAAGACGCAGTGATGAAGGACGGGGTGAGGGCCGTGAAGACGAGCGGAATGACAGGCAACGGCTACCGGCCTCTGACCGACGCGGCAGACTTTGACGAATTCCATTATTCCGGCAAGTTCTCGATTTTCTTCTCTTTTCTCTTTCATCTTTTCTTCGTCTCTATGTTTGTTTTTCCGCTCGCCTTTTCCTCCTTTTCCTTCCCTCGTTTCTGCTTCCCTCTCCTCCTCTTTTCTCTTTTTTCTGCTCTCTGTCTTCGCACCGCAGAGGATCCGCGCGACTCACGCGTGACTCTGGACTTCTCGCCAAGATCTAATGGATATCTTATTCAACCTTGAACGTATCAAGTTGATAGCTTATTTTCATCGCGTTGTCGTGACGGGGACATCACTTTTTCTTCGCGTAAATCTCATTTCGCGCATACATCCTTCCTTTTCATCTCACTTGCATCTGACAGACATCTCCTCAATACTTGGTGGATGTCTCACTCTCGTGAGCGCGCATGCGCCGAAAGGAGCAGTTTTTCTGGTGAAGACCAGGTGCTCAGAAGAAAGCGAGATATCCATGAAGTTTTGAGGAGATGCCTGTTGGATGCAAATGAGATGAAAAGGAGGTATTCAAGAGATGCGTTTTACACGCAGAAACAGTGGTATTCCGAAATGAGCTACCAACGAGATCAGTCTAAGCCGAAAATATGCCCGTTTGATTCTTTGGGAATTTCGGGATTCTCCTTGCGTTTCCTGTTCTTCTTCAGTCACTTCTGGACACACCTTGGTGCGGAAGAACGAGCTGTCAAGAAAAGCAAAGTACATCTCCAACGAGCTTTTTGGAGACTTTGTAGTTTCGACGGATGTCAGAGAACTGGGTGAGAAACCTTTCGCTCTCGCCAAGAAAAAAAAGAGACACGCATGCTGGAAATGCTGAAACGCATGCAACGCTGCAAATATCTAGAACCCATAAGTTTCCTCTACAACAACATCCACCTTCACATATATTTCTACACACGCATATATATATATATATATATATATATCTAGGATGGTAAACACACATTCACACATACACACATGTACACATGCATGCCTACATATCGAGACATAATCCTATTTTTTATGTAGTTATATATATTTATACTCTGGTTTACAGTCTTACATATATACATGCAGACATTGATATACACATTGATACCTATACGTGTATAACACACCCACATACGTATATATATATATATATATATGTATATATATGTATATGTATATATTTGCATCCACTTCTGACGGTCGTTATATCTGTGTGTGTATGCATGCATTCGAGATGTGCGGTTGACTGTTTCCTGTGGGATTTCGTTCTCAGGGCTTTGCTCGTTTGCGGCCATTCTGTTTTTGCTGGCTTTCTGGGTTCGGATTTTTATTCACTACTTTGGTCAGTGGCTCTTGCTCTCGGCCTTCAGAGTGCCTGTCTACCAACTCGATGTCTCCTTTGTCATCGTCTACGTCAGATATGTTCAGGTTCGTCTCTTCACTCTTTCCTTTTGTCGCTTCCACGCCCTCTGAAACTGTCGACGCTCATATCTTGAAACACTGATGCCGACAGAGATGAGTCTTTCAACGCTGTAGGAGGGACGCATTTTTGGCGTGAGAGTTCCCTGATTTGAGAAAGTGGAAGCGAGGGTGAGGAAAGCATGCGCGACAGGCTAGGGTAAAGACGAGGAAGCGACTGTCAAATGGATTCGTATGAATGGACGATGGCTGGAAGTACCACGCTACACGTAGACACTCTGTCTGGACCCAGGCTGCGCGAGCCGGCACTGTTAGGTGGAGATTTCGAAAGAATTTCAGTTTGGAAACTCACCTGTTTTCTCGAGCCCCCAACGGATGACGCCCTTTGAAGTCACTCGCAGTTCGCGTCGCAGAGGAACTTCACATGTTGCTTGCAATCGTCGACGCAGGAGACACACGATAAACTGTATAGCGGTTAACGTCGACCCTTCTTCGGTAATGCCACTGGACAACTGAGATACACTCGGTCGCCTCTTTCCTTCGAAGGAGCTTCTCGAACTTTGTGTTGTTCTAGGTCGACTCCACGTCGAAAAAGAGACTCTGCGCTGCATGCACCGAACACTTGCCTAAATATAAACCTTGTGACGCATGGACGAATTTCCATCTCCTGCCTTCCGGGCGCCGTGGTTCGAAGGTGGGGACATCCAAGGGGAATGCATGCACGTCTATGTCTCTCGATTCGCGAATTCAGATACATGTAGAATACAGATACAGATTTGGATACCTTTAGAAACACACCTACACACATATGCATACATATATACATATCTATATATGCATATACTTCGTTTTTGTTCTCCTTGCTGAGACTTGCATCAGGACCTGTTAACTGCAGACAAAGAAGTCGCTGTCGTTCTCGCCGGACCTCTCACAGCCTACTTCGTTTTCCTTCTGATGAGTTTTCTTCTCGCGCTCTCTCAACACAGCTTCGGAAGACTTCCGTCCCTCGGTGAGATGGCTTCGGATTCTAGAAAGGGAACTCTTTTCTCTTCCACGGCGAGAAAAAAGATTCACACCCACTCTGTTCTGTCTCAAACGTTCTCCACACAAAAAAAAGACTTGGCATGCGACGTCCGTTCTCTGGAGCTTCTTCCTCGTCGCTGTCTCCTCCACATCTGTCTTTCTCTCTTCCTCCCTTTCTCGATGTCTGTCTGTCTCTCTTTGTGTCACCCTATTACCTTGTCACATTCCTACATCTGTGCGTCTCTCTGCCTTCGCGTCTGTCTCTGTGTCTGTGTGTCTCTGTTCGGTCCTGAATGCAGTCGTCTCTCCTCCATGTTTTCGGTGAATCGGTCTCTGCGCGGTTTCTATTTTGAATCCAAAACGCGAGTGCGTTGGATTGCCTCGGATCCATGAAAGATGTCGTGCAGAGTAGGCACCGTGACTAGCGCAGCGTCAAAGAGAGCGCGAGAGCGCGAGTGTGCATGTCGGGAAGCAGGAGTTGCTGAGGCTCGACGCTTTTTCTGCAGCGCTCTCACGCCTCACGTTTCCTCCTTTCTCAGAGGTACTGCTGCGGACAAGTTTTTTTTTGTGAAAAGATCACCGCCGACTTCTCTCCACTCACACAACGTCCTTTCGCCTGGACTCTCCAGTGTACAGGTTTGTGCCTGCGTACGGCCTCGCGGTGATTCTTGCGCCTGAAGTCAATTTCGCCATCGACGTCATCGCCGGGCACTCCTCTGGAGACGCGTTCAAACTTTACCATCTGTACCAACTTCGAGAGGGGAACGGAATTGTCGGCATCATCTTCACGTTCCTCCTCTACGCGGCCTTCACTGCTGTTGCTCTCTTGGTAATCGAAAGCCAGTCTTCTCACAAAGATACACTTACATCCATACATCCATATATATCTATACATGCACTCATACATATTGATATATGTGTGTATATGTATCGATAATACATGGATGCACGCTTGTCTGGACGAGTCGATCGGTTTCGTCTTTTTCTGCCTTTGCGCTTCCTGTCTCCGTGTCTCTTCTACTCTCTGTCTCTGTTTCTCTGTGTCCAGGTTCGCTTTTCATGGTCGTTCCGTTCAGTGTCTTCTCGTTCCTCTGCACTGGAGAAGCGCAGTGAAGGCGTTGTTGTTTCGTTTGACTTTCCTTCCGCGTTTGCGCGTTTTTCGGAGATTGTTTGTCGTCGACTGCGCGGCAACTCTCGCCCTCGGAGGAGCGTCTGTCTCTGGCGCGAGAGCATCTCCTGCCAAAGGCCGTCAAGTGCTCTCGTTTTCCTCGGTTCTCTCCTGTCGCTTTCGCAGCTGGCGTGATCTCTCTTCTTGTGTATGTGTCAGTGTCTCTCTCTCCTTGCGTCGTACTTCTCCGTCTGATGCGCCGCCCCACTGCGTCGCTGTCTGGGTCTCTCCCCGTTCGCAGACGTTCTACTTCTACGTCACTCAAATCCATAGAAGCGGAAGAGTGCGAGACATGCATCGCAGACTGACTGCGGATGAACTGGACTTCTTCATCCCGCTCGACAGCGAAGTTTCTGCGAGATATCTCAAGTGGGTGTGTTTCACCGCGGCGCAGTTTCGAGGAGCAGAGGGAGAGACGCGGACAACTCAAGTCACAGAGTTTCTCGGTGAGCACAGGAGAAGGAAGAAGACGAAGACCAAAGCAGAAGAAGGTGCAAGGCAGTTTGCGGTGAATGCGGAGGCACAAAGGGAACCAAGGAGGCCTCTCTTCGCAGTCAAGGAGAGCGGCAAAACATTCTCCTCTCACTAGGGAAGAGTCGTTCTGCTTGCTAGACGTTTCACTCGGTCGTTCGCGTCTGCCAACGAACTTGGCCATGTTGTTCAGATGAAAAGATACACGCGCCGCCATGTCACCATTCAGATGTTTTCGCACTTCGCGTACACTCGCAGGTCTGTGAGAACTGCGTTGCCGCGGCGGTCGGACTTCTCTATGCGGTCTGTATCCCCCTGCAGCGCTCTCCATGGTGGGGGTCGCGATTCGTTTGGGGAGCGACTCGACTCGCGTAGCTCCCTTTCGCTTTGCTCTCGATAGAAACGTCTGTGGTCTCCTCCGTACGAAGCCGACATGAAGAACATAAAAATCCTAGCTAGACCGTGTCTTGTTGTTGTCACATTGGAAATGGATACTGTCTCTGTACACGGGGTCGGCGAATCCTTCCTTTGTTCTTCAGTCTCTCCCTCAGTAGCCTTTCTTCCACTGCTGTGAAGAAGTTCCGGCTGAGACTGCCTTGCCATCTGTTTTCGCCGATTCCCTTGGCGTCCACGACTCCGTCCTTCATGCTTGAAAAACGAAGGACTGCCTGTGCCTTTGAAAAGCATATGCGACGCTTTCCTCACTCCTGTTCGCCGACTCGTTTTCTCTGCAGAAAGAATCCTTTCCTGTTTCCTTTTCTTTCGCCGCTCTCTTCTCAGTGGACAGAGACGAACAGGCGTTTGTCAAGAGTCTGGCGCAGATCGGCGACGTTTCGGAGGGGAGACTGGAAGAAGGACCGGACCTCGGCTTTCGCTCTGAAGAGCAGAAATGCCGACGCTTCTTCCGGTCAAGAAGAACGGACGCAACGACCTACATTTGCATCCATACGATCCACCCGAGTCACGGCACTCGCACGCTGTACAGACATTTCATGCGGTGAGCTCTCGCGTCGGCTTTCGCACTCGGAAGACAGCGTTCGCGTCCTCGTTCTCCTCGTCGCTCAGAGACACAGAGAGGAAGGACGAAGCTGCACAGTCTGTGGTTCTCTTCACAGCGCAGCAGTTCTGTAGCTTTCCTGAGGAAGCACCGTGGAAGGTGAACACCGGCATTCTTAGGTCCTTCCCAGCATACTTTGATCGACAATTGCGTCGCGAGCATCTCTTCTGACAGCGGAGACCTGCTGCATGCGGGGGGTCTGCCTTCTGGGTCTCTTTCGCTTCGTCAAATCTGGAAAAGTCTGCTTCCGTAGGACTTGACCGCAAGTCTTGGCTCGTCGGCGTTCACAAGAGAAGATCGAGATTTGGATACTATGTGTGGCATTTCTGAAGAGACAAACCGGAGTGTTCGTTTCCCTTTCTTCTTTTCCAGGTATCCGGACGGAGCGATTTGCGAACTGAATCCAAAGGAACCGGCAAAACTTCTCGCGGAACAGAAGGCGCCCGGCACTGTCACTCAACTTTTGTACGACGCCGCCGATGGCCGTGTTGAAAGTACCAAAGAAGTCCTTTTGCAGCCGTGGCTTGCGGAGAACTTTGGGGATCTGCCGCCTCTCCTCTTCACCGAAAATTCAAAAGCGACCGAAACTCGCCACTCAAACTACGCCCTCGCTCCCCCCCAAAATAATTCTTCATCATCTTCCTCTTCATCCTCATCATCTTCATCTTCATCCTCATCATCTTCTTCCTCTTCATCATCCTCATCATCTTCTTCCTCTTCATCATCCTCATCATCTTCATCTTCCTCCTCTTCTTCTGCTTGCCAGGTCGAGGGGGGTTTCGGCGTCGACGTTTGCGCGTCTTCGCTGCCTTCCCTTACTCGGGAGAATTCACGGAGAAGAGAGAGTGGGCTGTCTGTGCAGACACCCGGAAGCGAAGAGAAAACCGAGGGAGAGAGCAAAGAGTCTCCGGAAGAAGAGGCGGAAACGCAGAGAGAGGAAGGAAGAAGCGAACCTAGCGAACGAGGAAGCGAGATGAATTTTGCGGACGGGGGATCGAGACAGGACTCCACACAGACGTCGAGGTTTAACTTGTATGACTCCTAGACAGTTCATATTTTTGTGTTAATTTGGTCGCTACTTTGCGTAATGCATAGAATATAAAAGATGAGACTATACTTTTGTGCAGAACAGTTAACTTCCTATTACCAAGCCAATTCTTCCCCTGGATCCGCAGGGCGAGGAAACGAGGTCGAGTGCTGAGCAAGAAATTGCACCTTCGCCGGGTCAACTGGCAGAGCGTTTCTTCTTTTTCCGCGAGACCGAGGAAACGGTTCCGAAGTGAGAGCAGAGAGATACCGAATCATCGACATACCTGTCAAAAGCTCTCGAAGTCCTTCTCTCTACATCTCTTAAAGGTCACTGTGCTCCTCCTCCGCGCAAGACAGGTGCTACACGGTTATACCGTTGCCAACCGGATTGACCGCGCCTGTGTGAGTGGACACCGCCTGTTCCCCGTAGATCTCCACAGGAGTGCATATGGAGGTGCAAGTATGCGTTTTCAACCTGAAGCTGTGACTTCGATTTGAATTCTTGGAAGATGTTGAGTCTAACTCTCTACCTGTCTTGCGCTCTTTTTACTGGCGAGGCGCACCCTCACAGAAAACGTGGTGTCTCCTAGGTGAAAAATCGTACTCACTCTGCGGACGACACTGTCTCCGTTCGATTCACGGCCTCCCTACGATCCACTCAGTCGAATGTAACAGTGCATTCCTGAGAATGAGAACCTGCGAAGAAAGAACTTCTTATCATAGCTGAGACTTCGAGGCGACGACTCTACTCGAAGGCTCCGCCCACGCGCATGCCTTGAAAGGAGGTTGATTCGGCGCGCATTCTCGTCGACTGTGGTATCGAGCGTACAGTTACCAACGCAGTGTTTTGAGTTGTGAGTTGCTGACACACGAACACAGGGTATACGAAACTCGAATCGGAAGAGAGAGGAATCCGAAACTCTTTGCTGGGCCTCTGCACTCTGTTGTAGCTGCGGTGTCGCGACCTGCCCTTTCCTGAAACCGTGAGTGAAGTCTGTGGGTCGGATCCGAAGGAAAAACTGGCCAACAAAATGGACCAGAAAACTAGATCCGATTGCACAAGAAGAAATCCTGTAAATCAGGCGATACAGAGTGGCAAATCTTCGCTTCCCTACACACGCTCTCTCGGTCGGCGAAAACGGTTGCAGATCCTGTGTGTCTTTCTCTGTAAAAAGCTTCCACCTCATCTCAACTTTTTGTGCTGCCAAAAGAGCGTTTCGTTGAATTGGTCGTTTGAGAGAGGGGGCTTCTCTCTCAGTCGCATGTCTTCACATAAACGATCTACTTCTGAGCGATCCAGTTTCGCGACATCTGCGGTTGAGACGCCTACTCTTAAGTGACTGCTTCGCCAAGACCTCCCTCTCTGATGTTTCCTTCTCGGATACGTTCTCCAGTTTTTATTTACATGACGTCTGCTTCAGATTCTCACTTTTTTCGAAACGTCTACGTTCACGGGATTAGACTGAGCGGTCAATCCAGAGTCGTTGAGTGAACGAGAGAGTAGCGAAGAGAGCTGAGGCATCGGCAGCCTGGCAGAACGCTTTAAGCAGGTCGCCTATCGGATGCGGACTTTCCTCTTCTTCCTTTCACCACAGAAAACCAATACAAAAGAATCCACAACCGACGAAGATGCCTTTTCTGCCGTTGCACCTTACGTCTCGTGTTCGCTGCGGTTCCCGCGCTTGCCTGCTCTAGCCTGGCTGCACTGAGAAGCAGTGAGAGGCACTTTGGAGAACATCGGAAAAGTCTTTCCGAAAGCAATTTGAGCCTCTTCTTTCGCCAGCGACGGCCTCGTTTCCAGCCTTGAAAACGCGAGAGAGCGGCGTCTGCTTCGGTCTCTGCCTCGATCTTGTTTCTTTCACCACACAGCTTTTTTTACGCTTCTGCCCTTCCTCTCTCGTTCGTTGTTGCTGCATTTTCGCAGTCCTTTCCCTCTCCGCTGTGTTTGCTTCTTCTGTTCACCTCGAGTCTTTCCTGCCTTTTTTTTCTGCCTGCCTCTGCGTCCTCGCCTTCGAGTCGCCTTGCTTCGTTCTTCTTTTACATGTCGTCGTCGAGTTGGGGGACATCTGGAAGTGCAGGATTCTCCCAGGAGTCGTACTTGGTGAAGTAGAAAGGCCGGAGCGGCGGCTTGGTCGGCGGATTCACGAGTTCCTTGCCGAACATGCGCACCGCTTTTCGCCGCAGAAAACAAATGTGTCTGTTCTCCTCCATCGACCGTACATGTTCCGTCCGGTACCGCCAGAGGTCCTCGCGGAGCAGCTCTTCTCTTCTTTCGGGCAATACGTTGACGACGAGGACGTCTCGAGAAACGTCGTGGGTGAACTTTACGCGGCCATGACACAGCGCGACCAGATTCGTCACTTTGGAGACTTTTACGTTCTCTCCAGGATACAACTTGAAATGTCTGTTTCTCCGCTTGGTCTCGACGTTGAAGGCAATGACTTTGCGCTGCTTGACCAGCACTACGCCTGGCCATACATACTCCGCAGCCAGGCGCCGGACCCCAACATGCGGCTTCCGCGCCTGACCGGTCGGAGACGCGCGACTCGGCCGACGGTACGACGCCGACTTCACCATCTTGGTGCGGCAAAACGTCAACAGCGACGGCGCAGCCGAGAGAAAAGACGAGGGAAGAGCAGGCGAAAGAGAAGATGACGGAAGAGAACAGAGGGGAGAAGAGGCAAGAGGTTGACGCGGAGAAACGAGAGAACGAAGAGGACCCAGAAGAGAGGTCCTACCGCAGAAGCCGCGAACATGAATGGGATGGAAGAAAGGACGGGAAGGAGACAGGGAGAAGGAAGAGGAGCAGAAGAAAGGACGCGAGAAACGCGAAGACAGAGGCACAGTCGACTGGGCAGAGACGCGCGGCACAGCAGTGGAGAAGAAGAAACGCAAAGACGCGAAAGAAGCAGAAGAGGATGGAGACACCGAAGACGAAAAGAAAGAAACCGAGAGGCGACAAGCAGAAGGCTGCGGCAGGAGTCGAGAAGAATGAGGTCTGGAGACGGAGCAAGGGAAGACAGAAAGAGAAGAGAGACGTGGATTCTGAGCAGGGTGAGGGTCCTGGCGAGAGGAAGACCGAGCGTCTTTCACCTGAGAAAAAAATGGCAGTTTCTGTCGAGAGAAAGACAGCTTCCTGCGCCGACCCAGTTGCCCGAGCGACGGCAACGCAGCCAGCTGCACCGCCATCACGCCGCCGCAAGGAGACTGCATGCGCGCCCTGGCAGAGGAGGCGAAGAAGAAAAGCAGATGCACAGAGACAGAGACAACAGCAAGGCGAGAAAGAAGGAGAAACCGAGAGAGAAAGATATAAAAAAGAAATCGACAGCGGAGTAAGAGTAGCACTCTTTCCCCGACGAAACCGTAAACCTGGACGGTTTCGGGAGCGGGTTTTTTTCACTGACCCGCACAGCGAATCGTTGTCCAAGACGCTTCGTACAAACACTCAGAATTCTCTGCGCGTGAGGCTGAGAGAGAGAAGAAGAAATCCACGAATTCTCACCACGAAAAAAGCCTTTCACTCGTCCAAAATGCCCCTTGCCTCCGCTGTCTCCATCGTGCGGCCTCTCTGCAAGAGAGTTCGGTCGACTTGTCGACCTTGTCCATAAGATTCCGGCGCGGAGAAAAAGCAAGGAATCCAACACAAATGAGAGAAGCATTTGAAGACAGACTCAGACAGAAACGGGGAGTTGCAGAAGGCAGAACTGTCTCGAGCTGCGCTCTCCTTGCCAACTTTTTTTCTTCACTGCATGCGCGTGCGTCCAGCGGTGACTCAGAGACCCTCAGCGTCTGAGACTCGGCCTTTCGCCGAAGGCAGGTCGTTCCTTGAACGGAAACTTTTTTTTCCGAGAACAGATCCACATCTGTCTTCTTTCTGCTCCCGAGAAACAATCGTCCGCCACTCTCGCACCCTGCCCTCCCTGCGCATGCATGAAAAAGAGACGCCTAGGCTCCGCAGAAGAGCCGGGAACTCACACAAACAGCAACAGTACACCTCTCCCCTTCTACGTATGCGTCTGTTTACATAGTTCAAACATGTCAAGATGCATGCATACGCCGGTGTCGACACAGAGACTGTTGGCGTCTTGTACATATACATGTTGTATGCAGGTGGATAATATCGGTGAACATGGGGGCGCCTTCATTTGTGCTTCCAGACGTTCGACTTGAAGGCCCAGAAAACGGAGAGAAAAACAACACTTGAAATCTTCTTCTGTTGACGAGCGGAACTTTGCCGCATGCGTCGTTGATCGTGAGGGAGTCTCTGCGTTTGTTCGCTTCTCTGCGCGCGGCTCTGTTTTCGCCCAGAATGGGGAGACACGGCTTTGGCATTTGTTTCTTCTTCTCCTCTTTCTTCTTCCTCTTCTTCTCGCACCTGAGGTCTCTTCAGGTCAGCGCTGGAGTCCGGTTGAGAAGCTTCTCAGGCAGAAATGTGGAAGTTCTTCCTCTCTCTCCACTTCGGTGGACGCAGGCGCTTCTTCCTTCCTCTCTCGCTCGCGGCGTCGCCGTTCGAGTCCATGCCGCGCCAGAGTGTGTAGCCTTTGCAGAATGCCCTGCTTGGATCACGGAAAAAGGAACAACGGACCAAGCGCGGAGTGGGCTGTCTCCTCTCTCTCCGTTCCCTTCTTCTTCATCTTCTTTCTCGTCTTCTCTCCGTTCCTCTCCCTCTTCTCCCTCTTCTTCTTCTTCTTCCTCTTCTTCGTCGGTCCTGTTCTCCTCCGTTGCCACAGCTGTGCATCGTCCAGGGGATTTGCTGGCAGCACTCGAGAGTCTGTGTCGAGAGGCGAATTCTCATGTTTCCTCCGATGAGTTTTCCAGTCGACCCAGAGCCTCGATGTCTTCTTTTCTCCCGCCGCTGCATGCGTCTACATCTCTCGGGGGCTCCCGCGGACCGGAGAGGAAAGGGCGTCGCAACGAACAGGGATGCATTTTTGGAAATCGGTCTCTGTTTGCTTCTCGCATGCATGTATCAGAGACAGAACGCGTCAGGAGGAGAGGGAACGTCACGCCTACTGATCACCTTCCACAACGTCTCTCTTTTGGTGCGTCGTCTTCCCCGCCTCTGCCTTTTTCTGCCTTCTTTCTCCGCGCTTCTGCCTCTCCTCTCTCTCGACCTGCTGTTCGTTTTCTGCCGCCTGCGAGCTCCTCCTTTTCTTCGTCGCGGCTGTTTTCTTCGACTGCGTCTTCTTCTGCCCAAAACGCCGCAGGAGAGAAGAGAGAGACAGGGGATGAGGGAGAGGAAGACGTACGCTGGAGAGGGCAAGTGCGTTACGCCGACCCTCTGCGAGACGCATTGGAAGGCCGCGAGACGGCGGCGGAGCGAGAACAAGCGACTTTGTTCAGCAACGACGTTTTCTTCGAGTTCTGCGGAAGCCTGGGGGACGACGAAAGCCTCCAGGAGGCGGCGGACAAGGCCCTTCGAAGGAAAAAGACGATGCGGAGGCACTTCGACGACATGCTCGCGTACGGAAGAAGACTGTGCGCGAAACAAAGCGCGAAACGCGAAGAAGAGGCTTCTGCTTCCGACGCAAAAGGCGAACTCTCTGGAGAGAAGAGCGGAGACAGAGACGAGCAAGAGGACGAGGCACCACTCGGGGAACGAGGTCGAGTCCACGCAGGAAGGGAAGAACGCGGCGAAGGTCGCGGCCGAGTGAGCAGACACAAGGCAGGCTCGGATAAGGATGGCGGACGCCCCGCATCCCGAAGAGAAGGCGAAGGCCTGTCGGAGAAGATCCGCCGGATCGGAGGAGAAGTCCAGGCTGAATCTCAAAACAGAAAGAGAGAAGAACAAGCCGGCGACCAGGGAGGAGAGCAAGAAGAGACCCAAGTTTCGTCGAATTCTCACCACCCAGGAACACGGCGGAACTCGGGCGCACAGAGGGGAAAAGAGTTGAAAGGCGTCCCCTTTCGGACATCCGAAAAAAACTGTCGCGAACAAGGAAAAACCGAATCGTCCGCGTCTCCACATTTGACGGACGCTTCTTCATCGTCGTTCTCTTCTTCTGGTCCGTCGTCTTCTCATAACGCATTTGGGACCTGGTTTGAACTCCACGAAGCGCAGGTGGGTCACTTCATGAAACGCACGCGCGCGAGAGCTTGGGGAGAGAAACTGAGGATTGGAGACAAGGATGTGACGCTGGTGTCTGAGGCCTGGGGTCGTTCTCCGAGTGCGCAAGCAAAGCGCGAACAAGGAGAGCGAATATCGAGACAAAAACCTGCGCTTCGCCTCCCGGAAGTGGACGAGAAGGCAGGTGACGGCGGCGTTTTGTTCGACGATGAAGACGACCAGGACTTGCCAGACATTGTTCAGTCTCCAAACAGAGCAGCGTGGCTTGAGGAAACCTGGATCGAAGGAGGAGACTCTTACACACGTTCATCTTCTTCCGCTTCTTCCTCCTCTTCTTCTTCCTCTTCTTCACAGTGCCTGGATGGCTTGGACTTCTTCGGCGCCGCCGGCGGGTGGCGCAGCTGCCGCCACACCGCAGAAGAAGTCGACAGCGCTATGGACGCGATGGTTGAGGAGACTGAGGGGAGTGCGCGCCGGGAACTGTTCGACGCCTTTGATGAAATTTCAGAAAAAGATGAAGCGATCAAGCAGTTGCTCGACAGCCGACCCAGACGCCAGACGCGTGCGGCTTGTGGGGTCTTTGGAGAGAGCGAAGAAACCGCAAACGGAGAAGCAACAGCGGCAGATCTCGCCCAGGGGGATAACTCCCTCTGGGTGGAGAAAGAAGGCCTTGTGTGGGGAGAAGGGGGAGCGACAGAGGCAGGTTGTGCACTCAACGCGGACAGCAAGGTCGAGGATGCAAGTTGCTGGCAGAGCCGCTGTGGGGAGGAAGAGGGACAGGAAGGAAGAGCGCGCGGGAGAGTGGACGAAAATCACTCGGTGGACCCCAAGTCGGGAGGTGTCGACGTGTGGCAAATTGTGGCACAAGCTACGGAGACAGAACGACCTGACTCTGGCTTCTGGGAATCCTGAGGAGCCCGAGGAACAGGGTCGGGATTCCGCAGATACTTGGGTCCACCCCTGTGAGACGCCGACAGCGACAACCGATCTTATCGAGACGTCTCTGTGAGAGATCGCGAAAAAAACTGACTTTTCCTATCTGGAAATGTACTTGACACGCACACAGACACACGTGTACGTATATCTGAGGCCATGCATATATATATATATATATATATATATATATATATATGCATATGTGCAACTGTACGGTTATGTGATAGTTGCGTGTTTACATGTGCATATATATATAAATATATATATATATATATAGTTTATTCTCTTGATCTGGGGTGTACTCTCCATCGTTTTGAGGAGCGCTTTCTTAAATATTACTCCGTTCCTTTGTTTCAGCTATGGCATTCAAGGGCACACAAACCTCTTTTGAAAAGTCACGCCTTCTTGGTGCTCGTGAACTTTGGAGGCTTCCAGTGATTCTGGCTCACATGCCCGGACACTCCACGTATTACTTCACATACATATGCACATAGACACGTATATGTATATATATATTAGGTATAGATATGTATGTATTAGGGTATGTTTTAGAGGACGGGCACCTACAGATGTGAACATATTTATGTGGATATGTATTGGCGTCGTAGCGCGTTGTGTGAAGTGTCGATGGAGCTAAATCAGACTCATTCCGTGAGAAAAAAGGTAGCCGAGATTGTACTTCTGAACAAGGAGATCCGGTATCCAAGCCCTACAAGAGACGCCCACGTCGAACAGTACACTAGCAAGGAAAAGCTTTCCCTGGAGGACGCCAACCTCAGACTGATTAGATAAAGTGTCATTGTCTCCTGTTCAAAAACCCAACTCTGCTTCTCAATAAAAAAAAATAACCATGAGCCGTTGAATCGCATCCCCAACAAAACACTAAAGCCCCGACACGTACAGAAGCGCGCAATCCTTGTTTCGCCCCCCCAGAAGAAACCGGACAAAATCCTAGACTCAGAGGCGATCTAGATCGCTGCCTGACTGTGCCTAGGTGGACCGACAAACAGAACTGTAGCACACACGTATGCATCTGCTTGTGCGATGATGCATGTGGCGTCATTTGTGGACGAGCTGTGCCCCGCCAATATGAAGCACTGAGCACGAACAGACGCATGCAATTCCTGTTTCATCCCCCCAGAAGAAACCGGACAAAATCCTAGACTCAGAGGCGATCTAGATCGCTGCCTGACTGTGCCTAGGTGGACCGACAAACAGAACTGTAGCACACACGTATGCATCTGCTTGTGCGATGATGCATGTGGCGTCATTTGTGGGCGAGCTGTGCCCCGCCAATATGAAGCACTGAGCACGAACAGACGCATGCAATTCCTGTTTCATCCCCCCAGAAGAAACCGGACAAAATCCTAGACCCAGAGGCGATCTAGATCGCTGCCTGACTGTGCCTAGGTGGACCGACAAACAGAACTGTAGCACACACGTATGCATCTGCTTGTGCGATGATGCATGTGGCGTCATTTGTGGGCGAGCTGTGCCCCGCCAATATGAAGCACTGAGCACGAACAGACGCATGCAATTCCTGTTTCGCCGCCCCAGAAGAAACCGGACAAAATCCTAGACTCAGAGGCGATCTTGATCGCTGCCTGACTGTTCCTAGGTGGACCGACAAACAGAACTGTAGCACACACGTATGCATCTGCTTGTGCGATGATGCATGTGGCGTCATTTGTGGGCGAGCTGTGCCCCGCCAATATGAAGCACTGAGCACGAACAGACGCATGCAATTCCTGTTTCATCCCCCCAGAAGAAACCGGACAAAATCCTAGACTCAGAGGCGATCTTGATCGCTGCCTGACTGTTCCTAGGTGGACCGACAAACAGAACTGTAGCACACACGTATGCATCTGCTTGTGCGATGATGCATGTGGCGTCATTTGTGGGCGAGCTGTGCCCCGCCAATATGAAGCACTGAGCACGAACAGACGCATGCAATTCCAGTTTCATCCCCCCAGAAGAAACCGGACAAAATCCTAGACTCAGAGGCGATCTAGATCGCTGCCTGACTGTGCCTAGGTGGACCGACAAACAGAACTGTAGCACACACGTATGCATCTGCTTGTGCGATGATGCATGTGGCGTCATTTGTGGACGAGCTGTGCCCCGCCAATATGAAGCACTGAGCACGAACAGACGCATGCAATTCCTGTTTCATCCCCCCAGAAGAAACCGGACAAAATCCTAGACTCAGAGGCGATCTAGATCGCTGCCTGACTGTGCCTAGGTGGACCGACAAACAGAACTGTAGCACACACGTATGCATCTGCTTGTGCGATGATGCATGTGGCGTCATTTGTGGGCGAGCTGTGCCCCGCCAATATGAAGCACTGAGCACGAACAGACGCATGCAATTCCTGTTTCATCCCCCCAGAAGAAACCGGACAAAATCCTAGACCCAGAGGCGATCTAGATCGCTGCCTGACTGTGCCTAGGTGGACCGACAAACAGAACTGTAGCACACACGTATGCATCTGCTTGTGCGATGATGCATGTGGCGTCATTTGTGGGCGAGCTGTGCCCCGCCAATATGAAGCACTGAGCACGAACAGACGCATGCAATTCCTGTTTCATCCCCCCAGAAGAAACCGGACAAAATCCTAGACCCAGAGGCGATCTAGATCGCTGCCTGACTGTGCCTAGGTGGACCGACAAACAGAACTGTAGCACACACGTATGCATCTGCTTGTGCGATGATGCATGTGGCGTCATTTGTGGGCGAGCTGTGCCCCGCCAATATGAAGCACTGAGCACGAACAGACGCATGCAATTCCTGTTTCATCCCCCCAGAAGAAACCGGACAAAATCCTAGACCCAGAGGCGATCTAGATCGCTGCCTGACTGTGCCTAGGTGGACCGACAAACAGAACTGTAGCACACACGTATGCATCTGCTTGTGCGATGATGCATGTGGCGTCATTTGTGGGCGAGCTGTGCCCCGCCAATATGAAGCACTGAGCACGAACAGACGCATGCAATTCCTGTTTCATCCCCCCAGAAGAAACCGGACAAAATCCTAGACCCAGAGGCGATCTAGATCGCTGCCTGACTGTGCCTAGGTGGACCGACAAACAGAACTGTAGCACACACGTATGCATCTGCTTGTGCGATGATGCATGTGGCGTCATTTGTGGGCGAGCTGTGCCCCGCCAATATGAAGCACTGAGCACGAACAGACGCATGCAATTCCAGTTTCATCCCCCCAGAAGAAACCGGACAAAATCCTAGACCCAGAGGCGATCTAGATCGCTGCCTGACTGTGCCTAGGTGGACCGACAAAGAGGGCGGATTCGTGTAATGGTAAGTATATGTGTAAAGTTAGAGCCGACTTCTGGACTGCTCAGAAGGGTTGGCTAGTTTTTCGCGTTCTTCGAAAGAGGGGAATGGTCGAACGGGAGGTCCCACATAGTGAGAAACAGGCCGAATCAGCCTGTTGTTGGCACGCTGCTCCATGATGTGTGCGGTCCACCCTGCAGTGCGAGCTAGCACAAACAGCGGCGTATACAAGTCTGTCGGAATGCCGCACCTGAAACGCAGAGAACCCAAACGCGAACTCCTTCACATGATTGTATCCAGATACACACACACACGAGGATGTATAGAATCGTGGATCGGCAAATGCCGACGCATATACAACTCTGTGTGCGTAAATCTATACCGATGAGTACTACCGATTGGGCAACAAACTAACAGAAGGGAATGGCGACCCTTCAACCGCCCGTGGACGTGTAATACCATACGCGTACAAACGTCCAGCTCGACCCCAATCTCTTTGTGTGTTCAAACTTATCAATGTATATTTAGATGCAATGCAAAAAGACAGATATGGGGCTGCCCCTTGACAGAGAAGGTACATTTTTACCATGTACACACTGGCGATTTTGCTTGCATAAGCGTTTAGGAGCCCCTTTTCCTTTGAGGGACTACACGTGTGCGCATCTATCTACCTATCCATCTAATCTATCCATCTAATCTATCTATCTCTACCTCTCTATCTCTACCTCTCTATCTCTACCTCTCTATCTCTCTCTATCTCTATCTATTTCTATACATATTTGTATCTATCTATCTATGCCTATGGATAGGGGCTGGAAAGACGCGGCGGCATTCTTTGCTCGTACTGATGGTAGGCAAGGGCGCAGGGGAAGTCTACATTCGCCGGCAAGTGTTTCTCCTTCTCCATTCTCTCCTCGATATGCTGAGCAATCTGTACAAGATTGGGGTCCTTTTTCGGCGCATTCTGGGCAAGGTCGAGCGCCACCTTCATCATGATGTGAGAGCGAGGGTCGCCTTCCTTGTACAGGCGGTGACCAAACCCCATAACCCTCTCATGATGGCGCCAGATCGATTCAAGCTGAAAAAACCACCCCGCAACAAACTCCGTGTACAATCCTACGTCAACCCATGCACACACACACTCACCTATGAATCTACATGTGTGTGTCTACAAGCTGTGCGTGAAAATATGCATGTGTTCTTGCCTGTTTACACTGTGTTAACTTCGCGGTCGCACCTCCAGTTATGCGAATGCCTGACTGGATCGTGGAATCCTTTCATCTCCGGGACACCCAGTGTTGCGTACGAGAAAGCGAGCTTGGAGCACAGGGACCCGTCGAGTAACAACACGAACGGATCATCGCCGAAGCAAAGAGCTGTCGTTCTTCTGTGGTGTTGCTGACTGGTTGAACGCTAACTGCTTGTCTTCTCCCCGTTCACTTCAATTTCACCCAGCGACAGACACTCACTTCTTGATCGGCTTGTTGCATGTCTCGCAGTTTTCTCAAGAACATAATCGCCGCCTCATTGGCGCCGCCGTGGAGAGGCCCCTTCAGAGTCCCGATGGCGCTGCAGATTGCGCTGTAGATATCGGACCGTGTGGCTGCGGTTACTCGAGCTGCGAAAGTGGATGCTGCGCAGAATCGAAGCGGAATCGGGTAAACACACGTCCTTAAAAAAACGGCGTCCTTTTTTGTCGCCACAAAATACGCCGTCCCGGATATATATATATATATATATATATATGTTTACCGAGTTTATGGACGTAGCGTCGTTTGTGGCATCGTTTCGAACTCCGTTTCTGTGCACAGGCACTTGCATAACTCTCCCTTGTAGTAGGGTTCAGTGATCCAAATAGCAGATATCTCACCGTTGAAATCATGTTCCGCGTAAAGAATGAGGGAAATATCAACGGCCTTCACTTCGAGAGGGTGCGGCTGGAAAAAAGCACAAGAAAAGGCAAGCAGGCAAAGCCACAGAATCACGAAACAGCTCGTTATCGCCTTTCTTGATGGAATACCAGCGACAGATGGCAAGCTAACAACAGGTCGGTTTTACTGCTTTGCAGCCTACAGGCGCATCTTCACACGCCTTAAAAAACACATGGAGTCCGACGCTGTTCTTTTGCGTGGCCATTTGAAGAATTTTTAATGTTACATCCGGTACGAAGGATCGTACAAGTACCACCTGTACCAAACTTGGAACATGACAAAGGAGGTTTGTAATACCTGTAGCCCCCCAGACCCATCTGTCTCCACGGTAGTACATACGCCCATTCCCACACAAACAACTCGACACCAGAAGACGCGAAGCTCAGGGTTGCACTCGCTTCAAAAGAGACTGCCTAGTGCATGAACAGGTGACAAACTAGTCCCGGAACAAGTGGCGAACACCATCTAGCTTTTCTTACACAAATCCGTAAAGGTAAGGACACACGTATGCGTGCAATTTTCCCTCTGGGTTCGCACAGGGTCGTGGTTTTTGCAAAAAAAGACACGTCTTCTGCGAACAAAGACTTGGTACAGACGATATCAGTATAACAGAAAAATCCAGTCAGCCGTCTTACGCCGGAGCTGTGCTGATTTAAAAGCTTTAGGAAATGGGCGGCAACGGAGTCCGCTGGATCAGTTTCCTCGCATATTCGTATCCCGTGATGGGCGTAGTGATACCAGTAGAGCAACATGCTACTGTACATTCCTATGAGTCTGAGGCCTATCTGAAGCAAACAAAAAGCCCGAAAGCAAGCGATGCCAGAGGCTCACGCTGCAGGCGTATGACTAAATTCGGGAAACGCTGCCATCACGACAGACACTCACATGCTGAACCGCTAGTGAAAGTGCTGGAGTTGAGTTTCTTGACACTTGGATTTTTCACAGAACACACTTCTATCCGCTCCAAACGAAGATGGCGCATGCTCCTGTAGATCTCTTCAAGAAGATCGTTAAGTCCTAACAGGAAAAAGAGAAAAAGAACAGGGGGAAAAAGCAGGCGACAAGGCCATGCCTCCTGCCCATGGTGAGTCAGACTGACACGGGAAAGCCTACGAACAAACGCGTCGGGGGAAGGTGCAACATTACGACATCGTCAGGCAACTCTAGTCTTCACCTTGGTTCTGTATCCAAACCGCCATTTGTAGTAGGCACCGGAAAACGAAACGTCACAAATTGGTGAGAGTTTTCTTTTTCGACTTCGACTTGACATCAAGACCCACCTTCGCTTGTTGGTCTGGAGGAGCATTTTCTTGTTCGAGCATCCCCATCATCGAGCAGCCGGTCCTCACGACATCCTGAGCCATACAAATGAAGGGAGCGACGAATAAGGGACACAGTGGAGTTGCTGTTGATAGAAGCCTCGACGAGAACGGGTCTGCAGAGAGGACGTGAATGCCGAGCGTTCACATAAAACGAAAACGAATGAACAAAAATGCTGGCGTGCACGACTACGTACATATCGACTACATACAGCCACACGTGTACGTGTACCTTCACGATCTTAAGTTTTTCCGATCGATAACCAGATCTGTATGCATAGTAGCACATCATATACACGCGGTATGAATACGCACAAACACAATTTAGATATCGGCGTCAGATAGTGTCTGTTACCGACGCACGAAAACAACCATGGCCGGGGGGCGGTGGGTCACAGCGAGAATCTGTGAGGTAACCATATTGTGTGAGTGGGCACGTGCCCCAACAGGACAAAGTAGAAAGCCAGTTTCTTTATTCTAATAGAACAAGACGAGCGCACCGACGAAGGGAGCGAAAATCTCACAGTGCGTGCACGGTATCACTCCATTTGTCATCCACGATACACGATTTCTCAAAGTAAAATTGGTATTTTCAACCGCAGAGGCTTCACCCAGAAGTCCTGAGTTGCATCTTAGGAGACTCCTCAAGACTCAACTCGAGCAGACGAAAAGATGCTTTCGTGGGAGGACAATCTGCGGCATCTGACTTGTGAAATGGCAGGGCGACTTCTAAAGTGGAAAGAGACGCCGTTCACCCAGCTTCAAAGACATCAATTTGCAGTCTAAGAATACGGCATGCTCGTCCTTCTGCGTTTCTCCCGAATAATTACCATAGGGTGTGAATTTTTGGGGAAGTACTCGAGGCATGCTTTAAGGCTAGGCGGTAGTCTACGAGCTAGAACAAGTTCCTGGTGCTGAGCATCCAATTCCTGCTTCGTAGGTAGTCGATCGTGCAACAACAGAAACACGACTTCCTCGAAGGTCGCTTTCTCAGTCAGGTCATCGATGCGATATCCTCGATATGTCAGGCCTGCGTCAAAGAATGCGAAAAAGACATCCGGACGAAATAATCACCTCACGTTCGTGCTACCTGGCAATGCTGTGGCCTTCGCGTAGGATGCCACAGTCTTGGGCGCCACCTCTGAGCTTTTACACTCGGTTATACACCTTTACTCCCAAACTAGAAACAGCCCTTTCACACATGTATCAGTGCTCCTATAAGTACGCATACTATTTATATATATACATGCTCAGAAGAGGATGAGGCAGACGAAGGAGACTTGCTCTGTACTTCCGATAGGAAAACACTATTCGAGATGTGCGAGTTACTCTAAACGAGAAAGCACGGGTGAAGAAACATGACAGTCGACCATGAAAACGCTCCAAGTGTCACCGCGTTCTTCCCTTTGGACAGAGACGAAAACACACGCAAGTTGGATTTACTCGGTGGCTTCTTGACTCACCTGCTAAACTGGCCGGTCCAACACTTGAAATGGCCGATTCTCCCGCAACGACTCCTTCTAACCCAGGAGAAAACTCTGAGTCCTTGCGTTGTTCGTATGACGTTTCAAGTGGTTGTCTCGCCATTGTGGAGCTTAGAAACGCTGTCGTTTGTCGTTGCCACGTGGGTTTCCTCCGGGTAAGGCTGCAGAGCGGAGGATCGACAGATCCGGAATGTAAGCCACAACGGTGCCTCAAAAGCAAAGCGAATCCGAAACAGTTCTCAGACTCAGCGTTCAGGCATTCTATCCCGTTTTTGGAATTTTCTTTGGTAATTTGCCTTTCCAACGTGGTAGTGCTCACGGCACTGAACGTTTGGGAACAGCACACCGAACGCCAGTCGGGGGAAAACGCGCAGTCTGACGGTGCTGTAGGCACGTGCACACCAGACTGGGAACGGCTAGGAGCACCGCTACCCGACCACTTCCGAGTCGAACCTGATACTCCTTGTGTCGCCGAGCAGAGCGGATGAACTGCAAATGCAGGAAGCAGACTTGCTGGTGCTGGATATGAATGCCAGTGAACGGGATGACCCGAGTTAACTTTGGATTTTCTCCAGTGACAAGAAGCGCTATTAAATTGTCCGATCAAAGAATAATTCGTTTTGAGGCAAGTTGAAAGCTGTAGGTTGTGCAGTGGGATCGCTCGCAAGAGTTCGAGGGCTTGAGGCCGGGCGTGGAATGTCTGTGTGCGGAGGAGAGGCAGACCGGTTCTAGCGGCAGCCGCCATCAGGATGGCGAGCAAATAAAGCAGCCAGTAGCAAAATATCTAAACCTGACAAGGCTGAAGAGGGTGCTGAAGAGGCATACGCCAAGCGCGCGATTTCCTTCTCGTCGTGCTTTCAATAGATTCTTCGCTTGACTTTATAGGTTAGAGACGCGCACCAAACACACAGATCAGAAAAGGCGTGCATGCGAATACTCAAAATAACAACAGAAACCAATGCGTAATCAACACTTCGTATGCCTTCAAACGAGTGCAGTAGAGTAACCTCGACCAGTCCCTCTCGGCATGACAAACATGGAGAAAACATGCAGACAATGAAGACCGCCTGGGAAACCCAGCAAAGTCGTGCGGACCGGGAAAACCACAACGGTGATTGCTTGGACCGAAAACGACGCAAGTACAGACAACAAGGCCGCTGATGGCCCGACACGTCCGCAAACTGGGACGAGATAAAGCAATTCAGAGAATTGGAGTACGCACTCTAACCAACGAGCACTCGCCTCATACCCGCCTCGGCGCATGGACAACTGACACGTGCCCCAAAAAACGACGACCAACCAACAGAAACGCGTCAACAGAGTGAGGGACGACTCCTGCCCCCCAAAATGCGGCGGAATGAGGAATTCAGCTGCTGGGAATCGAACGAAGCCCAACGCTGTTGCCGGAGATTATAGCCGACACGGACACTCCACTGAGAAGTATGTTCAAGCAAGCAAACTGGTTCTACCACGAAACCAGTTGCATCGCAGTTGGTACGTTGTTTGGGGGAGATAGCTGAAAGTGGGGAACAACGTGCAGACTTGCGTTTGTCTCTACGATGCAGAAAAAAGGCACACCGCCTCGTAAAGGAAGCCGGTTTCGTCCACTTGGCAATTGTGGAAACCTTTTGACATCTATCCCAGGAACGAAACCGCACCTGCCAACAGCAGTATCTTCAGGTAATGTGTGGCCAATGACGGCTTTTACCTCAGTGTCAACAAATTATCCGCTCCAAAGTCGACGACTGCTCTGATAAGTGAGCGCTCTAGGATGGGCTGGATCACACAGTCCCCTGCGACTTTGAAGTCATGCAAGAACATTCCCACCGTCTTGGCATCATCTGCCCCGAGGTGGAGAGTGACAGAAAAACAGAAGGCGGGAAAGTGGATGCATTCCGTAAGTTTGATGTAATGCGGGTACCTACACAAATCGAAAGAGCTCAAATGGACATTCCAGGCCTGGCTTTGGCTGCCGAATGGATAGGGCTGCTACTGACCAGTCAACCTCTGAGGTGCTCCCTTCCCGCTTGCTTTTCTGGGTCAAAACAAGACCCTCAGCTCAAAAAAAAGTAAGCACACTCCTTTCTTGATAGCTTAAAGGACCTCGGTAACTCCAGATGCGTTAGTCTGCTCTTGACCAATTCCATGGCTGCGCCCCTATCACGCAAACACGAAGAACGGCTGCCAGTATCATGGACGTCTCGCCAGCGAGTGTATTCACTGTGCTGCTTCACAGGGAAGACGACACATTGTCTTTTCCGACGAAGAACGTCTATACAAGCGGGTCTTTCAAATTTTTCGGCTTGGTAACGTTTTAACAGGTTTGTTCGAACTCTAACATTTACATTACAGAGCAGCTCTGTCAGTGCCTCGGTAAGCTGAAGTTCGCTGGTTCAGATTTACTTTCTTGCGACCACTGGCATTGTTGCTGCAAAAGTATTCTCGTTAGCGCTTCCACTGCCCTGTTGTTGCCCAGCGATTTCCTTTTGTCTGGGCGATAATTTGACTACCAGTACCGCACGACGCTATCATGACGGCTTCATTAGTCATTGTACCCGATATGCGGATCATCCTTCTCCTGGCACATATCCATATGTACCGCGTACACACACTGTTTTGCCGCGTTTGCTCGACACAGCTCTCTTTGTAAACTGACTCCACTGTGGGCGGTATGCCACCACACAGCGGCGGCCGCAACACCATTTGCGAGGCAACTCCATCTTTCTTTTCCGCGAGCTAGAATTCCACAGTTTCCACACTTAAACCATCGAAGTCGCTATGTGCCAGGAAGGACAACTCCCTAACAACCTCGCCTGAACAACTTTAGCGCCACACTCTACAACGCCGGCAGGAAAAGACACTTGTCAACTGGGTTGATTTTGGAGTCACACACACACACACACAGTTGGGTGGTAACAATCGTGTTTCCCTACACAGGCGACATCATTTCACTCTATATAGCAACAGTATACAACTAAACTGAAGAACTGCTCTAACACGCGAGCGCTGCGTGGATTACTCTGCTTCTTCTGCACATGCTCTGTTCCGAAATACTCTGCCAGGTTCCCACTCGCGGCTGTTCAACTATGCTCACAAGGGTCAAATTTTGAGTCACCATGATGCACACACACAGACATGGCCACCCAGAGCACGTCGAGCTTTCTCAGCGCTCCCCCATGTAAGGAACACCGAATGAACGTGGCAAATGAAAATAACAACGGCTTGAAAGAGTCGTTTTAGCTGCTTTTATTCCTGGCAGTCCCCGCTGAACGATCCTGTTACGCCGGACCGTGGTTCCGACTTTACTGCGCATGCAGCAGCCGTTCAGATAGCTCTCTGAGTTCCCGCAGAAATCGATTCGAAATAAACGCTTGCTTGGAGACACTTCGTTTTAGATTTTTGCCCTCCTGGGAAACACTGACCTTTGAAAAGCGTCTCGATTCAAGACTGACGCCAATGCACTGTCTGAAACGACCTACCAAGTACTGTTTTCCAACGGCCACTGAGGGTTCTTCTCAGGGCTCTTTCGCAAAGGCGCGAGTCCTTCTTGTCTGCGACTTTGAAGCGAAATCTCCATTTCTGTAGTAAATGAATAGGATGCAGCTCGTCACAGTGGTTCGCCTATTTCTTTGTGTACTCAGTGCGTTTCATTTATTCCCGAAAATGTCTTCCAAAGGCAGCGTCACCCAGGACGTCCATCCAAGCGCGTCTGTTCTCTTGGATTTCTCGTCGTTCAGAAGCCGATTTTCTTCTAAGAACCACTGAACCACATTTCCATTCTGCCAGCCGCATACACGTAGTGTGACTGACTCTTTTCCTTCCAAAAGGAGAGCTGATGCACCCTGTTTACGTCTCGAACCAGGGAGGCCGCTATCCGGCAGGTTTCTGCAGCATCTGTCAAACGCTCCCGGTGTACATCCATCCCAATGACGGTTACTGTTTAGCTACTCAGATTGCCCGACAGGCAAAGGCAACAGCTGTCTCAGTGTCACAACCGTCAAATGACGCTTTTGCTGGTTTTTCCCCTGTTGTTCTTCATGCGTCCTTGTGCCCTGTGGCGCCGTCCACTCCGGTCTCGCGTGCCGATTATTGTTTTCCGCGTAAGAAAAACTTATCTTGCACGTCGTGTTTCTCCCGCTAGAGTCGCAAATGGCACCAGCAAATGACACGAGCGCCAGCAAACAAAGTGACTCGCTCGACTCTGGAAGAACCACTTCAGCCGTCGATGCAGTACACGAAAGTAGGGAGGCCGACCGAGGTTCTGCTGAGGCAGCCAGTCTCTCAGGTCTCAGCAGTGAGCGTCGTTTTCCAAGCACATGGTCAAGCCCACAAGATGGTCCCGACCTGGGCGGCGATGCGTCGAGTTCGCACGCATCGTGTGTTGTCGGAGGCTTTTCAAAACAACATGACAGCTATTCAGGGCCGTCTCCGAATTCGGAGGAGTGCCAGAATGCAAATATCCATGCTGTGGACGGCAGCAGTGGAGGCCGAGAAGGCGGCGCCCTGAGGCTTTCTACTCTTGGTGAAGATGTCTTTCCACAGGCTAAAGATCCTGCGGGGTCCGATTTGTCGAAAGACAGGAACAACTGTTCTCTTGGTGCACCATGCAGCGCACTTGAGTCTCTCGCTAACGAGGCTGGAAGTGGACTCGACTCGTCTCTCTCCTCGTCTTTTCTGCAGCGCTTAGGCGTACGTGCGGTTTCTGCCTCAGCAGTAGAAGAACGCGTTCAAGAGGAACTTCAGCAACAGGAAGAAACGCTGAAGAAGCAGAGACAGAGACATCGATCGTCGGCGTCCTCCTCCTCCTCTAGTTCCTCGACAGCCCTGCCGTCTTGTCAAGAGGCAGCCGGTCGGTCTAAAGCGCCTTCGGTCCGACAACCGCCTTCGGGAGGCCTCCGGCCTTCCGAGAAGCAGGCGTTTTTCGGAGACGAGAAAGGGGGAACGGAGGGACAGAGCGCCACACGTTCTCCAGGCTATGGGGTGGAAGATCACAGCGGCACTGGCTTCGATGCGCTCGTAAGAGGATTCGCCTCTCGGCTGGATCCAGCTGTCGGAGAAAAGGAGACACGGGAGAGAGGCGGAGCGACAAATGCCGAGCAGGCGTTTTCGCGGAAACACGAATTTTCTGCTCGGCAAACTCGCGCGGCAGACGCACTGCGACTGACAACACAAGATTCCGGCTCGGAAGGCCGATTCCGTGAAGCATCACGACACGAAGACCAACAGAGCTGTAGAGCACCCGAGGAAGACGAACAAGAGAAAGACAGGGAACACCCAGGGGCGCTGCATCGCTTTCCGTCCCCCGAGCGACCTGACGAGGGAGGGCTCCATGGAGTAGGACGCGAAAAGGAGCGAATGGTGTTTCTCAGAGGCGAAGACGACGAAGAAGATGAAGAAGATGGAGATGAAGAGGAACTTGAGGAGGATGAGTGCTGGACGCCGGAGATGCAGAGAACAAAGCAGTATCGAGGGGGTAAGAAAAGTCGCGCCGATCTACAGGCGAGTGAAACGCCGTCACTCCCGCCCACTGGTCGTGCTGATCTGAAAAGGAAACGAGGAAAGATTTCTGAGCTCTCCCCTAGTAGCGAAGCTGCAGTCCGTAGCGTACCTCCAAGCCGTTCCCGCCATGTCTCACCTGCTACCGGGGATGGCGCCGTGAAGAGACATCTCGACGTCCGAAAAGCGAGGAAAGAAGCAGGCACAAATGACACTTCCAGGAGACAGAGGACAACTTCGCCTGATCTCTCATCTGAAGAAGAATCGGCGTACAGCCCCGAAGAGATGCCTTCTTCCGCTTCTTCTGTGTCTTCTGACGGCGAATGCAAGTCATCACGGTCAGCGCGAGGGGACACCGTCGCCTCCCGGTCTCCGTCGGAGGCGCGTCTTTGCGACCCGCCTCGCCAGCGACTACCGAGTCACACACCGCCTTCTCAGGCTTCCTCTGGACGTCTGGACAAAACGTCGGTGGACGACTCGTCTCTTACAGTGTATCGTCGTCGCGTGACTCTGTTCGAAAAGAACGCGCGACAAAGCAGCGACTCAGCCTTCGGCGAAGAGGTCCTTGTTTCTGCCGAGGCGGACGAGAGGAGAGAGCAGGGTGAGGGAGACGAAGGCCGCGGAGAAGCCTCTTCCGAGTCTCCCCAGACCTTCCTCAGAGTGCCGAAATTCATCTGGGAGAACCTGTATCCGCACCAGCAGACAGGGGTTCGCTGGCTGTGGCAACTGCTCAAGCAAGGTGTGGGCGGAATTGTCGGGGACGAGATGGGTCTCGGCAAAACGATCCAGGCTGTCGCCTTTCTGGCTGCTCTGCACCACTCTGGCGTCTTGCAGGTGAGAAACCTCGCGGAAGCCCCCACGGAAAACGGAGCCTACGTTTCCGACGACGCTGGATCCCCCTTGACTCTCAGTGCACTGAACCGGGGGGTCACAACAACACCGCAGAAGCTGCTCGACACATTCATAAGGAATGACGAAGTCGCAGACTACGCCGAGTTCGCGGTGGCACTCCGCCAGTGACGAGACTGCCGTTGAGTCTGTTTGCGGCTTCCCCACGACGTCTGTATCGTGCGTCGTCTCTCCGTTGCTGTGTCCGCGTCG
Organism: Toxoplasma gondii ME49; assembly: GCF_000006565.2. NCBI lineage: Eukaryota > Apicomplexa > Conoidasida > Eucoccidiorida > Sarcocystidae > Toxoplasma > Toxoplasma gondii. The sequence goes on along the minus strand of NC_031475.1, from coordinate 774,259 downwards.
ACATTGCCTCTGTGAACGTTCTACGGTTCTGAACTTTTGCGAGACCTTCTTGGGGTCGAGGCGCGTCTCTCGGTTTAGATGTTCAAGGTGGCGATGTCTCAAATTGGGCCGCCAGTGGCTTCTGACCTTGCGGACTCTTCCGATTTTCAGGACTTGTGGGAGTTCCAGCGTCAAGCAGTCGCCCGAGCTGCGATGTCGTCGATGCCGCGCGGCGCGGCTGCTGCTGGATCTTCTCGGCTCTTGCGAAAAAAAGGGGGAGACGGAGGAGTTCTCGTTGTTTGTCCGGCAACGGTTCTCCACCAGTGGGCGAAGGAGTTTCATCTTTGGTACCCACCACTGCGCGTCTGCGTCTTCCACCAAAAGGCGAGCTCAGAACCGAAGACTACGGGATGCGTTCAGATCTAGAACGACGCAAACCAAGTTGCCACCATTGACAGACCCGCCTGTTTCCAACACCACACACAACTCTCGAATTGTGTGTTTATCGATGTACATGCATATACTGTCTACGTGCTGTTCATTACATATATATATGTATGTATTTGTTCATTACATATATATATATATATATATATATATATGTATTTGAGCCGTGTGATGGCTTCTTGAGAGTCCTGGACGCTCCCTGGTGAGCGCGGGGCGTCGAGTTGCCTGCGCTACGGATTCGAGGTACCGTTCCAGTATCTGCGAGCTCCCGTTGTACGCATATACACACGCACATGCATCTCCGTTGTAATTGCGCGTTTGAAAACGCTATCAAGCTTCCACAGCAAGTATGATCAAAGAACTGAAATTTGGGTTCTCGTTGCCTCATTCATATGTGCAAGCGGGATCTGTCCATCCAAATATGCCTATGTTTATGTATTTATGTACGTATATAATGTATATATGTATATGTATATATATGTATATATATATATATATATATATATGAAAGAATGTGTGGTTACGAATGAGCAGGGGTACATTTGTGGAGGAGGAGGTAGACACTCTGTTTTGTACTTGTAGTCTACCGTTTGTCCGGCGTTAATGGCCGTCTTGCGTCTCCCTCTCTCGTCAAGAGGTGGATGGCCATGTGCCAGGCCTAGTTGAGCTTCCCTCGGCGTCTTCCTGCATCAACGCGAGTGCATGCGTTGTCTCTGCCTGCAGAGTATTGATCGTCTGGAAGAAGCAGCGCGGGCAGCTGAGGAGAGCAACGGCATTCTTCTGACAACTTACGAGACGTTTCGAATGCATCTCGTGAGCGTTCGCTCTTTTGTGTGACTTTCTGATCGCTTCATCATCTGCTCTTCCGCAGGCATTCGTGCTGTGTCAACAGGTCTCTTGCCAGTGCTTGAAGTCAGCAGATCTGTAAGGTGACTCTTGATCTTCCTTTTCCACAATGCGTTTCTTCTGCTGTACGAATGCAATCGCGTTGCGTGCGTACGTTGACTTTACGAACGCCGGGTGGGGCGTCCTCTCTCGCTGTTAAATGGACTGAGGATGTAAGCGCTGTCGAGGAATTGCAAAGCAGGAGAGAGTGACATCCAGGTCGCGATTCATCCTCGGTTTCGATGTTCTCTCTTCGCAGCGACTTCTCCTGCGATACGTCTGGAAGATGGCCATTTTGGATGAAGGACAGAAAATACGGAATCCGCATGCGGCAATTACCCTCGCCGTTAAACAAGTCGGTTGCTCCCGTCCTTCAAACAGGGAAAAAGAACTTTCACTGATGCGAACTCGTCATGTCTCCATGCCGAACCGACCATTTTAGAGGGCCGCAAGAGCTTCTACTTTCTCTACACCATTGCATATCTATAGATACAGTAACGAAATGCTTCGCGCATGCGCATGCTTTCTCCCGCCCTGTGTCTCTCTCTAAGCTTTCGCTCAGATCTGTCACATACACACATGTGCCATCTGTCTGTCCGGGATAGGAGATTGACACACTGCCTGGTTGCGACATCTGTTTCTCTATCTCTCTGTTCGTCTTTAGGTCCAGCGTGCTCTCTCTCCATTCACATGCCTCAATAGAAAGTACGCATGCAGGCATTTGTGTGTATCGCAAATCAGCTGTGTGTGGAGGCACCGTGAGCAAGTGTGCCCTTCACCATCTGCGGGTGCTTGCAGTTGGCGTCCCTCCCCGTTCAGCTCGTTTGTTCCACTTTTCCTCTGCGTTGGGTCTTCCAGCTGCCGACTCCGCATCGTTTGATTCTCTCCGCGACGCCGATTCAGAACAACTTGCAGGAATTCTGGTCGCTTCTGGATTTCGCTGCGCCTGGGCGCCTCGGCACACTGCCTGTCTTCCTCGAGCAAATTGCAGAACCGATCACAATGGTAAGAACTGTGGAGGCTGATACGCGAGGAGAAGGACGCGGCGAAGGCAGGGGAGTCGGTGAAAGGCGAGAAGAAGGGGAGAACGAGAGAGAGGAGGGAAGCAGACGGACGTGATGGAGACTGGAAAGAGAAACGGAGAACGGAGCAGCGAAGAAACGGTTGTCCAAAGAGCAAAGAGAGAAGGCGAAGAGATAAGGAAGGAGTAACAGGAAAGTGAAGGCGAAAAAGCGACTCAACAGTTGATCCGGGTGATTTCGTCTGTTGCGTGTGTGGATCTCGGTTCGAAAGAGCTCGCAGACGTCCTGTCTGTACACACACAGGGTCGCGTTTTCCTTTCCGTCTCCTCTGATTCTCGTTCTCGTTCCACTGTGTGTCCTGTTCTTTCTGTTTTCTCTTCCTAGTCTCTTCGCGGGGCCCCTTGCGTTTCTGTGCTTTTCGTTTTCGCTTCATGACTTGTCCTGTTTCATCTGCTCCTGCTCTTTGCCTTTTGTCTTCATCGCGTTTTTCCTCTCTCCAGGGAGGGTACGCAAACGCTTCCCGGGAGAGCGTGGAGGCCGCGTACCGCTGTGCGTGTCTTCTGCGTAAAGTTGCACTGCCTCTGATTCTTAGACGATCCAAGAAAGAAATGCAAGAATTTCTGCGTCTCCCAAACAAAGCTGAAGAGGTACAGCGCAGTGAAGTTCGAAGACGACGGATGTTCTAAAACGCAGCTGAGACAAAAGTCACATTCCTTCGCAAATGCGCACAGATGCATATCAGTCTATCTATCTACATATACAGATATGCGATTGGGTATCTCTGTGGTGATCCATGCGAACGTGAAGATGTATTTATATATACATGTATGCAGAGAAGCACAAACATGTGTGTCGGCATACGTACGTCTACGTGCATGCATGCATGGATACCTACATACATACTCAGATATATATATATATATATATATATTGATATATATATATATATATATTGATAGATGTATGTCAGGGGACTGCGTATCTGCACCGTTTTTTGTACGAGTGGGGCATGCTCTCCACCTTTGTAAAGGACTCTCGTTTTGAGTTGTCGATGGCCTTGGGTCATGGATTTCCTCAGCTTCAAAGTCCGGGGACCCAGACTGTTTTTCTTGCCATGCGATTGCTACTCAAGGCCATCCTGTAGCCGCGCTCTGCATGCGAGAGTGTGCTGGCCTCACGGTGGCGTGAGTTTCGAGGTTTGCGCCTTCGTTTTTACCTGTTCGCCTCCCTCTGCAGGTACTCTTGTGCAACATGACTGCGGAGCAGTACGCCCTGTACGTGGACTTTCTCGCCGTACAGAAGGCGCGCTTTTCTCGACACCACTATCACCCAAACGATGCGTTTTCCTCTCCCTTTGAGGCTTCTGAAGAGACGCTGGAGAAACGCGACAGATGCCGCATGCTCTTCACTCTGTCCGTGCTGAGAAAAATTGCCAATCACCCTGACCTGCTTCTGGTCCACAACGAGGTCCGCCCCGAGGACTACGGAAATCCAGAGAGGTGAGGACGCGCGCGAGCAACATCCCCGGAGGCATGAGCAAACACCGAGAGAGAGAGACGTGGAGGATAGAGGGAAGACGAGGAAGCGAGAAGAAGACTGCAGCAGGTTGTGCAGATGCTGATGGACGGAAGCGCTTCACCGCGAAGGGGAAGCGAAGAGCACACAGAGCTCGCCAAACCGTTTTCGATGCTGTTTCGGGGAATTTTCAGGTCTGGAAAACTGATCGTCTTGCGAGAAGTCCTTCGCGTCTGGAAGGCCGAGGGCCGGCGCGTTCTCCTCTTTGCTCAAACAGTTCAAATGCTCGACATTCTCCAGCGTTTCCTCGAAACCTGCGACCCCTCAGTGCCTTCGTCTTCTTCCTCGGCGCCTTCTTCGACACTCGGCGGAAAAAAAGGATTCTCGTTTTTGCGCTTGGACGGCGGAGTTCCGGTCGCCAGTCGACATGCAATAGTGGACAGCTTCCAAAGAGACTCGGTACAGCTTCCTTCACCTTGTTCGTTTGCGCCTGTCCACACCAGAGTTCAGAGGCGTTGGCGCGCCCGCCTATAGGCCGACGCCTTGTGGCGGCCGTCCACAACGCTCAAAGACATTCTGTACCCTGCGAGACGTTTTCCGCATGGAGGCAGATTGACGGTGGAGATGCGTATCGTCTTCAGCGCCTGCATAGACTCGGTCGGATACACGCATGCAGTGCGACGTGCATGCAGTCGTGAATTCATAAATCCACTTGCTCACGTATAATCATGTGCATGCGCTCGCATATACGTCGACATGTGCTCGAGTCTGTGCGTACGAAGTCGGTGAAGAACACAGATGCCTTCGGGTTCATGAAGAGAGTTTCCGCTCGACTCTTCTCTCGGACAATTCGACGCCTGGTTTTTTCTCTACAGTCCATCTTTGCGCTGCTTCTCACGACGCGCGTCGGCGGCGTCGGCCTCAATCTCACCGCAGCAGATCGAGTTGTGATTTTCGACCCAGATTGGAATCCGATGACTGACATGCAGGCAAGAACCTTCTGAGAAACGCCTCTTTTCGATCTTTCAAAAACGCAACACTCCGTCGATGCTTCACAGAGAACCACCCGTCCTCTCAGAAAACAAGCTTCAAAGACACCCGTCTACATGTGCATTTTCATCTCCCTTTGAAGGGTCGCTCACATGCATACAAATATGTATATACATGCATAAATATATAAATATATATTTAAATATAAATATAAATATATATAAATATATTTATATATATGTATGTATATGTAGGCGTGAAGTGGTGAAGCCGAGTCAAATAAAAACATCTGGAGGTTTCGAGAGTTTTTGAGTAGACGCGTTTGGAAGAGAGGTGGAGGGAAGCCATGCTTCAGGGTCGCGTCAGGCGCGTTTTTTGCGTTTCGTTTTCGCCTTTCTCCTCGTTGCAGTGCCTAGTTGATTCGTTAAAGAATCGAGTTAGTTCCCCCCGACAAAGGCCCTCGTGTCGTTATTTTGTCGGATGTCTGTCGCTTTGCCTTCTTCTTCTTCTTCTGTCTGGTGTTTCCTGTTTCCTGTCTCTCCACCCAGTCGTGCGTCTCTTTCTGCTCACCGTCCTCTGGCTGCTGTGTCTGTGTGCTCCGCCTTCTTCGGCTGCTGGATCTCTTCACGTTGGCTTTGCCTTCTCGCGGACTTCCGCGCTCCTGCGTCTCCGCGGCTGCACAGGCTCGAGAGCGCAGCTGGCGAATTGGCCAGAGCAAAGACGTCTGCATTTACCGGCTGCTGACCTCGGGGAGCGTGGAAGAGAAAGTGTACCACCGACAAGTCTTCAAGTTCTTCTTGAGTCAGAAGGTCCTGCAGGACCCGCGGCAGCGAAAGTTTTTCAAGCGCAATGACCTGCAGGTATAAAGGCGGAGGAGAAAGCGACGAGCAGCGCAATCGGGGGAAAGTATGGCTGCCTAGACACTGCAGGGGGAACAGAGAGAAACAGAGTGAGAAAGCACCCACGGAAACAAGTCCTCTTCTGTTGATCGAGACAGTTTGTCTGCTACGCTACGCTCTTTTTCGTCGGTTTGCGATGGTCTGCGGCGGCGTAGGGAACTTCTCATGCCTTCTGTCTCTTCTCTAGTTTCATGGTGGGTCTGCTTTGACAAGTATCAAAGTCCGTCGGTCTCTGTCTCGGTGCGTCGCAGGAAATGCTGGAGCCGCCTCCACCTCCGCCAGGATACTCCGCGAGCTCTGCGCCAGGCGTCGGTGCCTGCGTGTCTTCGAAGTAAGCGATGAGCGGACGTTCCGTCTCTTCTTTCCTCGTCGCCTCCTTTCACCCTCCTTTCGCTGCTGTGTCAACGTTCTTCTCTCTCATCTCACCTCCCTCCCTCTCTTCTTCTTCTTTTCCTTCTCTGTCTTCTTCTTTTCCTTCTCTGTCTTCTTCTTGTCCTTCTCTGTCTTCTGCTTCTTTTCCTTCTTCTTCTTCTTCTTTTTTCACGAACCTGATGCCCTGCCCTCCTCCGACGCCTTCTTTCCACGCTTGCCAGGTATCGCGACTGGCTGCGCGGCGGGATCCGGTGGGAGCGGCGAGCTGCGGAGAAGGCCTTCAAGGGCGGTCGGAGCGAGGAGACAGTGGAGACAGGCACGAGGAAAGTGTGGGGTGACCAGCCGGAGGTGGAGGACGAGACCTGGCAGGCCTTCCAGCGCGCAGCAGCCGAGGCCGGCACCGACGGCAACCTGGGCGAAGAGCTGGCTCGTGAAAACAACCTCATTTTGAAGACGTTGCTCGACGCTCAAGGCATCAAGGTAGATTCCGCGGTCCGGTGAATCGCCTGCTCAAAGAGGTTTTCGTTTCTGTTCTTCTGTCGTCGCCTCTGTTCCACTTTGCTTGCTCTCTTGAAAGTTGGCAGAGCCACAGCTCGCCATGGGCGGCTGCTGGAAGCAGTCCAGGGGGCGGTGAGAATGGATTGTTGCCTTCGCCGATCTCCAATCGTGATGCCTTCTATCGTGCCTGGACATCCACTCGAGCTGGACGTCTGCCTGGTAGCTCTCTGACTCCCTGCGTACATTCAGTCACAGGGAAGGATGGTCGGACGTTTTCGCGTCAGTTCCGAGAGATCACCCTCGTTCTTCTCTTTTCTTGTCCAGGCTGACCTCCGTCGCTGTCCCAGTGTGTGCAGTCCTGCCATCACCAGCTGCCATTTGCACTGTCGATCTCGCGGCCTGTTTCTCTTCCTCATGTCCTTGCTTGCCTTTGTGGCGCTGCTCCACTTTGCTGGCTTTTTCCTGGTATCGTTCGCAGACATCCCTGACGCAAGACGACTTAGAACGACCTCTTCTGGACGCTTCCATCGTCGATCGCCAGAGTCGCGACATTGGTAAGCGCGGCGTCTCTGCTGTCGTTATCACTTTTCCTTCCTCTTGCACTCCTGAAGAACCAGCTCTCGTCTACCGTCCGTTTTCTTTCTGGTCGCTTGCCCCCCGCTCGCCTCTCGCGTCGCTGCACGCCTGTTGCCAATCCCTGCGCTCTCTCCGGTTCTGCCTTCATGTGACATACACGCGTGGAGGTATCGTCTTCGATCTCGAGTTGCCGTCTCTCCATCGTCTACTCCTTCGCCCGCAAACTCTGCGCTTTTCTCATGCCTGCGTCTCGCGGCCTCGCGCTGGTCTGTACCAGGTCCTCTCTCTCTCTCTCTCGCTCTCGTCTTTCCGTTCTCCTGTGCGTCTCTTCCTCTCTCTTGTCACGACGCGCTGTGTTTCCTACGTCTCGCCTCGCCTTTCCTTCCTTCTGTTCTTCTCCTTCAGCGAAGGCGGCGATGCAGGCGCTGCGCAACTCGCAGCTGGAGCGCATGTCTCACGGCATCGACGTACGTGCAAGGAAAAAAGGCAGGAGCAACGCGACGTGGAAACGAAGGCTTCCCCGTTCGATCTTCGGAGCTCCCCGTGGTGCCGTCGCTTCGTTCCTCTTGCATGTCTGTTCCTGGTTTCCCGCTTTCTCTGGACGCCTTCGCTTGATGCGTTTCTTTCCTTCCAGTGTCGCTCGTTTCAGCGACTCGTCGCTCGCCGCGCCTTCGTCGGACCTTCCTGTTTTGCCCACTTCGCCTTTTGATTTTCTGGCGTCCTTCAGTGTTCTTCAGCTTCACTTGTCTTCTCTCACCCGGTGGCTCCTTTTCCCCAGGTTCCAACGTGGACGGGGAAATGCGGACGCGCTGGCATTCCCGCCGCAGCGGCCAGACGATCGAACGCTTCACGATCTGCTTCTTCCTCGACTTCTGCGTCTCTCTGCTCCCTCTCTTCTCCGTCCTCCGGTGTTGCTGCGTCCATTCTCGCTGGCCTGCGGAAGCTTCAGCGTTCGTTGGTGAGAGGAAATGCGAGAGAGAGGCCGAGGCCGAGGCAGGGCGGACGGGAAGCACACGAGAGCAGAAAAGGAAGAACATTGTTCGCTCGTGGAGAGCGAGAGAATCGAGAGAGAAAGCGAGATGACACAGGAAAGAAGGGGAGAGAGAGAGAAGAGAGAGAAAGCGAGATGAGACAGGAAAGAAGGGGAGAGAGAGAGAATCGAGAGAGAAGGCCAAGACGATGAAGAAAGTCAGAGAGGAGAAAACGCAGAGGTGAGGATCCGGTTTCGCTGCACTGTCCGTTCGACGAGCGTCGCGAGTGTCAAGATTCAGTTTTGATGGATTTCTGCTTCTTCCAGAGAGCATCCAGAGAGCCTTCGCTCGACAGCCGGGCCGCGTCACTTTCGCAAGACCGAGACGACCGAGGAAGCAAAAGTAGAGAAGGAGCCAGAACCGGAGAGAGAGACGAAACTGTCTCCCTCACATTTGAGGAGAAGAAACTGGCTGAGGAAATTCTTCACTTTTTTCTCTCGCGGCCAGAAAGCGACTTTGCTGTCACCACTGGAGAGGTACATCGAACGCCGCCAAACGTCAATCAAGAAAA